>NC_141266.1:6840000-7550000 GCF_054856545.1 Hippocampus guttulatus | reverse complement strand
TTCCTTGACAGTTACAAAGAGGCTCCATGGAGCGGTGGGGTGGGGAGTGGCCTTCTCCCTAATGGATAAAAAGAGGCGGGCGTGGGGGTAGACCTTGCTTGGGCGTTAGCCGTCGAGGAGTGAAAGTGGATGGTGAAAATGCGCGGGCGCAGATTTGATATGGACGGAGGCGGGGGTTTGGTGCTTTAACATGCTCCGTGCTGTGTAGATGGAAGATCGGCTGTCACTCTTAAGAGACTTGGCTCAACCTGCTTCCGACCACGCAGGAAGTTGAGTGTTGGATGAGTGCTCTCTGACTAATGATATGCATAACATTGTGTGGGTTTCAACATAAAGACATTTTAACATGCTTCTGTAAAAGTTTCAAAGAAGAACATTTGGAGTGATTCAACTCGTAAACAGTAACCCGAGAAGAATGAATTGGACTGAAGAAACGGAATGAAAATGCTCTGTATAAACACCTCAATTGGAATGAAAAGGACAAACCCAGGCGGCCCGGTAGTCCAGTGGTTAGCACGTCGACTTCACAGTGCAGAGGTACCGGGTTCAATTCCAGCTCCGGCCTCCCTGTGTGGAGTTTGCATGTTCTCCCCGGGCCTGCGTGGGTTTTCTCCGGGTACTCCGGTTTCCTCCCACATTCCAAAAACATGCATGGCAGGCTGATTGAACTCTCTAGCATTGTCCCTAGGTGTGAATGTGAGCGTGGATGGTTGTTTGTCTCCGTGTGCCCTGCGATTGGCTGGCAACCGATTCAGGGTGTCCCCTGCCTACTGCCCGAAGACAGCTGGGATAGGCTCCAGCATCCCCCGCGACCCTAGTGAGGATTAAGCGGTTCGGAAAATGGATGGATGGATGGATGGAGGACAAACCCAAATGGAATTTCATTCGAATTCACAGGGATGGTTTATTACGTTTGTCAATTCCAACCAGCGTCATCTAAACGGTTCAATCAGAAGAGGCAGGCTACATCTACGCTCTGTCTCGACGTAAATGAGTAGCGACGTCGTCGTATACGCAATTTAAAATGGCAGCACCTTACCAAAGCTCGCAAGCAACTGACTTGTTTGAAACGACATGTACCTTGTTTCGTCAAGATATTGCTTTAATACAGTGGTTCTCAATGACTTTTCTGTCATGCCCCCCCCAGGAAGAGGAAAACATCTTGCGCCCCCCCCCCCCCGCACGACTATAAATAGTATCATTTGCCTATAAAATTGTAAAAGAACACCTTTGCATAACACTGTATCCTTATTAATGTATAAGAGAATAAAAAAGAAAGAAATATGGACCAACTTTATGGATCAACTTACAACAAAGAATAGCTTTAGTAACTGGAACAGAAAAGATTTAAAGTGCATCTGAAATTCAAAAATTACATTAAATCCTTAATTCAACTACATTATAAATATTTTTTGACCGACCATGTCAAACCATACGAATACTGAAAAATAAAATTACATAAAATCAATAACTAATAATGCATTCAAACTAATCACCAACATTATCTCAGAGAACAATGTTTTAAAAAACTTTAACCAGCAAAACAAAAATATATAAAAGTATTTGTGCTTTTTTTTTTATTATTATTATTTTTTAAATCAAAGATGATGTCTGGATTAATGGCTACAATGAGCACGTTTTGCAATGCACAGCTTTTCGAAGCGAGGTCTGAAGCAGGACACAGCAACTCTCGGCTCCTGCTCAATGTGTAGCCGGGACCTGTATTTCAGTTTACTGAAGTAGCAGTCACAAAACGGCATGATTGTTGGCAATATTCGGCACGTTTTCGCTGGAAAAAAAAAACTCTAGCAGCTTATCAGCGTGATTGGGGTGTAATGTCTTTAAGTGGCGCTTTAATTTATTTAGCTTCATGCTGTCCGCAACCAACATTTTTAGACACAGTAAACTCACCAATCTTTCCTCGTCTGCCAACGCAGTCACAGTGAAGCCAAGTGCTACATACGCCTCGTCTTATTTCCTCCCTTAGAATGCCACTGCCCCCTAACGTAGTGGAGGTGCAACTGCACGTTATTTTAGGACTAAAAAAAATAAAAAAGCATGTTCCCCGAGGTCAAACGCGCCCCCCTTGACGGAGCCTCAGGGGGGCACGCCCCACTATTTGAGAAACACTGCTTTAATAAAAGAGTTAAAACGATCACAACTGATGTGTTTAATACACAAATTACTGTATCTCCAACCCAACAAATCACATGGTGTTGACATTTATCTCCGCGTGTAACACGGCTGATCTGATTAACAAGTAAAGCATAAAAACGGCAGATCGGGATAGATCACAGCACACGTAAAAAGGTGACCAGAGATCTTCATTCTTTGGAATGATTTCAATCAGAATAAAAAAAATGTCTCTCTGTCAACCCGGCTAGTGGAATATTCTCGCTCATGTATCTGTTCGGAGAATACCGCTGTGTGTAAGCTTGTGAAAAGGCCTCAGAGTCTTCCTGGAAAGTGGCTCAGCTCAGTCGTGTTTCACTGACATGGCAGGGGACATAAAATGTGTCATTTTCATCATGTACTTCCATGGGTAAACCTGTTTCCTGCATCTCTCGCCATCAGATAAATGTCTACAGAGCCTTATGGCCATGAAGCAAGAGCAGACTCGATCGATCTTTCGGGCAATAGGATTTAATAGGTGTGTAGCTTTGGGGTGGATATATTTACTCAGTAAAAGGGAGAAGCGTGACAAGACCCGGTTACCCATTTGTTCAGCTTCATGGGATGTCCTGGCATTTTGGTTTCAAGTCAAGTGAAGTCAAATACAACTTGATTGTCAAATGCGCTGTATGTGCAACATACTGCACAGATGAAATGTCTTCCCTCTCAACCAGACAAGAATACAACAAGAGGAGCCGCTGCGGGTGCCCACACCACCATCAAAAGAACAGTTAACATAAAGTGTCATTTCCTTTTACATTCCCTCATTACATTTCCTTTATGGTGGTTAAAAATGGACTCACAGGTACTCATTAATAGTCATTTGGGACTTCATTAAGTACACCTGATATTATAAAACTGAATAAATCCATTCCACAAAGATAACAAATACAATGCCAGGTAGTTTTGAATAGTCCTCCCAAAGAGGTATTAATTCCACATGCTTATGAATGTGGTGGTCGTGTGTACAACTTTAGAGGATCAATAATAACAAGATCGAACTGGATTTCAGTCATTTTTAATTCTTACTGTGAACTGCCCACGGATCACCTATCCATCCATCCGTCCGTCCATCCATCCATTTTCTGAACCAGCGTTTATCCTCATTGGGGATGCAAGCAAGAGCCTTTTCCAGCTGACTTTGGGAGAGAGGCGGGGTACATCCTGGACTGGTCGCCAACCAATCCAAGGCACAAAGGGTTATTTATTCATGTAAACAGCTGATACTTGGTAAGTAATGTATCACTTTCAAATGTTATCACGCTGACATAGGAAATAAAAACAACAATAGATTTTTTTTTATGTCACCGAACATTAAAGATTTAGTGAGGCGGGGAAAGGTAAATGGTGATAGTATCATTGTCTTACCATTAACGATTTGTGTTAGTTTGTGTACATCAAAACAAATATTGCATGTTTGACCATTTCGGTGTAGGAACATGGAGAAATGATGTCTTGAATAACATATCAGAATAGAATCAGCTGGAGGATGTTTTCTCTGGAAATACTGCTCTTTAGCTGCCACTTTTACCGCCTTCTCTTCTCTCCCCATCAAAAGCAAATCTTTTTTTTCTGGGGTGACGTGACGGATGTGGCGAAGCTATCAATTGTGCGGGTGAAACTGTCAGCTAATACATACTTGCTTGAGTAAGACAACAATTTGAAATCTGCAAAGTCGAGCAACGGCTCATGCAAACTGTGGAGCAACAACAAGCCTAAAACTCTTAAATCACCGTCACTGAAAAGTGCATTTTGATGATTCTGACACTAAATTTAGTGAATGCAGAGGCAAACGAAGGACTTTATGTAAGCTGTGGGTGTTTTTGTGTATAAATAGGCCTGCATCGCATTGTTTATTTTTTGTTTTTAGCAAGATAGTTCACTTTGCTTTTGAATTATGAATTTTGAACAGGTGAGAGAGACATTACGGTCAATAAATAAAAATGCGACCGACGCATCTTCAACAAGCACCCACTGATTACTCGATAAATAGTCAGCCTTCAGTCAGTGCAGTGGCGTGACTCCCTAGCTGCGGGCCGAGACCCCCCTAAGATCATTGTTAAGGTCACAAGATGAATATTTATCACAAAATGTTAATCTCCTTCTGAAATGCTGAAGGCATTTAGAACAAGTGTGAAGAAAATAAACAACAAGTTAGAGCCTCTTCACAGTTTCATTCCAAGAGATGAAATGAAGAAGTACTTTGGAAGCAAACAACATCTTGAGTTGTATTTGTCATTTATTTAGTTTCGAGTCTTCCCTCAATAATAGCCCTTCTCGGATTCTGGATTGAACTGCAGTTTTGTTCCAAGTCTGGCCTCCACCCCCTCCCCAAATGACCTTGTACTTGAGCGGCGCACCTCAGTCCCCCACACACTTCTACTAATGCCATTATGCTGGGCCCTACATGCTAAAAGTCAGTGGTGGTGATAGTGGCTGATTAGATTGTGTCCATCGATTGAGCAATGTGCCATTAGAACGTGGACAGTGTGGGCTGCGACTCGTGCCTCTCCTCCGAAGACACTCTGACAGTCTGAGATCGAGGAGATGGAGCCCCATGCAGGGCACAAGATTGAGTTATTGATTAGCTCTCCTCTTTCTCTTCTCCCCGTCTCTCTCGGAGGTGCTCCCAAAGACCCCTTCATCAGGATAATGAATTTCACTTATTACACATTAACGACGTAATGTCTGTATGGTAATAATGGCAGAAATTAGCTCTTTGTCACCCCCTTTGGATTTCCAAGAGGTTGGCGAAGGGGGGGGGGGGGGGGGGCAATGCAAGAATGAAAGGCCGTGAACATGTAAGGTCCTATTACACACTGAGGACAGTGATTTTTATAAAAGTGAACTACGCGAGACATTTGCAGGAGAAATCGAGGCACCTCCTGTGATTTCAGCACTACTAAAGCGGCGGAGGAGCATTTTTTGATGGAAGAGATGTGTTTGATGTGATTGAAGGAGTGCAAGAGAGAGAAATAACGACGTGTAGCAGGCTGTGATGTGGAAAGGAGAGGGCAATGAGAAGAGCCGGTGATTCAGGAGAGACAAAGAGATGCTGAAGCTGGAGCAGTGAAGTGGAAGAGGGAAAGCAGGGCCGGTCACATTGTCATCACGCAGAGTCAACTCTTCAGGGTTGGTCATCATGTCTCTTAGGAAGCTTACAAATGACTAATGAGACTTGATTATAGTCCGTGAGATGGCACGCTGTCCAGCATCAATCCACCCAGCAATTACAGGAAACACAAACAGCCTCAGCCAAGTCAGAGAAGCATGCGATGGTGTCAGAGCACAATATCTTCCTCTATAACTTGTTGCCGCCACACATGAGCTGGAAGTGCCGCTGAACTGTGTTCAGCTGCCCTCATAAAGCCCCATATCCAAAGACATCGGAGAAAGGTTGCATCATTTTTTAGCGTCTCGGACACTTTACAGCATGTGAACAGCAAACTTGTTTCAAGTGTTGCCCAAGTGTCCGTACACAGCAAGGTATCACACCGTTTTTTCTTTCCTGCGTATGTATTCCATTAAAAAAATTGACATTGTTTGCTTGAACCTGTACCTTTTTAGGGATTCTTAATACATTGTAAATTTTATGCAGGTTGAGAATACATTTGTGCTTAAGATTGAGCAATGTGGTCCTTGAGTTGAGTGGCCAATAATGAGCACGGCTATGAATGTGATATGTGGATCAGGGAAACATTCTGTGCAAGTGTTGAGAGAGGAACACTGATAATAGCATACCGGTACATATTTTTGTCCGTAAAAATGTACGTTCTGACACCCATATTCAGGAGTGTTCCTGTTAGTATCCCTCACTATTGACGTAATAATCAAAGCACAGAACGATTTAACAACAATTCACATACAAAAGCCCCTGTATTTATGGACTGCAGGAAGCTGGAGGCTATCCCAATTGACTTTGAACAGAAGACTACACCCTGGAATGGTTCTAGACCGGGGGTCGGCAACACGCGGCTCCAGAGCTGCATGCGGCTCTTTAGTGACATCTAGTGGCTTCCTGGAGTTTTATAAAAAATGTTTGAAAATGGAAAAAGATTTTGATAGTAGGCTAATATAGTTCAAATAGATATAGATACATGTTGCAGCTCCGAAAAAGGAGAGCTGTGGTGTTGTTTTTTTAAAACGTACACTTTTATGCTTTTAACAGTCTCGACAAACACAGACACGTCTGTGTCCGACTCCGTGCCTTCTCTCTTCTCGTTCAACTCGAGAGCCGTTCAAAGACAGCCTCCGAAAAACGGAAATTCATGATGACTTCACTGACACTAAGAAAAGCGAAAATAATGCACCAAAACAAAAACTCAAGCAAGGAAATCACAAAATAAATTCTATGGGGGCGTTTGTGAACACACAACAGAGGAATGAATAACATAAACAATTCTGAGACAGTCCAGTCTCCTATATACATACAGCATGTGTTTCCTTCATTGTAAGTTTTATGGAAGACTTTTATTTTTTTGCGGCTCCAGACATATTTGTTTTTTGTTTATTTTGTCCTATATGGCTCTTTCAACATTTTGGGTTGCCGCCCCCTGACCAACCATTGACACTTCCATTCACACCACCACTGAGTGGGAACATTTACAATTAATTCAATTTATGATAAGTACAAGGAACCCAGATTGTCATGAGAATATGTTCCAGACCCACCCGCAATCAATAAAATCCATGACATAGCGACTCGGAGTTGAACCGACAAGTTGACATGTTGACTACAGCTCAAAGTCTATTCATCACCAGTCATGTGTTTTGGCGTGAATAACAAGCTGTGGCAACAAGCTAGCAGAGGTGCCTCAAGAATATGAAAAAACAGGACATAATTAAGTGCTATGACTTCAATATCATAATGTTAGCGTCGATAACAAAACAGTCGACAAATTTGGCTACTGGTGCTGCATGGTGTAATGCTGTTGTGTGATGAGAGGGGTTCTAATGATAGCAGAACAATCAGTGATACTTTGTAGGTCTTCAGCATCCATAGCTATGCATTATCTTTATATACTGATATGCACACATATGTGCCCAGTCATTTTTTTAAAGTGTTCCTGTGTACTGTGTAATCCCATGTTTCATTTTGCCCTTGACACCAAATATCACCATATAAGTTGCAAGGGGCTTCATCTTTGCCGCCAATGCAACCAAGTGTGATTGATGGGCACGTTGCCATGGTAACGCACTGTAAACAGGAGCAGACTCTCAGTCTTTTTGCAGCCTAGTGGCTCTTTTTTTTTTTCGATGTGCCATTGTCACACCAGATGTGCTGCTTGTGATGAACGAGGACAACAAGAGTGTTTACTAGGTGGAAACTGGGTGTTGGAGGGGACACACTTATCCAAGTCACGTACAATTTTCCTTTTTTTTCTATACCCTGCTAAATTATTCAATCCTTCTAGTTGATAATGAGTGGACGATGAACTCTTCCACCTACCTATTACGCAGTTTCTCTTGTCACTTTACGATAATGCTGTGTGATTACAATATCCTCGCCTTTATCGTGTTCACTTTATGAATTGAGTCTTTTGGTTTACTATCTTTTGTATGTTTGTTGGTTTGTTTGTTTTCTTTAAATAAGACTGTCATTCCCAATGTAATAAGGACTTCGCGGGCAGCCCAATTGCTGAATACTAAAAAGGCCCCTTGACTACAAAAATGTTTAAAGCTTTTTGTGTTTACTTTTTATGTCACTCGGCAACTAATTAACCATTAGCAAACAGTTGCATGTTATACATTAAACTCAGTGGTATACAATTGGTAAAAAAAATGTATTAACAGCAGAGCAAGTTTATAAAGGTTTTTAGATTCTACACACTAACCATCCATCTGTGTTTTGGATGTGCTGGGGCCTGTCCTAGATGACGTGGGGTGAGAGGCAGTGGCCACCATGAACTGGTCACCAGTCAGTCACACTTTATACAGTATGACAATCTCATTTTATTTTGAAAAAATAAGTAGCGTCTTTGGACACATACAGCAATACAATCTCATTATATTTCGATATGTAATTCCATATATAATTCCACGATCAGATTCCAACAGTGAAAATTCCTGGAATTTTTCAGCTCTACTCTCATCCAGTTTCAAGCACTCAAGGCAGTATTTCCCATACAATCTCTTACGATATAGAAATGACACGTCCAACAGTTCAAACTGTCCTCCTCCATTAGCTGTGGCATATATAAGTTTAAAAATAGCACAGCTCAGCTCTACTTGGTTCAGTTCATTTTGCCACAGCGATGTGAATCATCCTTTACTTTCATCTCAGAGCTTCAGCCAAGCATGGCAATCTTCATCTTTCCTCCAGACACTCTTCTTTTCCTTTTTTTTTTTTCCTTATAGATGCGCTGATGTTTGATACGCAGGAAGGCACTAAAATGGAAGGGAAATTAAGACTGGAAGGTTAAGTAACCTTGGCCAGGTTTGACAGACACAATACTGCCGGCATCTGATTAGAATCCATACTCACAGACGGTGGCGCGCAAAGGTCATTTACTGTATATGTGTGTGGGTGGTAGCAGTAGAGGTGGGGGCTGCCTCATTTTGCGTGTGTATGTGTGTGCGTGCGTGCATGCGTGTGCAGATAGGCAGCAGTCCTTGTAAACAGTTGAGAGAAAAAGTTGTGAAGATGAAAGACTCCCACCCACTGTCCTCTCTCACCTAGCTCTCCCTGTAAACTCACACAAACACGCTCTTCCCTCGCTCTCCTTCTCTGTGCCTCTCCCACGTCCTCGTGCAGATTTACTGTCCCCTCTGTGACCAATTACCAAGGCGCAGTGTGTCGCAGAGACGGGCAGGAAACACTGAGAAGCCGAGCCACACAACAGTGCTACTGCTCATTATAGGGGGGCTGGAACAAGTCAGTGAGATGCTCGCAACACAAATTAACACTCACATCTGATGTGCCACATGCCTCAACACACCACTAATCAGTGTACACATGGAGAGTGGTTTCACACAAGTTGTCAGCCTTGCAGGAGGTCACCGAGAAACAACAGTGTCAGGTGATGGACAAGGTTACATTTATCAGTCATTGCAAATAGCACCCGAGCTTAGAAAAAGGTTATTTTATTATTTCATTAAAAAATGTTCAACCAGATCTGTCCGCTTATTTTCACCCCTGTTTGTTGCTTGTGTTGCATTGTGTGTTTAGTTAGCCCAAGAGAAATTGGAAGACGTCCAAAATAAGAGAAAGTGCCCTAACATTCCAGTAGCTTAACTAGTAGCTGGTGCACCACTCTTTTTCCTCCTACAAAACCTTTTTTATTCAGTTCTCAACCAAGCATTGAGAACAAATGTCTTGGGTGATTGTTTTGCATTTATTCTGTGCTGATGCCACTCTAGTGGACTTCTTATTGAGGTTTTTGGAAAGGTAAATCATAGAGTTGTTACTGTGCAGTAGATATAGGTGTACATCTCTCAACGAAAGACGATTCAATATGGTTTCGATCCGGTTCAAGGACAGTTTGATTTGGAGTGAAACGACTCGATTCGGTTCAACTCAGCGGGATGATGATTCGATTAAGTATGGTATGGCTCACTTCGAGTGGCAATGATGCTTGTCATTTTACTTCCATATGTAATATGTAATATCAACAACAACAACAAAAATACCAATGTACAGTGTGTTCCAAAAATCGTGCTTTTTCTTTCCATCCATCCATCCATCCATTTTCTGATCCACTTCATTCTCACAAGGGTCACGGGACGTGCTGGAGCCTATTCCAGCCGTCTTTGGGCAGTAGGCAGGGGACATCTTGAATCGGTTGCCAGCCAATCGCAGGGCAAACACAGACGGACAACCCTCTGCGCTCACACTCACACCTAGGGACAATTTAGAGTATTCTATTAACCTGCCATCCATTAATCTGCCACGCAGGCACGGGGAAAACATGCCAACTCCACACAGGGAGCCCTGGACCTCTGCACTGTGAGGTCGACATGGTAACCACTGGGGAGATATATATATACCGTATTTTCACGACTATAAGGCGCCATTAAAAGTCTTAAATTTTCTCCAAAATGGACAGGACGCCTTATGATGCTTGTGTATGCGCTGAGTTCCAAAACCTGACTGAGAGCCGACACGCTGTTTATATAGAGAAAAGGCGGAAGTGACTGTGGACAAGCATGCGAGTTACGCCACAATTTGCGAATGGATTGTGGCTGCTTGGACGAACGTGTCTGCTTGCACTGTTGTTCGAGTTTTTGGCAAAGCCGGCATCATTTCTGTGGAGCCACATGGCAATGAGAGTGACTCTGACAACGAGAGGGAACACGGCGTTTTTGATGGATTACCGGTACTTGCACAATTGTTCAATTCTGATACAGAGGATGAGGACTTTGATGGATTTCTGGGTGATGATTGATCGAAAAACGTGAGTACATTGTACGATGGCTAAATAAAATACAACGGAACTCAGTTTTGCTTCCGTTGCCTTTTTAAAAACGTGTTTTTAGCTTGTATCTGTATGTCTTGGCATGCTACCGTATGCTTCAAGCTAACATATTTTTAGTGTGCGCGCATGCATGCCGTATGTTTAAGCTGGCGTATGTTTTACCACTTTAAAACTGCGCCCAATAATACAGTGTGTTTTGTCTATGTGTAAAATACAGAAATAGCACCCATTAATGAGACTGCGCCCAACCATACGGTGCGCCGAATGGTCGTGAAAATACGGTATATATATAGGGGATATATATATATATATATATATGTATATATAGATAGATAGATAGAGAGAGAGAGAGAGAGAGAGAGAGAGAGAGAGAGAGAGAGCAAAAATGAATAAAGCGAGCAACTTTAACACTTTAGATTGGTCAAATCATTAACTTGTGAAAATGACACCCACACGTGAGGTCTGACCGGCGTTCCGAAAGCTGCTGGATCAAGAGGGGCTCTCCTGGTTGACATGCCTCTAGAAAAACACGTGGACAGTGCTTCCGGACTGGCAGTTCATGTCTTGTCTTTGTCATGTATTCTATTAAATATAGTTTGAGTTTTCAAGTTAATTTTCAACAAATTACTGTTCCCTTATGGGTATATCCTATGGAACCTTTGGACAGAGCAGGCTTTCATATTCTGTGATTTTAGCTATTAAATATGTATCATATATGTGTTTTAGGGCAACCCGGTGTTCCAGTGGTGAGTACATCAACCTCACAGTGCAGAGGTCGTGGGTTTGATCCCGGCTCCGGCCTTCCTGTGTGGCATGTTCTCCCCGGGCCTGCCTGGGTTTTCTCCGGGTACTCCGGTTTCCTCCCACATTCCAAAAACATGCATGGCAGGCTGATTGAACACTCTAAATTGTCCCTTTGTGTGAGTGTGAGCACGGACGGTTGTTCATCCATGTGTGCCCTGCGATTGGCTGACAACCGGTTCAGGGTGTCCCCCACCTACTGCCCGAAGATGGCTGGGAACGGGTCAAACAGAAAAAATAAAGGCTTCCAGAAGAGGTGGTTAACTGAGCTACTCTTCAAGATTCATGTTTGAAAACTCAAGGGTAGCATAGAGAGGGGTCTGTGGAGAGTTTGTATTGATTTGTCATGAAGACATTTGTCAAAGAGAGCTGTGGTGTTGCTGAACGAAAAGTGGGACTGAAATGAGAGGAGAACTAGTGTTGGGACTTCTGAGGCTCTCCTGACCTTCCACAATTGTGAATGAGACAGGAGCAGGCGAGAAGTAAACAAGTGACTTTCCTCTACTTTTTCCCATGTTGGTTCTGCTACTGAGAAGATGATCAAACTTGATTATCAAGAACAGGATTACTCAACCAGTCTATTCTGGTCGACCGGTAGACCGCATACTGGTCCAATTTTTTTCTATTTCATTCATGTTTGGGTCTGTTTTGGCTGTTGCTCACCATGGCATACACGTGTGCGTTCATATATGGGTGTTGTATTTGTGTATGCGCCCACTTGCATGTCTGTGAACTGGTCCATTGCGTGCAGGAATTTTCCTGCTCTTGGTTCAAAAAAGGGCGGGCACCCCTGAGCTGGAGGAAGTAAAAGTTGTAACGAGGTTTCTGAATGGGAAACAGTGGAAGGATCTCAACCACGTTCAAGTTCTCGCAAAGCAAATCAATTAATTGTAAAGATAAGAAATACTTCATACCTTTCATTTAACCAGAAGCAATGTTGGACAAGTTACTTCCAAAAATGTCACACATTTCACATTGCAGTTACTTGCATTTGAAAGTAATATATTCCTGTACAAATATGGGTAAAATAATACTCTACGTTCTACAAGGATCTTTAACTATATAGTGTGGGGTATGATCATGGCCTTTGATTCATATTTGTATGAATGACATGAGGCGGCACAATGGTCGACTGGTTCGCACGTCGGCCTCACAGTGCAGAGGTGCAGGGTACGATTCCGCCCTCGGTCTTCCAGTACGGGGTTTGCATGTTCTCTCTGTGACTCTGTGGGTTTTCTCCGGGTCCTCCCACATTCCAAAAACATGCATGGCAGGTTAACGTTCATTGAAAACTATATTGTCCCTTGGTGTAAGTGTTTGAGAATGTGTGGTGTTCATCAATGTGTGCCCTGCGATTAGCTGGCAATCAGTTCAGGGTATACCCCGACGACAGCCTTGGATAGACTCCAGCATCCCGAGAACCTTGTGAGGGTGAGCGGATTAGAAAATGGAAGGATGGATGATTGACAAGATGCATTTTAAATATAACGGATATTTAGTCCAATAAATAAATAATCCCAGATTGTACACAAAATAAAATTAACATACACAAATGAATTTACACACATTGGAATGGATAAATGTATATATTTACTGATGTAAATTTTTTTAGGCCTATGCCGATGCCAAGTTTTGCAACATACATTCATTCATTTATTTTCCGAACCGGTTTTTCCTCACAAGGATCGCGGGGGGTGCTGGAGCCTATCCCAGCCGTCTTCGGGCAGTAGGCGGGGGACACCCTGAACTGGTTGCCAGCCAATCGCAGGGCACACAGAGACAAACTACCGGAGGAAACCGTAGTACCCGGAGAAAACCCACGCAAGCCCGGGGAGAACATGCAAAGTCCACACAGGGAGGCCGGAGCTGGGATTGAACCCAGTACCTCTGCACTGGACCACTGGACCACCGGGCCGCAGTTTTGAAACAGATAACTGATAAATCAGATGATGAATTAAAACATTTATAATGCATGAAATACCTTTTTTTTTTTACCCTTAATGCATCTAAATGAGTCAATTGTACAGGGAGTTTCATTGTTCGCAGGCCGACCTGGTCCCTATTCATCTATTCACCGTAATAGCAGGGGTCACATACGGAGTGACTCCAGCTGGGGTATAATGGGAAGCAAAGATGTGAGGCAGGATTGCACTCAAAAAGTATTTCAATTCAAAAACATAAAACACAACACTTTAGAAAAAAACAAACAAACAAAAAAACTAAACAAGCAGAAGTTCAAAAAGCAGATACAAAGTCACAAACAAATACATGAAAGTCAGCCGGCCACAGGGACGTTCTGACTGACAGGGATGACGAGCAAAAGCAAATGATCCAATAAAGACTCTTCTTCTCCTTTAGGTTTTTGGCAGCTTACCTCACCTTGGTGCATACTACCACCTACTGTACAACAAAGACTGAAAGAAAGCAGGCAACGAAATACAAATGAACCGACGAGACAACAAGGAACACCTGGATAAGATACGTGGCTGAGGGAGCTGACTGGAAGACGGGAGGGAGCACAGGCGGAAACATCAACCTAACAGGACAAGTCATGAAACACAAGAAAACAACACATAACATGACACAAAACCAAGTAAAAAGAAAAGAAGAAAAACACAGATCATGACACGCAGGGGGATCGAACTCATGTCGATAAAAATCATCACCCTTCATTGATGAAGCCATTGGCACGCTACCATGCAATCACGGTATGCAACACAAGGCCGATACCTGTGCGTATCGTACAAGGACTGACTGCACATCACACTTTAGACGGGAGTCTACAGTCGATGTCCTCTGTGCCCAAATCGGAAGAACATCATCACTTGGGACACCAGTTTGAAAGGATCAATTTGAAAGTGTCAATTTTAACCATCATTAACTGTATACTATTTATCATAACATATACTGCCATAACATACAGTATATATTGAAGTATTTTCATTAAAATATTTAATTTTCATTAATTAATTTTTGGTCTATCTCAAGGTGACTCAGCGGGGCCAGAGGGCGGCACCTTTGCACATTCTACTCTGTGTATACGACATAATGAGAAACCACCCCTTTGGTGATTAAAGGCTGACATGTTATGAAAAATTGTCATTTAGACTTTTGCATAGAAACTGTTTCATCTCTGGAGTGCTTTCCCAAAAATCATGTTTAAAACCCTCATAGTCGACCGTTTACAAAGAATGCAATATTTCTTTGAAGTGTCATAGCACAGAACTGCTTTATTGTCCATAAAGGGCAAAAAATCCCAAAGAATTAATATAAACTATATATGTATGGATAGCACAGATGCCGCTGAACATTTTGAGTGTTTGAAAATAAAAATGTTTGTATAACACAACATACATCATTTACAAAATTGTAAAACGCGTAGGTTCGGTATCAGTTTTATTCGAAGGGCATAAGGTTTAAAAAAAAAAGGTAAATCTTTTGTTGGCTGTAATGAAGTCATTCTGAATTTTGAATTCTGTACGATGTAAAACAAAAGCTGAGATGCAGCGTGAGTGCAGATTAGGGTGAGCTAATTTGTCGCTTCTGATTGCCAACGTAGATAGTGCAGTAGAGTACTTCACTGCTCCTGTAAATTGTCAATGTGGGGGTGGAGGGCCTTTGTGTATGATTGTGTGTCAGCACCAAGTTATTTCAACCACTGTATTCCAAGTTGATCATAAGTGTGCTGTAAGTCTCGAACCTTTTTGTATTTTAAATTTATATATCTAGTTTTCTTTTTTTTTTTAACTATTGGGAACTATTTTCACTTGTTTAAAAATCACTAAAAGTGATATATTAGGCATTAGTATTGTGTGTTGTATTTAAATGTGTGCAATCAGTAAGTTTTATTATCCACTGCTTGGCATGTATTTGTGTTGTTACATAATGCTAAGTGCTTAAGTCAGAGAGGACTTAGATTCTCAGAGGCCTTATTTGGCACTTTGGTGCCAAAATGCTCAGTTAGAATTTCATAGCATGGAAGCATTTCCTATTAGCGGAGAAAATAATACTGCAAAAAATATCTCTGCATTTTCACGTCACAGCATATAACGACGCAAACGCATCACTGCATCATAGACTGGTGGAAACACCGTCAACGCATCATGGGGTTGTTCCGTGGAAACATATACACTCTTGCAGCCGTGTACTTTCAAGTGCACACGCTAACACTCTGGCCCAAGGTGCATTTGCAGAGGTGCATATATTTGCATATATATGCATTCTTAATGAGTTTTGGGAGATCAAGTGATCCAAGCGTCCCTTTGTGTATTTTCTTCCTTTCTTGTGTCACTGTGTGTTGGTGGGGGTCGCCCAGTAAATATCAGCCGCTGTGTGTTGGCAACCATCACAGATGGTACTAGGTGAGGGTACGCTGTGGGCACAGGACACCTATTTCTGTTTGTCAGTGGGCATTTTGTGATGCTGGAAGGCGCAGAAAGTGTGACTGTGTGTGTGTGTGTGTGTTTTCTGTTGTTTTGTTGTCTGCTTTTTGGGGTGTTGTGAACTCTTTCCTTTATGCACTTTTACAACACGTTTGTGTGTGTATGTCTGTCTGACTGGCTCTTGTAGGGTAATTGTGTGGGTGTGTGGGTGTGTGTGTGTGTGTGTGTGTGCGCGCGCCTGCACACTGGCACGTGCGTGTCTCCCAGCATGCGGTGTGGCTGTGATGGCCCTGTTTTGTATGATTGATGTGGTGGAGGGAGCAGAGGGGAGCTCAGGTTGGGCCAAGGCGTCAGTCTGACACACTGCTGCTTCCCCGCTGTTTTACATATGTAGCCGCAGCAAGACTCCACCTCCATTCCCATTTACCATTGCCTCCTTCCCAAAACCCACCAGCATTCACTGCTTCATCCGGTGTCAACTAGTATTTGTTGAGAATTATAAACCAGTGTTTTCTTACAAGAGAGAGTGTCAGATCACTTCTGATTACTGTGGCTTCCTTCATTATATATCTGAACTCTGCCTCCTTTTTTCTCGTCGATGCTCAGCCATTTCGATATCCTATCATCTCTTGCTCATCACTAATCCCCTCACTTATCTTTTTTCCACAGTTTTTTCCTCTCTCTCGGCTTTTGAAATCATTCCCTTGCTAATCCTCTCCTGTCTTTGTCTCTCTTTTGTCCAAAAGTCAGTTTCATTTCTTCCGCCTTTATATGATGGTTTGCTTGTTTCATAATACCACAAAGACACTCCTGATGAGTTCAGTAAGAGTTGTTTGAAATCAACTTGATTCATGATTGATTTTCTGCCAGGCTCCTGCCTCTATGAAGGTTTTGTCAATCAATGGCAGACATATTTGGGTATAAGAGACCTGCACTTTTGGCAGCGAGCAAGTTTGATATTAATTTGACGTTCGTTACATAGCTGGTGTGGACAAATTAATGTACTATTCTATTAAGTGGCGGTATTTTCTTATATTTTATATATTGTCACTTTGGGACTGAATCCTTGTACCAAAATAACAACCTTTCAGGAAAAAAAAACATCTCTCTTGAGTTTCCAAACACCGCTTTGATTGAGTCGGTATTACATCTTATTTGTCTATCATAGACAATTGCACACTCACATCAACGCAACAGCACCCTAAAATGATGTTCAATCGCTAATTCAATAGCTACAAAATGGCCAATTTATTACGCTGGCGATGATTAAATGGTAAAACACAGTGACAGACAATAGCCGTCCTCATCACAATGTTTGCTTACGCCAAGCCCGCTACCGTACAGACAGCCTTTAACGTAACAAAAGCAAATGCCTGTGCTACGTTATCTTACCAAGCTCTTTTCAAAGGTCTTCGAGCAATGAGACACTCAATAAATAAAATGATGAGCTGACTAACCATGTGTATTAAGGGTGGAAATGAATCTGCATACATTTAACTCTGTATGGCTCACACGACTTCCTTCTGTAACAAAGCATTAGAGCAGGGGCCGGGAACCTTTTTGACTCAGAGAGCCATTAAAGCAAATTATTTGGAAATGCATTTCAGTGATATATATATATATACACACAGCCATCTCGTTACCTTTGCCAGACGCACAGTTCCAAATAATGTGCGTTTTTGGGACACAAGGAAATCCCTTAGTCAAAAAAAAAAAAAAAAAAAAGAAAACTATGGTAAATCTTTTTTTTCCACCAACAAACGCAGTTTGACAATCGCCGCCATTGTTGTTTTGATCTCGCGTTAAGTAATCTCACGTGACGAGATTTTCGTTCTCGCGAGACGAGATTGGCGAGATCGGCCTTCATCTCACGGGAAGCAGACGATTGCCAAGTTGCGTAACGTTAAAACAAGTGTTGCGAAAATTTATTGCGTGGATATGAACTCAAAGACTGAATCATGTGAATGGAATAAGAACCTATTTCTCAGCAAATCTTGTATGCCTGAATTAAGAAACCCTCATATTATGTTGAAAAAAAATCACATTGATTATGTTGTGGGTCATTTTGACCCGTACTGTAAAAATCCACACAGAATAGTCAAAAAACAGGTTACACCAGTAACAACTTTGTTTAAGATGATGTAAACATTCAGAAAAGAGACAGACAACAGATTTTTAATCCCAACAGTCAGTGGCGGTTCTGGATCAATTTAACTGAGGGGGCCGGGCTGGGGCCAGGGGTTTTGATGGGGGGGGCACATTCAACCCAGGGCTAAAAAGACAGATTCGAAATCTTATTTGACTTTTTATTTCTTCAGACTTTGAAATTGTAGTCATAACATTACAGTGATGAGAAAAAAACAGTATCAGCAGGGCTAAAATGTCTGCAAGCGTAACAATACGCCGTGTCCATCTGAATGAGAATATTCAAGCCAGGGGATGATATGGTACCAGCCTGCCGGGGACAAAAATTGCAAATACACTGAAGCTAGATGTTTTACATGCATATAATTATCCAAATTTTAAAATGTCTTATATATTGATCCTGTTAAATAAAAATTTAAATAAAAAGGGAGACTAAAAAGGGCGGCCCGGTAGTCCAGTGGTTGGCACGTCGGCTTCACAGTGCAGTGGTACCGGGTTCAATTCCAGCTCCGGCCTCCCTGTGTGGAGTTTGCATGTTCTCCCCGGGCCTGCGTGGGTTTTCTCCGGGTGCTCCGGTTTCCTCCCACATTCCAAAAACATGCATGGCAGGCTGATTGGACGCTCTAAATTGTCCCTAGGTGTGAGTGTGGGCGTGAATGGTTGTTCGTCTCTGTGTGCCCTGCGATTGGCTGGCAACTGATTCAGGGTGTCCCCCGCCTACTGCCCGAAGACGGCTGGGATAGGCTCCAGCACCCCCCGCGACCCTAGTGAGGATCAAGCGGTTCTGAAATTGGATGGATGGATGGGAGACTAAAAAAGTTACACACACACACACACACACACACACGCGCGCGCACACACACACACAAACACGCGCGCGCGCGCACACACACACAAACACGCGCGCACACGCACACACCCACACACACAAACACGCGCACACACACGCGCGCGCACACACGCGCACACACACGCAAATAGCACTCGTGTCGTGGTAATTTCCTTCTCTGCGGACTGCTTCTCATTTTCCCGCTCATTTTTAAATGGCGCAGCGCACTAAAGGGTCCGACTAGAATGTTGAATCACGCACTTTCGTTCCACCTTTCGCGTCGGCGACTCGGCACGACTGCGTAATCTGCGCTCGGAGGGGGGGGGGCAGAATTGGTGCTACAGGGGCACTGGCCCCCGTTGCCCCCCCCCCCCCCAGAGCCGCCACTGCCAACAGTATATTTAAGAACTGTTTATGAAAGTCTTTCCATGTCAGGTTTCTTTTTTTCATTTAACTTTTCTGAGATTTTCAGTGTTTTATCTGCAAAGTATTGCACTGGCAGTTGTATGTGTGCTGTCAGATTTTCAAGCCCCCCTTTGGTGGAGTTGTAGGCCACTATCATTTGTGGCTTCATGTCTTCTCTTGTGCTCAGAGATGCATCTGTGTGCATTGCGCTCATTACAAGAACATTTTTTTTTCCTTTGGGCAGTATGAAACAACTGCTGCTTTCTCAGTGAAAACAAACACTGAGGAATGCAGAGGTCTGCCCTGCATCTTCAGAATTTCACTGGGAATCTATCTTATTTCTTCTGACTGTTGCCAACATTCAGGAGAGAGCTTTCTCTCCTGAACTTCATCACCAAGGCCGTACATTGTAAACAAGTGATGACTTTGTAGTCCTTTACTCATCTTCAGCACCACACACATCATCTGATTCTTCTCAGATGCTCCTCCAGGTAGCTTTCCAGTATGCACTTGCATATTCCATGCAAAACTAGATTTTGCATCACAGGCTGCCCGCATTTTGATGCCATACTTGCCAGAAAGATCCTCTGTCTATAAAATCTCTTCCTCTGCATCACTATCCCAGTTCAAACTCTGTTATGAAGCTTCTTCAGGTGTAAATCTTCTGGAGCTCATTTTTGGTATGTTGGTGAAAGAAATGGCATGAGAAGAGTGACGAGTCAAATGAGAGAAAGTTCCTGCTCTACACACACCTGGGTCTCTGGCAGTTACTGAGCAGTCAAAACAAAGTACTGTTCATCAATTAGACATGTTTCTTTTGGATCTGAAAAGCTGCTTGCCCATATTAAAGTGCCTGGGTCAAAATGACCCCCAACATCATATTTGTATTCAAACTGTGCACAGACATCCCACTACACATCAGAGTGTCCAGATTTTACACACCAGTTCATGACCCTAGATGAGGAAAAGTCAATAAATTTTATGAAGAAAAAGAAAGGATATCCAGTGCTTTGGTCAACGCAAAAACTGAAATGGGTCAAATTGACCCTTAACATAATATAAAATATAATATAAATATAAATATAAAAATATATACAGTAAATAATATAAATAATAATATAAAATATAATATAAAAATATAATAATTTTTGCAGCTTTTGTTTATAATTCTATGTACAGTATATGTTGTTGTTTGTGTTCTTATCATATGCAATTGAATAAGTAGACCATTTCAGAATTCGAAATTTGGGACTCTCTAAATCCGTGGTGCGCAAACTACGGCCCGCGGGCCGGATCCGGACCGTTGGTCTTTTTAATCCGGCCCGCCGAAAATTGGTGCACAATTAAGGTTTGATTGCATTAATTTCGTTTGGACTTGTAATGACAGGTATTTCAACACCAGGTGGCACAGTTACTTCAAGTTGCGGAGCAATGAGAGGGAGGGGAAGACGAAGAAAGAGGGAGAGAGTAATGACCATGGAAGGGAAAGTACGAAACATTTAGGAGACGCCTGGAGTCGGAAAGACTCAAATCTACAAGACTTTGAAAAACAAGGAAGCGATTCTTACTCAGTCCAATTCTGGCAATTTCCATGCTCAGAGTGAATTGCTTGTGGCTCGAGTAAATGAACATTTCCTAGAATGGTTTGATTGTTATCATGTTAAAAACTTTCCGCAAACTGGACCGTTAATAAGAGTCGGAGAGCAGTCAAATGTGTAGAGCGTGAACAACAGGGGGCTCAGTACACATCCTTGAACCGGTGCTGAGTTTGATGGTGGAGGAGAATGTTACATTATTACTGGCATACAAAGACATTGTGCTATCTTTCTATTTCTAACTTTTGGCCCGGCCCTCCACAATATTTTCTGCTTCTCATTTGGCCCCCGCCAGGAAAATAATTGCCCACCCCTGCTCTAAATGCATAATGGGACTCATACTTTTCCGATGAGTGAGTCCCTGGGACTCGCGGGGCTCAATCAGTAAAATTATCACTGTGTGTGTATATATATATATATATATATATATATATATATATACATACAGTATATACAGTATATATACTGCATATATGGTATTTTGTCATTGTAAATCAGACGCACCACAGTACCTGTGCTCCACAAAGGCGAAATCTTCGGTCCATTCGTCCTGAAGTGTGCCATAGTCGTCATCTTTTTTTCTTTTCGCCATCTTATTCGTTTAGGGTTAGCTTTGAGCGAATGACCGAGCGGGCTGATTCAAAGGGTGTTTACCTGTTTCCGCAGCAACGGCCAATGTAGGCCAGTATTATCCAATCAAAATTGCTCCTGGAGCCACCTGCAGCCCTGAACAGGAAATGAGCAGTAAAAAATCGATGGATGGATTTAACAAGCGAGGATATTTTGTTTTATCTGTGAGCCAGATGCAATAATCAACAGAGTCATATATGGCTCGCGAGCCATAGGTTCTGGACCCCTTCATTAGAGGGATGAATTTTAACCCAAAAAAACTATTCACTTGTGTTTAACCTCACTTTGTTGACTAATGAATTTTTTTTTTTAAATCCACACTTGGCGAAACAAAGAAATAGAATAGGTGATGTTTCACACCACTTCTCAGACATTTTGAATGTTCATTTGCATTTCTAGATTGTCTTCACCCATTTGAATAGGTAAAAGTAACAGATGAAGTGAGACAGACCACTCGTAGCGATTTATGAAGCAACCAAGAACACATACTCTTAAAAAATGTGCTGTCATCTATCACAGCCGTCAGCAGGCTGGTGTGGCAGATTTCAAACAAAATGTAGGCGGGCCATGGCTAAAAATCAAACATACAGTAATCAGAAACCAAGCCAAAAATCACCACAAAATCTATTTGGGGAGAATTTTTTTGTGCTACTGTTCACAGCATGAGGGAGGACCTTTAAGTGGACAACCCTCTTTTGAAGATAGCAGTCACCACCATTTTACATATTACCAACTGCTGTATTTTAGAGCAGGGGAGAAAGTACGTCGATTGTGATCCACCAGTTGCCTGTCAAGGGATTTGAAGTTGATCCCATGGCATTAACATATTCATAACCAGCCCTACCTGTTTTATACTTTTGATATACAGCTGCCTGTAAACACCAATTGAATGAGTTTTTTTTATGACATCATCATCAACATCCATTATGTCACTTGAATGACAGAGAGGGCAGCCTGTCATTCACCTGTCGCATGCATCAACCCTGCATGCACATACAATGGCACTATCCGCCAAAAAACTCCGTCAAAATAGTGAGTTGCCTTATTAGCCTCCAATATCTTTTGTCAACTCTAAATTTAATAAACAGTATTAAAAGGATTAGGGGACCAAGTATGCCAATTATTTCTATACACAGTGTGGGAGGAGGACTTTTTCCCCCCGCTGTGTCTATTTTCAAGTGCATTTGCCTCATCTGCCAATGTAGAAGGGAAATATTGAGCGTTATTTTCGATCCCTTGATAAAATCATCAAATCTCAGGAACACTCCACCATGACTGATGATCATTTGAACGTGGGATTGCAGCTTGCTATCAGCAGTCTACTGATGACGCATCCCTGACTGATTGCATTCAGTCGGTCATCAGAGTAAAGTAAGGACAGAAACACTAGTTTCATTATGCAATACGGATTCATGCAGTCATGCTCGCTACACCAACATATATTTTACATATTAACCCTTTCATGCACCAATAATCATAACCTGTAACCTGATAACACGAAAGGCCGTTGACTGTAGTAACCGCTGTCCCTGAAAGGGTTAAGACAATTTCAATATATTCATAAATAAAGATATGCTTTGGATTTTATTGTTGGTAGATCAATTTGCTCGCAAATCGAAAAAGCTCCTTTGTTAATAAGTGGAAGACACCCACCAACGGCCGAGCAAGTTTCTGGGAGTGAGTGAGCAATTCAGCATCTGCTATAGCAGTTCCTAAAATCCTGAATTCGAGATTATTATTAGTCAATCGTATTACACTTGTCTTGTTTTACATGAATCCATTAACTTTCTACACAAGCGTGTCCTCATTATGGTCAACTGTGAGCTGGAGTTAATCCAAGCTGACTTTAGGCAAGAGGTCCACTTTGGACTGGTCACTTGTCGATCGCAGGGCATATATTGATAAACAGCCCTTTGCACACCTATGGACAGTTTGGAGACGTTAATTAACCAACCGTGCCTGCATTTGGAATGTAGGAGGAAGTAGTGAGATAGCCAGGAGAAAACCAATGCAAGCACAGAGCGAACCCATCACAGGCAAGCAAGCTGCAAACCTAGAACCAGAAGCAGATATGTCAAACTCTACTTCATACTGACGCAGGTAGCCATCAAGAATGGTCACATTTCCCTTATAACATTTTCTAGAAAGGAAAGTATGGCATCAGTTTAGCCCTAAAACATACCATTTATGTGTTCCCCAGATCCAAGTGTCAAAAGTGTGAGCTTAATTGAACTGAGATTCAAACTGTCACAAAATATTCAATTTACAAGGGTTTTCATACGGGTCACAACTGAGTAGAAGCATGTCAGTCTTGTAGGAAGGCATGCTGGGAGGCATGCAAGGCATATTGATTCAACTATAACATCCAGCTGTTTGTTTACCAACAACAAATCAATGAGGGCTCGGGGGCTGCCATGCCTAGCCTCGGTCAGCTCAGAGCACTCACACACTTGGAACCCACTCTTAGCAATCAGAAAGGGAGATGGCGTGTATAGTCACGCTGAGCTCAGGATGTAGACACCTGCATAATGAAAATGTTTGATTTCAGATAATGTTCTTGTTTTTATTCATATAATGTAGGGCATCGTTCAAACAATGGCTCACATCTATCAAAAAGAATGCCACTATTTGCTAATAATTTGCGGATCAGAAGACCATAGTAATCATCTTAAAACGATTTAGGGTTAGAAGCAGATATTTGGGCGGCAGTGAAATTGCACACAGTTTAGGTTTTTTTTTTTCTCGAGTCAGTCTCACAACACTGCTCGCGTGGCCCCCGAGCAAATGAACGAGTGATGGGTCTCCTAAATAGGTCTTGCTGTCTATGCTGGCGGTGAATAGAGATCCACCAAAAACGGCTCCACAAGTGATCAGGAACAAAATTACACACTTCTCATTCTGTGCAGGAAATGCATTCCAAGGTTCAGCGGAAGTTAATGTGAATCTTTGAGTCGAAAAATCACATTTTGTGTGGCAGTCACCACTGTGACTCGACAAGTATATCCCATCTGTAGAAGAGCACAATGTAGATGAGAAGAAACCTCAAATACATATTAGATGACTCCAGTCACATTCATTTCAAATGAAATTTTGGAGATGGACTCTTATTTTTTTTTTCCATTCCAACAGATGATAAGATTTTTTTTTGACATGCATATTCATGAAACCTGTTCTCTGCATTTAATCCAGCACAGTAGTGAGCACAGCACGCACACACTGCAGCTCGCTCACAGTCTGAGATTTCAGTGGCTTGCTCAAAGGAACCGTGCCGGCGCCCCACTGAGGTAATCAGACTTCTCAGCCACTGAAGCACGGCTGCATTTGTTTATTTATTTATTTGTTTGTTTGTTTATGAATTTACAATGAAACATTAAACAAACAGTCCATGAGCATTTTGTTTCTTGGTGATATTCTGCAAAATTACACCAAATGTGAATGGGTGTAAATGTGCTTTAATTGTGTTTAAATTTATTTTGGCAACCATTCATGAAACCTCCAAAATGTTTTGGTTCTTAGTTTAGGATAAGTGTTTGGGACACAATTCTTTAACCCATTAATTAATATGTCAGGCCTGCAGATTTGCCCATAATACTTGATGATTCATCTTTAGACATTTGCATCCAATTTTGTGGATGCACAAAGCAGGGTCCTGAAAGACATGTCTGGATTTATTTGACGTGAAACAATTTGAGATCTCAACTTAACACCACACTTGTGAGCAGGACCATTTTTAGTTCATACCTTGCCATTGAAAAAGTTTGGTCGCTGCTCTTTTGTGTCATGTAATGCAAGAAAACCAAAAGTATGACATATTATCCTCTTTGGACAAATGATTCAAATATTAATATTAAGAGGTGTTTCACCTCTGTCACCCTCAGGTTTGCCGCATGGGAAAGAAAATGTAGAATTTCTCATTCAAGAAAGACAGAGAGAGAGAGAGAGAGAGAGAGAGAAAGATGCAGGGCGTCGGGCACATATGGACAAATGCCATTCACACTCACATTCACACTAATGACCCCACGCAACCATTGAGAAAACATGTCAACTCCAGACTGGAGAGACCAACCCACGCTGCCACAATAAATGTGTGTGTGTGTGTGTGTGTGTATGGATATGTGAATATGTGTATATATATATATATATATATATATATATATATATATATATATATATATATATATATATATATATATATATGTAGAGATGATCGTGGACTTCAGGAAACATTCTTCTCCACGGTTGCCCCTCACACTATCCAACTGCCCTGTGTCAACCGTCGAGACCTTCAAGTTCCTGGGAATCACAGTCTCCCAGGACATGAAGTGGGAAGTCAACACCATCTCCATCCTGAAAAGGGCCCGGCAGAGGATGTACTTCCTGAGGCTGCTGAGGAAGCATGGCCTGCCACAGGAGGTGCTACGACAGTTCTACACGGCAGTCATCGAATCAATCCTGTGTTCTTCCATCACGGTTTGGTTTGGGGCCGCCACAAAAAAGGACAAAATCCGACTTCAACGGACAGTTAGGACGGCGGAAAAAATCGTTGGCACCGCCCTACCCACTCTTGAGGACTTGCACACTGCAAGAATCAAGACAGGGGCACGGAAAATCCTCCTGGATCCCCCGCACCCTGCCCACCACCTTTTCCAGCTACTCCCCTCAGGCAGACGCTACAGATCCATGCGCACCAAATCCAGTAGACACTTAAACAGCTTCTTCCCTCTAGCCATTAACTCCTTAAACAGTCACTGACGTAGTCACTCTTCTTGTACTACAAATACTGCTACTGGTTACTCTAAAATGGTTCAATGATTTGTTGTTTACGATGATACTAATGCAGCGTGTTATACCGGAGACAAATTCCTTGTGTGTTCTACATACTTGGCCAATAAAGATGATTCTGATTCTGATTCTGATTCTGATAGAGAGAGAGAGAGAGAGAGAGAGAGAGAGAGAGAGAGAGAGAGAGAGAGAGAGAGAGAGAGAGAGAGAGAGAGAGAAAATATAGAGGGATATACTGTAGATAGATAGATAGATATGTCCGCCCATTATCCGAACTGCTTATGTTCACGAGGGCCGCAGCCGTGGTGGGCCCTATCAATGCCAGCTGTCTTCAGGCAGTAGGCGGGGTACACCCTGAGTTGGTTGCCAGCCAATCGCAGGGCACACATAGACAAAAAAACATTCACACTCACAGTCAGACCAATGGACAATTTACAGTGTCTAATTAATCCAACAAGCATGTCTTTGTAATGTGGGAGGAAACCGGAGCACCAGCAGAGCAGAAGTCTAGGATTCAAATCTAGACTTTGGCCTTCCTGTGTTGAGTTTGCATGCTCTCCCCGTGTTTGCAAGGGTTTTCTCTGGGTACTCCAGGTTCCTCCCACATTCCAAAAACATGCATGGCAGCGTAATGGAACACTCTAAATCGCGTGTCAAATCATGGCCCAGGGGCCAGATCCGGCCCGCCACGTCATTTTATGTGGCCCGGAGGAGCAAATCATGTGTGTCAACTTTCATGATCCTTGCTGAAATCTGGACCGAAATGTCAAATTGTCATGGGCAAGAAATAACGTTGAGATTTTACATCGGGCCTCCGAGGGAAGCCATAACTCCGAAGTGGAAGGCGACAAAAAATGAGTTTGACACCCCTGCTCTAAATCATAGGTGTCAAACTCCAGTCCTCGAGGGCCGTTTTCCTGAATGTGTTCCAGCTCGCCCTTTTGCAACACAGCTGATTTAAATGATCAACTCATCAGCAAGCTCTGCAGATGCCTGATATTGATCCTGTTCATGTGGAGGCCAGCGGCCCTCGAGGGCCGGAGTTTGACACCTATGCGCCAAATTATCCTCAGGTGTGAGTGAGAGCGCGAATGGTTGTTCGTGCCCTGTGATTGGCTGGAAACCACTTCAGGGTGTACCCCCGCCTACTGCCCGAAGACAGCGAGGATAGGCACGCCCCGAGACCCTCGTGAGGATAAGAGCATCAGATAATGGATGGATATACAGTACACTAAATATTTCTTATACATCGACACACACACACACACACACACACACACACACACACACACATATATATATATATATATATATATATATATATATATATATATAAGAAATATTTGGTCTTTCTCCTGATAAACTTTAAGTAATTGTATTGTCTATTTCTCCAAATGACCGTAAATGCTCAGCAAAGAGCACTTCGAGACCAAATGAAGAGGAGGCAGCCGGAGTCTTGCGAAGTGTAACACTGTGCACTCCGCAACATTCACCACCCACACAGGAAGGTGCACATGCTGCTCGCACCACTTTGAACACTTGCAAACAAAGGTGAGCATAGAACTATAGAGACTGGACAAGTCAAATTCTGATGATGGAGAATGAAAAAACAACACACCCACAGCAACTATTCTGAATCGGATATTCTATTCATTGACGCATTTTAACCAGCTACTCGTCCCCGCACCACCTGCCATCAAACTTGCTTAACTGGACCAATGTAAACAGTGGAACTGACCACAGAGACTGTGATGTGCAATTACGAAGTGACCGCAGGCTGCACCCATTTGAAACCCTCATCCCCTCCTCAGCGATGTGCTTCTGCTCCCCTGACGCCCATGACCTCCAAAAACACCTTATTAGCTCGACTCAGACTAAGCCACACCACCTTCATCCCTGCTACTGTCATTGGGGATTAGGCCTGTTAAAAATCACTGAGGCATGCTGGGTGAGAGCCATGTGGGCTGCCTTTCCTGTTGATCTTTGTCAACATGCAGTCTCGCCGGTCATTGAGGTTCTGCATTATCAGAGAGTTTAGAATGGAAAGGGAAAATCAACAATCTGAGCCTTATTTATCTGGCAACCTTTCCAACCCTAAAGCCTGAATTGGACTTAACCCAGCCATAGGAGAATAACGCAAGAAAATACTCAAAGTTTGTTTGTGTGTGCGTGCGTGTGTGTGTGCTGTTGTCATGATGCTGATCTCTCTGTTAAAAAAAAAAAAAATCAATGGTGCCCCCACCCACCAGACACACACACACACACACACTTGCACTGCCCCTAGCCCCTCCTCTCTCTCCATCCATCCATGTACAGTATTCCCTCTCTGTGCTGCTGGATCTGACCCAAGATCAAGCTGTTAGTCAATCTGCAATCCACACACAACACATTTTCGGAAGTTACACATATTTGCTTACATGGTGATAGCTAGATGAGAAAGTTGTTACCACTCTTCACCCGATGCATGTGTTGGACCCGTTACAGTAAGGCTACATGCAAATGTGTTTTTTTTTTGTTTGTTTTTTCGAAAGGCCCACTTATTTTATTGGATGAGCCCTCTTCCTTATGTCACTCCGTACCAACTCTGTGTCTTTTCTGCATCTCGACTCACTATTGATGGTTTTCCATTGGTCAAACAAGATCCATGGCATTCTCAGTTTACGACAGACTTGCCGACATTTTTTTTGTTGCTTTCCCGTATTAATGAAATAATAAAATAATAATAATAAATAACTTGTATACAATAAATGGGCTATGTAATGTTTTTTTTTAAATCATAGCCTTTCTGGATTTCACCTAATATGATATATTATATATATATATATATATATATATATATATATATATATATATATTAATCTAAAATAAAGACGGCTGGATAGCTCAGTTGGTAAGGCATCGCTTTGGCGTATGGGAGACGGTTCGAATCCCGCTTGGGGCAAAAAAAAAAAAAAAAAAAGAGCACATAGCACCATCCAGTGTGGGTCCTTGGGCAAGATCCTTCACGCTAATGCCTACCTTAGCGTGAGAGACAAGAAAACGAATGACATGCCGGCTCAGACGTCGCCCGGCCAAACAAGGTCTGCGTCAGGTGCTGGGGAACCAGAGCACCTTGATGAAAAATGGGCTACTGGAACAAAGCGGAGATGGGCGAGGTGCGATAACATGGCTCTGTTGGAATGCTACTACTCAAGCAACCCTAGTCAGAGAGGTTACATGCAGAGAATGTGGGCTAAATGGTTACTTCGAAACCCACAGTCACGGTTGACCACAAAACAACTAGTAGCTCAGTGTTCCAACATCCACAAACGGCAACTACTGTCACAACTTGAGATTGATGAGGTACAACACAGGTTCCATGGTGAAAGGCCCCAGGCTGCCAGATCAGAGGAGGAGGTCATACCAGAGATTGGGAGGCAAGCCCCAATGAATGCAGATGATGAGATTGGGAGGCCAGCCCCAATGAATGAAATGCTGAGCAAGGTAGCAACTGACCTGAAAGCTAAGATCATGGCGAGAATGAAAGCTGGCCAACCTAGAAACCGATTACAACGGCTATGTGAAGTACCACCTGAAAGTCTCATGGAAAGTGTGAATGCAGCACTGAGGGTGATCCCTACCGTAACGATCACGGAAACCAATGAGCTGATATACGCTTCAGCATCACTGATCCTAGAGATGCTTGGCTATAAGAGCAACCATGGAAGCCATGAGATACGTTACCCACCATGGAAAAGACGGTTGGAGGCTAAGATCAAGGCGGCTCAGAAAGATGTGAGTCAATTGACGGAGGCCCAGAGAGGTGTAATGAAAAGGCCAATACCCGAGAGGTACATCCAGATGACCATACCTGAAGCACTCGAAACTGCCAAACAAAGGCTCCAAGCCTTGTCCAGCCGCCTAAAGCAGTACACGAAAGAGAATGAGGCCAGACGAATAAACAGGCTGTTCGCAACACAACCTGCGAAAGTGTACGTACGCTCAGTGGCAGGGTCCTAACAACAGAGCTGACCCACCAAGACTGGAAACTGAAAGGTACTGGAAAGGCATATGGGAGAAGGAGGTTGCACATAACAGCAGTGCACAATGGCTGGTGACCCTGAGAGAGGAGCACAGCAACCTCCCTGAACAGAACCCAGTTACCATAACAGTGGCAGACATACAGGAAAGAGTCTCAGATATGAAGAACTGGACAGCACCAGGCCTGGGCATGGTCCACACCTACTGGCTAAAGAAACTCACAGCACTCCATGAGCGCCTAGCAGCACAAATGAACCAGCTGCTGAGGGATGGGACTCACCCAGGATGGTTAACCGAAGGGCGAACGATCCTGATCATGAAGGATCCCTGAAAGGGTGCAGTCCCATCCAACTATCGGCCAATAACCTGTCTCTCCACAACATGGAAGCTCATGTCAGGCATCATTGCGGCTAAGATAAGTGGACACATGGATCAATACATGAGCGAAGCACAGAAGGGCATTGGTAGAGATACCAGAGGAGCCAAACATCAGCTCCTGGTTGACAGAACAGTCGCACAAGACTGCAGGTCCCGACATACCAACCTGTGCACAGCCTGGATTGATTACAAGAAAGCCTATGACTCGATGCCACATACATGGATCACTGAATGCTTGGAGTTGTATAAGGTGAACAGGACCTTAAGAGCCTTCGTTGCGAACTCGATGAGAATGTGGAAAACCACACTTGAAGCCAATGGCAAGCCACTTACCCAAGTGTCCATCAAATGTGGCATATACCAAGGTGATGCACTCTCCCCACTGCTGTTCTGCATAGGACTGAACCCCCTAAGCCAAGTAATCACCAAGACAGGCTATGGATACCGCCTCAGAAATGGAGCTACGATCAGTCACCTCCTCTACATGGATGACATAAAGCTGTATGCTAAGAGCGAAAGGGACATAGACTCCCTGATCCACACAACCAGGATCTACAGCAGCGACATCGGGATGTCATTCGGGCTTGAGAAATGTAGTCAGATGGTGACTAAGAGAGGAAAGGTAGTCCGCACTGAAGGGGTCTCACTCCCTGAAGGAACAATAGCAGACATTGAGGACAGCTGCAAGTACCTCGGTATACCACAAGCCAATGGCAACCTCGAACTGGCAACAAGGAAAGCGGCTACGGCCAAATACCTCCAGCGAGTGAGGCAAGTCCTAAGAAGCCAGCTCAATGGCAAGAATAAGACCTGGGCAATAAACAGCTATGCCCTGCCAGTGATCAGATACCCTGCAGGAATAATAAGGTGGCCAAAGGAAGAGATTCAGACCACGGACGTTAAGACCCGAAAGCTCCTAACCATGCATGGAGGGTTCCATCTCAAATCCAGCACCCTGAGACTGTACGCAAGCCGAAAGGAAGGAGACCGGGGACTAGTGAGTGTGAGAGCCACTGTCCAGGATCAGTCCAGAAATGTGCAGTGCTGGGAACAGCAAGGATACTGCGCAGAACCCTCAAGCTTCCTGGCCTCTGGTAGAGGACCCGAGCTGAATGAGGGACGGACACCACCCAAGGGGTGAGACGGGGATTTTTTTAAATATATATATATTAATCTAAAATAAATACGGTGCTTTTTATTTGACATTTACTGGGTAGTGTAATGGCAAAATTCAGCATTTATAATGTACGTTGTTTGTAAAAGTAACAATTAAATTAGGGGACCTCCTGCAGTTACAAAATCTCTAGACACAAGATTGATACTTTCGGTAAACATGTTTGTGAGTGCAAACACCGTTTTCTGGGTCCAATTCGTTTGAATGAGAGCCCCAGCCGACGCAAGTTGTGGCCGCGTTTCGGAATGGCCTGCTTCACGGGGCTGCCGCAGGACTTGGATGCGGGAGAGTGATGATGACCGAGTCATGCCTTTTAATCAACATTGGATTACAGTACAGAGTGATGAGTTCTTGGGAATTTCCAAACAACATTCCGGACCAGATGGCGCATCCAATGCGTCCTCAGTGGATTGTTGTCGAGTCTGGCGGTGCAGGCAACGTAAGCAAAAGCGAGGTGGCTGAACAGAGAGCTATGGGTAAGCTAATGGCTAAGAAACCTCAAACCTCCACTGACGAGCATCTCTACCAGATCCATACCGCACGAAACAGGTGCTCTGGAACTAGAACTACTGTAGTTGGAAATTGCTTATGTTGATGACTGTTGCATTTGATTAATCATGGAAACCTGGCTACACAAAGTGAAGTTTCATCAGTAGATAACGATGTCCGACTACAACGAATGACAACTTTTTTGCACGCTCGCGAACCTCGTGAGGATAGGTGCACTATATCCTCATGTCATAAAAGTAATGAAGACTTCTTGGAATACAAACAGCTACGGCTGGGTGAAGTGCAGCGATGGTGGGTTCTATTTTTAATCATTTGGTTTTATTTTGGTACTTGAAAATGTCTGCACGTGAAAATGGCCAGTCACACTTAAATTATTGGGGCCCTGCCTTGGTCTAAAAATGTGTGTGCTGCATTGTTGAAATGCCACTGCTCAGTAAATAATTTTGTGAATGATTTATTCATTGAAGCATTACTATCAAATATATATATAAAACACCACTCAGGGTGATAACAAAACGTGGCCAACTTTATGAATAGGGAATGTTACGCATCAGGGCTTTTGCCCATCGCCTCAACGTCTGAAGTGACAAGAGTTCAGAAAGTAGCAAAACATGTGGCTGTACGCTGTTGCTGACCACTTTTTCACGCCATCCTCCAACCCTGCTATATTAGGAGGAAGCGGGAGTGAAATGTTTAAGATGCAACAACAGGTACATTTGTAATATGCCAATTTAAAAAATGTTTTTGTTTTGGTTTGCAGAAGCAGGAAGTTATCGGTTATCTGTTATCTGTTTCGGTGGGAAAAAAAACCCCATTATTGTGCATCCCTAGACATAAGTAAAATAATCACTCATGCTAGTGTTTGGTGTCCAGCTGCAGCTTAGCTCTTCAGGCCGCAGTATTATACGCCATAGTTTCTACTATGCTGACGTGGTCTGTTTTCTTGTCGTTGTTTGTTTTGTTTTTTTCATATAATGCAGAGAATAGTAATCAATCCATTGGTCTATGTTGGCACGCCATTTCCCAACGGATGAATGGCTTGGTTTTCCTATCATACCAAAGCAAAAAGATTGCAGCTGTAGTTGTAGTTGTGTGCGCTATTTCAGTCTCTGTATTTTGTATTTGACCCCCATGTGTGTTTGTTTGGCGGTCGTGCGGCAAAGGAACGTAAATTGCTGTGATTGTATGGCAGTAATTGAGCAGTGATGGTGTGTTTAATTGAGTTCTTCCTGATGTCTCTGTGACAGGTGCCTTTTTTTCATGCTGCCAGGAAAGGCTTTGTTGTGTCTCTTTTAGCTTGCTTCCTCTGTGTTTGGCCTAATGGTTTATTTGACTGGGGGATGGTATAGAGACTGTTGGAGGGTTACCTGACAGAATGCGGTATATGTCTTTGTGCTTGTCTGTCTTTCAAAATGTGTATTTGAAGGATTTCATTGTTCTTGCATCCTATATGTATTCATGTGTCGCCATGCCTATGCTGATGTCAAAATCTGTGTGTGTGTGTGTGTGTCTGTCTGTCTGATCTGCCTCCTGGGCTCTATGACCCAAATCAAATGGTAGGAAACGTCAATTTCACTATCTTATCTCCTCCTCCCCTCCCTCCTCTCTCCTTGTCTAATTTCTTTTCTCCACTTGCTCTCCTCCCCTGCAGCTCCTCTCCTCCTTGCCTCCTTCTGTTCCAGAGGTGTGATTACGGTGCTCCGCTGTTTGTGTGTGTGTGTGTGTGTGTGTGTGTGTGTGTGTGTGTGTGTGTGTGTGTGTGTGTGTGTGTGTGTGTGTGTGTGTGTGTGTGTGATTGCTGACTCGTTGGTGATCTGAGCAGCCTGGCGCTGGGTATTGTATGGTGCAATTCCTGGATGACGTCCCTCGATGAATGCCTCTATTCACAATTATAGCCTCTCCATTAGTTGCAGCCTTCACTGCCTTGTTGTCGTCTGTGCTCCTTCCACGCAAAAAGACGCAATTAAAGAGGACAAAAACAAGCGCCGACACAAACAGTGTACGTAGGAAAAACACTTGGTTGGAGAGAGCTTTTATGAGGGGGTGTGTGCGTCCGCGTGCTGGTGCGTGTCTTTTGAACATACAAACAAATAGGTATTGAGATGTTCACGGATTTTTCACATTTCACATCTTTCATTCGTTGGTTTTTGACTCAGCATGAGACTGGACATTGTTTTTGTGCTTGATGTTTTTAGGTTTTTTTTTAAACTTTTGGACATCTGATTTTACTCCATGTACAGCACTTTGTAAGCAGCGGTGATTGTTTTGAAATTGCTCTGCAACTAGAGTTTGGATTACATTTTGTTTTTTTATTTGTATTTATTTATTTTTACTTTTGTTAGTTACTTTTCTGCACGATGTATCTGATCAGCTGATCCGCAACATATTTGTAAGACAACAACGGGGGCCTATTGAGTGCCCTCATGGTAGACTTTTCTTTATGGATCTTGATGGTGGTTCGAATGCGTGACACACAGAGTTTGGTCATGAATCACGTGTATCTTGAGGTGAATGCAAAGTAGTTCAAATTAATATTGCAGAAACAAGTGCCCAAATTATGTGATACATTATAAACAGCTAAACCCAAACTTTTTTTTCTTGTAGTTGAGTATTTTCAAAGCAGAAGATTTTTTCTTTCATTCCCAAACTGGAAAAAAAAACCAAAGAAAAACAACAAAATGCTTGGCAACATGAACTAAGCTTTTTTCAAAACATGATAAAAGAGCATTTCCATATTTCATAGGATTTAAGAAACTGCATCAAAAATTGGGTGTCGCTTAGTATTTGTTAAGATGTGATATCGGCTTATTGATATCAATGTTAGAGAATTACCGTACAATGATTCTGCATGTGAACTGGAATTTTAATTCAGGATATGACATGATACCATGGCTGTAAGAGCATAAGAAAAACATTTGCGCAGTGGTGACAACCTTTCCTCTGTGTAGAAATCAAATTGCACATTTATCATTGTGAAGTTTTCCTTTGCCTGTTCGTGTCCATGTGCTCGCATCGTCTCCCTCCTTGGGCAATGTGGACACACTCACTTCGACAGGGGCAACTGAGCCCCTGTCGAAGTGACCTATGGGGCTCGCCGCGGAATGAGATAGGAAGGAGCTCGTTGCTGATCTCACCGTTCCTGTCAGCCACAAGGTGCTGTACAGAGACACGCAACAGACACATGCTGTGATTTCCTATTCCAATAGTGGCCGAATTTCCCCTGAACATATCTGCATTGATCAACCTCACATGTTGGGATGAGCTCGGCGGCGCAAAAGGTGATACTGAGGAATGGCTTGCACTGTCCGGGTGTGAGGCATGGAATTCATGCACATGCGGCATTTCCTTTCAAAGCCGCGCTCACCGTCAAGGCTTTCGGATACAAATACTTGTCTCTGCGTAATAACATCTGAAAATGTCAGAATCATCGCCACTGAGATAGGGATCAGACAGGTGCGTCAGGACTGAGATATTGTTATTCTGATCCTATCTGCACACAACACTCCAAGTAGGTTTGGATACAATGAAATATCATTCTAACTTGAAAAGCGCTTGGAGATTCGATTGGAATATAATTGCTGGTCTATTTTACCATTTCTCAGCACTGCGTGTGAAAGTGCAACTCAACATGTCTTTTGCAGTACACGTAGCCCTGACAACATCTTTAGCCCCAATTTTCGCCCAAGTGGTAGAGCCGAAGACATTGTCAAGGCAAAGAGGAGGAATCAATTGGGGAAAAAAGGGCAAATGGATCGATGTTCGGTGACATGACAACCTCACGACCACACACACACACACACACACACACACACACACACACACGCTCACCTTGGGTGTTGCACATTTCCTTGGGCTCTGTTCGACTGGTATGCAAAGCTGAAGAGAAGGAAGCTCCCTGAAATACTTGGCCTACAAATGACGTTCTTTGCTTTTTATCCATTAGGATGGTTGGGTTGAAGATGTCTCTGTGTGTGTGTGTGTGTGTGTGTGTGTGTGTGTTTGCTAGTGTGTGTGCATTTGTGCGTGTGTGCGCGTGTCTGTGTGTGCGTGTGTGTTTGCTAGTGTGTGTGCGTGTGTGTGTCTGTGTGTGTGTGTGTGTTTGCTAGTGTGTGTGCATTTGTGCGTGTGTGCGCGTGTCTGTGTGTGTGTGTGTTTGCTAGTGTGTGTGCGTGTGTGTGTGTGTGTTTGCTAGTGTGTGTGCATTTGTGCGTGTGTGCGCGTGTCTGTGTGTGTGTTTGCTAGTGTGTGTTTGCTAGTGTGTGTGCATGTGTGCGTGTGTTTGCTAGTGTGTGTGCGTGTGCGTGTGCGTGTTTGTGTGTGTGCGTGTGTGTTTGCTAGTGTATGTGCGTGTGTGTGTGCACGTTTGTGTGTGCGCGTGCGTGTGTGTGCATGTGCGCGTGTATGTGCGTGTGTGTGTGTGTGTGTGTGTGCATGTGCGCGTTTGTGTGTGCGTGTGTGTGTGCTTGTGTGCGTTTTGGGTTGAGGGTTGTCCCTCAGAGACAAACGAAATAAACATCTCTTTCTCTCTCTGTGAGCCTCCCTCCCTCCCCCTCTTGCTCTCATTTTCACCAAAGGCTTCTCATCTAAAGTAGAAAAGAAAGATCCGCTCCAGGAAAAGATGTCAGTCATCTGTTTGTGTTGACAAGCTAGAGGCCAAGAAAGATTGCATTGCCTGAATGAGCGGCCAATCTGTCAATGTGAAGCATTTAATGCGAAACAGATCATTTTGGTTCTCGGGCTTACTTTTGAGGATTGGCTCTTAATTCATGTACGTAATAACACAAAAATAAATAACATTTTGCCCACTAAGATCAATAATAACGATAATTTAGTGACAGTCCTGTATAGAAGAGGGCTAAGGCAAGCTAATTAAGCAACTACAATTTAAAAAGTTTGATGATCTGGAATTAATGTTGTATATCAACAACACCTTTCTGACTACTTGTATAATTTTTCTTCATGTTTTTAATAGTTTTTTTTCCAACCTTGCACCCTGAAAACATTATAAGCTGTCCACTGCTGTAACCGCTGTCCCTGAAAGAGTTAATTCAAGCAAATGTCACGAAGTTATGACGAGTCAAAACCACAGATTGCGACATCCGTAATGATGGTTTGTTGAGTCAACGTTCAACCACAGATATCTGCAACGTCATTTTGCCAAAACGACACTTGTTCTTTTTTGTAATCACAGAGATCTATCTACAGTTTACTTACTTCCAAACAGATAGAAGGGGAGAAGATCTCTGCTGCTGCTCTCTCTATCTATCTATTTATTTCCTTGCTTGCGTGAGTGAGTGTGAGTACAACTGGAATAACATGTGTCTTTTGCTGCAGTTTGAGGTATCCACAACACTCTTTTGACTAGTCCTGATTCTATTTACAGATTTCTATGACCTTGTTTGGTTCTAGAGGTAACTTGATTTAAAATCTGAAAATTGACATCTCGAACTGGAATTATAGCTATCTCAAACTTCGTTTAATGATATCTGCATTCTGCAAATTAATTCGATTGCAGATACTGTAGATATCTGTCCCAAAAAAAACAAAAATGATTCACTTTTTTTAGGCGTATTTTGACAACCATCAAAACCGATGGGTTCAACAATTTCGGTTCAGCGCCACTTGGGTTCTTTTGCCGACTCTTTCTTTTTTTTCCCTCATGAACGCGAACCGAAGATGGCGGGCAGCAAGCATGTGCGTCAAATCCTTCCAGCGATGCGGCAGCCAATCATATTGCAGTGAGGCGGGAACGATATTGCGCCTTCATGTCCGTGAATGAAGAGCTGAAGAAGTTCGCATCGTGTACAAGCTGATTTCGTTCACACAGAATTATCTTTCGTTAGAAGAGCATTAAATGACATCCTTCTTACTCTAGCCGTCACAGATGTGAAATATGACAATCTGAAGTGACTCTTTAACCGAAAACAAACTTCCTTTCACAACAAAATTGGCCACAATATTAATTCTTTTCGGCTTTGCTGAATTCATCATCATTTACATTTGTACTCCCAAGAACAACTTTTTTTTTTTTTTTAATACTTGTCAAATGTGATTCCAAACATAGATTAGACCTGGATTGTTGCTCCATTACAGCATGCGTGTGCTCTTCTCAATAATCTCCTTCCACCCAGTAGCAAGACATTGTATGCTCAGTCTTTACCAGCCTGGGAGTTGTCTTCGCTCCGTGTCTTTTTATAGGTTTGTCTTACTGTACTCCCTACTGGGCTTCTATTTTCGTGAATGCTGTGAGAAATAATTGAAAGTGTTGTGTGCAGTCTTATCTTTTACAGCGTTCACACTTCCACGTGCCTTGTAATAAACTCCATCGGTAAAATCCCTGCTGGTTGCGGATTCTTTATTCCTGTGAGATGGTAAACACTTGCTGGAAATTTGAGCTCAGATGAAATCTTCACCGGAGACTTAGACAGCGGTTGATTGATTTAAGATTCAATTGTTTGTGCTCATTTTGTACCTTGTGAAAACACGGTCGGTCGGTTTGACTGTCTCCCATCAGGGGTGTACATGTATTCATATTTAGAGCTTTTGATATTTGGTGCAGCGGTGAACAGAGTTTGTGCACTCCAAATGTAAGGCAAGGCACAGGGACTGAAGAACTGCCTGGCATTCGAAGCACATTCCCCCTCTGCAAACCAATACAGGACATCTCAGCCTCTGGCCAGCGGATGTCATGGCGAGCAATATGCTGAAGTCCTTTGTTGTTTTGGGTCATTGTCTAGCTCGATAATGACGGATCTCTCACTCGCCCTGGTTACATTTTTGTTCGAATCTGCAGTCAAGGTGTTTCTGTGGACATCCTCGTTCGTGTTGCATCAAAGAACATGAATGAGTTGCTCCCAGAGGAAGCAATTCAAGCCCAAGCCATGCCATTCCCTCCACTGAGGTTGTTGACTGATGTTGGACATCATATGCAGATGCTTTCTTCCGCTAAGCTTTAGCTTTTCTATCACTTTTTTTAAATTTTTTTTAACGTTTTTGTCAGAAACTTTCAGGCCTGTGCATGCACTTCTGGCAAATTCCAGACTGTCCTTTCTGTGCTTCTTGTCAAGGAGCAATTTGCATCTTCTGATGAAGCCTCTTTACTTCTGGTCATCAAGTCCTCTGCAGACATTAAATTGTTACATCTTGACATCTGCACTTTGGAGGTTGTTGCTGAAGTCACTAATACCCCTTTCCCGCTGAAACTATCAGGTAGTAGTGATCTGTGGCGACACGCAACCAATTGGCGTGTTGTCCCTTTCCAATTGACCAACAGATGGCGATTCTGCGCCTCCCCTCCCCTTCCACCACTTTGCGTCTGGTTACATCACCACGCTGTGATTGCGTAGATGATATTGCGACAGATTTCTTGGTGGTAAACAAAGCAAGATGGAAGCGAGTGTTCTTTCTTTTATCATGCTTTTTACCGTCCTCAAAATGGTCGAAAAGCAGCGGAGGATCAACTCTTTGCTACTACTGAGACAACGTAGACGACGTGAATTTTTGGCCGAAATTGAAAGGAGTCGTATAAGTTATGGCGCATCACGTACCACCCAATGTCATCACGTAATTACCGGGAAGTCCCGTGTTAGGCTTTCAAACTGCAAGCGGAGGCGATCGGAGGCGATCACAACCCGCCTCCCATGGCGTGCTGGTGGACACGGATCGACACTGGCCAGTGAGCCTTTCCCACTGCTCAAAAAAAGCGTGTTTACCCGTGGTTTTGCGGCAGTGGGAAAGGGGTATAACAGAGTTGTTTGGGACGGCCTTCTTGATTGTGAGCCTTCTCTCACTACATTTCTGTCATCAAATGTTTTCCGTGACCATTCAGCGGCTCTGACTTTGTAAACGGCTGGTTGCTTTCTTCCTCTGCAAATGTTTATTTCTCACCCACAGATGGCTCTTTCACTTTCGTGTCCGTTACACTTCTTCACGTCTCAAGTGAAGACATGCAGCGCTGAAAAGTTAAACGCTGAACTGCCGAGCTCTAGTCTTGTATTAGTTAAAAACGGTTGCAATACTTTTGGAGAGAAGTCCAACTATTTGTTGGATACACTGTATGCAGTTTTAGGCAACCAAAAAGACGGATGATGGTTTTGCACGAATGCAGATTAGATCATCAGATCACGTAACAACTTGACCTCATCAGAACAGATGGCATCCGCGGATGTGTGGAAGGTGCTGCCGGGACCAGGGCAAACTGCAAAGTAAAAAGCAGTGCAAGGAGAAGAGGAAAAAAATGAACAAGGCTTTTCAAAAAGAACGAATTCAATCAATGGCGCGGCAAGTCAGATGATCATGATTCAACCCCTTGGCCGCGCGTGTGCGGCCTTGCTATCAGCAAACATCCTTTAGGTGGATTACCGACCTGGTTTCGGAACTCCATCACTCTGTCACCCTGCAAACACATACAAACATAAATCACTCCTCAAAAACAATTTGTCTCAGGAGCAGGTCTTTCCTCTGCTCCGAGTTCTACAGCTCAGACAAATATGTTTGTCTTTTTCCACTTCGTTGAAGTGCGAATTCAGATCCGCTAAGTAGGAAATGGATAAGTCTTTCATTAAGGAGCCTTCGTCACTCCCCATTGGGTTGGACAAATAACAAATTAATTTCTAGCCGCCTAATTTCTCTCTGTTCTCCACTGAATTTACGGTAACATCAAATTACCGATCACAGGAATGTGAACTCCCTCAAGTCTTTATCAATTCATTAAAAAAAAAAAATGCCGCAAAGGAGACGCTACAGAGCAAGTTCTCTTTTTAATTTGACTCCATGCCTCCTTTAGCACCTCGGCACTCGACAAACACAAATCAAGTGATGTGTGTCATTCAAATTAGGAGATTCGGCATACCTGAAACAAGTTGCTTCGCGGTAATTACAGAGTTGACTTTCAACTTTTCAAAGTAAAACAGTCTGACTTAAAAAAAAACCCCAAAAAAGCCTTTTCTCTGTGGGTAGCGGTGTTTGGTAAAGAAGCAGTTGTGTATTGACAGTGCCGTATTGATGTTTCAATTAGAGCGGTGTTACATTGTGCAGCAGCACGGTAACACCATGCATCTCCTGCCATCTGCTCTGCCTCCACGTCTGACGAACGACACACGTGGGGCTAATCGAGCCGCACATGAGCGATGGGACCGCGAGCACACACACACACACACACACATACACGCATACATGCGCACACGCGCACAAACACGCACTCCTTCTTTATGTGCATCCTTATGCAGAAAACTGGGGGAAGGACGAGGGCGAGCTCCTGTTTTAACACCCTTCAGAAAGCCTGTGATTCCTCCCCTTCTGCCTTCACGTGAGCATCACAAGCGGGTTCTTCCTCTGACTGAGAAAATGCAAAACAGCAGATGTAGGAGTTCAAATACATCAAAAGCTCATCTGATGCAAAGATTGTCAAAAAATTAATAAATAAATTGGAAAAAAAATAGAAGGGGACTGCTTGTGCCAGATTTCCCGTGCTGGCATTACTGCCTGCCAAACCGCATGAATCAAAGACCTCATTGTGTGGATTATTTCGTTAATCTATTGATGCCATTGAAGAGTATTGCAGGTGTTAATGTGCCAGCTTCCCCCCTGCTTTATTGGGGAGGTGTAGCGTTAGGTCGGTAATCTGTTTTAAATGCTTTCTGGGGAACGAGACACTGAAACGCAGCCAAGAAAACTCTGCTGCGGTGAAGAGCGTTCCCTTAATACAACGCAGGCGAGACTGATGCCGACGGGGGAGCGCCAAGGAGCAACACTTGTTGAAATATTTGACTGCATGAATAATAAGGAGGGAGGGATATGATATAGCTGAAGCAGTCCATTATTCGCATCCGTCCCACCAACGCCTCACTGCTCCTCTTCTCTCGCACAAGTTGTGTGTGTGCTCCATGCTAAGCTCATCTCGACGCCCGCTCCAGCTGACTTTGGAGGAGCAAAGCAAAGCAACACAGAAAAGAGAACGCCATAAAGAGGCAGAGAGTGATGAAAGGTAAGAGGGAAAGGGGACAGAAAGAGAGGTAATCTGCCTTTTCTATACTCCCCAGGGTGGTCTCTTCATCCAGGTCTTCAAAAGGAGGGACGGAATACACCTCTGTGTGACAATGGAAGGGACCCACAGGGGTTGTTGCTAACCGCGTGTGTGTATGTGTGTGTGGGTGTGGGTGTGCGTGCGCGCGCGCGGTCTGGTACAGCTTTAAGCAGGCCTTTGAGTGTCCTAATTGCGATGGAATACAAGCAGTCTGAGAGCTGGCTGAGATCACGGTGGGCTGCTCGGAGGGGTTAGAGCCCGCGCCTTCGACAGCCACACTCAGCAAAAGAGAGCTCAATGCGTGCAATTAATGCTCTCCCTCTCGTTAACTCGCTCCCCACTTTTTGTCTTCCTCAACTATTTGAGACCCCTTCCCACCCTGCAGTTGCCTCCCTCACGCCTCAGTCTGTCGTCATCGGCCGACGCATTAATCCGCCTTTCCAGCCTGTCAATCTCCATCCTCTTTGATGCCCTCAACAATTAGAGTAGGCATGAAAGGCGTGGGTCAGCTGCTGTTATGTAAGCCTCGCAGCAGCCTTGACAACCATTTTTCGTACCTGTTACTCAATCAACAGTATCACTTTCGAAGAGATGATCGTGCGTGCTTGATTCAAAACTATTTAATTTAATACACAGGACAAAATGAGCTCAATTCTAATTCAATTTTAGAAATCACTATTGCTGTTGTTTGAAATATTATTGTTATAGTAGAGGGAAAGAAATCTCTGATTTCGGGCGGTCATTTAAAAAAATAAATCTTTATAATCCGATTATTATAAATTTATGGTTATTTACATGCATCCCAATTTGTACAACGATTTATGAGCCCTTGAAAATGGCCGTCCTCCTGAATAAAAATGTCTGTAGGATTCCAGGATGGTGAAACTTTTTCATGGGACCTCTTCAATTCTAGCTAGAAGTCATGATTGTTTTATTTCAAATACATTGTGGTGACATTTCTGACATTATCCAAACACTTCTGAATTTGTCAATTTCGTGACCCCCCCCCAACAATAAGATCATATTTGACTGCACACGCCACAGTGGAGCCTCTGGCTGGTGCATCTGCATCATAGTGGCCATTTGGGGGTTTACCTCAGGTCCTCTATTTCTACCTGCAAAAATCCATGTAAGGTTAATTGAAGACTTGAATATTCCCATCGGTGTGAATTACTGCTGGCCTCTATCTTTCAGCTCTTTGATTGACCGACGATCAGTCCAGGGTGTTCCCTGCCCAAAGTCAGCTGGGAAAAGCTCCAGCTCACCTATGACCCTGAGCAGGATAAGTGGGAGAAAAAAAAAAAAGATGGAGGACACCAACTCCTTTCCGTCAAGTGACTGAAAGCATCATTAAGATTATTATTGTGCTTTAAATGTCAGATGAGAGAGGCATAAATGCATAATCTTTCCTCCGATGAAACATGCCATGTTGTCTGACATGGGATCTGGGAATTTCTGTGCGTGTGTCACTTTAGACTTGACGAACGGGGACGGTGGACAGCGTGCGGAACAAGCCATTTAAATAACATATCATATTTCAGCAGTCCCTCCTTTGTCTCTGTTCATTACACAAACCATGTCTTAATAAAATGCAATTATTTCCGCTCACAGGACGCTTTCTAGTGAGAAAATGGCAGAGGGATGTGAACTGATGTATGGGGAGACGGTTGCCTAATTAGCGCGTTAGAAATTGAATCTTTACAACACACGGGTCATATAATTATCCCACTGTTAATTTAATGCCGACATTCTCTGCTGTTCATCTTTATTCCCTTAAATGTTGGTTGACAGCGGTTCTTGGTGCTCGGTGAATGGTTTGTTTTTCTTTCTTTCTTTTTTTGGTGTATAAGAGATTTTAGTTTGGCCCCTCGCACTGGTCCCTTTAAGGGATTGAATAAGGAAGGACCCTGCAGTCCAAATAACAAGGCTCACATCATTTATGCATTGTTAAACCCCTGTAATTGAAACAAGACATATTTTGCATATTAGACCATTAGAATAATGCGCTTTACGTTTCTCCCAACACGACTATTTAAGCTTGCGTGGCGATGTGGTAATTCCTTGAATTACAGCCTAATTACCACAATGTTCTTTTGATTTGGCCCATTTCGAAGTTACGCCACAATAATGTTCAATATTACCAGAAAGAATTACTGAGCCGTGCCCGGAAACTTTATTTCGTATCACTTGAATTCATTCAAAGGATTATTAGCCTATGAATTGATCGACGTTAATGGTCCAATCAGGTGCACTTGTTGAAGCATTCCACTTCGAAGTGGAATTACAGTACAAGCACTCGGTGGGGTTTTTTTTTACCAGGCTTTGCGAATCGTTGCCATCTGTTTATTCTGAAAAGGATTGTTTGCTCAATAGACTTACGGCGAAAGCTATTCCCAAGCCTTCACACTTTCAAAATATATTTCTGTAAATGTAAACCGCATTTGGCTAAAACTGCCTTAAGTGGTATTCACTGAGATCAATGTGGGACATATTCCACCTTTATAGTCATCAAACTGGGTTGCGCTTTGTGTATGATGAAGATTTCATTCTCCACTCACTGACCTCAACGATGGGGACATCTGATTAGGCCCGATACGAGACTTGAATCCAAAATACTTTTTCAGACAATGTTTGGTTTTGAATGAATCAAAAATATGCCCGTAGTTGAAGTGGTCGGTAATATTTTACTGCGGTGAAAAGAGAAACGATCCGAATTACGGCTCAGTTTGATGCATCCTAATTACACAACTGCAAACACCAACCACAATGAGAAATGTACTGTATTCTTCTTTCTGACCGACAGGTCGAGCCTATGTTTTCTCTTCCGACTAAGAACCGAGTAACAATTACATTGAAGTGTTTCTTAAATGTTACCAATGACTATTTGTTTCTGAAAGTGAGTTTCTTTTATCGCTTTGTCTCAATTTTCTCTGCGTGACCCAGAAGAATGAATTGGTGAGTTTTGTCCATTTGAATTCTTTTCAATGTATATATTCGTACATTTGAAGAACGGTGTCCATTGACTTACTGATTTCATCTGGGGCCTTTATCGCTTTGTTCATGTGAGATCAAATTTAAACTAAATGGGTGGGGGTTTTTCTTCTTTGCAGTCATATATAATGAATTATTGAAATAATTTCCAATGAAATACAGCTGTACTTGTGGTTTACCTCAAAGGGTTTTTCCCCCCAAACTTTTTCTTTCTTTCTTTTTTCGTTCTTTCTTTCTATTTATAAAAGTAGTTTGCATGATCTCACTGCAGTGTGAGGAGAAGCTTTGAGGAGGGACATAATCTCTCTCATCTTTTCGGTTTCCTTCTCCTTTCGCCCTCTCAGGGCTCTGTGCTCTTTACTCCTCCCTCCTTTATCCCCGGCCATGCTTTGTCCCCACTGCAGAGAGCCTCTCTAAATAGAGGCCTTTCGATGGCACAGGAGCATTCAGGGAGGGGGGAAGGGAGTAACGCCACTGCTGTTGTTTCATTTACTTCTCCCTATGGCAACCTGCAGTGTCGAGCCAGGAATGTCCCCTCTCCGGACAAAGTCCTGGTCCCTGAAGCTGACACCAGGGGGACGACAGCTGGGGCGGGATGGAAGCCTGCTCCCTCTGCTCTGGACCAAAGGCCCCGGTTTGAACATTAAACTGCCTCTTCATTCATTTTGGTCTGTCTGTGCTTCACTGTGTGATGAGCAGCCAGTTTTCCCACACGCCATTAAACTTGAGCGTGACGAATGATAGAACCGCTGCAAATATTTTTAAGATCTCTTTTGATGACGTAAGGATGGAGGATCTTACAATTTTGTCTTTGTTTTGGCCCCGATCTCGCAGAATGTTGGACAACAATTGTAAGGTCATACAAAATACATCATCACGCTCCTCATCACAGAGAAAGTGCAGCGTGTTCATTCTTATCAGAAAATAATAATAATTCACAGAGTTAATTGAAGAACCTATCCTTTTCACAGTGACTGCAACAAAAAAAAATCCACTCACAGGTTTTGGAACATCTTGAAAGTTATCTAAAGCAAACAAATTTTGTTTTTGTACATTTCCTAAAATGCTAAGAACCTTCGTTTAATAGGTTTAAGTGTCTATTTTTTTTAATTCATCAAATACAAATCCGTTGAACATAATTTACCCTGAGGTCGCGTTCAAGTAATTTAATTAGGCAACGATTTCATGTCAGGCCATTCCACTTCAACGTGCATCCTCCAAAGTGTATGTTTTTAATCATATATTATTTGGTTGTTTTTGTTTGTCTTGCAAATTATATTGCCTGGAGTTCCTTTTACTAAATATATATCATTTCTAAAACACACGCAACTTTTTTTTGTCTTATTGCTGATTCAAAAGACAGCTGTTGTCATTTACTGAATACTTCTATTTAGAAAACATGGAAAACAATGTCACGTCTTTAAATTCTGTTTTTAGAACTGCAAATGTTTGCGCACGTGTTGTTTTCAACCCTATTGTTATTTTATGTTCTATGTAAAGTGCTGAATTTCAGTTGCAGCTGTTGTGAAATGAAATATAAATAAAGTTGTTTTGTATTAAAAACGTGTCAAACTTAAATACGAGACAAAGTGTCAAATAAATCAGTCGACAACAACATATTTCCCTGAAATGCAAGTAATGCACACGAGCGGGCCATATCAATACAAACGACTGCAAACTACAAACATTTCACGGGCCCACTCATGCATATCGTCACGATGTAGCCCCAAATGAAAGATTTACACAAATAGATGAGGATGTTGTACGCAAACAATTACATACGCCCATCAAAACAATTGGTATGAGCGATCAATACATGCTGGGCATCCGATCTTTTCTGGAGCTAGCGGCTACCCGTGAGACATCTTTCGTCACGACAGTGCTTGATAATCCAAATAAATCAACGCTATCTTACAGTTGCACTGCCACTGCCGAAGCCGCCGCTCCGCGCCTCCGTGCAGCACTCCGAGGCTCTCTTCCACTCGGCTCCCTCTCACACCCCACTCACCAAAGAGAGGAGCGCGTTCCCGGCGGCCAATCGGCGCGCCGTCGCCCTTAGCAACTACGTCCATCAGCCTCGCTCGGCCAATGAGCGCGCGGGGCGGGGCGGCGCGGAGTCGCAGGTGAGCCTCGGCGTCCACTCGGCAGAGCGCCTGGGAGAGAGCCGACTGGAAGCAGCGGGCGAGAGGATGCGTGCGTCAAATGCGAGCTGGTTCTAATGCGAGCTGCCAGTCCGGCTCCGAGCGTCATGGCGACCGCAGCGTCTAACCACTACAGCATCCTCACCTCCAGCGCATCCATCGTGCACTCGGAGCCCGGCAGCATGCAGCAAGCCGCGGCGTACCGGGACGCGCAGAGCCTGTTGCAGAGCGACTACCAACTGCAGGGCAACGGCCACGCGCTGAGCCACGCTCACCAGTGGATCGCCGCGCTGTCCCACGGCGAGACGGCCCCGTGGTCCTCGGAGCAGGACATCAAACCGGCGGTGCAGAGCGCCCGGGACGACATGCACAACTCCAGCAGCAACCTACAGCACCAATCGCGGGCGCCGTCCCACCTGCCGGTGCACCAGGCGGCGCACGGGGGGAACCACCACGACGCCCGGGCGTGGAGGACCACCACGGCGGCGCACATCCCCAGCATGGCGACCACCAACGGCCAGGGCTTGATCTACTCGCAGCCGAGCTTCGGCGTCAACGGGCTGATCCCGGGTCCGGGCGGCGGCCAGGGGCTGCACCACCACAACCTACGAGACCCTCACGAGGACCACCACAGCCCGCACCTGAGCGAGCACAGCCATCCGACGTCTCAGCAGCATCAGCACCAGCACGGCCCGAACCACCACGACCACTCGGACGAGGACACGCCGACCTCGGACGACTTGGAGCAGTTCGCCAAACAGTTCAAGCAGCGGAGGATCAAGCTCGGCTTCACGCAGGCGGACGTGGGACTCGCCCTGGGGACCTTGTACGGGAATGTGTTCTCCCAGACCACCATTTGCAGGTTTGAGGCCCTGCAACTCAGCTTCAAAAACATGTGCAAGCTGAAGCCTCTGTTGAACAAGTGGCTCGAGGAGGCGGACTCCACCTCGGGCAGCCCGACCAGTCTGGACAAAATCGCCGCGCAGGGCAGGAAAAGAAAAAAACGGACCTCGATCGAGGTCAGCGTCAAGGGGGCTTTGGAGAGCCATTTTTTGAAGTGCCCAAAGCCCGCAGCCTCGGAAATAATCTCCCTGGCGGACAGTCTGCACTTGGAGAAAGAAGTGGTGAGGGTTTGGTTTTGTAACAGGAGACAGAAGGAGAAACGGATGACGCCTCCCGGAGGAGCTCTGCCGGGGAGCGAGGACGTGTACGGGGACACGCCGCCCCACCACGGGGTCCAGACCCCCGTGCAATGAGCCCGCTCCGACGGGACTTGGCCGAGATTTTGACTTATTATCCCCCGCCACGCGGTTCTATATAAATCACTGGACTATAAAACGATAGTGGGTGTTTTATGTACGATGAATAGCACTGAGTACGGTCCCCAAATCTGCAGCGAGAACGAAAGGAGAAGAGGGGGGGACGGGACGACCCCTCTCTCGTCTCTCTTCCAGAGCTCAAGGAACATCAACGCGTGTTCTCTTCTGTTCTGAGGATACCAGCCGAGCACTGTGAGTCCATTCGACGCAGTTTCGAGGTGTAGCCCCCCCATTGTGTCATGGAATTATAGAACAGCAGAGGGAGGGGAGGGCACAAGGATGTCGTTGTTTTCAACGCCAAACGCACGCGTCCGCTCTTCAACGGCAGAATCTCTTCAACAACACTTTATCCCCGTGTGTAAAAAAACATTACGATTACAAAAAAAAAATAACAAGGCAAAGGCGTCTTAGTTGCGTTAGCGCCATGCAGCAGAGATGCTCGCTGCTTGATTGGATGCTGGGGGCCACTAAAGAGTCGAGCTCAGGGTGAGCATCTGTCAGCTTTGCATTCATTTTATTGCGCCGAGACAGCAGGCCGTGCAGCTCCGATATTTAGGATATGATCACTGAGGTCAGTCAGCGTTTCATCATCCAAAACAGACATGTGTCGATGTAATAATTAAGAGATTGATGATTATATTTGTGACTCAAACTCATGGCCGTGGCTGTGATGTGATCAGCTATCGTGAATAAGAGGATAAAGTCTTATAATGAATCAAACCACGCCGCCTTTATTGTCCTTTAGACTCCCAGCTTCCAAAAAGAAAGGACGGACTCTTGATTTCTACAATAATAACAACATTCGCATCCGCTTTTGTAAATAATGTACTCTAAATGTCATGGTTCCATCTTTTATTTTATTTTTTTTTCCACTGGGGCACTTTTTGAAATAATATTCCATAAATTGAATTTGAATTTTTCAAAACCGGGTTCCTTCACAATCTACCTGCTGCCTTGTGTCTGTGTGTTATTTATCGCTCTCGCATCCCCGAGTGCATTTGCTATATTTTTTTACGTCATGTAAATTCCGTTTATATCGTTTCAGGAGTTTGATTCTCTCGCACTATACTGCTGAAATTTGTGAATTCAATTACAAATTCGCACGTATGCTTTATGAACTCAATTTTAGATTAAAAGACATTCGTGTTTTTAAGAGTTCGCCACAAATCCAAGTCAGAGTGAGTTAAAAAACAGCAAAACTAATCAGAACCGCTCATTGGTTCCCAAGCATATTGTAGGCTCCGAACACCCCCCCCCCCCCACCCACAAACATCAGCATTTGATCAAAATTATTATTATTATTATTATTATTATTATTATTTTGTCGGTGATAGTGTTGTGATACACACGCCGGACTTGTGTGCGGGCAACGTGGGATCGGTTCTCAGTCAGTGACGGTGTGAATGTGGGAATGAATGTTCGTTTGTCTCTATATGTGCCCTGCGACTGATTGGCGACCAGTTCAGGGTGTAGTCTGCCTTCCGCCCGAAGTCAGCTGGGATAGGCTGCAGCAACTCCACGCGACCCTGTTCAGGATAAGCGGTGTTGAAAATGGATAGATTATTATTATTATTATTATTATTATCATCATCGCAGTATTTTCGAGTTGTCTTCATCTTCGCTCGTGTTTTTTTCATCACTTGGAAGCCTTTTGTTTTATATTTGTATTTGTCTGCTTTTGTAATTTATTCTCGAATGGATTTTGTGGAGGACAGTATTTTAATTTCCATTTCCACAACTACATGTATATACATCTTTTTATCACGTAGGTGGCCTCTTATTTTATCCAAACATTTCCACCATCTCGAAGGGTTTGTTTTACTCCCCGGGATATTTTTTTACCCCGCCAGAAAGCAAGAGAAAACCTCGTTACATTGCAATGTTTCTTCAGTAGCTTTAATCAATCGATTCAAGTCCAAATTCACTGCAAGTTCAAGTTGTGAGATCTGGATCTGCTCTGAACCCACCAACGTTGTTTTTTACTTTTTCTTTTCCTGCGGTGATATGATTTGTTTGTTTGTTTGTTTGTTTGTTTTGTTGCGTTTATGTTTCTTTGTTTGTTTATCGGGGTTATATTAAGTCATATTCCCAGGATGAACCTGGGGTTACCGAGGTGGTCAATGTGTGGGTACTTCATGACTTATATGAACAAACGGACTTGCACATTTTTAAATAACGGGGTTGATATTAAAGAGCTTTTTTCCAATGTCGGGACTAAATGTGTTTTTAAGTCAAAAGTGAACTCATTCCCTGCCTTGATTTAAGACCAATGTCTCGAATGTTGTTTTTGTCCGTGCACCAGGTTGCTTTTTTATTTTTTATTTTTATTTTTAAACGAGTTTCTCATTTTTCTCATTATGAGGCCCGGCAGGCATTGTTGAGCCACAGAGAGGCCTTTTTATCCTTGCAATTAAACACTAAAATGAAAAGCTCTAAAAGTGAAATATGTAGAGATAAACATACCATAAAATGCATCATTTGAATGTTTGAGGGGTATTAGAGGCACGCTTTAAAAATGTTTAATGACGTAATTCCTTCCAAACGGAGAATGGGATATTTGTCCTGCCACAAGGCAATACGTTTCTATATAACACAACAACAATAACAACAACAACAAATAATAATAATAATAGTAATAATAATAATACTACGCCCGCGAACCTCGCGAGGATAAGCGATGGTGATATGGGCAATAATAACATCCTGATTTTGTTTGTTTTTTTGCTCAACGTAAATAGAGAAACTACATGCAGACGATTTTGTCAACGTGGAAAGCTGCTCAATTGCAGGTTTACTTTCAGATCGCGCCCAAAAGGATATCTTCAATTCATTCCTGACGACGTTGTTGACCAGTTAACGTGAACAGAAACAAATTAGCAAACGCGTTCATTTAAATTGCGATAGTTAAACATATTGACACAATAGGCTGCCACCGGTGGGTAAATGCCATCGTTTTATATAGCAGTCAGGAATAATTAGGTCTTAAATAGTATTTAATGAACTCATAAAACAAAATGACCTTAAATATGGTTGTCTGTAAAAACTTAAGTGTTGTGGTTTCTTATTTAGAGGTTCCATTTCCACCTCAACTGTTTTCATGGCATTTTCTAATTTAAGGCAATGCGATCAATTCATTTCAAGAGCAGTTAATTTTCCTCTAAAATTGAGAGTTCCAGTTCACGTCACCGGTAAACACGGCTTTTGAAATGGTGTGTCTATAGAGGCTCCTAATTGTGTTACAAGTCCGCGACGTCCAAAAAGCACACCCGTGTGCCCACTGTAGCAAATGCAATTAATAGTTCGTCGCCTTAATTATACCTTCCTCTTTATTTAGGTGAAATTTCCCATTAGACGTCCAGGTAAGGAAAAGTGCAGTGTTTGTGTTGCTGATGGTCGTAAAACGTTGAGTAGGAATAGTCAGTGTCGTAGCGCCACCTAGTGATTGTATGTGGCCCTCTAACTGGCACTGATGATCAGTGGAAAGAGCTTAATATACAGTACAGGAAACCAAACCAATCCGTATCATGTTAAACATATGAAAAGTTAATCCTGCAGTTTGAAGAGAGATTTTTCTGATGAATCTGAGGGGGCAAACGATGACAAACAGGATTCATTCAAAAAAAAATCTAAAACAAAAACAAAAAAAACCCCACAAATTGCAAAACTTAAAGACTTCCAAGGATCCAAGGCCAACCTACCATGTATCAAGTGTATATCAAGTGCTTCCTTTAAAAAGAAATAATAATGATAAAAATATCTCTTTTATAATGGCCACTCAATTTGACAGAAAAATGTCAACTTTAGCTATGCGACTTTAACAATACACTACAGTATACGCCAGTCTTCATAATGGAAATAACTGTGACACTTTGATTCATCACAAAAAAAATGTAGTAAATGTAAATTAAATTTCAAATATTCTTACTCCTAACAAAAGATTCTGTAACAATAGCATGGTGGCCAAATTATTTAATTTTGACAGCTGTTGAGCACCCTGGACAGAATGAATGCATCGACCAAGCGTGTTGTCCATAAAGAGTGTCCATAAATGACAACAGAAGGTGATCGGCGATCCTCCAGAAGGCCGAGAACATCAATGGAAACATGTGTTGGACACTTTCTGGCTTCCAGCGTCTCACCTCTGACATTCTGCAGCATACTTTTCTCAACTTCAGCACATCATAAATTGATTACGTCTTGGCATTGGTTTGGATCAAACAGGGAATAGTCACCCCTCACCAAAGACATTGTGACAAGTCAAGGTAAGGCAAGTAGGGAAAATGAAATTAATTCTGGATTCAGGAGTTCCTGCCACACTTGAGTTAAATAAGCAGATCAATTTTTCTTGTATGTATTAGAAATAAACCATTGCAGAGATTACGAATGCTGACAAACACAGTTGGGAGGAAAAACAGTCCAAACATAAGCCAAACATGAAATATCTTATGGTGCTGCATAATTGCTATTTGATTATCGCCCTTAATCTGAACAGTTAATTATTTACAAAAGCATCCACATCTCTAAAACAGTTGCCAAGGAATAGCTGATGTACAGATGCTGTCATCGTAAAACTACAGTGCATGTACAGTAGCTGTCTGTAGATTTCATTCTCGCTTGGAATTTGTTGAAATGGCCCCAATTTACTTCCAAAGATCATTTAAGCTCTTTAAAAAAGATCTAAAAAATGACTGAAGAAAATCTGATGTTAAATTGTGGGTTGGTGTTTTGTGGTGAATGAGAAGAGGCCCAAAAAGTTGGTCAAGTCGTCCTTTTTGTTGACGTCAAGTCATTCATGTCTTATGATAATGCCGTTTATATCATTGAAAGCCACTCAAAAGCGAGCTTCAATGCACCAAAAGGTCAAAAGACAAAAGTACACAACGTTGCGCCGAATAATTTTCATTTCCTGATCATACATTTCCTAATAAACTTGTTTGTCTTAAACTGTAGTTACATCTTGTGAGGAGGCTTTTTTTTTGCATTGCATACACACGCACACACAAACCAAACATTGTGCAACTCCAATATTTGACATTGTTGTTCTTCCATCTCGCTTAGACGCTCTGCTGCTAATTACACCCAGCACACTTAAGCACACAAATACGTGTGTGCGTTCATTTGTAAACGAGTTTAGTGTTTAATTAGAACTTCACATGAACTTTTCTGATCAGTGGAGCGAATCGTGTCACCCCATCAGTGCGTTATTATTCCGGCTATAATTGCTCGACATGCTCATCTGAGCTCCGATGCCTCCAAACCCTCCTGAGACACTGGTGGTCAAGGTAAACCAATCAGAACAGTCATAAGACGTACATAAATAAAAAGAAAACCATTGAAAACGTTAAATGGATATTAAAAGTCTACACACCCTTGTTCAAAGGCCAAGTTTTTGTGGTATACAAAAAAAAATGTGACCAAGACATAATGTTCAAAGCATTTCCACCATTCATGGGACCTGCAACCTGTACAACTCAAAAAAAAAAAAAAATCTTTGTGAGGGGAAGTGCAATAAACAATTAATATAATCTTGTTGCAAAAGTATGTACACCCTCTTATAAGTAGGGACGTGGTTGTGTTCAGAATTAACCTTCTGCCATTTAAAGTGCTTCTGATGAATTAAAAATAAAGTTTTGATTTTTTTGAAGCCTTCTCGCATATGTGAAAATGGGTTATGGTCCGCCGAAACCAAGAGTGAACGTTTAGGGCATAATTCTAAAAAGGAATGTTTTGTGGCAAACGCAAGGCGGCTCATCGCACGGTGTGTCGTCTGGTGAGCCACCACTCCTCTCGTTCTGTCTCCCTATTTTGGTATGGTTCTTGTTTTGTTTCTTGAACAGGTTCATCTATTCAGCCAAACCGTTTCTATCCACGAGGGTCACGGGCGTGCTGAAGCCGATCTCAGCTGTCTTCGGAGGTAGGCGCGGTACAACTTGATTGTCAGCCAAATGCCGGGCACACAATACATAAACTATTCACACTTGCAATCACATCTATGGACAATACCATGCATGTTTTTGGAATGTTGGAGTACCGGGAGAAAACCCACATAGGCACGGGGACGGGGAGAACATGTAAACTCCACACAGGACGGCCGGAGACCGGATTCGAAGGCTTGACCCTGCACCGTGGCGCACATGTGCTAAGCAGTTGCCATCGTGCCGCCCTCTTGGACTGGTCGCAACTGTGAAATGAATTTCATTACTCTGTACTTGTGACGTGCAATGACAACAAATTTGATTTCCCTTTCCACCACAGACAGAACATCATAGCTAAAGTGAAGCATGGTTTTGGCAGCATCATGCTTGGGGCTGTTTTTCTACAGCTGGAACTGGGGCGCCAACAGGGATGCAGCAGCTTCAGAAAAAAGAGAACTTTGTTTCTCAAACCTGCTAAGCTCACTTCACTTCCACGTTAAAGACAAAATGGAAAAGATCCTTCCAACTCGGATGGCTGCTTTAAGATACAATATGAAGACGTGTTTTTCCACACTGCATTGGTCTACAAATGGCGAAAAATGTTGTTGGAGAGGCTCGTCTTCTTCCTGACTCCTGTTGATGTGCCCTTGAGCAAGGCCTCCACCTACTTCAAAAGATGCAGCAATTTTCCATTGTAGCTGAGTAGTTGAATTTCTTCTTTAGCGATCAATTAAATGCAATAAAAATTACATGTACAGAGAAAATATGTTCCTGTAATACAGTGACAATACTTTTGTTTTCTCACATAGTGAAATACAAGAACAAATAAACGTATTTTGTTTAAACGCAGAAAAATCCACTCCTAAACATCAGCATTGCAATCTATATCCACTCCAACGTACTAACGAAGTAACTACAACTGGGGAAAATAAATAAATAAACATCATTAATGATATAAAATATAAATGATAATGCTTAACACAAATACATTTTAAATGTATAAAATTAGCTGAAACAAATGATAATTCTAGCAAAAATGTCCTTTAATTTAATCTTTCTTCATTTTTAATTTATATAATACATGAGCTTTCAGGATTCATTATAAATGTATTTATTTTTGGTGTAGCTGTACGTAAGCAGAAGGAAAGTCAAAATGTCATTTGTAGTTTACTTTCTTAAACAATTCTTAGTGACTTTTTTTTGTTTTACACTCAACATATAATCCAGACAAAAAAAGGACTGTTATACGAAAACTATTTTAAAAAATAAAATAAAAACAAACCTGCTCTAAAACCAAACTGGATTTTTAAAACAAAAGTCAAAATAGGATAATAATTAACTATGATGAAACATTCCAAACTATTATAACCTTGACCCACTCAGCGATCACAACATCGTATTGAAGTCAAACGGTGTGCAGCAAACAAATGTACTTGTGGATTTAAACCTCAGACGACCATTTTCCGCACCGCTTCAACATTTCCTTGAGAACAGACCCAAAAGAAAGCAGGGCGCAAAAATTAGAGCCAAGGTTCAACTTTTGCCACCCACCTCATCCTTTTTCCTTCACTAACATTTTTGGGTCCAAACTATGAAACAAAGAGTAGATTGAAACTCATCTCCCACAGATTTAACAAACATGCTAAATGCTCAACAAATACATGGAGTCCTCCCCTCGGATAAAACAGCCTCCTAACTAAAAGTGAGTGGGGAATCAAACGACAGCACCTTGCAGGAAAGCCTCTATGAATCCTGTTTGCATCCTCACACTGAGCACTGGCTGAGGAATAATCATTGGGGAGGCAGCCTAAATTAATACTCCAGTTGAGGCTGCCTCATTCTCTGTCATTAGGGCACATTACAGGGCCACAATATACATCATTAGTCCAGGCACAAACAATTAATTAAAAGGCAGTTAAGGAGACAAGCTCGTGTCACTTCTCCCCGTGGTTTTAATAGACTGCAAAACAGCAGAGGGCCAAGTCAAGAAGGATCATCCCGTCATTTGCTTCCATTCAGTCATCCTGGCTAATGGCTGCACTTGTCCTCGTTGTGGCTGTGGCTTCAGAACCTGAAGTATCCGCTCGCTCATAAAGCCAGGCATTGGTAAGTGAATAGCTTCGGGTAGGATATACTGTAACCATTTCCACTGTACAACACTCATGTCTGCATGGATCTTGAAAAGAAGTCCTCATACATAAACACACAAAGAAATGCATGCGACCAGTGCACGTACGATTCAGATTCGTAATTTAATGTATTTGTAACAGGCTATTTGTGTTCCAGAGTTTCTCTTAGGCGAGTTGTCTAAATCACAATTCACATGTAATATGACTAAAATAAAGCCCTGTATTCCACAAGTCTTTCAGCAGATAACTTCAAAAACTCAAAAGCGGCGTCTGACTTTCACGGGTTGATTTTTAATACATTTTCGTTTATTGTTACGATTATTGAAATGATTTTATCTCTTTTATTATTTTTGGGGGGTTTGTTTCATGACAGAGGGATACGAACAATTTTGTCCACATGTGTATCGACAAGTCAAGTTGTGACAAGGAAAGTAACTTGCCATCACATTGGCGGCAATGCAATCAATCAAACAAAACAAACACTGTCATTGTCAAAAAAGAATAGAAGGCACAATTGTGCACCAATATATCAGTACTGATGTGTTATGCTCTTGCTACGAGGTACAACAACAATTGCCAAAAGTTGAGCTGCTGAAACATGTATACGTGAAGTATGATGAACATTAAATAACTCACACTGTATTCATGGGGATTTGGTCGCACCATTTTCTAAATTCCAAAAGATATGCAACCTGACACATCACATTTATCTCTTTCCTTAACTCACACTGTATTCATGGGAATTTGGTCGCACCATTTTCTAAATTCCAAAAGATATGCAACCTGACACATCACATTTATCTCTTTCCTTCCACAAGACGTACTTGTACGTCTTTTTAAAATTAGGCCCCGCCTACCAAGGACGTACTTGTACGTCCAAGTCTTTTTTTTTTTTGCGTTATAGAGAGGAGGAGGGTCTGATGCAATCTGTGAATGAGAATAAGCCGTTTGCATTGTAAATCATGTAAAAAAGCGACCAGTAGGTGGCAGTGGTGCCTCATGTGCTTGAAATGCATGCTTTCGCAAAAAGCTATTTTTCTCAGTTTTTTGCACAGGAATCGCCATTTTCATGAAACTTAGTCATTTTGTAATGCCGACTGCTGAAGAATGGAAAAAGGTAGAAACATTTTTTTCTGCTGAAAGAAGAGAGTCCAAACTTTATTTTGGTAGGCTCCATGTTGATATAGCATTAGAACTAAATATTCTGTGGGCCTTGCAAGATCAGTCGAAATCCAGTAAAACGCTGGGATTGAGGGGGTTGCTCCAGTGAAAATGGCTGGGATTGAATGAGTTATAAGTAAAGCTAATTCAGCGATGAAACAGTGATCGGTAATATGCTTATTACTGTATGTCTCCTGTGTCGATTTGTAGCAAACGCAGTACAAAAGCAAAACGAGATGAACCTCTGAGCTTCGCAACAAATGGTCAAAATAGTATGACATCGTGTCACTTTAGGATGTCTTGAGTCAAGCATAACTTCTCTTTGGTTGCTAGGTAGCTAAATGGTCAAACCGCAATGACTGGTAGCTTACACCAAAGGACAACAGGGAAAAAGGTTGTGTCCGAAGAGAAATATCGGGTCCTGGTTACGTTGACGTTAATTTGCCATGTCATGACTCGTGTTGTACTTAAAAGTGTCAAATTGAATGGATCAGTCAGGCTGACCACAAATGAATTATCGATGCATGGAAAACTATTCAATCATTGTTCGAGGAAATGTCTCCAATGTTTTTGAAAATGAAAACAAAAATAGTCTTAACATGCCAAGTATTCAAGTTTTTTTTTTGTTCATTTATTGACCACTGAGTCATCACTCTCTCAAAACACAAAGACTTCCTTTAACTCAATATTGACTCTATGAGATGATCAAATTCTACAATTTTCCTTCACACAAGTCTGTGATTTGAAGAAAAAAAATTGTTGACTGGATGAGGTCATTGCAAAACATCTGAAATAAAAGGTTTCCCCTGTATTTCAAATCACATATTTCCAGTAACTCGATTGCATAATGACGCATGTATTTACATTTTCATAGAACGCCTGTTCAGCGTATGGCATCCTATCACTCACATTCATTTAAAATTAACTTGAATAAATATATACATACTGTATAACTTATTCCACCATCCATGTGACCTATAACTTTTACAACTGAACACAATGTGTGTGTGTATTTATCTATTGATTGATAGATATGTGGGGTCACATTCAAAGTAGGGCTACAAATAATTATTTCAATCATCGATTATAATTCAATTATTTTGGCAGTTAATCAATGAATTGGATTTTAAAATGTGGTTTTCATTTCCATCCCTTTATTCAAAAACAGGACATAATTTCCAACTGAAAGTGTAGAAAATGCACAAATAAATTAATTCTGATTCAGTTACTGGTTTGGTCATGTCAGAAAATCTCCAAGGCAAAACTGTTAATCATTGTTTTCCAAAGTAAAAGCAAATATCTGCATATGTTTCATTTTGATTCAACAAAATAACCTGTCTGCTTTCATGCAGGACAGAAATACAATCTGGGAGTATTTACTGTTGACGGGCTGAAATTAGGAGGATTCAGACACGTTTAAATTAAATAAGGTCTCTAAACAATTAATCGATAATCAAAAACTGTTTTCAATTGCATTGGTAATCGATTCATTGTCGAACAATGGTTTCATCTCTGATGCAAACTCATTGCTGGCATCAGCCGAAACTCGATATGTCGAAATTTGGTCAATTTAATGTTTTGTTTTGTTTTTTTCAAAAACCTATTCTATTGTTCGGTCCCTAAGTGTGTCTGCTAATTTTACAAATCATTGATCAGAGTTGAAAATGGTTTGCCTTCTTTGACAATGCAATGTTAACGGCGAAACAAACATGCCGTTTATTTGGTTTCCTGAGAAGTGCTGGTTTTGGAGATGGGAGGACTCCACCTTGTGCCACTGTCATATTAAATGGGAGTCAGCACACACCTGCCGCCATTTATAGTCCCTCTGATTAATAACAGTGGCATACCACAGAACTGGACGGTCTTCCAGAATCGATTCAAAGACGAGAAAAAAACGGGTCGGGGAGGCTCTCAGGGGGCTAAGATCAACGTTGAAAGAGCTTCAGGAATTTCTTTTGAGTACATGTCACAATAATCTATTGTCTGCTTATCTGGGCTAACAATAAAACAAAAACATTCAAACCGCGGCGACATTTTTGCAAAAACACACTGAGATCTCCAAAACACAGGTGGGAAAAGTGTGTATTCTATTTATTTATTCTTCGTTTAATCGGGTAGAGCAATTGAGAACTGCTTCTCAGTCAAGATGACATGGTCCAATAAAAGTAAGGTTGACCATTTTGGTTATCATTTCCAAAGGTATGCTTGGCACAAACAACACTGCTCATCGCCTTCAATGGAGCATGGTGTTGGCAGCATCAGGCTTGGCCTGTTTCTCTTCAGCTGGAACTAGGGTCTTAGTCAATGCGGAGGGAATTATGAACAGTTCCAAATACAGCTCAGTTCGAGCACAAAACCTGCTGAAAGTTCATGGGAATTTTATCTTCGGCATAGCAAGATGATACTGGTCTAATGGTCAATCTGACAAGGCACTGACCAAAGTCCTGATCATTCCTAAGTGCTGTTTCACATTCCAGAGATGCAGTTGCTTCACTGTGTCCCAAAGTACTTGAGTTTCGAATTTCATCGACCTCCGGTTCTGAGTTTGTGGTTGGTTTTTGACTTGTTTTTTGTTCCTTTCCAATCCAAAGACCTGCATCCCCAAGTTGACTGCCTTATTTACTGACCGCTAATAGAAGATGTTGTGATACTGAAGCGTCTCTCCATCTTCTGCTGTCCCTCCTCCGACTCTCTCAAAGCAATGAGAAATGAGAGCGCGCTGGGGTCAGTGTGTGAAACTCCTCTTGATGGCTACACTGGGGAAGAGGCTGGATAGCTCTTGAGCTATCCTTGTGTCTATTTGGGAGCAGAAGGAAACATCCAGGAGGAGCAGCTTTGGACACGACTGGAGGAGTTTCTTCAATGAGGCAGCACTCACAAGCCGTGTTCCTGACATGTCACAACATGAATATGAAGTCAAGAAAGTTGGGATGTTTGATTATGCTCATTCAAACAAATATGCACAAGCGGTGTCGCCATAGAATTGACTCATGTCAAATGGCAGTATTTCATTCACTTAACATACTAATCAAGATTGCAAGCACTTGACACTGGATTTTTTTTCTATTTCCATTATTTCCTGTTTTAACATTTGAACAAATTAGAACTCAACCAGCACCTTGTAACAGATTGCGTTTGACCTTAGAGCTTTCACAATTTGCGTTGACATTTTGGTTGTATCCACGCCCACCGTGCAGGACAAAGTGCAGTGAGCTGCAATGGGTCAATCTATCGCCATCATGCTTTGGTGTTCTTATCAATAACATTGTATACATGCCACAAATAAAAAGGCACAATTAGCGTCTAATGGACATGCATGACCACAGATAATCAGAGTGACTGAGAGTCTGACTTGAGTTCTGAGTGAGGGAGCCATACATGAACGAGGCAAATACCTGCCTTGCAATTCGCCAGAATTACAAATTTGCATTTCTCAAACAACAAGTCCAAGTTTTGATAACATTGCAGGACATAACCTGCCGCTATTTGGTCATCACAGCTACTGTGGTGATTAGTGACTGACTTGTGTGACAGTGTTGCTGCCACCAGTAATTGACATGACACACGCAATGTCTGTTGTGTAATGTATAAGGAAATCATTTACCCAGTATGTCGAGATGTTGGAGCAAGGGGCAGCTGGAGGCCAACTCTTCGATATCCGAGTCACGGACTGTGCGATTGGCAGTGAGGAAAAGTTTGCGTAAGCGTGGTAAGCTGCGAGCGAGGTGCTGGAAACATCCAGTGCTGCTCTGCAGAGTGGGACTCCAGCCCAAGTCCAGTTCCTCTAACATTCTGAGCAGTCACAGATCAAACAACAAACGGTCGGGCAACTGAGTGGACTCCAAAATTTACAAGCCACCTCAATTGAGGTCAGCTTTGAACTGCCGCCGGCAGTCAGAGGTGAATTTGACTGACCTGCAGCCAGAGACAAGCTCATTCAGACCACGATCTGTCAGGTTTCTGCAGCGCCACAGGTCCAGTGAACATAGTGAGCGGCAACGAGCAGCCAGCATACTGGCCACAGCATCGTAGTCTTCAATCTGTACACAATCACAGTGAGTCAGGGCACATTCACCAGCATTCGTAGTGCAACTGTAAACCTCAAGCTTTGGTAATGATCTGCTCATATTTGGTACTTGGCTGAGAAGATCAATGAACTGCGTGTACTATGTGCTCTGTGGTTGGTTGGTGGCCAGTCTAAGGTTTACCCTCCTCTTGCCCAGAGTCAGCTAGGAAAGGCTCAAGCTCACCCATGACCAAAGGTAGAATACATGTCTTAGAATTTCGATTGCATGAATGTTCAACTTATTCAAAAAAGAAACTGAATTCCTTACATTCAAAGACAAAAATGCAAACACGAAATGATGCAGTTGCTGAAGTGTGGTGCAGCTGGCTGGGATGTGACTCAGTTCAGAATGTAGTGAGATGCAAATTCATGTTAAATAATTCCAAACTATTTTACAGAGTGACTCTAATTAAGCCCGATAGTTACCTGGCACCCAAAATGTGATGATTGAAACATCTTCACCATTATGCTTACTTTTTGTTGAGGTTTACAGCAAAAAGCTAAATTCTCCAAAGTGGATCAAAAACATGATCAAAAAGAGTTCCACATCATTTTCAAGGCATTTGCCTGGACATCCACAGTACAGCAAGTGCACAAACAACACGGCAGAGCAGTGATGAAAAGAACTGGGCGTCCTTTTGAAATTGACATTTGGAAATGGAAACAAAACTGGTCAGTGAAGCTGCCAACAAGCCAGCAGCCTAATTAAAAAAAACTGCAGTAATATTTGGCAATTCAATCTGGGCACTAAATGTGTTGACCATGTCTTGTCTTCCTCATACATCTGCATTGCGACTTGGGGCTCAACATGGAAGATTCATCTTCCAGAGGAAAAAAAAACACTTTTAAATCTATACCTTATACGTTGTTAGAACAAAGATTAAAGTCTTTTTGTCATGCCCAAAAAAAAAAGAAAAAAAACCCTGCACCCACCACAAGAACACCACACACCACAAAGCATGCTGGTGGCAGAAAAATGCCAGCAAACAGAACACACAGACTAATTTCACTTCTCCAGAAGAACACTTAGACTGAGCCAGCAAGAAGCCACATATGAATTTCAATTTGATGAATGAATAAAACAAATCTCTCAGCCATTCAAACTTGTGTGCCATTTTGATTTTCTATCCCAGTGGACTTTGGGTAAAAAGTAAGCTACACGTGCAATCAGCCTTGTCTCGCTGTCCATCCGTCTTGTCTTTCAACATGTCCACCTGTCTGACTAAAAGGAGCATTTAGATGCTTGTTTCTGTAAACGTCTCATGCTATGAAAGAGGTGCCGCTTTCTGTCACATGGCGAGTGTCCTCATTGAAAACAAATAAATGCTTATTCTAATTTATGTTCGTGTTGATGTCGTGTTTATTCTCACCCTGACACAGCTCCCGAGGTTCAGGTGCTTCAACTCAATGCAGAAAGTCAAGATGCTCAGAATAGCTGTTTGCTACAGAGACAGCAAGGAAGAAAAGACAAGAGGAATGTAAGAATTGTATATCAACTGTACACATCCAAAAGACGGTTGTGTTTGGAGAATCCCTCCCGACATCTCCATTTCATTCAAATGCAAAAAGGGACATACTGTATCTGACTTTGCTTAAAACGTATTATGCTGACACCCATTACACGCACTTGAGCTTGTTACCAAGGACACGATTAAAATGATTCAAAATAATTGCTGATATACTTTAAAGTGCAAAAGAATGACAAATTAAGGTTGACTAATCTCAGTTGAGAGTACACCAACTGTACTTTTTATGCGGACACATTTATCAGCAGTGAAACAGTGTCAGTGTACGTAGACATGCTCAATTCTGCCTCTGGCATCTTCTCTTCGGCGAGCGAGACATTTATGCATTGAGTGACAAGATCATGACAGCCTGACAAAAAAATAAAAAAATAAAACACTGCTCATTCTGTCTGTCTCGCTGTAAACAACCAGCAGGAAACTGCATGCGTGGCTCCATCCATCCATTGCAGAAACTTAACTTGTGTCTCTCACACCTCAGTATGAAAACATGACAAAGAACGAAAACCACTAAGATCTGACACCAGAGTCACGACTTTTTATCTTTCAGACAATCCTGAACATGAGCACTGTAGCATGTCAGAGTCCGCCTGTGATCGGAGCTCACATTGCTTATTTTAAAATCAATGGTGGTGACTCTGAGACATACCATTGAATAAACACAGATTAAAAATACACACGTTAAGACAGTGTGTATGCAGGCTGGGTTTTTTTAATCCTCACCAAAATATGAAAAAAAGAAAAGGCTCAGATCATAAATAGGAATTTGTGAAAAAACACATGCCCGAGTTAAATCGTTAATTGGTTGTATTTACGTGACCTCCAAAATGTTGTTGAAGTGACTATCAACTCATCCACATTTTGTGTTTCATGTGGATGCCAATGAGTTGAAAACAATGCTTTTGACGGACAAACAGCAATCAAACCAAATGCTATGTCTTCCAACTTTAGAGTCAAACTTAAATACTCAAGGAGCCATTTCGGCCGTCTAACACAGACACACAGACAGACAGAAAGAACAAAAAATAAATAAATGAAGATCATAGTGCATGTCATCCTTTTTTTCTTTGTTTTTGTACCTGCATGTAAAAACAAAAAGTGGGCAGCATTTATGAAATCAATTAACTGCTACAGGGAACACAAAATTATATTTCTGCAGGTATCAAAAACATGTTGAACTCTGAAAAAAAGAGGCTTGGTTGAATCTTAAGTTAAAATAAAACATTGATACGAGTCCTAATTTAAAATGAAAGGGCGGCACGTTGATCAGCTGGTTAGCACGTCGGCCTTCTTGTGTGGAGTTTGCATGTGCACCCCGGGCACTTCTGTTTCCTTCCACATTCCAAAAACATGCGTGAGAGGTTCATGGAACATTCTGAATTGTCCTGAGGTGTGATTGTGAGTACGAATGGTTGTTCGTCTATGTGTGCCCTGCGATTGGCTGGCAACCAGTTCAGGGTGTCCCCGGCCTCCTGACCAAAGACAGCTGGGATAGGCTCCAGCACGCCCGTGAGCCTCGTGAGGATAAAGCAGATCAGAAAATGGATGGATGGATGGTCACAGACATCCACAGGAGATTGATGAAAGTGACACATGCAGCTGGGAGTTGCAAACTCCTTCTCCAGGTCATAGTATGTGTACCCGGATCACGTTCCGAACTGATTTGGGAGGCTAACGAGATAAAAACCTTTGCCTATGATCGTTACCAACTAATTAAATGGTGGCAGAAGAATTCTGTGTCAATTCTCAGTTTTCCATTTTGTATTTTTAATCTGAGCCCAAATTGAACCACGAAAAATGGGCATTTTTGTGTTGGATTAAAAAACACCACTCAGGGTTGCATGTTAAAGACAAAATATGTCATAACAAAGAGTGGTCTTGCATTGCTGTGAGGTAACAACGCAACTTGCGTACAAACAACAAGGTCACTGATATATGTGAGGATGCGTGATGACCGCGCCTACCTCAATCTTGGTACGATAAAGTACTAGTCTGCGGAGACGTGTAAATTTGGAAATGTGTATGAAGGCCTGTGGGTGAAGGCGGTCGCAGGAGGCCAGGTTTAGCTCCTGTAGCCCTGGACAAGTCTGGGCAAGGACCTCCAAACAGGCCTCATTCAGGAAGTGGCAGCAAGACAGCTCCAGACACACCAGACTGAGCCCACACGCCTTCATGAAACTGTGGAAAAAGGAGAAATAAGGTTAGATGCACAGCTGCGGTATTAACAAGTACTTCATTTGAATCAAGATTAAGAATTATCACACACTACTATGAAATACCAGAGGTGGGTAAACTTGTGTGCATTCTTTCGCAACTTTTCAAGTTCTTCAAGGCCATTTCTATCCTTGAGAGCCCACGCTGAGAGTCTGACCTGCTGAAGCTAGTGAGGGTGAGAGCACCACGGTTGCCAGTCCAAGAAAGGTTGAGCCTCTGGAGGCGTGTGCAGCGGCTCTGCAGGTGTCCCAAGGAGGTGTCACTCAGCCTGGCCCAGTAGGGCTGCAAACTCAGCTGGGTGTATTGCAGCGGGTCACAACAGTGCTGGTGTAGCATCTTACAACTCTGGGCCAGACGGCACAGGTCTGGCAAGGTCAGGTGGCTGAGTATCAGTTGAATGAGCTAAGGATGGGGACGGAAATCAGAGAAGGGGGAAAAAAAACTTCAGGAGAGAAGCCACCAAAACACATAAATAACAGAGCAAACAAAGATGAGCACACAGTGGAAATTTTGGGGCACAAGGGAACAACACCTCACCACATAATGCTGATTAACATTCATTGGACCTATTTTATATTCAGTACATAGCGATAATTCAAACGGAAAATGAATGTGTAGAAATTAAATTTTCTAACAATTCAGTCGGCCCATCAGACCTCACTAAATGTTTTATTTATTTATTATTTTTTTTAAGATCAATCAATAGTGGAGCGGGTAGCAAACTCTTTGGGTCCAGGAACCACTCACAGGGGAGGCATTTTTTGCGTCCTCAAATCCCTAACTTAACTACTATACTCCTAAATGGCAAAGCAATAGGAAGTTGCCTATTTTTAAGAAAATAATTGGTTGTCATGTTATAAGAAATTCATGTTTTATTGACAAAAGGCAGAATTTTGACAAGAAAAAACGCTGTATTTTGATGAAAAAGTCCCATTTTAAGAAAACAACTGTACCGTATTTTCCGCACTAAAAGGTGCAACTAATAGCCTTCCATTTTCTTAAAAGCTCACACTGCACCTTAAAATCCGATGTGCCTTGTGTATGGTCATTACGGTAATATTTCGACCCCAAAATGGCTCCTTGCTCGAGACATGCTGACAACGCAGAGTTCAAATGTAAGGCGATCGGTTACGCAGTTGAACACGGAAATAGAGCAGCAGCAGGAGAGTTCAACGTTAACAAGTCAATGTTATAACTTGCTGTTGGTTAAGGGAACTGTGTCGCCGCTTGATTCAATATGTTTTACTGACATCTGATCGTTCTGTTGGCCTTTCCTTGAGCATAGCTCCATCTAGTGGACGCATTGTGGATTGCGTCTTAGAATGCGGTGCGCCCAATGTATGAAAAAAAATGATAAAATAGGCCATTCATTGAAGGTGTGCCTAATAATCCAGTGCACCTTTTAGTGTGGAAAATATGGTACTTTCCAGAATCAAGTCATAATACTATGAGATTATAGTCAAGGTTGAACAAGGGAAGAAAGTCATTTTTAGAAAGTGAGCCTCAAAAATACGGCACGAATCTCATAATATTCTACCAATTATATGATCAAAAATGAAAAAGGGCTATATTGGAAAAACATTCACATTTGTCCTTGAAAAGATCGAGGACTTTAGTATATTATATGTGAAACATCTTTATATATTCATGCAGGAATGTCAGATGTTTGTCACAATACCTGTCACTCACATTTTATAATGGGCCCAAAACTGAGGTAGGTAGAGTACGACAGTAATTCATTTATTATGTTTATTTTATCAGTGCGCCAGTCCCTCTATGTCAATACTGTATGTTCAGCGGAACCTCGGTTTAACACACCCGGAACCAATAGACTCACAATATAACTCCAAACGCCCGCTTGTAAAGTATTTGTCCGTTTGTTGGCTCCATAATTGGCTGCTGTTCACTGGCGCTGTGGGGCAATCAACAGTCAGCGACTGGGAGATGGATTTCCGGGTTGTGACGCTGATACACAGTCGACCAGAGCAGGCCGTCACATGCCTTCGTGGTAGCCACGTTACAGGCAATGCATGGATATACAGTACGTGGCGGCCATGTTGCCAGGGGTGACTGTGCCAGAAAAAGCAATGTATGTAAGCACGTAGCTAAAAAGGCCCAGCGTCGATAATCTGGAAACCGGACGATTTCCCAATGAGCCAGCCTGTGCATTAATTTCTTCCGGTCAGCAATCTGTTTTGAAATCAGACAAAATGCAACATTTAAAGGTCTTATTGCTTCTCACACAAATGTACTACTAATGTATTAATGCAGTCTGGTAGGCCATTTTATGTAATTAGAGCACTGACGACACTACATTTGTTAGTTAGGGTGTCACCAAGTCAATATTATTTAATACCAAAAGATGCCATAACTTAATGCACCACTAGAAACAACACCGCTGTCACTATATTTCACCCTGTCAGTAGGGGGAAAATATATAAATTAACGAGGCATAAAACAGTCACAATTGTTACTTGTAACTGCAACAAAGCATGTTGGGGAAAGCCATGGCAACTGAAAGGTTGGCGCCAGTCTGCTGAGTACTGTCCGAAGAGCGCGAACAGGAAATTTTGTGTTAGCTGCCAAAATGTTGCTGGTTTAGCAGCATTTGATAAATATAAATATGCCTTGTTCGGTGTCAAGTGTCTTGTTATGGACACTTGCCTTTTTGTCTTTTTTTCCCATTTCCACTATTTACGTTGTCATACCTTTTCAAATCAAGACTGACCGTGATCTTTTAAGCACATTCCATTGTCATTTTTGATGAAATATCAGATGAATATTGTTGGAAAGAATGGTCAGATAGTTTGGAATGATGAACAAAGGAGGCACATCGACATGAAAATATGAACTAAAGTGTGCCGTTCAGAGCCATGAAACTTCAGGGCTAAAAATGTCTCCCACTCCGACTCTGGTCTTATCGATGAATTTTGTACACGTTTTTCAAAAAAAATATGTTTTTCTTGTCAAGCCCTTATTTGTGGCATCCAATCATAACCAAGATGATAGAAGGAAATGCACTTACAGCGCAGCTGGTGAACACAACTAACTGCACGCAATCATCGTCCCCAAGGACCAGCGAGGTAAATTTAGATAAAGTGTGAAACTTTTGAAACTGTTTCAAGCTTTTTTTGATATTTAGTTACAATAACGTCCTATTGTTCTGGGCATCTTTAGGCCACCAGCACAGTACTCTACGATAATTTTGTACTGTATATATTGGCGCAATTTTAATTTGTTGCACAATCAAGTGATTCAACAGGAGAAGTATCCCCAGATGATTGGTTAATCTTTCTTTTGCTACAGCTGCTTTTTTGTCAATATTAAAGTTGTGTAATGACTGTGTTGAGCAATTTTAACAGACAAAACAATTAATTCACTCTCACGGTGTATAGTATCTTTCGCTAAAGGATGAATAACGTTTCTATCCCTTAGCTGATGATTCAGACAGGTACTGAAGTGTTGGAAGCATCAGCGAGTCAGTCGTCAGTTTTGTTGATAAGTGGCATAGCAATACTTTGAAGTTCTCAGATGGCGGTGGCACATCATCGGCCGTTTTGCTCCCATGATTGCAAAGTATTAGACAAATTCCAATTGTCTTGTGGGGAGCTCAGCTTGTTTAGTTTATTCAGGTTGTGTGCTATTGATCTTCCCTTTCTGCTTAAAAATAACAGACACTTAAACGTCATATTTAGCAACAGCCTTATCAAAGTCACAATTTAGTTTCAGTCATCAAAAATAATCAAATGAATAGAAAGTCTTGGCTCATTAGAGTTCATAGTCATTCACCTCATAGGGTAGTTTGTCAAAGTAGCCGTTGCCTGTCCTGCTGTCTGCACTCTGTCTGAATGGACCGCCCAGCTCAGAAAGGTCCTCTTCACTGTCACTCAGGTCAATGATGTCAATGACAGGCATTTTGTAGAGCGCGAGCATGGGCCTCTCTTTCACGCCACGGAGGATGACGGCATCCAGTTCAGTATAATAATCCAGAAGAGAGCTGTTGACCTCCAGGCGTAGCAGGTTGGTGGGAAAACCGATATGCTTGATGTTAGGTGAAAACTGGCGAGCCTGGGGTGCCAGCAGCTTAGTGGGCTCCCCCGACCACAACACCTCCCACCTGCATGAGAGAAATTGGACAGGATGAAGTCATCCAGCCAATCCATTATTTAGTCACTGTGATGGCTATGACTTGTCAGTGTTTAAAATGGTAAAGTTGATGTACTTTTCCTGCCTAAAATATCATGGCATTGTATTGCTTCGTTATTTACTGTATGCGACTCCGGAGTTTGAAACAATACAAATCTTTTATCATGTACCATGTTAAAATTCTGCTGTGCAGTCGTGAAAACTCATCATGGTTTGGTACATCTGCCTTACGATCATCACCATAAATTGCAGTTTTAACAGTTCCATGCCTTGTGCACAAACGGCCAATGATCTCTGGTGATGTATGGTATGATTCCTCATCTAATATTACACCTCAGGGAGATCACAACACACTCCTCTATGGGCTGAAATATGTGCCACCAGAAATTCAATCTGAAAAATGAATCAATTGGAATCGCTACAATTGAATCTGTATGGAAAAGATTTGAATTTGTAATACAATGTGGAAAGGTATACGCAACTGAAATGCAATTCAAATTGTATAATTTGAATACCGTTTTTCAAAGTAAAAATTCAAGTTGAACAATGCAAATTCAATTGATGGAAATTAGATTCCATTTTTCAAAGCACTTTTTCAAGTTTGGCAATGCAAATTTAAATATAAATTATTCCGATTCCGTTTCTGGTGGCACATATTCCGGCTTATACCCCCTCTGCCTCTCTGGGCGCATGGAAGTTTCACCCAAAAAGTCTACATGTGCTTTGAGGACTTTGAGAAAGCATTCGACAATGTCCTTTGGCAAGAGAGTTCTGTGAGTGGTATTCGGGGAGTATTAGGTTTTAAAGCAGCAGCCTTTACTTATGTTACTGGTACCGTTTGTTTGTTACATATTGAGCCCAAGGGAAATATTTTTGTTAATTTATTGATGTAAATTGTGACATTTAAATTGTTTTGTCCAAATATATTAAAGGGGAAGTGAAGTCAAAAATGCTCTTTACGATATAATTTTGTGTCTCCACTCGTCTAAACACAGTACTCTGATTAATTTTGCATTGGTGGAATATGAATTCACCAAAAATATCCAGCCATTTTATTTCATCTCAGGGGGTTGACATTTTGCCTTGAATGGGCACTTTCTGGCGACTGAAGATGACATCACAGTGCCGAAAGGTTTTGGTAAGAACCGTAGTGGCTCACCTGTTTTCTGGGTTTAGTCATGTGACGTCGACAGCAAGTGGCAGTACAGGGCTAAATGGCCGCACCATGAGATGGATAAAATGGGTGGATTTTTCTGCCTCAATCATATTCCACAAATGCAATATTTAGCCTAATACCAAATTTAGACTGGTGGGGGTGCATAGAACAATTATTATAAAGACATTTTTTGACCTGACTTCCCCTTTAAGGATTGTGTTGAAAGGGCCATTTTGACTCAGATGAAGCATTTCTATTTTACACTGTAAAGGAAAAAAAGAAAATCACATTTAAAAGACAAATTCTTTCAATGAAAGTTGGTAGAGTTCATACTGTACTCATTTGAGGGGAAAGAATCAATAGGAAACTGGATTTTTCTATACAACCTGATGGAATACAGCAGAGGAGCTCATCAGCAAGCTTTGCAGAAGCCTAATACCGATCCTGGTCATCTGAACCAGGTGTGATGGAGGAGGGAAACATGTAAAACAGGCTGGATAGGGTCTCTCCAGGACTGGACTTGGCCACCCCTTAAATACTATGATCTGTTTCTTGTGTTATACTTCAAGTTAACATGGTGGACACAATCCTAACTATTTGTTAAGAGAGCTAAAAGTTGTGTGAATACATTGGTCCCTTCCGCTCCAAAAAAATACAACATCAATCCAAAGTACTGGGATTATGTGAAAAAAAAATGTGATGTGTTATGAAGGAGTTTATTAATGCGCTATTGGCATAATTGCGATATTTAGCATGGACTTGAAGAAATTACATTTTTATTTTCTAATGAATGAAGTGAATGTTTTCATGTGGCAAAATAAGCAGGCTGTATTCTTATGGAATTAAGATAAAATAAGATCAGAAAACCTTTAATAGTCTCACAATGGAGAAATTCCCACTTCACTTCACTTAATTGTAATGACATAGAATTTGTTATTCATCCATCCATTTTCTAATCCAATTATCCTCACAAGGGTCGCGGGCATTCTGGAGCCTATTCCAGCTGTCTTCGGGCAGCCGGCGGGGGAAACCCTGAACTAGTTGCAGGCCAATGGCAGGGCACACATAGACAAACAACCATTCATGCTCACAATCACACCGAGGGACAATTTGGAGTGTTCAATCAGCCTGCCATGCATGTTTTTGGAAAGTGGGAGGAAACCGGAGCACCCGGAGAAAACCCACGCAGGCACAGGAAGAACATAGAAACTCCACACAGGAAGGTCGGAGCCAGAATTGAACCCTGCACCTTCTGCACTGTGAGATGTACATTCTCATCAATTGACCACCGTCCCGCCTTATTTATTTATATATAAATATATTTCATTTTATGTTAATAACGCTCCTAGATACTGTTCACTTATTGGAAGATGGTGGAAATTAATGGTTGCATGTGATTGGTCAACGTCATCAGAAAAACAAACAAACATACAATTCCATATAAAAGTATTAATTTATCAAAGCTTTTTGTGATGCACATATTGTACATGCCATTATCGCAATATTTTAGCAATATATTATGCAGCCCTACAGGGTACAGCGTCACCTTACAATTAAGTTATACCTGTAGATGAATGAGATGAGAACTTGAGTAATTGTTTCAGAAGTGTTCGAGGAAGCTTTGCTTTAGCGTTAGGGTGTAAGGCACCGCAAGTCGGACTCATTAAATTACACTAAATGTGCATTTTTATCAAATATGGGAGCTTTTACGCATTTGCATTAATTTCATTACTATGAGTCTGTAACCTTAATTCTAAGAATTCTTGAACACAAAGCATACGTAAGCATGTCGACAAGTAATACAGACAACATATGCATACAGTTACAAATTGATATTGTGTCTGCTCATAATTTTCAAAACCAGATGGTTGCCTCACCTGACATCCGTGGGAGGATTTTGGGAAAAGGGGTTATGCGAGCAGGCCAGAATCTGGACAATAGCCCCAGGGTAATAAGTCTCAAGCACCTCCACAGCTGTAGGGTAAACAGGCTCTTCAAATCCCAGCTCAATATAATCCTGGCTGTAGAAACTTTTAGGTGTGCATCGGAAACGTGGTGAAGCGCTGGCACATTGTTCCCACCAAGTTCCATAAGTTCTGAACACCGCAGTCTGTGTAAAGTCTCCAGAGCTGGGGTAGACATTAGGTACACCAGCCAGGTTCCACATCGTGTAAGACATACTATTCTCACTGCCATAATGAGAGCTAAAGTCCAAAACCTCCTTGGTGTACTGCTCCACCTCCACACTGACGGGCAATATTGCCCGTTGGCCAGATTCCACTGCTCGCCGACTGGTCAGTGCCTCACCACGAGTCCCACTCCTGGAGCGTCGCCGCAGACAGATATAGTAAAACATGCTCAACAGAGTTAACATAGGGAACTCTAGGCTGTTGGAGGCAGTGGGGAAGAATGGAGATGAAGGAAGAGCCTGCACCTACTAGAAGCACAATTGCTCTAGGGGGATTTGTACAAAAGTGCAGGTTAGAGGCCTGGCCGCATGCATGACCTGTAGGTTAGAGACAAACATTCATGAGTGAGAAATACCAACACAGAATATTTCCTGACTGAATCAATTAATACACATGTCTAAAATGGTATCTTTTATTTTATCTAATCATGTATCGACTAGAAAAGGACTCTGTCTCTATGTATAAATGCTCATCTGCTCTTTTGTGTTGTTCCAAGTGTAGGAATAGCAATTGTTAAAAGTATTAAGTATGAGACTTTCGGCTCGTGTTTAATATTGCATTAATTAATGGCTTTTGGTTGTAGCTTAGATGGGGAAAACACAAGTGTACATTTGGTGACGCTGAGTTCAATCAATAGCTGCCCCATAGAGTAAAACTGTATACTGTATTGATAAATACGGTTAATACAACCTGAGCTAAACTAAAAGAACCTAAAACAAGATTCTGGTGATCATATATTTGCAAAAATGCTTGCTTGTTTCAGTGTAAGGTTGTTAGATAACAAACTGAGACGAACGAGCAATGCAAATGCACTAATGATAGTTTTGCTAGTGATATATACTACAGCATTGCAGTTTGCCGTTCGATTTGGCATGCAAAGTAACCACAAGGCATCGTCATCCATAGCAGTTTTATTGACATGGTCTATGTGTAACAAACTAAAATGTAAAATAGTTATCACGTAAAAGTTATAAAAGTGTTTCGGTGCAAACTGGTGTTTGCTAGTGAAATTACAAGCATTAGGAATGATTGCGTTACCGTTTAAGTGACAAGTTTTGTTAAAACAGCTGATGTTAGTTTTAGGGTTAGCTAGCTAGCCGACAGAGTCTGGTTAGCTCACCTTTGAAAGCATGGGCAGTTAGCCAACAACCAGACAGAGAAGAAAACACATGGGGAAAGTACTGCTGAATGTAGATGAATGCATACATTTATTTAGGTGGGTACAGTAATTCTATTTCTATTCTCAAAATACATCAACAGCCTGACCCGCAATCGGGACGTTACCTTATGATGCCTTCCATCACGTAGGAGTTGCACACACACCAAGCGCTCATTAAAACGGCAACATATACAGTACGACGGAAAACGATACCGGGATGTGCAAAATTCACTGATACTAGATAATTTGCATAATTGTTACGCAGATTCACTCATAAACCATATCGTATAAGGAAAGTACTTGTTCTGCACTACACAAGGGCATCGATTCAAAACATGTTGTAATACGTCACCATACGTGTAACATTAGATTAACATTCTTTACAATCAGAAACAAATTAAAGTATCACCCAAAACGGCAGGAAGCTACATAGTATCGATGGCAGTAACGAGTTCGACAAAACATAAGATCAACATCCGGTCGGTGAAAGAAAAGCATTCTGGGAGTGGGAGTTCTTCTCTTTCGTTTATTTCTTTGCAGACATTAAAATCAATATTTAAAAAAGATACAAAGATATGAATCTGGCTTGATATTAATACTGCTATTTTGGATGTCTTCCAGCAAGTGAATTGAACATCAAGTAGGTTTGAATTCGTAAAGGGGGGAAAAGGTTATCAGCACCAAGCCTTAGGACTGTTACAATAGCAATAGAAAATAGCACATACTGTAGTTTTTAAAAAATCCAAATATTCACATTGTGCACAAGGAGTATTATATATTACACTCTACATTGCACAAGATGTATGCATTAGGAAAGGCATATGGTGTAATATCAGTTCTACGTAAATGATGCAAATGGCTTTCTCTGGCAACCTGCAGGGGAAGAGCCAAAAGTCAACTACTGTACTGCTACAGTGCTCGACTAAAATGCCCCATTCACAGTACTGTCATCTAAGAAGCGATTCTCACTGTTGTTTTCCCCCCATCATTGTACTTTGAGTAAGGTGAAAGATGAAGGGGGCTTGAAATCGACCTGGGAATTTGCTTCAAAGGTAGACAGAAGTCCACCAATTGTAACTGCAGTGTGAGTATTTTAAAATGATACACCCAGGATCACTGTCAACACCCTTTGTATTCAGGTAAACGTTGCACTAAAGTCACCATGCATTTATTTTAAAAAGGCAAACTGAAACTACTGTGTGACACGGCAATAACCCACTTCGAGGATTTGTGTCCCAAAGGTAAAGTATGCAGTGTGTAAATGTCAGAAGTTTATGATCTTAATCTGTGCTCTCTGACAAATAGCATTTTCATATAATTTGAGACGTTACTGAGGAGACTCTGCATCACTGTAGTCACTTCCTGACTAATGTTGTCTCTCTCTTTGCTTGAAGGAAGTAACTGAGCCGATGCTAAAGCAACGGTTTCTTCGCTGGCGATTGAGTCTTTTTCCTTGGTTGGCTCCTGAAGCAGGTTGTCATCATCTGGCACAGAAGCCGTCTCCAAAGGCTCCTGAATCAGGTTGTCATCATCTGGCACAGAAGCCGTCTCCAAAGACAGGTCCGCAGATGGGGAAGATGGAAAGGACGCAAAAAGAACAAAGAGTGTACCGATTTCCTCAACCGTGACATCTGTGATGGTCTTTAAGAACCTTGGTTGAAAGCTGTGAATGCTCTCCACCAGGTCGTGTGCAGTGAAAGCCTGTCTCACTTTTTCATGGATAGACAGGACTAAATTGTCTCTTATGGAGTAGGAGAATTGGAGTTGGACATAGGACAGTTTCTGGGAGATGCGGTCCAACACAGCCTGTGTCACTCCGACAGCCATCTTGCTAAGGTACTTGGATGGCATGGTAAAGGGGGTGGTTGGCGGAGGCAACCAAAAGATCTGCAGGACTTTTGGAAGAATCTTTATCACCATCGCACGTGGGTTGAGTAGATCAGCATAGGTTGCCTTCTGCTGCTCCAAGCTCCCAGCAAACTGTCGAGCTTTGCGGAGGATCGTAGTGTGTCTGGAGTTTATAAATAATGAAAGCATATATTGATACACGTGTTTGATAAATATTGCATGCAGACATAATTAATATTATACTTTAGCTGATAATAAATGTGCATCAAGGCTGACTCACTTTAACTGGGAAGGGATCATCTCAGGAGAGTCAAAGAGCCTTCTGGCTTCAAATTCAATGTCTCTCATCTTCATGCTGGTGTTCACCTCAAAAACCTATCACAACAAGATGCAATGAGAAGCTGTGACATCACGTATAGGATTTGTACAAGTTTGGATCACCAGTATTATTAAATAAAGCCATAAACAAATAGAACAAACTCCCCACTGCACTGAAGGGCATCAGAAATTACAGAACCTTCTCCACAGAAACCTGATCTTCAGAAGACAAAAATTGTCCGCCTCAACATTTTCTAACTAGATGTAAGTGACACAATTAATGTACGTATGAATCCACAATGCTCTTTTAGCTTCATTTTTTTAGGTTATTTGACCGGGACTGCAAATGAAAATTTGCTACAAATCTTGGAGAAGCATCTCTAATCTCAAGTTTAATGTTTTCTGAAAAATAAACTAAACTATGTGCGGCAAACAAGTGAATACAAACTGTTGGGAGTCTTCTCTTACCAGCTTGGATTCGGCCTCAAAGCAGTCTTCCACTTCATACTCCCAAAGCCTGCAAATAAACGACAACAAAATATCGGCATCATGCCTCTTCACTCTTCTTCAAGAGAATCATCTTAGAATGAGGAGTGCCAAGTTGCTGGAAGTTGATACTAACTTTACTCGAATTGATTTTTTTGTCTCCTCTACTAGCAGGTCAGCCATTGCATCAGCAGTCACCTCAGATGGGATCAGGTTCTTCTGCTGGAGTACAAAAAGTTCTGCCAACAGTCCGATCTAAGAGAGAAAACAAGACCTTATATCTTTCTGCTTATTTTTCTATTTTAGTGCAAACTGCTATCTCGCGGGTCTTACCTGTAGTTTATAAGAGATAGCATTCCAGCAGGTCTCCATTGATTGTTTATATGAGGGAGTGTCAAAAAACTCCTAGAACGGAAACAAGACATGACTTATTTTAGCACTTAAATAGTTTCAAATATACATCCGAACACACATACCATGAGGGGTCTGTAGATGCCGATGCTACCCTCAATAAAATCCATGTTGGCGTTGTGTCTCAATCGAGCGCCGACTCACGTTCTGTTTACCTAACGTGCGCCAAGAAATTTAAATTCCTCATGGCAGGGATGTTTATAATCGCGTCACAGATTACGTTGTTCTTTGATCGTTGCTAAGCAACCCATTCTGCTGCCGTTTGACAGTTAAACTAAGGTGGAGGTCCTTATCAATTTGAATGTTGATTCAATCACTCTGGCCGGTTCGGGCTTCCGCCGTCGTGCGGCGTCCCAACTGTCCTCGTGACTGTCTGATGAGGAGGAAATTAACGACCACACTTTGAAACAGAATGGCTATCGGTATTTTTGATCAGCTCGCCTAATATTTTCTCTTATGGTTGATAATCAGCAACAAGGAGTGCACTTTTTTGTCGTTAAGTATCGTGAAAGAGTTCGTTGCCTTGGATTAGCAGGCTAGCTTGAACTCAAGTAACAATATCCACAGAAATGCCAGTTGAAGCAACAACCTTTTACAAAATAACAATTACAAGACAAAACAAACAGTCCTCACCGAACATGTCCATTTGTATCCAGACGCGTTCTTGTTAGCCTTTTTGAATCGTTGGAGGGTGGAAACACAGCAGTCACGAAACGTTACTGCGCTTTGTGTGGTTTCACTTTTCAAAACGTCGAAATTTAGAAATTTACAGTGCAATTCTGCTTTATTCATAATGACCAATATACTACGACCCAACTTTGTGAGAATAAGCTCATGAGATAATCGATGGATGGATAGCAATTTTGGACTTCTGCACCTCCGAACGGATGAACGAGAACACCTCAATTTACACTTCTGTTTATGTGATATTCCTGATTAAAGTACTGTATCTTGTTTGTCTTTTCGGTCTCTTTAAAATATTTTTTCAGTGCTCATCACCTCCCTGCATCCCAGCATATGGGTCTTCAACCCTAAACACATGCTATCTGAGGGAAAATTTGGATACGTTTTTTTTTCGTTTTCGTTTTTTCGTTTCGTTTCGTTTGTTTATTGAACATAAAACATACACAGTAATAATTTGACAGAAAGTAAGGTAAGTAAAATAGTAAAAAGGAAAGAGAATCAGTCATCATTCAACACAATTATTATGTTCAAGGGAGTAGGATACCTGTGACTTCCCTGCCATTTTCACATGAATGTGTTATTCTTAATCCTTTTATATGTGGCCGGACTTGACCGACCACAAGATAATTTTTATGTGGGGGGCTATTCCCGACTGAACACAAAAAAATGCACAGCATTAATAAGATAAAAGACTGAGATATGTCACTTGGAAGTGTGGATATGCCCCTTCTAAAATATCAAAGAAAAGTACCTTACAGATCAAAGAAAAGTATACAACAATAGACAACAGCAGGGCTTGTCGACACTTTATTTTCATATTATAAATTTTATGTCCATCACCAACCTCTCTTTTATTTTGAAAAATAACATGGTTTTGACAGACATGCATCAGAACACAACTTCCAGCAGCATTTAAACAGCCTCTCACATTAAAAAAAAAAACTGGTGTTTTCACAACATAATCCAGACTTTAAAATGTTGTGGTTGCTTTGTTCTGTATCCTTCATTTCCTTTTGAGGAGATCAGTGTCAAGATGTACATTTTTGTGTAGCAGGTTATGTTCGTCAGTTTTTTTTTAAAGGTTCTCTGAAAAGCACTTATAACATAGAAATGTGAGATTTTCAAAGGCTGTTTTCGAAGAACACACATTCATTATTGTTTATTGACTTCTGTAAAATTTGTGGCGACAATTGAAAAAATGTCGGTCCCAGTGAGCTGACAACTACTGTTACACATGCATATTGTGGGGACGATTCAGCTGCTCATTGCTTGCGCACACACAGAGTTGCACACCTACCTACACATTCAAAATCATCTGATAGATCATGGGAACCTCAGCTTGTCTGCTTTTGCTTTGATTTGAGATACAGAGCGGCTTGTTTAGTTTAGTCTTTGGCGTAAACTAGTGCTTTTTTTTATGTTAAAACCACATGACCAACTTTTGGTCTTCCACTGTGGAGGTGAAATAATAAATACCATGTCAAAATAAGTTATGCCTTTTTTTTTTTTTTTGTCATGCATCAATGACCTGTCATAGCCACTCCACGTTTCAAATCCATCCATCCATCCATTTTCTGATCCGCTTAATCCTCACAAGGGTCGCGGGTGGCGGGGGGTGCTGGAGCCTATCCCAGCCATCTTCGGGCAGTAGGCGGGGGACACCCTGAACCGGTTGCCAGCCAATCGCAGGGCACACGGAGACGAACAACCAAGCGCGCACACACTCACACCTAGGGACAATTTCGAGTGTTCAATCAGCCTGCCATGCATGTTTTTGGAATGTGGGAGGAAACCGGAGTACCCAGAGAAAACCCACGCAAGCCCGGGGAGAACATGCAAACTCCACACAGGGAGGCTGGAATCATAAAGGTGTAGAACAGTGGTCCTCAACTAGAAATGCTGTCGGTCCACTTTTTTTTTTTTTAATAAGACCAAGGTCCGGTCCCATGCACGGCGGTCATGGGGAGCAGGGCTATATGCCCATTTAGTATGGTCAAGCCAAGCTTCTACAAATCAACACTCCTCACAACCAACCAATAATGGGGTGCATGAAAATAACAATTATTCACTTTGCCAGTACACAGCAAATAATGAGAGGTATTGTGTTGAGGCACAGGAACTCTTTTATTTTGTTAAGTTGTGCCTGCTTAATAATAGAGATAGCCCTTTTAGGGAAATAAGTCATTTTTACTTTAACTTTGTTAAACAGTAGTTGTCTTTTTTCCCCCTTAATTTAACAAAAACAAAACAAAATACTAATTTTACCAAAATAAATACTAAACATGAAAACAAAAATATTATTTTCATTTGTACAATTCCCCTTTTCACATCCCCTCTGAAATCACTGAAAAATATATCAGAACAGGGGTTCAGAACCATTTTAAATACTGACACAAGGGAGCACAGGAATGTGCAGTGCTGTTCTTCCACTGAAGGTGAATGCAATGTCTGAGGCATGCAAATATTATTTGAGGACGCCATTGTGATGTTCATTTACCATGTTGCGATGTTCTGCTGTTAAACAGCTGCAAAGATCCCCGGGTAGACGGGAGCAAAACTGCACACAATCGAAACCTCCCGCGATTCGTCTTGTCTAATTGTCTGTGTGCGGCTCTCCTGGGCTGAAGCTGTGAGCACACTGTGGCGTCGCGCATGCGTCCGTTTCCTGACACAATCATCCATTTTGAATGCGTGACGCTTATGTATGGGCACACCTTCAGTTCAGAGGAGCCAATCAGCGCATCGTTATCGCCGACATGCCCTGCTCAGCCAGGGTCTCCAGTTCGTCAAACATTATACACACACAGTCGCGCTGCTGCGTCCTCTGCAATACATCTGTTCGTGCACGCAAATAATACAACGGATAATTTTAACAAGCGATCGCGGTAATGCGCAGATTATAGTCCAAAAATATAAAATGTATAACGTAAAAATCACTTTATAATTGATTATTTTATACAATTTGCCGAGGGTCCGGACAGAGGAGGTAGGCGGTCCGGTCGTGGATCGCGGTCCGCCAGTTGAGGAAGACTGGTGTAGAAGAAGGTCTACCTGTCCAAAAAGATTCCTGTCCTTATAACCTATTAATATTTTCCTATGTGTGACTCCACAGTCTTAAGAGTGCTTATGCCAAAGGGTGCCAATAAATAGCAAGGCCATAGCAAGAATAAAAGTCACAGCAATATAATGGCCCAGCTCATATCATTTTTTTAATTATGCGTGCCAAAAAGGGCTAAATGTAACACTGTGTTTGTTTTTGCATGTATTGAACTATCATCCAATGCGTGATATGTACGAACTAGAAAGTGTTTCCTATTGCCATCTTTGGCAGTAAGAAAATGAAAGGATGTGAAATTGGAACTCGTGGGCATATATGGTGATTGACAGGCCGGGCTTCTGTCAGCTTCTCAATGCAGGCATCAGCGAGCAGCAGCAGTTCCACGACTGTCAACACTCTGTTCTGGTCCACTGTGCCACACACTTATGCACATGGTCGAGCACACTCTAATGCAAAAGGGGGTGGACATACGCATGGAGGCATTGCACGCTCACATTCAGACACACGTGCTTTCTTTTCCTTTTTTTTTCGATGTCACTCACACAGCCATGTATCAAAGTGTTGATGTCCCTCCGCTGTGTCCCAGCAGTCAAAAGTCAGTCCAATAAACTGCTCTAATTCGATTTATGGTGCATGGAGATTAGATGCCGGTGATCGCCAGTACACCTACAGAAGGTGCATGTGCTTCAGGCCTACTATTACTACTTTTCCTCCTACTCCTATTCTTTATTCTCCAAGCCGCCTCTCATAGATCAGTCTTGGTACTCATCTAGATTACAGGAGCAAACGCGCAGTCGTCGCGGGATTATATCGTAAAGTCTGTTGTGTGCTGTGTTGGTCATCTTGAGTATGTCACACACTTTAAGAGCAGAAAGCATACCGGTGCATTGCCTAGTTTTTTCCTCATCATTTGTTGGTCTTTCTCACAATTAAAAAAAAATAATAATCACTCCGATTTTAAAACCGGTATGGGCAGTGGTGTAGTGGGGATTTTTTAAGTGGGTGTACACGATTCTGGGATGTTCTATATATACATACAGAACATCAATCATAGGCTACAACACCAGTTGAACTAACGTTAAATTTAATGTTTTACTACTCTACTAATCACAGGCCAACATTATTAAGCATAACTCGCATTAGAACAATGATCAACAAACATTTCAATAACCCGCAGACAGCGTGATTGAAATTGAATGTGGCGTCGGGAGAAGTGGGTGGACGGCGTACCCCCGCGTATCACGCCCACTACACCCCTGGGTATGGGTGTACTATACTTAACAAGACAACGGGGTACACCTGACAGAGTGGAAGGAAAGAGCTTGTTGGAAGAGACACAAGGACCATGGCCAGAAATGGGTGGGGCAACTAATAATGAGACAATGAGTGAACAGAAAAAGGGAGCACCAGGAATGCACATCAAAATCTCAGCAGAAATAGAACTATGAAAACAAAAGAGGGAAATCGAAATCATGAATCCTTACTCAGTACACCTGAATGCAAATTTAAGTGTTATTTCAAATGAAAAATAAATTTTAAAAAACATGTTGGTTGTTGAAGAATATTCAAGAAACAATAGAGGAGTGATAGCAGAACAAGACTGTAAATGTTGAGTGTAGTCGTACAAAAGTATAACATGAAGAAATATACTCACCGGAAGAGCCTAAAAATCAGATGCTATTCATAAAAACATGAATAATTTTTGTACAATTTTCTACTTTCATCCCACTGTTATGATCAGAGGGTTCAAAATATTGCATGTGGATACAGTAAATGTAACCTTGACAAGAATCGCTGGTATTTTTCATGTATTAAGTCTACAATTGCTAAAATGTGATGAACAAAAATGTTTTATTTCCATAGGGTCGTAATTTGTTGTATTTTGTTTTGTTTTTTTCCCTCTTGATGACCGACAAGCTTTCTAAAACGTACGTTAAACAAGTTCATTTTCATATTAGTTATGAATGACAAACTAGGCTTCACCGCAAATACGAATGATCTAATAGAGAGTCATGTTGACTGATTACATTCATCATCCGGGACCGCGTACATGGCATCTGACTTGTGATAACAAATATGAACAATTGTGAACTTCTCCACCATTCCGCGGTTAATGACACAATCTGCAAAAAATAATTAATGCTGCAAGAAAACACGGCCAGAGATAGCAGAGAGCAGCTGCCATGTGCTATTGTTTTGCCGTACGTGTCCTCCAACCGAACTTCACCAGCCAACAGATTAATTGGTTTCACAGAATCGGGTGTGTGGAGGAGTCATGACCTTGATCTTTCTCCCGGATAAATGATTTTTTTTTGGTTGTTGTTTTTTTTACCAACCAGCTATACATGCAAATGTAGGGAAGTAAACAGATACAGATTGTCTCATTTTCTTGTGTGTTTAGTGGCTGATTAGCTGCCTAATTAAATAGAATGCTCCTAAAGTTCAGAAGCAAACAGAGGAGACATTGACCCTGTGACTTCTAAGGCACCCCGGGGATCATCTGAACAAAGAGAATAAACGCACACGTTCGGATAGAGAGAACATACATTTACTGTTGAGACTTTCCACAAACAAGGGTCATTAGACCTAAAGCAGAAAGCTATGTCCTGATTTCACTTTGCACCTTCCATGATGAATAAAAGTTAAATGGATAGGAAGTTCAGCACACATATGATCAGAACCGTGACTTTTGTTCAGATTTGAGGCACCGTACCCTTAATTGGATTGCACAACAGTTCTGAGGTTGTAGGTTCGAATCTGGGTGCCGGCTTTCTTGCGCGGAGTTAGCATGTTCTCCTCGAGCACGCATGCTTTTTCTTTGGCTTTCTTTCCAAATCCACAAAACATGCTTCTCAGGTTATATGAAGACTGCGTATCCTTGGGTGTGAATGTGAGTGTAAATGCTTGTTTGTCAATACATGCCTTGCCGTACACAACCTGTTCGGGGAGTAGCTAGCCTCTCGCCCAAAGGTCCGCTTGGATAGGCTCCAGCACCGTTGCGACCCAACAAGAGTACTTTACTTAAGAAGCTATGTATTACATTCACATGTACATATATGCACTGTAATATGGTCACGCACCGCGTCAACCCATCAGCACTGCATCGCTCAGGTGGCAACGTGGTAGCTCCCAATCTGAAAGTTGTGGGTTCCATCTTCAGCACTTATGACCATGTCATAGTGTCCTGGAGCAATATATTGGTCCCCCATTTTTTTTTGATGTTGTGTCATCAATAGCTAAATGAGAAGATTGTTCGGCAACTTGAAATACTTTCAAGGTTGAAATGCAATACAGTATATGAGTATCAGCCCATTTACCGTTTAACTCATGTTATTTAATTTTGAGGAAATTAAAGTGGCTGCAAATTGTTACCCTCCATATGTTGGGTAGATTCTCTAGAGGGGTTCAATCTTTGTGCTAAAAATAGAAACATATGCCACCATAGGCGCAGGCCTTTTTATTATCTACGCTTGTAAAGGGGAGGTCAACCCCCAAAATGTCCTGACAGTAATATGTTTTATGCGCCTCCACTCGTCTAAACTCTACATTTTGTTTCATATTGCAAAATCCCCCCCTTTTTTGCCATTTCAAGGGGCGGCCATTTTGCCACTTTCCGGCAATTAAAAATGAGATCACAGTTGCTCAGGACTCAGGGAACAACCAATCACGGCTCAGCTGTTTTCTGAAGCAGACTAGTATGTTGAGGACTCTGACAATCTGATGAAGAAGTACACGCAGACTTCAGAGAGGCATGTGAGTGTATATTGCGTTTGACTGAAGATTTGGATCCTTAAAAACAGAAACACTCGAAAGCAAGTACTGCCCAGCGTGACTAATACTGTATTGATCTTTTATTTTATAATATGGGCAGCACGCTGCACAATTGGTTAGCACGTTGGCCTCACAGTGCAGAGGTCCACGGTTCGATCCCGGCCGGCTCTGGCCTTCCTGTGTGGAGTTTGCATGTTCTCCCGTGCCTGCATGAGTGTTCTCCGGGTACTCCGGTATCCTCCCACATACCAAAAACATGCACGGCAGGTTAATGGAACACTCTAAACTGTCCCGAAGTGTGAGTATGAGCACAAATGGTTGTTTGTCTATGTATGCTCTGCGATTTGCTGGCAACCAGTTCAGGGCAGCTCAGATGGGCTCCAGCACGCCCGCGACCCTTGTAAGGATAAGCGGATTACAAAATGGATGGATGATGGATGGACATGAAGAGCAAAGTTCCAGTCGGTGATTGTACACTTGCTATGTTTTCAAAGATGAAAATATTCAATTAGATGATGAGTGCGTATGTGCAGCAGACAGTGGCAAGTTGCCTTATTTCCAGCCATTTCAAATTGAGATCAAGTGAAAGCTGATCTAAACGAGAATGCGGTGCGTCCAATGCGGATGCCTGTGACAGGAATGTGATGACTTGCACAGTGCAGTGACAACAAAGACAGTGTTTGAATAATGCTGCTCATCAGTTGGGGTTTCCTTTGGTGGGTGCTTAATTGTCTGTGGTCACTGTGCACTGCTGCAATGGACAAACATACTCAACGTCAAGGTTGCCATCCATCATTAACATTAACACAAAGTATTTAAACATTTTTATTTTCTTATCTCAGTGTGAATGTGAGTGTAAAAGGTTTTGGCTCTACATGTGCTCAGCGAGTGACTTTGACCAGTTCAGGGTGTAGCCCCCCTTTTGCCCGAAGTCAGCTGTAATAGAGTCAGTGTGGATGGATGTTTCCTTATCTAGTGTATGATGAGATCTTACTGCGTCTTGCTTTACAACTTCCACAGAGATAAAAGTAATGCCAATTCTCCGGTGGTGTACTGTACACTGTGCCAAATAAAAAAAAATAAAATAAAATAAAAAATCAAAAAGAACTCTGAGTTCCAGAAATTTAGAAAAGAACAAGCCGACTCTCCAGTCCAAAGCTTACAGCAGAAACAAAATACAGTACTTTTCTTTTGTTTCACATCCAACAGAATGTTTCACGTGAGTTCCAGCTAAATCTTGGAAAGTCATATAATTTCAATGTCATTGTTTTGTTTTTGTTTTATTTTGAGGGAATAATTTGGAAGATATACTGTCCACATTGATATGTTCTTCTTTGGAGTTACAGGAGAAAATGAAACTAATCTCATGCCAGTTAGTCAATGACATGAGCCTTAGGAAGGGGCGGAAAGTGATGACGATTTGAAGAGCCCTTCACTGACAGGGAGCATAGAAATGAGTGCAGCATTCAAGTGGTGGGCCCCGAGTGATATTTTGTTCATTTGGATCCAAATGCCCGAGCGGCCACAATGGCACGGGGACTTACAAAATTGAAAGAGATCCAATCTAACAGCGGCATGAAAAATATGTTTTCTAGTTTGCAGCGGTGTAAAGCTGCACTTAGAGCTCTCTATAAAATATTACCAAGAGTATGAGACAGTGCGGTTCCACTCCAATGCAAGCTGTGAACCAAAATAACAAGCAAACTGGTCGTGTGCTCATCTGCCAGTATCTGTCAAAAGTAAGCATTCATCTTTGTACTGCATCTCATTAGATTCTACAACAATGTAAAAAATATTTTATTGGATTAAAGTGGAAAATAAAGGGGGTCACAAAAGGTGCACATTGTGTTGCTGTGATTAACAATGGAAAGCAACTTTGTTTTGATTTTTTTTTAAAAAGCATAAAGTAAAAAAAAACCCACAAATAAATAATTAAATCCCGTTTCTCCATATGTAAGAGGACAGTCATCGACTGCCAAAGAAAGCTCGGGCTAATAAGTGTGTGTAACATAATCAAAAAGAAAATTAGTTCATAGCTGTCATCTTCTTGATGAAGAGGCAATCAAAATCAAAGTGTGGAAGATTGTGTTTAGGAATTCAAACGGGCAATGCTTCAAAATGACAAATCCACCTGTGCAGTGCATGTTGATTGATTCCATCCATGAAAACCTAATAGATTTAGCCCTCTGCGAATTTGGCTCTCATTAACCTCGCAGGGTTTTCGTCTGAGGATGCATTGGAACCATTTTATCCAGCACTCAAAGGCAATTCACTAGGTGATAAATCCTTTGGCTTATCTGGCTGCAGGTGACAGCGCAGCAGTACACCGGACAGGCGAGGCCACAAACACACACACACACACACACGCGCGCACACACACACACACACACGCACACACACACACACACACACACACACATCCCACACGTCATTACGGGTTGCCATTGTGACTTATGCCTAGAAAAAAAAAAACATGTGATCCGAACGCACTGTACTGACCCAAGTGATCAACCGCAAACGAAAAATCTTCCCTGCAGCCTTCTACAGAGAAAAGAAAGATGAAGACAAAGGAGGAGAAGAAATCCGAATTCAATTATACAGAGGAAACACAGTCCTTGCCCTCCGGGAGTGATCTCAGCACCATTTAAAAGTCTGATTACTCACAAAACCAATAACATTTTGACTCTTTGGTAATGGACCAGTAGATTAGAAAATTTAGATTACATTTAACTGCCTGTAGATTCTCATTAAAACGCCACCAACTGGTTCGAAACAATAGGTAATTAAGAGTGTAATGAAGCACAGTAACGTTAGCACACGTCGGCGGTATGCTATCCTTGTGGGACCCAGTCTTACTTTGCACTTATCCTGCAGCAAAGCCACAACACTGTCTCATTTGGGCACTATGACATATCTAATTAGATTAATGAATTTCGGCGGCCTCTCCTTGCGGTTGACTGTGCTCCTTGAGGTGACAGTAAATCAACAGATTATATATTAGGGAGGCCTCCACGCTGGAGACAGACTTGCGCAGGTTGCTCCCTCGACAGAGAGGCAGCGTTCAGATGGGACGGGACAGAACGGGTGTCAGCTTCACTCCTGTCAAAAACAAATAACTGCAAGCAAACGTGCTGCAGAACTCCAGATTAGATTAAGACGAGTCAGACACACAAAATTAAACATGTCTGATTATTGCTGGGAGAGCACAGAAGCAAAAATGCCCATGACGGTAAATATCCATCCATCCATTTTCTGATCCGCTTAATCCTCACAAGGGTCGCGGGGGGCGGGGGGTGCTGGAGCCTATCCCAGCCATCTTCGGGCAGTAGGCGGGGGACACCCTGAACCGGTTGCCAGCCAATCGCAGGGCACACAGAGACGAACAACCAGCCACGCCCACACTCATACCTAGGGACAATTTCGAGTGTTTAATCAGCCTGCCATGCATGTTTTTGGAATGTGGGAGGAAACCGGAGTACTCAGAGAAAACCCACGCAAGCCAGGGGGAGAACATGCAAACTCCACACAGGGAGGCTGGAATTGAACCCGGTACCTCTGCACTGTGAGGTCGACGCGCTAACTACTGGACCACCGGGCCGCCCGGCGGTAAATAGCTGTACGGCCACGGACGACCACAAGTTCATGGTTCCGTGTGAAGAAGCCAAACGTGTTGACAAACACATGTGGTTTGTTTCTGTGAACTGTTTGAACTGGCGCGCACTCTCATGGCAACACACATGCTGAAGATAATGCTAACAAGATGACACAAATAGGCTTGAAAAGAGTTTTACAGCAAAAGTGCTCATGTTGAAGGTGCCTGCGATTGGACCATTTTAAGGGAAGAATATAAAAAAGATGCACGGAACTTTGGATTTTGAACGGCCAGACCGTGCATGACATCACGTGAGAGGTTGGCAAATTGTATCAAGAACTCAGACCAGAGCAAAAGATGCTTAACTGTCAGCACGTGTTGAATATTTTTTGTAAATGTTCTTGTGTGGGCCTATTGCAAGTAAAGATGGGCAAACGGTCTTCGAAACGTCACGTGAGGCATCAGCATACCTCAGGAAACTTAACTAATTCAGTGAGCACTAATAGAATAACTGCGTGAGTTTTGCTTTGCCTTTTCGTGGTCACTTATTTCAAACTAACTACTATTCTCAACAAGGGGCGACAGCACGTGAAGTGAGCAGATTCACTTTCAAAGCTTAAGCATACAAGTGTTATCACTTGTTTTCAAAATGAAAGCAGTTTCTAGTCATTACACGTGTCTGCTTACAGTTAAACCAGCATCACTAACAAATGGCTAACACAAGCATCAATGATAATCATTTGGGACGTTGTCAGTGTAAAAATAATCGCATATTTTAGTGGAAGTGAATTTAAAGGCCTTCGTTTTGACACACCACTCTTGGCAAATATTCTCTACGAGATTCTAGTTTGAAGACTGCTGTGCATGTGTACTATTGATACTTAATTGAAACCTCACGAAAAAATGGTCATATTGTAATCTACGAAAAGGTCAATTAAGATCTCAACTCCTATGGGCCTTTTAAGGCAAAAGAATGATCATGATCCACCCGCTTGGATATGTACTTGAGTACATGACTTTAACTGTTTATTTGATTATTTTCATCCTCTGACGAACCACGTGGTTCGACCTGTTTTATACTTGTTTAACACTGTCTCCTATAGGGCAAACCCCTAACTGCAGGAGCTTGAGCCTTGGAACATGAATAGCACCTACCACAGCACCGATTATTCAAAAAACAGAGAATGACACACTGTTGAAAACCTTTAAAGCACTATATTCCTCCGTGGAGTCGTTTTCACATTAACTGTAAAAGTCTCGTGCGGTTTAAAACTATTGCACTGAATCCGCAGACGAGTCGTCATGTTGTTCCTTCTGCATACACGCCGGTTGTGAATCACAAGGGGAATGTGCCTCGAAAACACTCATAAACACCTGCAACCTGGCAGAGTGTTTGCGCTGGTAAACACTTGAATGTTTGAGCTCGATTCAAACACAGAAGAGGAATGAGAAGAAAGAGAAAAGGCGAGCAGATGGCTCGCTGCAGATAGACTTGGTAAGTGCGCCGTAGGAGTGCTCTCTGAAGGACGAGCCCTCGTATTGTTGTGGCAGCGAGGGCTGCTTCTGTCACACAGCGTAGCAGGGGTCCCCAAAGAGTTGGGTCTTATGGTGTCAGTGTCCCTCCACTGCTACCGCGACCCCGCCCGGGCCCTCATCCACCAGCACTGGCCTATTGTCACTGCTGCTTTTTAATTTCTCAAATGCAATCAAGTGTGACACAACCTGTTTACTGAGCATGTCTGCCACAAGCAAGGGGAGAAAGAGGGAGAGAAAAAAAAACAGACACATAAGCCAGGATCTCTGCACAAAATAATCCTCTATAATGCCGGAGAGTTTAAATAGGCTTTGCCAGCATGCCACCACCCCAAACCCCCTTCTCCACCTCCCTTGGCTCTTATGAAACAGAGGAGGGGCAGATTAAGAAAAAAAAAGTATGGGGCACATCAAAAGAAAGCTGTTATATTTCTCCCCCAGTCTTGTTTGGGATTTATAATGATTGTTTTTTTTTTTTTAGAGCACAACAATCGGGTGTTAGGGCATAAGGAACTTGATAAGATCCTGATGAAGGCGATGGTGAGGAGTGGGGCGGGATATGAGCAGCAGTGTAAGAGATAGGGGGCCTCTCGAAATATGACTGTCATGTTGATGTCAGCTTTCTCCAGTTAAAAATAACCACACTCCAGGCGTGTGCACATTTTGGGGGCAGGTGCTTGAACCCAGAAAAGGCAATGTATCGGGGAAAAAAAAGGGAAAAAAAACCCAGCAGGATATATTGTTTTCATACTGAATGCTTATTTTTGTTAACACAATCAAAACAATCAAAGATATACACACTGATAAATGTATATATACAGTATATATATATATATATGTATATGTATATGTATATGTATATGTATATGTATATGTATGTATATATATATATATATATATATCCATCCATCCATTTTCCGAACCGCTTGATCCTCACTAGGGTCGCGGGGGGTGCTGGTGCCTATCCCAGCCATCTCCGGGCAGTAGGCGGGGGACACCCTGAATCGGTTGCCAGCCAATCGCAGGGCACACAGAGACAAACAATCATCCACGCTCACAATCACACCTAGGGACAATTTTAGAGAGTTCAATCCGCCTGCCACGCATGTTTTTGGAATGTGGGAGGAAACCGGAGTACCCGGAGAAAACCCACGCAGGCCCGGGGAGAACATGCAAACTCCACACAGTGAGGCCGGAGCTGGAATTGAACCCGGTACCTCTGCACTGTGAAGTCGACGTGCTAACCATATATATATATATATATATATATATATACACACACATACACTGACAGAAGTGATGATGGAACCGCAGTTAAAATAACATGACAGACCGACTGACAACGACGGAGGGGTACCCAGGACCGGCAACATTTTGTAAATTGGCCACCTCTGCAAATAAGTCATGCTCCCACATTTTTTGTTTTTGCACCGCTTATGTTATCTTTGCTAGTTTGTTGAAGCCACAGTCTCTGTGCATTTGAGGATTTTGAAGGTGACTCAATGGGTAAGGGGGTGGATTAGTTTATCTCACTGTCAGCCTCCTCACTCCCAGGATCCTCACCTGTCTCACTTTCTTGCTCCCTGTCGTCTCTCTGAAAACCAGTGTCACCCAAGTCCTCTGGCATTTTCTCTCTCTCTCTCTCTCTTTCTCTCTATGAAGCTCTCAACTTGCTTCTCTTCAGTGCGCCATCATATGCGTCTGTGTCAATGTCTGCCTCCTTGTCATTCATCTTTTATGCTGCAGAAACAGGCTGTATTGTCCTTTCTTTTCTCCTCTTCATTTTGAATCACAGTAGAAAATAACATGGAGAGGAATACCCAAACTTTCAACAACCCAGTCTATAAATAACATTATGATTTGGGTTGCTGTTGGGAACTCGTTGGGTTTTGTTTTGCTGTAAGATTACCTAACATTAACTAGAAATGGGTTAAATGTGCTATTTGGACAGAAAAAAAAAGGTCCCATAACTGCCGTTGCCCCCCCCCCCCCCCCCCCCCCATTTTTTGTGTTTCGGAAATGACGGGACAGTCAGCATCTAATGTTTCAAGCGATTTAAATACAATACTGTTGGTTAATTTTACACCAAACAATGTCAGGGATTGTACAAACATTCCTACCTTTCCTTGGCACTCTGAAAATGAGATCTAACCAAAGGATCCATGTATCAGCTCTGGGCGCAATTCTAAGTAAATCTCAAAAAAATTCCTCCCAAATCCATTTTGATCGTGAGAGGGGTAATATTTTATGGTTTAAATAAGAATGGACTCCAGCAGAAAGAACACATTTCTCATCCACGGCAAAAAGGCAAGTGCCAGAGCACCACATGGAGTTTATCTATGCACATGCCTGACAATATCAGTGACTCCTAAAATCAAGTGAGCCAGTAAGTTTGTAGTCGCAAGTTGATCACCTCAACTTTGGGTTAATTAGAATGAGTATCACTCCAAAATTGGCTCACTTTACAGGCCAAGTCTGAGCCTTTGGTACATTCATTGGTTTAATTCCCTGTTGGGAGCTCGGCAAGGACATTGTGTTGATAAATATGTAGCGACATCATCCACCATGAATAAGGAAATAGCTCGCTTGGCTCAGTCAGTTAGCAACTGAAAGTAACACCAATGAGTCTTGTTAATTAGCAAGCAATATCTCCACTGTTCACACTCTACACAAAGTGTCAAGTCAGTTGCGCTGTTGGCGTGAAATGTGCTGGGCAATTTACTGGACAAATCATTCTGAAAGGCTTCTTTGGTGGCCCAGCTAGAGAGCAGATAGTCCTCACGAATATGGAATTCATGGATCTACATTTTAATGAAGGGAGAAATCAGTCAGTCTGTCAAAATCAATTTCTTTAGGATAAAATTAGAGTCGGATGTTCAATGGAAACTTGATGGCCTTCAAAAATGATGTGATCATCTATAAATAATTAGATCTTCCTGTGTGGAGTTTGCATGTTCTCCCCGTGCCTGTGTGGGTTTTCTCCGGGTACTCCGGTTTCCGCCCACATTCCAAAAACATGCATGGCAGGTTAATGGAACACTCGAAATGGCCCCTCACTGTGATCGTGAGTGTGAATGGTATGTATGCCTGAAAAATGGCTGGCAACCAGTTCAGGGCAGTTGGGATGGGCTCCAGCACGCCCGCGCCGCGCCCTTGTGAGGATAAGCGCATTAGAAAGTGGACGGATAGATGGATGGATGTTACTCTTCTGACTTTATTCACTGCATTGAATAAACACCACAGGCAGATACTGTATGTTTGGATAACATTAATAAGTTGAGTTGATCCGATCCCATCGACATCAACAGTCAGCCTCAAAATGCATTGAACATTACCTCCTCAACATTTTGTGAGTGTTGTTTGACTATTGTTGTTGAATGTTCCTGATTTCCTAAATCTAAAGTTGCACATAACAATTCAAGCAACACCTTTTATTCAGTGGCTTTTTGTGTGGTGAGACCAGCAAGGGGAGAGGGGGTGACCATCGGGAATTTCAGGAAACATGAATTTTTCAGAACGGCTGCTCGGGCCATAATGTATAAAATAGCACGCCAAACTGAGCAAGCGCGTTGACTGTTAATTGTTCTTGGGCTTCCCCTTGTGGTCAGAGGGATCCAAGCAGGTTCTCTGCTTTGCCTTATACCGCATGCACGTACGCACGCACACACACACGCACACGCACACACACACATACACACACGCGCTCTTCAAAATCGAATAGGCTAGCCAATCATCTGGAAGGTTTTTCATGCCAATGAATAAATAAAGCTGCAATTAGTTGAGAAAACAGCGCCACCTGTTGGTGTCTCGCCCCTCTAAGCTCAGGCCATTAAGAAGGGCTGTGAGGAAACACCTGAGCCTGAAAATTAAAGAATTGGCCAATATCACGACTGTTTGACTGTGAATGTGTGTGTGTGTGTGTGTGTGTGTGTGTGTGTGTGTGTGTGTGTGTGTGTGTGTGTGTGTGTGTGTTTTACTTGTATTTGGCTGACTTGTATAACCATGTGTGTTCTCGGGCCTCTATTTGTAAAGAAGCTTATTGAGCATATGTGTTGGTATTGTGAGAGTGTGTTGTTGTGTTCCTCGTGCAAGTCCTGGGGCGCACCTGGCAGCAATGTGCACATTCTGTCAAGCAAGCAGCTGGCCTGCGGGCTGGTGAGGGTGTTGCGCAGGGATGGGGTTTGAGAAGGGTACAGGGGTCTTCCGCAGACCCCTTCCCACCAGACTTACACAGTGGGAGGCAGATGGACAGGCCAAAGCCACAGCCAGAGGGGCAAAAGGGCCCAGGGGGGCCGAGGGAGGTGTCTGACTGAGCTGAAAGACAAACACTGTCCAAAAAAAAAAAAAAAAAAAAAAAATCAGCAGAATAATAATGTATGCCTAACCTTTTGACCTCTTGTTTAATCAGTGTATATGTATATATATATATATATATATATATATATATATATGGACAGGAGAAGTGAACTAATCTCTTTTCGTCAATGGACGCTATAGCTTCGTGTTTGCTTTCAAAACTTAGCTTGTAGCAGACGTTTTCAGCATGACGTCTCTGATCCACTGGTGAAAGGACACTTTGATCCTCTCCTCTTTCATCTAGAACTGCTTCAGACAACAAAGTGCATGCAGAAAATTGGTGAAGATTGCACGACTGTCTGTGTCCTATGTGTTGTGTTGTGTTATTTTTGTTATTTTGACTTCAAAATGGCGCCGCGAGAGTGGCTGCCTTTCCAGCAGCTCCTATATTTTGTTGTTCTACTTCTTCCTTTCATAACTTTGCTGCTGTGAATTGGGAATTTCTCCATTGCGAGACTAATAAAGGTTTTCTTATCTTAATCTTTTTTTCTTTTTTCTTTTAAATAAAGAGGAAGTAACAATGTCTGCCCACGTATCGGCACTCATCTTTACAATTAATCACGTTGTGATTGTTTACTTTGGGGAACAAACTGGCTTCATTTGATTGGTCAGATTTTTAAAGTTGAGAGGATCTTTCCCACCAACCAACTTCAGTTTTTCTACATAACGACTTTGAACAATTTGTTCCAATGCGTCAATGTAATGGACTGGTGTCCTAATAGGTCAGTAGAGTAAGTAGACTAATGACCAATAACGCTAAGAACGGATGAGACTTCTCTTCCTGTGCACCCTCGAATATGGAATCCTGAAACAAAGCATCCATCCATCCATCCATTTTCCGAACCGCTTATTCCTCACTAGAGTCGCGGGCGGTGCTGGAGCCTGTCCCAGCCGTCTTCGCGCAGTCGGCGGGGGACACCCTGAACCGGTTGCCAGCCAATCGCAGCCGGAAACAAAGCATTGTGGGTAAAGTAATGTCAACGGAAAGGATTTATATTATAGTACGGTATAATGCATATAGGGCGGCACGGCGATTGAAGGGTTAGCACGTTCGCCTCACAGTGCAGACGTGCAGGGTTCGATTCCGGCTCTGGCCTTCCTGTGTGGAGTTTGTATATTCTGCCCGTTCCCACAAAGTTGGAAATACAACTGTACAAAATGTCCGTCAAATGAACAATTCAGATTCGGGTTGAACAAACTTAAGTAACTGCAGATAGCGTTTGTGTGAGTGTAGGACACATCCGTAAATTCAGTCTTGATGAATATCTACTGTATAGTAGTTGCGTATAGATGTTATCCAGCAGCTCCAGTAGTCCAAAGAGTCACAGATGCTCGACTATTTGTGTGTTGACTCTGTGTAATTTGTTTGCACTAATTTGTTTTGCTGTACCAAGGGAGTTCCCTGGTTTAATTTAGCTCTGTGTTTACCTCTTTTTGTGGCTCGCTGATCTGTTCAGCATCGAGACAGAGAGGGAGCGATTGCGCGGAGGGCGGGCCCTTCACGAAGCCAAATTAAAAAAGGAGCCGTGCAGATTGTTTTAAGCTCTGGCAGCCCCTTCAGGCCCGAAGGCCTCGCTCGCAGCCCGCACCTGCTCCGTCCCCCAGGAGCTTGCTACCTGATCCATGGCCCTCGCGGGCTGCCTGCCCGAGCACCTCCTCCATTCCCTTTTCTCTTTCCTTTCCTTTTATGAATCCCTCTCACATCCTCCTCTGTCAATCTGAGTCCTCTTCTCACTGCTCCCATGACTCCTTGTGTTCCTGTCCTCCTCTGTAACATCTTGCCACTCGTCCGGCCTCTTCTTGTGCCCACCACCTGCTACTTCTCACCCTTTCAACTCATTTTGTTTTCATCCACTGACACCCTCCAAAATTTCTTTTTTGAGCGACAGCAAATTTTCTTTTTCACAATTTTTAATGATGGCCAATTTCTAACCCGTTTGACGTAGTTATGACTTCTGTTCCACTATAGCCACCGTACTCTCCACACCCAAGTCGACAACTTAGCCAACGCCTATAGTAACATTATCATCAGAAGCTCATGACGGTTTCAATAAGGCAACCAGCTTTTGGCTTTGACACAAATTGGCTTTTTCGTTTGGAACTTCATCCAACCTTGCTGCCAGGTTAATGGCTGTGAAACTCAATGTGTAGATACCAAGTGATTATTCATTTAGGGCCCCACTTTTTCATAACCAGGCAGATAAGATTTACCCGTTTTTGAGATTTCACACTTTAGGGGTCAGCATGGACTCCAGAGGCACAACTACTTGTAGTACTTGTAGTAATGCAAGGCATTGAAAAGTACATTTTCATCTCCCTGTTAAAAAACAAAGAGAAAAAGTTTCAAATTGTCAACGCTTTTTACTGAAATAAGCAAGTCGAGCCATTTTATGACTACAGTGTGATCGACAAATCTGCTCTACATACATGATACAGTTTGTAACACACAATATTTACATTAAACCGGCAGAGATGACATGGTTTCAAACATTTACTTTTTATATGGTTTGGTCGAAAGCAGTTCAACCGAAGGAAGCGTTTCAAGGGGACAAAGCACAGGACAACACGACAGAAGTCGGTTACGTATGCCTTTTTTCTGTCTGCCCAACTCTTGAAATGTTCGTCTTGCGTGCTTTGTCACTAAGCACAAAGCTCTGCATCCACGTTGAGAGATTATCCTCAGTCCAACTTCAGTGAGGCTACAAGGCCAAGGTTAACATGAAAGTCAATTAATTTTGCCATGGCGTAAAATATAGATGAACCTCAAGTGACTTCTGAGGGGTATATCTTTGCAGTCGTTGGCATCAACATTCACCACTGCCAAATTCTTCACTGTTTTTGTTACCTTTCAGCAACTGAATGTGATGCTTCAGGGGAGTTAAATATGAAAGTAGCGTTTTCGCAGCAGCACAATGAGTTAGGATTCAAATATGTTTGGAAAACGGCTGAAAAAAAAAAGGTTATTGGATAATGCACATCTTTCGAACACAGTGGTACACTTGTCTTTTACTTAACATCACAAATGTTTGACATTAGCCAAATGTGTTTTTTTCACATCAGCTGTTTGGAATCCTGAGTGCATCCAATCCGACGTTTTCCATCAACTGGTTGTTTGAGGATATCCACACAGAACGGGTTTTAGTAGCCCTGTGCCCTCACTGCACCGACACTACTTAAACGTTCTTTATGTTTTCGTTTGTTTAGTCTTTTTCTACTCAAATATCCTATTCCCCAAGCTTTCACATACATACAAATAAGATGAAAATAAATTTTTACCAGTGCAAAAAATAATTTCTCTTTTAAGCGTAAGAAATAAAAGACTAATAAAAATAGATGTTTTTCTCACACACTCACATAATTTATAAAGAAAACAAACAACCATGTGTTTTGAGTCAAGCAGGAAGGCTGAACTATAGTTCACTTACTTGTATGCACTAACGATGAAAATCGAGTATGCCTCTGATCTGAACGGTACCCACAATGCTGTTTTGCCTGCAGGCTTTCATTCATGGCGAGGTGCGATTGCCACCTGGTGGTCATTTTTATTAACTACAACCACCCTGTTCATATGCGACACAAATGACCAAAAGTTCTAATGTAACACATGAAACAAACAACCCAATAGAAAATAAATGTAACAGGCACAAAGATGCTGTTCATAGAATTTCCAATCAACCAGCCAGCAAAGGAGTTCAGTCTAGATTGACATTTGATGTTGACATGCATATACAGTATGTATGATATGTACGTAAAGTCTTTCCATGTCTAAAAGCCAAAAAGAAAGAGCATGATAAAATGTAATCTCTAAATCGAAAGAGCTGAGGCGGAACAGTGACTCATTTTAGCCACATGATCAATCTCCATTTGTTTGAACGAGTTTAAGACAACTGGTAAAATAGACACTATCCCTGCACCAACCCGAGCTGTTGCTGATGTCACGCAACTTCTGCATCACGAGACCACACAAATAAGGCAGAGACAAAATGCCACCGTGATAGTTGTGACATTTTGGGAAAGAACAAACCGGGCGGTGAAATGCAAAATTAGAGATTCAGTTCTGGTACTGTTCATTTCAATACCCACTCCGTCCAAAAGGGAAGCTGTAACATGTCAGGTAGTCAAGACAGTGTCTGAACAATGACTCTGTTGTTCTGCACTCAGCAGGCTGTGGTGGCAGCTGCTCCGCTCTCCAGTCAGCCTCCACCTGTCAGCCATCGTCACATCAAACCTCCAGGTCGGGCATCACGTCCTCCTTGAGCTGGGTCTCATTGTCCGACGCCGTGCCCACATCTGAGTCAAATAGTGAGTGGTCAGAGAGGGGCGTGTGTGTGTGCGTGTGTCCCGCCGAGCGACTGCTGGTGTCACTGTCATCCAGAGTGTCAGTCCTGGAGAAGAGCCCAAAGTCCAACAGACCGGTCGCCGATGGTGTGCCGCCGCTAATCTCGCTGTCTCCGTCATAGTAGAGGTCCTCCACCTCCACGAACCATTCAGGCCAGAACCTCCTTCGCATTCGCTCGCAGAACATGGCTAAATTGATCAATTCCCCTGTGACAACAGCAAGGTCACACGAATTCAATTTCATCTTAGGTAGTTTTCAAAACGCAAAAGAATAAAAGTCTGCTGAGGGATGCAAAAAAAAAGGCATATTTATTCGTGAGAATAAAGTCAAACGCATGCCTTTCTTTGTTCAATTTCAAAATGTTATATTGCACAAACCTTTAATGAGTTGTTCTGGTCTCGTACCGGGCAGAGCCCACATGGCCTGAGCAAGATGCCCAAACACAGTGGCATCTAATGTGGATATCTTGGAGCCCATAAAGTATTTCTTATCTCCTAAGGTGTGAAAAAGAGACAATTGAGAGAACGTGCTATTTTTTTCACACTCGTGTATGTCAGTGCAATTGCACTACTCCTACTACTAGACAGTAGATGGCAGTGACACTCATTGTTAGAGTGCGCTCAGAGACTGTAAACCTCCGGAGGTCACATGACTGATCTTGCGAGCATTCGTTGGAGCGGCTATGCTGGCAGGATTGAAGAAGGTGGCAGGTGGCAGAAGAAGGATTTACAATGGAGTACAGTACAGTGATCAAATTTGCGTTCATCAGTCAACATTCTGTCCAAGTGAATGAAAAAGAAGAAAAATGCATGACGAGATACATGTACAGGATGGACAGGTTGGCTTTTACAGATCACATTCAATTGCAACGGCAGACAGAGAGAACTACAATGAGTTTCTGCGATCGGCCAGCTTTAAATAGGTGTGCATCCAGACTCCATTTTGATTTTTTAAAAAAAACAGAGCACAAATTGTTTCATTAATTTTTGTTTTGTCGGTTAAAGGGTTTTAAATATTGTGTTCATGAATTAATATTGGAGATCAGTTTGTAGCACATTTGACAATAAAGTTGACTTGAACTTGAACTTGGATGTATTTATTTATTTTATTACACTTTATGTTTCAGTATCATATCGTTCAATTAGCCGGTCAAAAAATGTTGTTAAATATTCTGAAAAGCACTTTGTTACAGCTGCAGCTGTTGGGAAAGTGCTATTTAAAAACATATGTATTGTACTTTATTATAGTTTCAATAGGGACTTAATATTTATTCAAATTTCAGGCAAAACTATGCACTTTAAATCTTTTGTAATATACTAAAAACAGCATTATTTATTCTTTGTTAGAAGTTATTTTAGATACAATACATATTTTATTCCTTCTTATTTAATGTTAATAAGAATACAACGTTATGAAGAACTATATCACAGTGGTTCTCAACCTGGGGGTTCGGTGAGTTGGGCTCAGGGGATTGACGGAGCCTCTGCTATGGAGGCTAAGACACACGCGACTCAACATGTTCATTACTTATGACACGCCTGCTTGGCCATCACTGGCTGCAGATGATCACAAGACATTGCTTGTTCAATCAGTGCGGTGGGAAATTTAGTTTGCTTAGTAGTCAACGTGTGACTGTCGTGATAGTACGTCGTACAATTTAAAAAAAAAGTATACTTATCTCTTGAAATGTTATTTACTTTTTCTGTTTTTTAATAGATGCCTTTCTTTTATATCTTGAATTTGTAAAAAATATATTGATTTATTTTTCACTCATGAAGGGTTTGGTGAATGTGCATCTTAACTGGTTGGGTTCGGTACCTCTAAAACGGTTAAGAACCATTGTTCTAATCGTTGAAAATGAATTTGACCCATATTTGCACAGCGACGATATGCATTTCCTGACACACCTATCTTAAATTCTACAAAGGTACACCATGTGAGTAGTTTTGCAACATCTGTTGTATGTCCCTAAATCAAATGTCCACATATGTACAGCAAGGATGGACATGCTCCATCGATACGAGGTGAAACCATGAATTGCATTTGAGCAAAAAGGGAAATAGTCCCTCTTACCCAGCAGTGTGGCCAGTGTCCTCATGTCCTTCTCCATCAAGGCGTAGACTTCCTCCTTGGAGAAACGGCCGATGCCGTGGCCGTACATCTCCCTGCGTACCATGCTGCCGTTCAGGCGGGTCAGCAGCCATTTTAGTGCGTCGCTAAGAGGTCCGCTCATGGCCAGGAGCTTCTGGGTCTCCTCCAAGTTGTCCACCCACTGACAGTAGGCGATCGTCCTGTAAGAACCATGACATACACAATGTAACAAAGTTTATGTATATACTGTAGATAGATGGATGGATGGATGGATGGATGGATGGATAGATAGATAGATAGATAGATAGATAGATAGATAGATAGATAGATAGATAGATAGATAGATAGATAGATAGATAGATAGATAGATAGATAGATAGATAGATAGATAGATAGATAGATAGAATTTCTGAAATTACTGTTCTCACTGAAAAGCATCATTCTTTCTGGAGCAAGTAATACTCTAAGTCCAATGCATAGCTGTAGTTAACTTTTCATTATTCCTTCTTTTTTTTTTCTAACGCTGAGCATTTTTTTTTTGAAAATTTGAGCCATTATCATGTGCAATATGTGTCCTGTGTGCAATATAAGCCTCAGTTCCACACTACCACTACTACTACCATTACTGCTGCTGTTGTTGTGTGTTGTTGTTGAGTTTTGTATTCATTGACCCGTTATTTTATTTTTTTATTAAATGCACTAAGGAGTGGCACCCAAATTTCGTTGTATGTAATACAAGGACAATATTATAATAAAGGCGATTCTGATTCTGATCTCATGCGCATCACTGGCGCCCTCTAGTGACGATGCATCCAAACATTGTGAAAACCACAACACAAGCACAGCCCAATGAGAATTACCTTAAAGTTCATTCCCTCGTTTAACACAATAATGGAATGTGCTATGACACTTTGGCCCAGCTTGAATGACACGTGACTCTTTCCCTTCCTCATGAACCATTCACGAATGCAGCATGTGGCAATGTGTCACTTTTTCCTCTGTGAGCCACATACAGAAAAATGTGACTTTATTTTAAACATGCTCTATCAAATCTATCTGGCAGTAATGTATTTAAATTCTTTTGAGAAACTAAAATTACACATTTCTATTCAAGGTAATAAGGTTATAGTTTGGGCTTTTTCATGATTTTGGGGTAAGCCCGCTGCCTAGTATCCTAGCAGAATAGATACGCCCATTACCCTGATCAGACAGATCTCCATATTGAGAACCAAAACAAGAGCAATCTGTTATAAGATGGCATTCTTTTAAGATGAGTTGACTTTATGAATAGACAGCCTTTTCTCGAGAAAAAAAAAATCTTTAAAAAAAAAAAAGTAATTCATCATCAAGTCCACAGTCTCCTCATTGGGTCTTTATTATAAATGTCTGATTGATTACTCTGACATTGGAATATAATAAATGCTGAAAAAGGTTTTTGTTCTATTTACTCAATTTGTTTTCATCAAGCGTATGAAGGAAATAAAATTATGTGGAGCCAGATACATTTTCTATACTGTATGTACTTAAAAAACTAATTTGTCTCCAAATGATTTTATTTTGTGCAACCACTTGATGAAGTGAGTAGACTACACATCTGCTCAAAAAAAAAAAATCTGGCCCTAGACAATTTTATTTTGTGCAACCACTAGAACGGGGGTCAGCAACACCCGTGTGGTTCTTTTGCGCCCCCCAGTGGCTCCCATGAGCTTTTTCAAAAATGTTTGGCAATGGAAAAAGATGGGAGGGAAATGTATTCTTTGGTTTTAATATGGTTTTTGTCAGAGGACAAACATGACACAAACATTATTAACGTTTTCCGATGCTGTAAACAGGTGTCGAATAAATATTAAATGTCAACGAATATTTGCATCACAGCCTGCGACACACATTTCTATTAGCAGGGTGGGATGTCAGTCATGGGGCTGTTGGTAAAAAAACCAAACAAAAAAAAAAAACAGCTGCCTTTCATGTACAATTCACCGAGGGTACTTGCCAAGAATGGGAATCAGGCCAACCAAGAGAAGCATTTTTAAACGGTACACGTGAGCTACGATAGTTAGCACGCTGCCAAAGTGCGGCCCGTGCCTCCAGACATCTTTGTTTTTTTGGTCCAATCTGGCTCTTTCAACATTTTGGGTTGCCGACCCCTGCACTAGACGAAAACAAATTGAGGAAATTCAACACATGATTTTTTTTTCCATGTGCAGGTGCATGTTAGTCTCAAAAATGGTGCCAATTCACCAATAATGCAAGATATGAACACATTTGAGAGGGCCCCAAAGTCCCTGACAGTGCTCCTGCGTGCAGACACTAACAAGATTAAGTCTCTATTAACCTTTCACACTTATACTTCCTCACTCAGTGCTCGGGTAAACAGATTACAGACTGACCTTTTAGTTCAGTCCAAATGTGAGGCTGGACGCAAAGTAGGACGGCATTCTATAGCTATTTGGATAAGTCAAGAAGCGTCTGCTCTTTGTCGTTTGCTTCCTTGACAGAAATTGGATAAAAGCATCTGGCTTTTTTTAACAGCCTGCTGACGAGAGGGGTCCAACCACTTCCTGCTTTTTTATCGTCTGTCCTGAGAGCACATATTGTTCGTTTCGTGCAGATTTGACGAAGGCCAGTGAGTGCAAGTCAGATGATCAAAATATTAAAATGGGATTTAGCTGAAGGGGGCGCTGAGGGTCGGGGGGGGGGGGGGTTGTTGTTGTTGTTGTACTCTACAATTCACCCGACCGCAGAAATTGCTGAACCACTTTGAGTTGAATGAGAACCCAGGTATTTAGCTTCACAGATATGAGTGTTTCAGAGAAGTAAATGACTCATCCTATTCCATCCCTCCAAAAAGATTTGTGAAAATCACTTTAGTAGATGCGGCATGGTAGTCCATAGACCTCATAGTGCAGAGGTACAAGGCTCAATCTCCGGCCTTCCTGTGTGGAGTTTGCATGTTCTCCCAAGGCCTGCGTGTGTTTTCTCCGGGTACTGCGGTTTCCTCCCACATTCCAAAGACATGCACGGCAAGCTGATTGAACACTCTAAATTGTCCCTACTGGGTTTTCTCCGGGTACTCCAGTTTCCTCCCACGTTCCAAAAACATCCATGACAGGTTAATGGAACACTCTAAATTGTCCCTAGGTGTGAGTGTGAGCGTGGATGGTTGTTCGTCTGTGTGTGTGCCCTGCGATTGACTGGCAACCGGTTCAGGGTGTCCCCCGCCTACTGCCCGAAGACGGCTGGGATCGGCTCCAGCACGCCCACGACCCTTGTGAGGATGAGCCACTCCGATAATGGATGGATGGATAGGTATTGCTTGCATTTGTTATAAAATATATATATATGGGAATACGATGTTGTAAAAATAATCGCATATTAAATCGCAATTTACATTTTTTCTAAATCCTTCAGCCCTACTTCAGCACAAACAGCAGCATGCCACCGCACTGCCCTTCCCTGCCATCAATAATTCATCCAGGAGGTGAGCATGTATGTCTAAATGTGGCACAACGTGGACAGGGTGAGCAAAGAAACAGAAGTTGGGTGGGAAGCATAGAGTGATGTGGGTTACATCACTGACCTCTGTGGATGGAAAGTCATGCTTTGAACACTACAGTACATGCCACAGAGTATACGTAGATACAGGGATGATGTCAGCAAAATGCACAGTGAGGTGTGTGTGTGTGTGTGTGTGTGTGTGTGTGTGTGTGTGTGTGTGTGTGTGTGTGTGTGTGTGTGCGTGTGTGCGTGTGTGTGCATGCGTGTGTGTGCATGCGTGTGCGTGTGTGTGTCAATGGAGCCTCTGAGTAATGGAAAAACACTCAAGGCTTGAGGGCGGAAAAGGGGTTCCGATAAGTGGTGTCTTTCTCACCTCGACAAGGTGGAGTAACTGACCACTGCAAGGCTACTGTACATCCTTAGGCCTTTCACTAGCCTTCATCTTGTCATTGTTTTAGCATCAATGTGGTTGGTTGTCCAGGCTGCCTTTGAAAATTTCATGTGTAACAGTGAGCGAGATCTCGCCGCCTCATGTGGTCAGCGTTCGGCCGTCATCTTTTCTCTGTCACTCGACTGGCTAGCTTGCGCCATCAGGCCGGCTATATCACGTCATCTCTTCTTGGAAAAATATCCAAAACATTTGTGAACTGAGAAAACACTTATTATTGAAACTTTGTTGGGTGGAACTCTTTTTGATTATTGCTTGATGTACACCTTGTAGTAGCACTGAACTAGATTTATTTCCTGACATTGGTTTTCTGACGTGTTTCTGAGCCTGTGTGGTGATATCCTTACAAACTGATGTCGGTTTTTGTTGCGGTGCCGACTGACAGATCTCAAGTCACGGGCATTCAATGTTAGTTTTTAGCTTTGCCGCTTCCATGCAGTGATTTCTCCAGATTCTATGAACCTTCTGATGATATTATGGACCGTAGATGATGAAATCCCTAAATTCCTTGCAAGTGTACCTTGAGGAACATTGTCCTTAAACTGTTGAACTATTTTCTCATGCAGTTGTTCCGAAAGAGATGGACCTCGCCTCATCTCTGCTTGTGAATGACCGTGCAATTCAGGGCAGCTCCTTTGGTACCCCATCATGGCACCCACCTGTTTCCAGCAAGACCGTTCACAGGTGTCAGATGAACATTCCTCAACTTTGTTTTTTTGCCGCCTGTCCCAGCTGTTTTGGAACGTGTTGCAGCCATAGAATTCTGAGTTAATGATTATTTGCGGAAAAACAATCACGTTTACCAGATTGAACATGAAATAGCATGTTATAGTATTGAATTCAATGTAGATTGAACAGGATTTACAAATAATTCTATTCTGTTCTTATGTATGTTTAACACTACATCCCAACTTTATTGGAAGTGGGTTTGTATATACTGCAAAACATCCCAATACTTTAACCCTTCCAGGGACAGCCGTCACTGCAGTGGACAGCTTATCAGGTCATCAGGGTACAGGTTATCATTATTGGTGCATGAAAGGGTTAAAGAAGGATGAGGAACGTGTAATAAAGTCTCTTGACAAATGTAACTATTCAGTTCCTATCATTTGTTCATTCAAACAAATCAGTCTGCTCATGAGCCTGGAACTTCATGTGTAACTTTTCTTTCAACATTCTTTTCTTCGACTGCACAAGTGTAACTCGTGTTCTGAATTTATGGCTGGGTGATGATATGATGTGACATCACCGGTTAAAAGTCATCTTCAAAGCCGCAAAACTACATGGCGGACCTTACCAATACAGATGTTCTTCAACCATTTTGGTGACAGCTCGAGACACGGCTCTCTCCTCCGGTGTGAGGTTGTGGTTGAGGTTGACTCCCAGCTTCTCCTCCAGGAAGTCGACGATGAACTCTGACCCTGAGACCTGCTCATAGTTGTACTCCAGCCAAGGCATCTTGCCTTGTGGTGACAGCTTCCCATCAAAATAGTTCTAAGGAGAAACACGGCATCATGTAAGAAGCCATCCGTCCGTTTCCTACAAAGGCTTGTGCTCATTCGGGTCGTAGCCCAGCTGGAGCCGAGCCAAGCTGACTTTGGCCAAGAGGTGGGGTAACACTCTGGTCTGGTAGCCATCAAATAGTAGAAGTCCAGCCTTTACCTGGTAGGGCAAGTCCACCATTCTCAAATACGTCTCTATTTTGAGGCAGAAAGGTGAGAGGCTGGGAACACCGTTCTTTGGTCTGGAGAACTGATGGAGGATGATAGCATCTTGGGAGTCCAACTCCTGCTCCTTCCTGCACACACAGTGAGAATGTTGTTTTTTCGTCTAGTTCTCTTTGTCATGACATAATACTGTCGGTGACTGAGTAGAATCAAACCAAATCAGTTCAATCTCTCAGCCGATCAATACTTGACTGACTGAGTCATTTTCAAGAATGGCTGGACGTTTCCCATCCCTCTCCAGCGATGCGGTCACACAAGTCATGTATTGACTTTTGTGTACGTTTGGAGGCTGTTTCAGTCCTACTGTCTTGTTTTGTTTTGTTTTGTTTTTGAGCCTCGCAGACGTTTTAATGATTCTTCAAAGTCACCTTGGACATTAAGTATCATGAATACAAAGCTATGTAATAAGAAGGGGACCGTTTTTAAGAGCAATTTAGATTCTTCCATTAATCCATTTTCTGTACCCTGGATTGGTCTTCAGTTGAACACTGGGCACGTATAGAGAGACAGACAACCATCCATACTCACGCTATCACAATATATGAATTGAACTCACTCTGACTGTGCCGAAGTCAATTACATCATATGCCACCAGCGACTAAATTGATTTGCGGGGTACACCCTAAATTGCGGGGTACACCCTGAACTGGTTGCCAGCCAATTGGAGGGCACGGTTAGACAAACAACCATTTGATTTTACAATCACACCTAAGGATAATTTTGAATGTTCCATTAATCTCCCATGCAGGTTTTGGAATGTGGGAGGAAACCGGAGTACCCAGTGAAAACCCACGCAGGCACGGGGGAAATGTGCAAACTCCACACAGGAACCCTGCACCTCTGCGCTGTGTGGCGGATGTGCTAACCAGTCGACCAACATGCCGCCCGGCCCGAATAGAGACATACGGTTATGCATGGATATGGCAAAACTAAGCCCAGTTGATATGGCAATGCATTTTTCCCCGATGAATAATGAAAATATGCCTGTGTGAGTAATATTCTCATGTCTGCCTATGTATTACTCCAAAATGTATGTTCTAACATCAGTTGCTTAAAGGGTTATAACACTGCGTTACTGATGTGAATCGGTAGCCATTCAATGGCTTTTTGCAGTGTGTGTGAGCAGTCGGTGTGAAACAACAGACATTCGAAATAATGTGGAAGATAGAAATAAACAATGTACAATTTTTTTGTTCCGTTTTACAGCAAAGGACAACGAATGGCGTTAAAAGGTCTGTTGAGATGTGAGTTGAGCTGAGTTCACTGCTATATTTCAAATTTCTGCTCACAGACAAAACCAAGGAAAAAAAGGCCAAATGAAGGTTTGAATTTCAAAACACTCGGAAATGGGGTCTCTCGTATCTCAAGGCACCACTGTACTCATTCTAATTCTTCAAGGGGGAGTACAACAGTGAATGATCCATAATCAATAATAGTGACCGAAACGGAGGGGCCCAAAATCAAACCTTACTTGTGACTCCACGGAGGCTTGGCTGGGCTCTGATACTATTGGTTGGTGGCAAGAGCATGAACGTAAATTCACTTGTCGGTCTGTGTGGGCTGATTTTGTGTCTCTGTCCAATGCCCTATGGTGCTGAAACTGTTCCTCGACCAGTGACACAAACGTTGGAGCGTTCATGTTGACAGATCAACGACGCCTCGTATTACATTAAAACAACATTAAAAAACAACAACAACAACAACTGCATTACACCAACATGACATCACATGTCCCAAAGAGATGATGCTGGTAGGCTGGCTTCAGCCTCAGTCGGCTACACGTGATTCTGCGGCAGTGCCTGTGCACGGAACGCAAGGTTGCTCAGATTATTATGGTGAAGTGGGCCCAGAGACACTGTTTACACAGGATGCATTTACTCCTCTGGACTATTTTAGCCCAAAATAATCCCGCCATTGCCAACTTTGCACTCCTCGCACTAAACATAGTCCATTAATCTGTTTGGTATGCTAAGGACTGATCACATCTCATTAGATATCAAGAGGGGCATAAAGTGCTGTACGACTTATGTGAGCAGCAGCAGGGGTTCATCACAGGTCGGCCCGAGCACGGGGGGCTGGCATACGAGCGGACGCGTGACTTTGATATTATTTAAATATATATTCCCCCTACTCACTCGTTGAGTCGTGCCCTTGGAAAGAGAACGCAGACAGTGAAGCCACAGTAACAAGACAGAGAGCAACACTTGTGGAACGGAAAACATCAAATGTTCACATTGTGTATAGTCTCAACGGAGCTTCGACAGGAAAGGAAAGAACGCCGACCTGATGGCAAGCAGCTCGTGCAGGAGGTAGGCTGCGGCGGCCAGGAGGGCCCCCCCGGTGATGTAGAGGGTCTTCTTCCACCAGGAGTCCGAGCCCAGAGCCGTCATGATGCCACCGTAGTCCTGCAAAGGGAAGGCGATGATATATCCATACAAGGACTGCGGTTGCTCGGACACACACAGCCCCAGGGGGAGGCTGTGATTCCGCCCGAGATCCACCACGCACGGCCGGGAAGAGGCGAAGCCAGCAGCCCAGTACATCCTCTTTCGGTCGGTCACAACCAGCCCCCTTCCTCGGCGCCACGCTCCCTGCTAGGCTTCATGTACAAGCCGCTCCGGTCTAAGGCATGACGGCGTGGCGGAGGGGTGGGGGCCGAGGGGGTCTCATATAGTTCCGCAAAACTACAAGGAGTAAACCCTTCGATTTCCCCTCCCCAGGATGATGGTGCTCACCACCCCGGGAGTTCACTTTCCGTTGAATCGTCCGTCATCGTCAAGTTTAGGAGACGTTCGGTAGCTTCACTTCCGGATCCCGTGTTTCAAAATAAAACACACGATCCGATTAATTGTACGAATGCTGATTTCTTAGAAGACGAAAAAGTCTTAGCATCGTTATGTTTCGACTCTGCTTCCCTGACTTGGCTAGAAAAGATTTTCCCAATAAGCAAGATAAATTAATGATTCCCAAATCAATTGAGTGAAAGTGGAGAATATTCCACAACACATCTGATGATCTCACATTTTGGTAATACTGAACTAGAGAGGTCAAATAAACATGTTTGAGATGGACACCAACTCCAGTTTTGTGCATTTCATCGTTTAATGGTGAAATATTACAAGCTACTGTTTGTTACAATCAACTCATGAGTATTAAGTACTCTTCCTTTCTTTGCCATCCATTCGGACTGCTTTGATGAAAATAAAAGTTATACAAGTTGAATACTTAAAAACATCCAATTATTTTCAACTCAAGGCCATTCAGACCTTCACCATGGTAGGTTTTAAGCCGTGGCAGACACTTGGAGCACAAGCTTGCTTTGTTGGTAGAGCTTGATTGGTTGAACTCGAACTGCAGCTAAACTTACAAATAATCAACATAATATACGTTTGATTAGTTCAACGGTAAAGCTGGCTAAATTATCACAAAAACAATTTGAGGGAAAATGTGATTTCTTTCCGAAAATTATTTTAGTCCCTCAAAACATTTTCTGCATCTGCTTTATGATGCTACTTTTTCACATGTGGACGAAGGGATAAAGCTTTGTACAAGATGAATCAGGTGATTCCTAACTTGCTCCTGATTGAAGTTTTCCGACTGTACCGTGTTTCACGGTCCTCTGCTTTTATTTTGGCACACCACACCATGGTTAAGATCCGGCCCCAAACGTAGCAAATAGTGCAAACTTAACACAGCCGGTCTATTGTCTGGTCGAGAGTGCACTGGAGGAGCCACCCCGCCCTTACGAGCCCCTTCATCCCAGTGAGACCAGAGTCGCACCAGATCAACTCATCCCAGCAACACAGATAATTAGGCCCAATAGCGTTCTATAGAATGTTTATGATGGTACAAATTAGCAGGTCGTCCTACCTAGGTAAAATTGCCCTAACTAAAGACAATTTGACAAATTGTACTTGGAAAATTTAGCTTTCACCAAAATATTGACTTTTGAAACTCTTGTGGTCAGTAGTTTGCAGTGATTTTCATGTGTAAAGTACGCATGCTTATAATAATTTAACTATCGGCTACAATTGTATTGATCTAAGAGTGCATGAAATATTAAATGCTTGACTTGCTCCAAAATCCTTGAAAAGGGCCCTTGTAATCACTTAGGTAACCACGTAGACAACAGGGAATGTTCATTGCAAATCAACATTTTAACTTGTGCTGATGGATATATTTTTAAGCGTAAAACGTCATACCAAGACGATAAAGTGAACTATTGTACTCACTCTGGAACAACCTCGGAAGTACAGGAGGTAATTCATGTTGAGGCCGCCGACCATCGCGTGTTGTTGGAGAATGTTGGCCGGGCATGCCTACAGATGGCTGCGAACAACTCGCTCAAAGAAGATTTCGTCAAGATCCTTCCAACATCGGGGCTGGAGGCGCTCAACAGGTGGCGGCGTGTCCAAGTCAATAACGAGATCGCCTTTTCGAAGAGCAGCGGGGCGATCTGCGTCCGTGTGCCGTGAGTACCGCAACTTACTGGCGCGCACCCGCGGCTTGGAGGCGCGCGCAAGAGAAGTGCAGAATACGAACTTGGGAGGGGAGAGCATTGTCATAAAACTATGGAGTGTACAAACTTTTACTTGTTTTACAGGAAAAAAAGAAGGCCGTAAAACCACTTTCATATTCTTCATTTTGATTGATTGAACACAGACACACACAAAAAAAGAAGAGCTAGCTGTAGAAAAACGACAATCGTTACTGTTTTCAGGATTACAGTACTATATTAGGGTGATAGCGTTATAAACATACCCCATTGGTACTTTTCGCTTTCATTTCAATGGTAATAAATACATTTTTTGTTTGTTAGCCTATTTACAAAAGGTGTATAAAACAACTACGTTGACTGCCAGCTATGTAAAGTGAAATTTGTTGTGCTCTTTAATCAAATTGCACATTTGCGCGTGACCCTTTCATTGTGAGCAGTCTAACTAAGGGACCCATGCGATAATCATGTCTGGTGAGCATCTTGACAGGGAGGACAAGCAAAGTCAACACAGGAAGACCGGAGCAGGAATTGAACCCTACGCCTCTCAACTGAGTCGAACGTTCTAACCAGTTACCACTGTGCCACCATGGCCCATTCATTCAAATCGTATCAAAAAAAGCACAATGACTCAAAAATCTCTTCACAATTCCAATTATTGCTTTTTAACCTGATTGATATGCTAAGAGATTGACTACAAAATTTAAAATATATATTTGTTTGTGTAAATATTTGATTGTCAAGACACACAAAACTTAGTGCCAAATGGAGAAACTTTTGTTGGCAAGCTCAGTGATGAGATAGTTTTGTACAAACCTCAAAAGATTTTGATCCTCATTACAGAATCTCTCATGTTTCTTGGGTACAGTTCAGAAACTCCAAACTTCAGTTCCCTTCATAGGTTTTCTTTGAGCTTGACATCTGGAGAGAGCCGCGAGCTCCACGACCTCAAAATGCTTCTTGGTGAGCCACTACTACACTGGCAGTTAGTTGTGGGTAATTGTCATGCCGAAAGGCCCATCCAAGACTTGAATTAACCCCCCCCCCCCCCTGCATTTTTGACTGATATTTTGTGTACTACCATAATCAACAAATGACCCATAAACATTGGAGATTGGGGATCATTTCTTTGTAAGTGAGCAAACAAATTCAGCTGAATCAGATGAAATAATCACTTCCCCGCTGTAGAGGTTGGATTCCCACAGAATACATGTAGAGTAATTGAAAACGTGCTCTCGCTCTCACATCCCAGCTATTTAGACATCAGACAAAACGTGACTCATTCTCTGCCATTGCCTTTATTCCGATTACATAATACAGTAGTGGCACGTGAAATGCTCTCCACCCTCACGAGCACGTGACTGCCCCCTCTTCCTGCTTCCACGCTAAAAATACACAGCCTTGTGGCGGCAAACTCACACGGAACTGTTTATTGTGAGCATCCCCGACACAAATAACACGTTGCACTCGTGCTCACAATATTCAGCCAATTGAGTTGGAATTATTCAAGATGAGCTATGAGCGTTCAAAGAGATGCAATGTGGAGCTGCGGCTCTGCTTTTGACAAAGTCATTTATTTAGACATAATTGTCTGCTGTGGAGATGTGCAAAACAGCAAGCGGATCAAATTTCTTGACTGATGTCTATGTTCCGTGGCTCAGCTCTGTGAAGCTGCGGAGTTGTCTGCCTTGTCCGTTTGAGGGTCTGATGGGGGTTCCTCAGCCAGTTTGACAGCGTGCAGGGCATAGTTGATGGCAGTGCTGTTGGTCCAGCTCCAGGCTCCTGATGCTGGATTGTACATCATACCTTGGACCGACTGCACTGAGAAACAATCTGATGGAGGACGAAGTAAGATGTGGGGTCAAAGTAGGAAAAGAGCAGACTTCAAAAAAGTTGCAAGAAATAGACAAAACATGGGATGTGAAGAAAAGAAAGTTGGGAAAAAAAGATGACTCAATCCAAAGAGGAGTTGTGAACATATTTCAGTTAAAGAATACAGCTTAAACGTCCACATTTGTCATTTTTTTTCAGCATTCAGAATGAATCGTTTTGTTTTTACATTCAATCGTTACCTTCCTTTTGAAACCTGCACAATTAAAAATGTTTATGTTTAAAGAATCCACACATGAGGTAAGGCTCATATTTGCATAAACGTCTTCATCCTTCCTCATTCATCACAGTGGGTAACTTATTTTGAACACTTTTCCAAAAGTTTGTGAAATTAAAATGGGAATGAATAAAATGACAGCATTGTTATGTATATGAAGGGGCTACGTAGATGCAGTCGTGAAGCTCTGTATGGTAACTTACTGGACTCCAGAAGGCGCTCCAGTTCTACGGGGTTGATGAACTTTTCCCAGTTGTGTGTCCCCCTGGGAACGATGCGCAGCAGCTGCTCAGCCGCCACTATAGCCAACGCGTATGACAGGTTGGTTTTATTAATGGTGGTGATGAAGAGTGAGCCGCCTGGCTGCACAGAGACAACATGGACAGTTTTAGTTCGTACAGGATCGCTAATTATTGTACACACTTGTGTCTGGGGTTTTTTTTTTCCAAGATGGCGCCCGAGTAGGCAGCCTTCGGCAAGTGCTCTTCAAGAGCCTTGCTTGTTTGTTCTTTTTTGCTGTTTTTGTCTTTTGTTTTGTCACATGTTGTTTGTTGTTTCATCGTGTGGACCTGATATGGACTGTTTTCAGCGCTTTTCAGCCACGACATTCGTCAAAGGAGAAGTATCTGTGCTTGGTGGTTGCGCCTTCTCGGCAGCACGCCTGTACCAGCACAGATTTCGATTGGGAGGAATGTCGGCGCCATTGACTGTCGGTGCTGGACAGACCTGGGGCGCTTGTGTTTTTTGCGCCTGTAATGGGCAGCATTTTTCACAACCCCGTTTTGTTCAGTGGAGATGTCGGCGCTGTTGGACAGTCGGCGTTGGTGCGGCTGGATGGATGGCTGCTGAAGTTGAGGATGAGGAGAGAGGAGCGTTGGCGCAGAGCGCCGATGCGTATTTGGAACCGTGAGTCGCCGCTTGGAATTGAAATGGATTTTCATGGGACAGGAGAAGTGAACCAATCTCTTTTTTCGTCAATGGATGCTACAGCTTCTTGTTGACTTTGAAACTTAGCTTGTAGCCGACGTGTGCACATTTTGAGCATGACGTCTCTGATCCACTGGTTAAAGGACACTTTGATTCTGTCCTCTTTCATCTCAAACTGCTTCAAACAGCAAAGCGTGTGACGGAAAAGTGGTTAGAACTGCATGACTGTCCGTGTTTTATGTTATGTGTTGTGTTTATTATTTTACTTTATGTTAACTGTTTTGTTAAGCGCTTTGTTACAGCTGCCGCTGTTGTGAAAGCGCTATATAAATCTGCATGTATTGTATTGTATTGGTCTTGATGCTGCTGCTTCAAAAGTGCTGAGGTAGATAATCGTACAAAAATAAAGTTAATTAAAAAACACTATAGAGTTTGAATAAGAAAGTGCAGTATGATGAAAAGTCATCAGTTCTTAAATCCACCCATTCACAAGGGTCGCAGGAGGGGTTCTGGAGCCTATCCCAGCCGTCTTCGGGCAGTGGGCGGGGCACACCCTGAAGCGGTTGCCAGCCAATCGCAGGGCACACAGAGACGAACACCTAGGGACAATTTCGAGTGCTCAATCAGCCTGCCATGCATGTTTTTGGAATGTGGGAGGAAACCGGAGTACCCGGAGAGAACCCACGCAGGCCCGGGGAGAACATGCAAACTCCACACAGGGAGGCCGGAGCCGTAATTGAACCCGGTACTTCTGCACTGTGAGGTCGACGCACTAACCACAGGCCCACCGGGCCACCCTCAGTTCTTCAAGATCTTTGAAATCCACCTTAAGGTGTGTGTACTAGTATACTCTTTGTTCTCCCTAGCAAGACAACTTCGGCATACTCATGGGACAACTACATGTTTGTGATGAGAGAAAATTGTGGACAACTGCATGCTACTAGTATCACCAGTGATATTTAAATAAAATTACTGGTTAATATCTAGCGCTACATGAGTAGTACAAGGAGCACAGATGTCAAACAGTACGCTGCTTGAGCCCACTAGTAACATACAGTTCTCCACTTAGTTATGTTGAGGTTGTCCTACTAGTGTGCAGAAATGTCAAAGGCCTACAGGAGTGGAAAGCGACAGTGGAAGAAGTGTTACTTGTAAGACACAGTGATTCGACGAGTGCACTGACCTGTCTTACTAGTGAGAACAAAAAGCTGCTTGATAAGCTGGTGAACAAAGATCGTGAGTGGATGCTCAAAAGGCTTTCAACATGTACAGCACTCTACAAGTCTCTCCAGGGCGACATCTAGTGTTACTTAACAAAGCTGTTCTCACGCTGTCTTGATTTGTCTGGATTTAACAACTTCATAGGGACGAATATTCAGCCGCACAAGCCATTCTCTTAACACTGAACATAACGTGAAAGTGAACTTGTTTGATCATAACTGTGCTCCAAGTGTTAGAAACAAATACCGTATTTTCCGCACTAAAAGGTGCACTGGATTATGAGGCGGACCTTCAATGAATGGGCTATTTTTCATTTTTTTTCATATATTGCACGCACTGGACTATAAGGCGCAATCTACAATGCACCCACTAGATGAAGCTACAGCCTTTCATTTGACTCGAGAGGAGTTTATGACCGCCTCCAAAAACGTAAATTAACGATTACTTCAATGAAACTACGAAAATTGAAAATACAGCAATGCATCAAAACAGGAAATCAGAAAATAAATTCTATAGCCCCCCAACATAATTTATTTTGGCATTTCCTTGAGCACAGCTGCAACAGAACGATCAGATGTCAGTAAATTGAGGGAGACTGGACTGTCTTAGAAGTGTTAGTTATTTATTCCTTTGTTGTATACTGTATTCACAAACGAGGAAATCACAAAATAAATTCCGTGGGGGGGGGCTATAGAATTTATTTTGTGATTTTCTCGCTTGATTTTCTGTTTTGATTCATTATTTTCAATTTTTGTAGGAATCGTTAATTTACGTTTTTCCGAGGCGGTCATGAACGCCTCTCGAGTCGAAAGAGGAAGAGAAGGCACGGAAACGGGCAGATGTAACTGTATTTGTTGAGACTGTGAAAACCATTTTATGTTCAATAAACAAACCAAACAAACCAAAACCATTCATAAAGTGTGCGTTTAAAAAACACACCACTACAGCTCTCCTTTTTTCGGAGCTGCAACAAAAACGTATTTAATAAAGCAGTGACGCAGCTCACTGAACCAACAGCAAGTTATAACATTGTAAGCATGTCTCCAGGAAGGAGCCATCTTGGGGTCGACATATTACCGCAATGACGATACACAAGGCGTGCCGGATTTTAAGGCGCTGTGAGCTTTTAAGAAAATTCAAGACTTTTCGCTGCGCCTTATGGTGCGGAAAATACGGTACATAAAGTTAGAAACAGTGTTAAAAAAATGAAAGAGGCAGATTTTCTCTTCAGTGGCAACTGAAATCTATGTAGAACACAGTAATGTAATCCCATTGAGGCACAGCAAAGGGTACCTGAGCAATGTCACCATATGTGCCTCAGCTGAACAAGCCCGCGGGGATGCAAAGCAGGATCTGACTTGAGGGAGCAGCTGGAAGCAAGCACACACCTTCAGTATGCGGCTGCAGCAGAAGGCGAATGTTTCCAGGTCGGCCAGATGTTCCACGACCTCGGACGCTACGACGGCATCGAACACCGTGTCTCCCCGGTCCGTCTCTCCTCCCGCCACATCTGCCGACAGCTCCTCCAGGGTGCACGCCCGATAGCTGACCCGCCCGCCAAGGTAGGGGTCACACGACGAATGCAGCTGTGCCGTGCCAATGTTTTCTTCCACTGGGTCAATACCTAACACACTGGCTCCCAGGCGACCAAGAGGCTGGGGGATAGGGGTTGGGGGATTATCGGATGAGGTGGATTGACAGAAGAAAGATGCGTTATGATCACTGTGTATGGGAGTGGGAAAACAAAATCGGAAATTGTGCATAGACAATATAGCACTTTGTCACCTATGTTTTTTTCATGCTTGCACTCTTTCCATCTCTACAACTTGATGCACTGGGCCCCGGCACTCCCTTTTTGGGGCAAACTGAATAACTGAACGGCACACGAAAGGGGATTTTGGATGCGAGTGCGAGGTCTTCTGTCTTTGGTCTCGTTTTGCAACTTATCCTCCGAAATTACTTCTATATGTTCCGTTTCTTCTTCATGATGCTGTTTTTGAGTAGTGTGACTTAGATTTCAGAGACTTATTGTCTAAAAAGTACAGTACATATAAGCTTAGAGTACATTTATGTACAAAGAACGTGTACATTAGAGATATTTGAGATTTGAGATATCCTTCATTTGTCCCACACTGGGGAAATTTACAGTCTACAGCAGCAATTTTGGGGGGTAGAAAGAAGAAAAACAAAGTGTTTGCAAGCACAACAATAAATGTAGATAAAGAGAGCAGTACACAGTTCAATATAAGTGCAATCTAAATGCAGATAGATATAGATATATATAAGCATATATGCAACTGGTACAAGGTGGCTGTGCATACTTAGTACACAATTTTGAGCATTTTTGGTTTAAAAAAAAGTATTTTTACATAGAGACATACACTATTACACATAATTGCATATTTATATCCAATATGTATGGCGGCAAGCAGTCTGTCTTGCTTTATTGAACCATTTTAAAAACCTTGAAAAAGGATTGCCTGGCTCACACAGCCCTTCAGTGTCCATGCATTATTAAAGTAATAGCTTGTAATGTTTTGATGGTTTGGTGTAGCTTTCCGTCATGGTTGGAAATGTGACTAAATATTGTGAACATTGCAAGGAAGCTTGATGTGAAGAAAATTGTGAATTGAATTGAAATGCAATCATTGTTGGAAAAAAGAAAATCAAATCGCAATTCAGTTTTTCCTAATATCATTCAGCGTTGTAGGTACATGAATGTATATCCACCTGTTAGCATTCATGGTACAACTGAATAAGTCATGGCATCCTCTGTGTTCAATTTAACAGGCTCAGACTTTACACTGAGAAAGTACATTTGTGAGGAACTTGAGACGAGATAATCATTATTTCAGTAATCATACTTTTGTCATTTTTGTTTGGTGGTTTGTAAGAAGATATTTCCAATGTAAAGTAGGTGTCTTGAGCTGAATAAAGACTGGGGAAACACTGACCAGGAGTGATTGAAATGTACATCGAAACAGTAACATTCATTTTGTGAATGCGAAGACTTTGTTTTTCTTCTTTCTACCCAATCTTGCTGCTGTAGACTGTAAATTTCCCCAATGTGGGACAAACAAAGGATATCTTATCTTATCTTAGCAAAGAAGTGTATCTATCAAAGGTGTTAATCTGTGGAATAATTTCGAAACGGACCTGAAAATCAGTAAATCGCTTGCTGAGTTATAAAAAAAAAAAATCAAAAAAATAGTACAAACAACCTACATCAATCTGAGTTAAAATGATAAATTCTAAACATTAAATATAATGATAAATCAGAACTAAATTGATAAATAGAGAAAGGTATTGAAATATCCATTATGAATACAAGAGAAAATTGAGACAAGAGTGCCAGGGTGTGTATGTATAAAATCCCGATACAAACCAAAAGTTGTAAAAATATCACGGTTAAGGGTTAAAGTATGAGCCTTAAGGGAGACCTCTTTCTTCTTACTTTCTTTCTTTTCTGATTGATATAAAAATGATTCATTAGATATAAATACATAACACGGGGTAGGACTAGATAAGTTCTTTACTTCTTCCTACTCCCTTGAACATAACTGTGTTGAATGATGACTGATCTCTTTCTTTTTTACTATTTTATTTACCTTATTTTCTGTCAAATTATGACTATGTTTTATGTTCAATAAACAAACCAAACCAAACCAAATCTAAATGGCCATTTTAGCGCCCCCTCATGGACTAAAGCTAAAAATACAGCCCGGTCTGAATTTACTTGCCCAAAGCCAGTTTCTCCGCTACAGATGATCTTCTCTGATGGGAAGGCTTGCATGAAGTGACATAAACATCTAGAGACACTTTCCCGGTTTGCATTTGCCGCAGACAGACTTTGTGACTTGCTCCAGTGTCGGCATCTAAATGACAGTCTGTGTGAGCCGCATAAATACAGGACCTGATTTTGTCTTTCCAGATCACATGGCGCAACTACTAAATCCCCAGCGTAAATGAAAGCAAAGACAGGGGCTTGTTCCCTACGAAACAGCGATCGACACTAACAAATGCAAAAACAATTTCAAAAGACCGACTGTCCACTCCACCAAACTGAGACCAGTCAAGTCAAAAGAAACTGCAAATTAAACATCTGTTTCGATATTTAATGTTATATGTCAGGTTGGGCAGAGGCCACTGAAAGCACATTCTCACACTGTGAAAGATTTTCGTTTTGCAGAACACGACAATCTGACAGATCAAGTCATTTAAACAATTGCAGAAGACTGTGTTCAAAGGTGATGCTGGTCTGCTTGCCCTTTTAACACCAGCTCTGCACACATATATGTACAAATCCAATTCCAATGAAGTTTGGATGTTGTGTTAAACATCAATAAAAACAGGAAACAATGATTTGCAAATCATGTTCAACCTATATTTAATCGAAAACACAAAGACAAGATACGTAATGTTCAAACTGATACACTGTTTTTAGCAAATAATCATTAAGTTTGAATTTTATGGCTGCAACACGTTCAAAAGAAGCTGGGACAGGGTCATGTTTACCATTGTGTAACATCACCTTTTCTTTTAACAACATTCAATGAAGGTTGGAGAACTGAGGAAACTAATTGTTGACGCTTTGTAGGTGGATTCCTTTCCCATTCTTGTTTGATGTACAGCTACAGCTGTTCAGCAATCTGTGGTCTCTGTTGTCATATTTTACATTTCATAATGCGGCACACATTTTCAATGGGAGACAGGCCTGGACTGCTGGCAGGCAAGTCAAGTACCTGCACTCTTTTACTACGAAGCCACGCTGTTGTCCTGCTGAAATAAACAGGGGCGCCCATAAAAGAGACATTGCTTTTCAGAGCATGTTTTTCCAAAACCTGTATGTAGCTTTCAGCATTCATGGTGTCTTCAAAGATGTGTAAGTTCCCCTTGCAGGTCGCACGAACACAGCCCCCACAGATGCTAGATTTTGAACTTTGCATCTATAACGGTCCGCATGGTTCTTTTCCTTTTTGGCCCAGAGGACACAACATTCATAATTTCCAAAAACAATTTAAAATGTGGACTCGTCGGACCACAGAAGACTTTTTCACTCTGCTTCAGTCTATTTTAGATGAGTTTGGGCCCAGAGAAGCCTGCAGTTTTTCTATGGGTTGTTGACAAATGGCTTTGCTGTGCATAGAGTTTTAAGTTGCACTTTTTTTTTTTTATGTTGGACTATTTTCTCAGGAAGTTATTCACAAAGAGGTGAACCTCAACCCATCTTTGCTTGTGAATGACTCAGCAATGCAGGAAAGCTCTTTTTATACCCAATCATGGCATCCACTTCTTCCCAGTGAGCCTGTTCACCTGTGGGATTCTTTTTTAACACCTGTCCCAGTTTTTTTGGAATGTGTTATTTCCATTACATTTGAAGTTAATAATTATTTGCTACAGTCAATAAAGTTTATCATTAAATATCTTGTCTCTGTAATCTATTCAATTATAGAGAGTTGGAACATGATTTGCAAATCATTTAATTCTGTTTTTCTTTTTGTTTACCCAATACAACGTCCCAACTTCTTTGGTTTTCTACATAAAACACCCTTACCTCAGTCAGCAGACCGCCTCCACAGCCAACATCCAGTACTCTTAGTCCGGCAAGTGGTTTTCCAGGATGCTGTGCTTTGTGCATATTCAGCAGATTATCTCTGAGCAGGAAAATAAGCAACAATTATTTAAACCATGAATGTTACACACAAAGATGGCAGCAGTCTGCAATTTGAAATGGGCAATACTGTATAATCGATTGCATGGGATGTATTCTTTCAGTGGAGTGCAGTGATCTGCCATAACCATCAGTTTTACTACACTTTGATTGAAAAGTAACACCTTATTTTCAAATACAAATCATCTATTGATATTTTTCTCATTTGTGGTGGGTTTTTTTTGGGGCGGGGGCGTTTGTACTTTGTTTTCAAATGGATGAGAATTGAATCTTTTTTTTAATTGATTATTCTCTTTGAATGTCCCAAAGCCTAAAAACAGAGCTGAAGGACAGTGGATTCATGAACTGTCACAATTGTCACTGCTGGGCAAAAGAAGATCCTCTTCGAAAAAGGCAGCACCTGCCTAAAATAATGGCGTGGTTTGGGATGACGTCAGACAGGATCATGGGTACATTTATTTTTCCCGATATCACGGATGCCAAAAGGTACCTCACCATACTGCTTGCGAGAATGCTCTTGAATTTTCTACTGTCATTTGTAAATAGGTGAGGCCCATTTCCCCAGGAGAGTCACGAATCAAGGTGGAGGTCCTGACTTTACGTTAGATTATGAGTGCACAACAAGCACAAGTTATTCTCTGGCTAAATTCAACCTGCTGACCACTGCCGAGCTCATTGCTTTGTTCTGTCCTCCTGCCTTGACTCCCATGCTGTGTGACCAGGCTCGGCCTTGGCCAAAGAAAGCGTACGAGGCACAGATTGCTGTCATTTAAGTGTGAGCTTTGGCGCAAATAAAGAAAATAAGTTGTTGACAGATATGTAGCCAGCGAGCTATGAGATGTGCTAATAAAAGCTATGAAAAAATCGAACATGTTAAATACCATCTGACCTGTTATTCTAATTAAATAGACGAGGGGGGTTGAAAATTGTTGTTTGCTAAACAAGAGGTGGTTCCAAATGTCCATGTGATCATTCTAAAAGAAAGCACCATAGCGACATTAACGATATCACAGTAAGAATGTCAGAAGGTGACAACCCTGCAGCGATAGTACAAATGATGCTGCGTCTCATTCAGACATGTCCCCAGGGCTGAGATGCATCAGGCAAATCAGCCACACTCAAAATATGGGCACTGGATCTGTCATACTGTCACCATACCGACACATCAACTGCACCAAAGAGACCACAGTGGGGGTGGAGGAGAGCAGCAATGGCCTCCACGCAGGACGGCTCAAGTCGTGATTATCATGCTGGCCTCTAGCAGCAGATCTTATCAATCAAAGCAGGCACATGTGCAGTGCTGGGGTGACTGAAATGATGAAAATGTGCCAATGTGAGGAGGAATTCCGTCACCTTCAACTTATACGCTCTGCCCTAATATACCACAAGAACAGATTCCCCAAGATTATCTTCAGACAACCAAAATATTTAATAGCACTTTGGAAGCATTACAATTTAAAATATATCTATTGTGATATATAATCTGTACAAACACGCACCTTATGAAAGGCACTCTCAGGTCATTCATAGAGTGCAGGGCTTTGAACTCGCCATTTTCATCCCACCACTTGCTGGCCAGTAATCGGAAACGTTTCAGCTCATCAGGGTCCACTGTGGTTTGATGGACTGCTCTTGTACTATGAGGGGGGGGGGGGGGGGGGGGGATGCACAGATGTTACAAATGGGATGGATCGTCACATCCTGTCAATGTGGAAAAGCCTTATGTGCATCGTTTATTCACATGAACACACAAAAATCTCACACACGTGTAAAGATTACGGAATGAAGTATCTACACAACTTGTTTTCATTGGGCTCATCAATGTGCTGGAGTCCATTTCAGCTGACTTTTGGACATATACATGAGACATCATCTTGCCCGGGTCCAGGCACTGCTTGGATACATCAGAGCCATCTGCATTTTATGGCAGTTAAGACCACCCTGTAAACCAGTACAAGTCGGTGTGACAGTGATGTGTTTTCTGAAGAAATAGTACTACTGTAATAATAATAATAATAATAATACATTTTATTTATAAGCGCCTTTCAAGACACCCAAGGACACTTTACAATAACAAAAAACTCACGTTCACATTGACATGGTGGTCAAGAATCATTTCATTTGAACGATTTATAGTTATCAATGAAACATGCTTCTAATAGAGAGAAAGAGTGTCAAATATGAAAAAAAACCCTACTTATTTACATACAAAGTTCTATTTGCACGTACAAGTAAGATGAACATAAGTGCAAAAAATTACACTTCGGGTTGAAAAAAAAAGTGCAAAAGTTACTTTTCTGGGGTGGTTAACAATAGACACTCTTGCAAATATCCATAATTAGGTATTTATAGACGAGAGCCAGCGATCAAATTGATATGATGGTTATTCTTTATTTAACCAATTTAAAAACTTTGGAAAAGGACTGGTGTGGCATGTCCACCTCAGAGTACAGAGATTGTGGGTTCGATTCCAGGCCCCAGCCTTTTTGCAAGTTCTCCCCCATGCCTGCGTGGGTTTTCTTCAGGTACTCCGGTTTGCTCCCACATTCCAAAAACATGCATGACAGGTTAATGGAACACTCTAAATCAGCTGCATACACCTTTAAAGGGTCCAATCTTGTTTTATTGTAGACCTATCAAGGTTGTTCCCGGCTCAAATTGAGGCAGAGGTGGTACCATGCTGACCATGCGCCACAACTTGCATTTATTCTGTGAATTCAACACTCATTTTCTTTTTCAGAAAATACAGTATACCTGTACTTTAAGTTAAGAGTTCCATTAAGAATGACTCTTATCATGTGACAGCATTCCTTTATTAAGATAGTTAAGGTCTCTTCTCAGAGTCCAAACTCTGGGGTAAGGATCCAAAAAGAGCACTCACAAGTACGGCAAGGTGAAAAAGTGCAGTGAAAAAAAAGAGAAGAAATATGAGTTAACACACAAGTGAGCACTTGAAGCGAGAGAGAAACGCTAACGGGGCTAAGGTCACCCGGCCATGAATTAGAAGTGAGGCTCGTGTCTTGATTTCCTTTTGTCAGGTTATGCAGAAGCATTGCACAACCTGTTTTAGAAGATAGCGGCGGCTCGGGTTTCGTAGCGCACAACAGTCAACGACGCAAAAAGATTGGTCGCCAAGCGCCCACGCCGTCAATTGGAAAATCAGATCGCCTCGTTTGAGCCCTTGGCTCCTCTCTGGCAAAAGATTTGCACTTTTCCTTTCTTGACAGCGCAGCCATCTTCGTTGGCTTTCAGAACACCGTCTTACCCATGGCCGTCCTTTTTTTTTAAAATGGCATTTGTTTTATTGACAAGACGTCGTATTTCCGATATTTATCGTGCATCCCGAGTTTGCGGGGAGTTTTTTGGGCGGCACTTGCGTGTGCACAGGACAGAGAGGCGTACCGCAAATGTTTGACGCCGATATCAACCTGCAGAGGTTCAGACAGGTTGTAAAAGGCCTGGTCACCTGATCATTTCTGATATACAATATTTAATAGATCGATGGATTGCCTATTATTTTTCATTAATGTAGCTACTTAAATTCAAAGCAACATTTTAAGTAACATGAAAGGTGCAGCAACTAATGTTGCAAGTGGGATTAATCGGGTTTGACGTTTGTTAATGTAAATGATTATTTTGAAAGCTGCTACAACACTCGCGTACAGTACCTGAGTTTACGGTGCACGGCCCGCTGTTGTGTCCGCTCCGCAACATTCATCTGGAGCCACAGAGTCCGCTGTTTGCACCCCACATTCCAACTGAATAGGTTATTACCCGCGAGACTCTGAACAACGCTGCAAACGGACATTGCTTTGCGGCGACACGACCCTAACATGACACGGCCCGACTTGTTTGCGAACATGTTTATGACAAACACAATTTGACATCACAAACTGACCGTGGAGCACGGCACTGTAATGACAACTGTTCGACTAGAAACAGCAGAGAAAACGAAAGGTTCCTGACTCGCATAATTTGTGTTGAATCACGTTTGTTGTGAATCCGTTCTTCATACATCGCATGACAATAGTATTTGTGATGTCCACGCTGCTCTTAACTTTTCTTCTGTAACAATTCAGGTTTTCGTCGTAGAAGAGTACGGATGGATCATAACAATCTACACCACCACCCTGAGCCTAAATGTTGACTAATCCAAATTACATTAGACGGCATTTTCTAAATACTGTACCGATTTCAGGGAGCGCTTCTAAAAGTTTAAGTGATGTCAGTTCAGAATTTTACCTTTACCAGCCCCTAAAAGGTTTAGTTTGTTCTCCCGATGGACCACAAGTAGTCCGTGGAACTGTTATAAAATGGCTCACCAATGATGGGACATTTGAGATTTCCTTAGAATGATAAGGTTATCATTTTAGAATGTAAACACCTGCGAACTCAGTGTTGTGTATTTGTATGTTTCGTACCTTATGAAAGAATTGGTCATAATTGTGAGAAATAATTGATCCGTGGCTTCACATTGATTAATAGGTTACAATCCAAGGAATATGAGCCAATTTGCTATTTGAGAAGCACGCATAAAACTTGAAGCCTTTCAGGAGCCAAGAAGTAGCACTTTTTCAAAAAGTTGGTTAGTGACCTCTTACCTCGGAAAACATGCTGTTGGTTTACAATGGCAAATTACTGTATCACTTGTCAGGCCTTCCTGGTCTCATGCCAATATGTGAACTGGATGATAATGACTGCTTAAAGAAATGTTTAATTGAGCTCGGAAATGTTTATCAATTTGCCATTCAGTTCCTTGTTAAGAATAGAAAGTTGTGCAAAGCATACTGGAACATTAAACTGCTGGGACACGTGCAATTAAATGATTAGCTCAAATGAAGCTCATCTGCAGAGGTGATGCATTTTAGGTTGATCCTAAAATGTCACTCCAAAAGCCCAATTTACATTAACTTTCTGTAAACAGAGTATTTATTAATCCTCCACGAAGTTGAATGTACACACTAAATTGTAGTATATCCCCACTATTCTCAAAGGATATGTAGCAGGTCGATCAGCAAAAATCCTTGTATTTGTTAGTACTCTGTTATGTTGTAAACACCATATAAAAGAACCAGCTCACACACACGCAAGCAGATACAGCTGGGTGAAAGGGGTGCGAAAACAGTGCTGCATGCAACTCTTGAGCTCGAGCGGAGATGGTAAGCAGTGCCTTGGCCAAGGGCAACTACCGTGGTCGCCATTTTTTGTCCACAGCAGGACTCAGACAGTGACTCTCTGGTTTCAAAACCTCAAGTACTTCCCTTACATTTGTGATCGTGCCACCTCAAACACAAATACACAACATATGACAATCACATCATTCTTATGTGCTCCATTTTAAATTGATGAATACAATATGCATGTTAATGCTCGTCAACATTAGAGATCAATGCGGCAAAACGAGGACAAATAGTTTTATTGGACATCTCACAATAACGTTTGGTGGCGAAATCTGTGAATCCTGTTACGATTTAAAATGGTAACTTCAGTTGTTCAGTGTCAGCCAAGGCTGATGCTTTGCCACTGATACAAGAAAGAATTGGAACTAGTCCTGTCTTGCGCCTCACACACACACTTTAAAAATAACATATTTACAATGGAGAAAGAATTGTAAAGGGATGACCACCTACACAAGTGCCTCTATAATGAGACATGCCACTTGAATCGTGGAATTTAGAGATGGGGAAATCACATCCTCAGTGTCTGCTACGGCGACTGGGTGAAGCCGACCTGAAAAAGGATGCACAAAAACAGATTAATAATGCACTGATACATTCATTGAGATTCAAAAACAAACCAAAAAAACAAACAGGAACATGCAGTAAATACCTACAGTGCCTCACCCACCAGATATTCTTAGAATAACAATCACTTAATTCACAAATTATTGTTCTGAAAGTCTACCCTGCGAATCTTGCTGTAGGACCTTAGGTTTGGATTCCTTTTGCCCTATTAAAAGCTCTTTAGCTTCATAGTGTTTGCAAGGTACACTGCAGAAGAGCCTGGCGCACTGCAACATGGGGCCATAGTTGAATGTACACAATTGCATTTGATAGCCAGCTTCCCACGTTTGTCCAACAAAGGATCATTCATTCCCTTAGATTTAACATGTTGGTTAAAATGACTTGAGAGAAATCACAATTGGACAAACAATGAGAACACAGAATAGGAATATAAGAGAAAAAAAAGGAATACTACCTTGATCGCGACTTAGACTTGTGTTTGCGGCTTGCCTTCTTACCAGACTTGTGCGATTTTTCCACTGACCGTGAGCGACTACGTTTGGATTTCTTCGATTTCTTTTCCTTACTAAGTTCCGGCGTTGGGGATCTGCTTGACTCTGAGTTCGACAATCTCTTGCTAGCTTTGGCCGAGCTCTTTTTACTGGATTTGCTATCTGGCCTGCAATACTTGTCACCCTGTGATTCAGCGTGAGAGTCCATCTCTTTCCGTTTCTTTAATTTGCCATTTTCCTCACTAACAGAAGAATTGGTCTTTTCTTTAGTTCTTGATTTATCCTTCTTCCTTTCAGAATCTCTCTCCTTATCTTTATCCTTCTTTTTTTTGTCTTTTTCATGGCTACGGCTTCGATCTCGCTTCCTCTCCTCATCTTTGCTGGAGGCTTTCTGCTTGTGTTTGCTGCTGTGACTATTGTCCCCGCGCTCTCTGCTCCTTTTCCTGTCTTTCTCCCTCTCCCTGCCCTTGTCTCTACTGTTACTGCGGCTATCTCGGGCCCGGGCCCTGCCCCGATCTCTTGATTTGGAGATACTCCTGCGGTTCCTTCCTTCTCTGGAAATACTGCGGTCTTTCTTGCGGTGTCTCGCTCTTTGCTCCGTGCTGTTTCTCCTCCTGTCCTGGACCTTTTCACTACGACGTCTACGAGAGCTGTGGCTGCGACTACGCCGGCGGGCCTTGTGGGAAGAAGATCGACTACGTCTCCTCTTCCTTCGAGGGGAAGAGGATTGCGAGGAGCTACGAGAAGACGATGTTGAAGATGAAGAGGACGACTGACTGCTGCTGCGGCTGGAAGAAGAACGAGAGCTGCTGCTGTGACCGTTGGCTGGGGAATCGCTACCACTTCTGCCTGATCTTGCCCTGGCCGAATGCCTTCCCTCACTACTCTCAACCTCACTACGGGACTTCCGCCTTTCTACTAAGGGCTCTGGTTCCCTCTCTTTTACTTCATCTTTGTGATAATTTTCAGTCTGGCCTTCATCATATTCAACCCTTTCTCTACTCAATCGTTCCTTCACCATCTCCTCTGCAAAGACAAAGAGAAGAAAACGCGCATAGATGAGTAGGGATGGCAATCGAAAACCGGTTCTTGTTGAAAAACGGTTCGCACAGTTTCAATAGCTTGGCATCGTTTGCCGTTTTTGCAAACAATTCCCTTACCAATTCCAGTCGGGACAAATTATATCACCACACACGTTGCGTAGCACAATGTCATGAACTAGTGCGGCTAGCAACAAACGTGGCAAGGAAGGATAACAACCGGGAAACTTGCAATACTTGCAAAGTCGATATTCCCTCGAAGGCAGGTAACACTACCAACATGCAAAAGCATTTGCACACACAGAATTCGATAACTTTTAGATGACAGTTGTGCTTTTGATCCCAGTAGAGGCGGCAATTTAACCACGTCTTCTGCTGTTAATAGTCCAGGTAAGTTAGTGCCATTTCGACCTTATTGTAGAACCTGGTGCCAGACGAGAGACAGCGTCTGACTGGTTCATAGGCTGGCAATACTCACTCCAGTCTACTGCTAGCTTGGCACCCCATGGATGCGGACCTCTTGAGGCCGCATCTGTTGGCTTTGTAAAGTCATGTATCTTGTTTACATGTACAATTAAGACATAAAACAAAGCGAATGCTTGTATACTTGTTTAGTCTCCTTTTTTTCACAAAATATCAAGAGAACTGATAAAGAATTAAATCATTAACCAGAATCGAAAATGGAATCAACATTTTATCAATGAATACATAAGGGACTGATTTTACAGCTAATGTGACTAAAAAGTAATCATAAATTAAACATTTGGGGGACAATAAAATCTCACCACGAGCAAGTAGAGCATCTTGTGCATGTTTTTCTTGGAGCTGTTGCATTTCTCGCTCCTTGCGATAGAAGGCATCCAGCTTCTCCCGGATACGATGGCGCAACTCCTCCTCATCAGTGTCGGAGGACTCTGACCCTCGGGCGCTGCCGTCGTCCTCGTCCGCACTCTCCTCCGAGCCATAGTCACCCAGCCCGCCTGCCAAAACAGAACTCCCATGTATTAAGTGTTGAACAAGGACGAGCATCAAGTTCTTGCATTCTGTGTGTGAAATCATGACTCTTAACCCAAAGTTTAATTTAGAGGCAATTGGTAAAGGTTAAGCCCAAGCAAATAGGTCATGTATTGCATGCTTCTATCATAAAAGGGGCAAAACTACACTCACAAAAACCAGAGAGCTTTATTTAAACTGCAACATCTGAAGTTGAATATTTGAGTGCTACGATTTATCCTGCCAGCTTCCCCCGAACGAAATAACTAACAAAGTAAAAAAAAAAAATGATGCTTCTGCCCTCCCACCCACCGTAAAAAAACGGATACTTACTGAGACCGGTCAGAGAAGTCAGTGCACTTGACTGTGCCAGCTGTTTTGCAGGAGCTTTGATTCACATCAACAACAGGAACAACATGTTAAAACACATATTGCCATTCTCTCAAAGGCAAGAGTCGCTAGAGATTGGGGTCGGGTGGGGTTGGGGGGTCACAGATAAAGCACTATTCACATGAGCTGCCATTGGTAACAGGAGAAAAAATAAAAATAAAAAAATGGGAGAAAAGAGAGAGGGTTAACAAACAAAATCCCGTCAGACAATCCACATGAAAGCAGTCAGAGATGAGGGAAAGAACCACTTTGTACTAGTGCATCACATGGCTCCTATCCGTTGTGGTGGCTGTTGGGCAGCAGGACCTTACGTGCCATGGACCACTGCAGCTTCGAATGCTCAGTGCTAGCTGATGCATTAGCAGAGAATGGTTGTAATGATATCATATTCTCTTCTTGTGCTCAGCCACTGCTACTTTACCAGACATTCTTATTTTCTTCCTAGATTCAGTTCAAATTCTAACTGTTTGGGTGAAAAGCAGAAATGCATTAGCTGGACAAGACAAGAGCAGACCTCGTGTTGCTTTGCGGTGGACTTCTTTAGCCACATGCAGGATTTCTTCATTGGTGACTTCCAGAAGGATCTCTGTAAGGAGTGTTTTTGTGATGATCATCTTTAAACAACAAAACAGAAATCCAGTCAGTCAGGCGCTCCTAACTATGACATTTTCTGTCATGCGGGACAGACCATCTGGAATTCCTTTTCCTCCTCAGTCATTTCTTGTTCACTATCTTCTGCAGGAGGCGATGGGCTCGGCACAATAAACTCTTTTTTTACAGGAGGCTTTTCTTCATCATGGTCCTCATTTGCTTCGTCATCACTGTCCTAATAAAGACAGTAGCACCCATTTTAAACGTTTAGTTCATGACCCCCAATACCTTTCATCAACATTCATACAAAAACAAACAAACATACATTTTTTTTTAGACAATAAGATGTCACTTGGAAAAAAGATAAGAAAACCTTTATTAGTCTCGCAATGGAGAAATTCCCAATTCACAGCAGCAAAGTTATGAAAGGAAGAAGTAGAACAACAAAATATAGGAGCTGCTGGAAAGGCAGCCACTCTCGCGGCGCCATTTTGAAGTCAAAATAACAAAAATAACACAACACATAGGACACAGACAGTCGTGCAATCTTCACCACTTTTCTGCATACACTTTGTTGTCTGAAGCAGTTATAGATGAAAGAGGAGAGGATCAAAGTGTCTGCTTACAAATTTACTCCTACGGGGAACACGAGGCCCATCACCCCCTTCATCCACCTCGTGCGCTTTGTCGTCGTCTTTTGACATTTCTGCACGCTCCTTCTCCATTCGCTCTCGCTCCAGTTTCTTCTGATTTTCTCGGTCCCTCTTTTCTAGGCCCTCTCGGATCCAGGCAGGTAGTGTCCGTCTTTTCACTGCATCTGGAGATGGCCAAAGGTTCAAATGATGCTTGTCATTGGCACTAACTTGTCAAGCTGACATCTATAAACCACTCAATATTCCATTCGTTGGTATTCCAAAGTCGGATGCCGTATTTGAATAATCATTCAGAAATACAAAAAAGGATATTACTTACAAAGCCGTAACAGTAATGCTCAGGAATTGATCGTGCGTTTTATTTTTGAGTTTGTGTCACAGACATAGCCCGTTAAGCGTGAGGGGGCTTACCAAGTGGTGCTGGGGTTTCCTGTTTAATCGGAAGCTGTACTGGGGACCTGGGCCGGTCCCTGAAGCCAGGTGGTCGGGCATCCCGTCTGTTCTGAGGGTGCCCCTGCCAGTATGGGGCGTGGAACCCAGAAGGCGGCGGGGCAAAAGCTGACGCAGCTCCATGCTGTTAAGAGACAGCACAAAATTCAAAGTTACATCAAGTAATCACGGGCTTGAAATTCTGAATGCCGGGTTGGGGTCGTTGTCTTCTGGAATGGTAAGAGCCAAAATGACTTACGCCTGTGCTGGTTATATTGTTTGGCTCAAAAGCTATGAAAAGAATACCAAACCATGCTGGATCCTCAACATGCCAATAGACTCCTTTCAACTGCCTCAAGGAGGCAATGACTGATACACCTAGATGATTGGCCCTGGCAATGTTGCTATGGAAAACCCAAATGCTTCAACAATTTTGACTGCATCATCTGCATACCTGATAATCAAACTGGTTTATGGCCATGGGGGCCATGGCGTAGCTGTCGGGCTGTGCCCCATACCCATGGCTGTTCTGGGGGAAAACCCCGCGGTGCGCTTCAGAGTTGAACTCTGCACTGTCTTGGCTGTTGCTATCTTCACTGGGGTTCGTGACATCCATCTGAGTTGAGCCCGGAGGAATCCAGGTTTGTTCAGGAGGTGGTGGAGGAGGCGGTGGCGGTTGGCCATGCATTCCCCATTCTGTTCATGACAAAATATTTCATAAATATGTGGTAAACCTGGGTGGGCAGAAAAACAAGAGCATGCATCTTTGCTTAATTCACATCACACTGTAGTTTCAGGACCATAAGGCGCACTTAAGTCTTAATTTTCCTAAATGGATGGGGCGCCTAATAATGCGGGTCGCCTTGTGTATGCACCCTTGTGTATGCACAGAGTTCCAAAATTTGTGAATGCTGTTGTGTGAGTTCGATGAGGGGTCTGATTGACTAATGTTGTGCCGACGCGCTGCTTATATAGAGGAAAGGCGAACGTACCTGAGGAGGACAGCATATGGATGTTAAAGTGGGAAGGGTGGGCGTGAAAGACGATGCTAAAGGCACGCGACAGAAGATGTATATTGTATAGTATATAGTATTCGCATTTTGCAAAACAACATCCTGAAAATGGCACATATGAAGAAGCTCGCTTACGAGGCACAGTTTAAACTGCAAGCTATCAATTACACGGAGGACCATGGGAATCGAGCAGCCACGTGAGACTTCTAGTATCAAGTAATTCAGGTGCTTGGTGTTTTTGTTTTATGAAATGCTGCCATCTATCTCCAGCAGTGCATATACATTCTTGCTGCTGGAGGCTGTAAATTTCCCCAGTGTGGGACTAATAAAGGATATCTTATCTTATCTTATCTTATCCATCGGGGCTAGGACGACAGTGGCCCAGCAACATCCAGGAATTATAAGGACAAGGTGGTCATCTTCCACTCCTACTGCAATAAAAAGTGTTCCGCGCGAAATTAAATAAAGACTCTTTCTTGGAGATTTTAATCCTTGATTCTGCCATTTTCCCAGCCTCACTTGGCTTCCATTACCGACTGTTCTCTCAACCAATCCCCACTTTCCTACCCACCCGCTAGGGCTACAGCTAGCTGAGGGACAAGCATTATTTGCATTTTGAAATACAACAAAAAGATTGCAGAGAAATACATCCAGCTGAACTGAAGGAGGATCACTCCAGAAGCTAATGCTAATTTCTCTGACATGACCTTTTGAACACAACCTTTAATACATTTGATAAAACCTTTTAAATGCTCAACAACGCAACATCAAATAAATGCCCTATGGAATTAACAACTAAACAATCACTGAACATAACACGATTGATATATACAGCCCCCCCCCCCCCAAAAAAAACCTTTGTCCCTGAAAAGGTCAACAAAATCCTGCAATGAGTATTTAGCTATCTAGCACTCCTGGTCCATGCCAGGTAGGGTACCTCATTTTAATGCTTTGGCAAATAAAATAAGACTGTCAACAACACGTGTCTTTATAGTGCATGGCCTGTCAGACTGTCATCCCTACACTGAAAAGCTCAATCAAATCACTATTTACACGGCCACCATACTTGCGGTGATGTACAGTAACATCACCGCAAGTATGGTGGTCGTGTAAATAGTGGTATACTGTCATATGACAAAGGAAATATCTGTAATGTACTTCCGAATACACATAGAATGTGGCATTCATTGAACAGGTAATATTTCCATCACAACAGCTGCACGCACCATCCAAGTAAATCAGTACCATTTTGTGGCTAACTAACTGGTTATGCTATGTATAAATGGGCAACTCTGACAATGTTTAGAGTGATTAACTCCTTTATTACTGGCCTCCTTGGCATAAGTAAACATATGTGACATAATTCTGCTCAGGTCTGTTTCTTAGTGGGAATTTTCATTCCCATGTCGAGTACGGAAAAAACATTTTGCTGCCACGTGTCTATTTTAAATGCTGAAATAATTGCTACTCGCTTTGGCTTCAAAAGCCTCTAAACACGCTCTAACCAGACTTAATAGTGGATTGCGTGTTCCTCACTGTTTGACCTTTGATAAAACCGTCCATTTTTGGTAAATTTGTTCCTTTTTTTTGTTGTTCACTCTGTTCACTTCTCATTATGTTGTTAGTGTTAAAAACCAGCTAATCAGCAACCAAAAAACGTAAAAATACAAAATTTTAAAATGGCAAATATACAGGTCGCACAAGCACGGGTAGATGAAAACATTTACTTGCAGTGTGTGATGTAAGTGCACACATTAATGCAACATTTGATTGCTGTCGGGTGGAAACACTGTTTGTCCAAATCCGGTGGGTTTTACGTTTTCCACAAATCAATACTATTGGTTCTGTCTCCACATGATCAGTTATTTTTACACATCATTATCCAATTTAAAAAGTGTTGAACATAGCTATGTGTTGTCAAACACAGCCTCTTCCCCTCACTCCGCGGGAGCCATGGGGCTCAAGACTGAAGACTGGATCTTTTGGGACAAAAACAAGTGAAAATATTAAGGTTAAATATATTTGAGTAAGCCTGTTTTGTTCAAAATGGATCGTAATAATGCTTCGTTGCATAAGGATGACTGTATGAGAAGTGGGTAAGTTTGCGTGCAGATTAATATTTGTCTAATACACGTGGGTAGTCAGTTTATTGCATCACTCATGGCTCTAAGACCATTTTAAAAAACTTTGGGACGATGATGTAAGATGATGATGTTCGCTTTTGTAATGTACATACAGTTTAAATTGAAGCAGACTATGGCACCCTGTGACGTTTTCTACCATTTTAATCAATGACAGCGGAATGAATTTGTACCTTTTTTTTTTTTTCATTTTGAACACCAACAGAACATGATTTGGGTTGGGGTACTGTTATGTTCATAGTAGTGCCCAACAGGATATGACAGCAATACATAGTACTGTATAATGCCAAGTTGAACAAAGCGCTGTTTGGTAACTCAAGTAAGATGGTGTTGGGTTTTTTTTGTCTGTTTGTTTTATTTTCCCTGAAAAGTAGTGACTTTTGAATATATGAGAATTCTACCCCAAAACGACGATTTGCAATATGTACAGGGCATGACTGTATTGGGCCAGCTGGAATTCATTGACACAAGCCAACTGGGCCAGTACAGATTTCAGATATAAATATGATAACATTAACATGTTCTTTCTTTCCGAATATTTAATATTCGGTATTTTGAGTGAAAGTGATCAATCATCAATGATCTTTATAACGTGCTGCGCACATTTTTTTGCACATCAGGTTAAATCCTACCATAAGGAATAGCTTGATCAAGATTTAAATGTCAGTCACATCATTTTGAATAAAAAATAAACATACTTGTTACACACAGCACCATGTATGAATAGCACATCAATGCTGTATAAAGATTGCCACTTGACTCTGCGTCGGGGGTGTAAGGCTCAAACACGACGTTCTTCCATCCATTATTGCTAGTTACTGATTCGTGGGTGGTGGGGCGCAGCAGCTGGCTTTAGGACAATATTATGAAAGAGGGGCAGCAGCCACACTGGGAGAGGCAGGGTTTTAGCGAGCCAGGCGTCCTACTTCCATGTTCGAAAAATAACAACCAAAACAACTCATATCTCATAAGAAATCGCCATTATGAACTCCATTGCCATGTGCCAAAAGTAGAAAGCATAAAATAGAATTTTGCAGATCCTTTAAATATTCAGTTTGATTTTACACCACCAAATAACAATAATAATAAAATCACACAACAACAAAAAAAAACGCAACTAAACAGAAATAATATTTTCTTAAAGTCTTAAATAGTACCGTATAAAGATACCAAATACGAAATACCCATTGAAACTTATGTTACAGCATGAATATACAGGGCCAGTGGTGGCTCAGGCAGGTCCAACACAAGATGGCTTATGGGCCAAAAAGGCTTAATGTTGAGACCCTGACATATCTGCGTTACATAGATTCTTACCTATTTTGTTTCAATTTTAGCGGTAGCAGATTAGTTGGGCCTGAAATATTTGCATTCCATGCTGCTTTCCAAGTGGTAATATTTTTGGTCAGTTTTTCTAAAGCTGGTGATTACACAAAATTAAAAAGTTGATCAAATATCAAGCAACAAAACTATTAATGCTGCATCTGTTTATCCTGCCCAGCCCTTGCTTGGATGATACAATTTTAGAAGAAAAACATAGCTGAAAATAATATGCAATAATAACAAACTTCAGTATTCAAATTGATCCAACTGTGTTTTTAGACATGTACCTGGCTGCCACATTCTGCCAAAAGCAGAGTCACCCTGGAAGGACCCATGGTTGCCTTGTGCTGGTGGTTCCAGACCTGGGATTTCCTGTCCGTTGGGCTGAATGTTAGGCTCTGATCCAGTAGACTCCTTGTGTGCTATCCAAGCTTGTGCAAGGGCAGCCCAGTCTACTTGACCTGTGCATGGACATCAAGCAGTCAACAAAGAAATACACTTGGTGGCATTCGTAAATATTTTTTTTGTGGAAGGTGGCCAGTGCGTTCCTCACAGACCTGGATCTTGCTGGTGCTGGAAAGACTGCATCCATTGCTGCTGGCTCAGAGGCCACTGCGGCCAGGGCTGGCTTCCCTGGTCCCACATTACTCTTTAAAAGAGCCAAAACTGAATTACATTTAAACCATGAGTGTTGCTGGCTGCAGCCAATATGACTGAACTGTTCATCAGAGTCGTCTGGGACAAACGTTAGCGTCGTGCTAAACTGGCTACAATAGTTGTGAGGCTTCATGAATGGGTTCTTTGTGGAACGGCACATTGTAGGAAAGAACGCACACATTGACTGCATACCAACTAAACGAGAGACGAAGAAATAAAGCAGACCGGCGCTCGAATGGAGGATATACTGCACGTTCGGACGCACATCCAAGCTAACATGAGATCGCTTTAGCTAAACCAAGAACGATGGCTAACCAAGCCACTGCACTTACAGCTAAACTGGTGCCAATGTTTACTTTGCGTTCACATTACATCATTAAAGAATGCGATTGTAGAAGCGGAAATCCCAAACGTTTGTTGGGATAAAAACGTAAGCTTACCTTTTCCGAACAACTGATCCCAGGCGACAGGCGCTGGTGGTCCAAAATGGCTGCCGTGGGAGGGCAAACTGCTGAGACCAAGAGTGACACTCCGCTGCTTCCTGTCCACTTCTTTTATTTGACACAACACTTCGGATTTGGATTTCTGCTGGGTTTAGACTTCTGCTTCACTGATCTAAAATAGTTTGTAGAATTGGGGTTCTTTGTATGAAAAACATTGGACAACGCCATGCCCGACAAGCTGTGATTTCATAATAAATTGAAAGCACTTAATTATTCCGGGTCTATTTTCCTCGAACATAAGAAGAGGGGGGAAAAACGAATGTAGTAATGTACGAGGAAAACAGTTTCATAATTGCCTGTTATATAATCTATTCTAGAGAATGGCCTATACTGTACCACAAACTCCAATCCCATATCAATGAAATGTAATGTACTGTATATAAATAAATCTGAATTGAGAATTCCTTCTTGACATACATAGCTTGTCTTTCAGTGAAGACGTTCACTTCAATAAAGTTACTTGGTACCAAGCAGGGGCGGAGCTACGTAGTGTACTGGTGTGTGGCGGTCTCGCGAGTCGAGGGTGTGGCAGAAAAACAACTCGAAGAGTCAAGAATGTAAACATATGGGGGCGAGTAATAACTTTGACATGACTTACGTATACAGTTATTGGTTGAAAACAATTGAACCCATAAATGTTGGGGTGACTGCAAAAGGGGCAAAGAGTACCCCGACTGGTGATGAAGCGGGTGACAATGACACAGATGACACATTAAGAGCAGACAGCAAACAGTCACGTAATAGCGATTCAGATTCACCCTGCTTGATACCAAGGTCAACAAAAATTGCTCAGAACAAGAATGGCCAGACTGCCAGTCAAAGGCCCGAATCAGGTTAGAATTAACTTTGTATTACTTAATATACATATTTATTATCTATTATATATTTATTAATCCATTAATTTAATGATTTGCTGTTAGTCAATGCCTAATTTACCTGGCAACAGTTGAACAAGGAGAGCACCAGTGCTTTTTTTTTTTTCACTTACTGCACTGGCAGTACACAAAATGTTGTCAACCATGGGTGACAAATGTTCACTCTGATTGGCTAGCTAGCAAATCAGCGCATGAGATAGAAGGTGACTGGGAGCTAGTGCACACAAGTAAAACAACTGCAAATATAATGGCATTATCCAGTAAACCCTGATTGCATGGTATATGATAGACCAGCGGTCGGCAACCCAAAATGTTGAAAGAGCCAAATTGGACCAAAATAAACAAAAAACAAATATGTCTGGAGCCGCAAAAAAAAAAAAAGAAAGAAAAAAAAAGCCTTATAAGGGAGGCAACACATGCTGTATGTATCTATATGAGCTATATTAGCATGCTATCAACATGATGTAGTTGGCTAAAAATACACAACGACCATTCATGATTAAAAGTTTTTTCCCCCCCTGCAGTTCATACTGTAGAGGAGGGGTGCCCAAACGTTTTGGATGGAAGATCTACTTTTCGAACAACCAACCTCCCGCGATCGACACGTTACTGCACACGCATGCCGTAATGAGCAACAGCCAAGATGAACGACGCACGGGACACAGTTTTAAGAGTGTGCTAACCATCGTAGCTCATGTGTACCATTTAAAAATGCTTCTCTTGGCCGCCCAGATTACCATTCTGAGCAAGTACCTTCGGTGAATTGTACGTTAAAGGCAGTGTTGTTTTTTTTTTTTGGTTTTTTTTTTTTTTTTTACAACAGCCCCCGACTGACATCCCGCCCTGCTAATAGAAACGTGTGTCGCAGGCTATGACGCAAATATTCGTTGACATTTAAAATTTATTCGACACATTTTTACAGCATCGGAAAACGTTAATGTTTGTGTCATGTTTGTCCTCTGACAGAAACCATATTAAAACAAAAAATATATATTTCCCTCCCATCTTTTTCCATTTTCAAACATTTTTGAAAAAGCTCTCGGGAGCCACTCGGGGGCACTAACGAGCCGCATGCGGCTTGAGAGCCGTGTGTTGCCGACCCCGATGATAGACAATGACTTCTCAGTTACAGAGAGGGTTACAAGCATGTAAAAGTACACATGAATGCACACGTTTGCCTATGGCTGCCTCCTCACTGAGATGTTTTGTTATCCTGGCCACTCCACTGAAAATGTTCTGGCTGTCGAGGACAGGGCTTTGGCAAGTCTTTCAGCAAATAACACGCATCTGTGTGAATAGATGAATTCGAGGGGAAACGCTGACACAGGCAGGACAAAGGAGCACTGTGGGCAACAGTGCCCAAAGTGTCCCTTTGTCCTATTTTTTATTTTGAGGTACATGTGAAAGCCATTTTGTTGCCTTTCAAGAATAAAACTCAACAATTTAAATGATACTATCATTATAACACAGATTACGTCATATACTTCTCGACGCGCCGCTCTTTCAAAGGCAGGTCACCGCTGCACCTGCTGTCTCGTTTTTGTGGCTTAATTTAACTAGTCTCACAGTACACAAAAATCCAAAGACATTGTTATGTTTAATTCGGAAAACTCATGCAAAACATGAAAAGAAATTTGATTGGTTTTGTAGACGTATCACAGAGTCTAATTGTTACACTGTGAGCTATCTTAAATTAAAATGTAGTGAGACAAGTCATGTTCTTATTCAAGTTTTTACCTTTGTTTACCTTCTTCTAACATTGGTATTATATTGTTGGAGAGTGTCATTTTCTTTACATGGGTCATTCTTAGCGATATGTAACTTTTCAATGTTCTAACTTTGTGAAAAATAAAAATTTCATATATTGTACTGTATGTTAGTAAAACCTCACTCCTCTGAGCTCTCAGAGGGGGCTGGCCTTTTGCTGGCTTTAAGCTCAGTAGTCAGCATCCTCCTCTTCACTTCGCAGGTGGCGCAGGTTTGAATCCCAGGAGGTAGGTGGCGCAGGAACGCCATCATTTACACGTGCCCCTCTTTTTACTCTGAGGACCTGCCCCTCCTAAGGTCACTGCACATCCCTGGTCTGTTGGTTTGTAAAATAACTACTGAGCTAAATACAAATATCCCTCCATTTTCAGATCCGCTTATCCTCACAACGGTCGTGGGGGGTGCTGGAGCCTATCCCAGCTGTCTTCGGGCAGTAGGCAGGGGACACCCTGAACCGGTTGCCAGCCAATCGCAGGGCACACACAGACGAACAACCATCCACGCTCACACTCACACCTAGGGAGAATTTAAGATATCCTTTATTTGTCCCGCAATGGGGAAATTTACAGTCAGAGTTCAGAAAGGAAAACACTGGGTAGGGAGAGGGAATTTAGAGTGTTCCATTAACCTCCCATGCATTTTTTTGGAATGTGGGAGGAAACCGAAGTACCCGGAGAAAACCCACGCAGGCCCGAAGAGAACATGCAAACTCCACACAGGGAGGCCGGAGTTGGAATTGAACCCGGTACCTCTGCGATGTGAGGTCGACGTGCTAACCACTGGACCACCCGGTCATGTCATTGTTGTGCCATAAGATTTGGCCACTTGGTGATCGTCTTCACTGTGTTCCATTTAATGTCTTCAACATTCTTTGAAAGTTCTCTGCAGCCCATGGCACTGTGCTGTAAGATGTGACTAAAAAGCCTCATAGAACTGCTGAATTTGTGTTTGGGGTTAATCAGAGGAATGTCAAAAGGTGGCAGGTTATTTTTTCGTTTTTCAAATGAATTGTCGATGTAACGTTCTCTAGCGGGGGTACAAAAACTAAAAAGATGGGATTTTGGGCTCATTTCTTTTTCTGTCACAAAAGCATGACATTTTGAACACGAGTAGGTGTGCAGACCTTTTAAATCAATTGTAGCTCCCCTTCACCTTTTTGTAAATAATTTTATGTTACCAACATGATAATTACTGAAAGTTTAACTGGCAAATCTACAGAACATTTCGCTACATGAATGTATATTTCAGTATTTCAGCAATTTCATGCAACATTTAAATTGGGTTGTGGTCTTGGTGTGTGCGTATGCTTTGTGAGGAGAAAAGCCAAAGTCAATGTGCAGAGCTTTACACGAAGGGATGTGTTTACGTTATTAATTTGGATATGTGAGCTGTGGCGTCAAACCGGGCGAGGCTGGCAGTGATGATGGCATGTGTGGTGAGAGCAGCAAAATTTAACCTGCACTGCTGGTCGACAGTGATGAGCCCTACAGCACCAACCCATTTGTTTCTTACAACTGTCTCAAAGGGGGTGGGGTGTATTTTTGTTAACTGAGATTAACTCATGTCTAATGCATCAGCAGCATGTCTCTGAGCCAAAGGCCATGCCAGCCACCCCCGTATTATAAAAATAGCCAAACACATTTCAGAAAAGATTAGCTTTTTCATTGGTGGCAGCTTGACAACCTGTTCTTACGTTGCAGCAGCGTGACTTGTGTGTCACAGCTTGTAGTAACAAGAGGATGCACATGGCAATGTTTGTGAACGTTGCCCTTTTCCTGATTCCACACCCACCTCCTCATCACCAGCTCTCGACATGTTGTGGAGCAGTCCTGCTTTGCGCCTGTCAGGGCGTATCAGCAGGCAAGATGGCTCAAATGTGGCACCATGGGACACAGACCGACAGTCAGAGCGTTTGTCGCTGCAATTTCAGAGAAAAGGAAGGAACAAAAAACAGGATGACAACAACTTCAAGTGCCAAGACAACACAGTACATCATTTTCATCATGCCCTGCATTTTATTCAGGCTGTTGTGGCTAAAATACAGACTTCTGAAGATTTTGTCCATACATTTATTTAATTTGTAATACTCTATGTCCATGGTTTCAATGTATAACAAGAGTTCATTATTTCAAGATGAAATGTCCTACAAAAAATATTTGCCTCAAGGAGAAACCCTGCATGCCGCGACATAACGCACAAGTGTATTAGTACACACTTACAAACTTCAATGGAGATGAATGTCACATACAGTAGCCATTAGGGCATTTAATTCTGCATGTGTTTCTTTTCACCATGCATGTTTCATTACAATTGGCATAGGCACTGAATTTGTGGAATCTTATGTTTTAACAAAAAAACTCTAAATCTCTATTCTGCCAATCAACTCCCTTTTGGCAAATTTTAAAAACGTTTAGACAAAATATATATATATAAAGTCTCATTTTATGATGCAAGAATAATCAATAAATAAATTAGAACATTGATCCCATGCATATTACACAAAGATGTTGTTTTACTAGTAAGGCTTCAAGCCTCAGTTTATCATTGACTGATTGTTTGGTAAAACCTTACCAATAGTAGCTGGGTCGACATTTTGAGTGTCTGGTTGTTTGCTACTACAGTAGAGGTCAAATACTGTGCAATGAAGGCAATCAGATTTAAATGATCAACAGTATTTTGCATGTGCCACAAAGGATTGCCTTAAATAGACAAAAAAAAAATTAAGGCAGAAAAATACTTTGGTTTTGATTTGATTTGATCGGATATGACTTGATCTTTGGCAAATGTGATGCACTGAAATATTTTTGCGCAAAAAGGAAAAAATTGATTGTACGACCTTTCTACAACTGTTTTGCAAATCCTTTAATTTGCTATGTGTAGCAAGTCAAACAGTATTATGTGAATTTTGACTACTATATCTTAGGTATTAATTACTGTGAATAAATGGCTCAAGCTGTTTTCTCAAATGGTAGCATCTGATCGTCATGTTTACTAAATTAACCTCTGACACCTTGTGTTATTAACGGTGTCAGACTCATCCGACCAGTGAGCACAACAAGCAATTAAAAACCAAAAGCCAATCGCAACGTAACCTCATGTTCAAATGTTAATCTAGATAATTTCACGATTTAGAAGTATGAATTTATGAAAGAATTGCAAATGTGATTGAAGAAAAAACATTTCCCTTTTCCAATCCTTAAGAGATGAAAACATGACACTAGTCAGATTAAATGTCCTGTATGACATTTGTCAGATCATATCATTTCCTCATAGAACAGCAGATATGCTTGAGAGAGAAGAACTCTGGACTCTGGGACAATTTGGACCGTAGTATCACTGATGTAGAACCACTGGCCCTGGGAACTGCTGCTATAGTCCTTTGCAACTGAAACACACATACACAAACAAATACAGCATTGTGTAAAAACAACGGGGTTATAAAGTTTAATTTGATGGAGGCAGTAGGCTGCGATACTGACAAAAGCTTAGCTGCTAAATCACAAGAAACTTTCTTTGCAGGTATGCGGCAGTGGAATGTTGTTTGTTTACTGGTTTATTCGTACCAGCATTACTCACATCTCCCTTATCCACATCATCACCAAAACGGATTGAAATACAGCAATCCCTCACTAAAACACAGTGCGTCTTTCACAGATGTTTTTTTCGGCCATCGTATTACATTTTTTTTCAGTGCATTGTGTTCAGCATCCTGATTGGCTAAGGGACTGTAGACTAATGTCAACAGACTCCCTGCCTCATCAGTGGTCATCTTGCCACATTTTCTCCATGACAAACCCCACAATGTCGACGAAACTTTACATTCAGTATTTCTATAATCTGTCAGCTGTTTGTAAGAAAACATTTATATTTTAGTTTTATTTTAAACGCCTGTTCTTGAAAAAAGGCTTAATCTTTGGTTTCATTCAATAAAGTATTGTGTATGTCATAATTGTAAAAAATAAATGACTATTTCACGGATTTCACTTATCATGGGTTCTTTTTGGAACGTAACCCCCGCGATAAATGAGGGATTACTGTATAAACAGTTTAAAAGTTTTTTGTTGTTGTTTCTTCATGCACCATTCCTATAAAAACTTTAGCGCACATTGGTTTTGCATTCATTTGTGTGAACCTGTTATATCCTATGAGTTGAAATTTTACAAGTTACTGACTGAGGCGAAAATGGGTATATGATAAAAACAAAGCTAGTGGTGAACTTAAACTTTTGCACAGTACTAAACATAATTTTTTATTGAATTGAAACTGAACTGCAGCTATGCCTTGGTGCATATTCTGCCATCCCATTCACAGTAATGATTTCTTAAATTGATCGAAAAACTTTAAATTCTAATTAGAAGGACCATATTTTTCAGATTATATATCACACGAGTCAAAAAGTCATGGATTAGAAGAAAATCATAAATCATTCAAGCATATAAATCCATTTTGGGGGGACATTTATTTTACAAATATGAGACCAATTATAGCCGAGCTCAGTCTCGCACCCAAAACCCTTAATCGTGGGTGCACTCTGAAATGTGCTCTGGGCACACATTGCCTTGGTCTGACCTTTCCGGACCTCAAAGCATTGTTCAAATGTGCCGTTTGTTTATTCAGAATGTCTCAGTCCCAGTGCGTCAGGCAGTACAGATGGAAAAACTTCGGGCACGAACCGCTTGTTGGTTTATAGCAGGGGTGCCCAAAATCTACTTTCAACCTCCCGGGATCGCCCCTAATTGGCACGCGCGCGCGCGCACACGCACACACATGCACGCACGCACATGAGAAACAGCCTGAAACCGAGGCATGCGGTGCACTTTTGCAGCCTGTTAACTATCGTAGCTCAAACGTACCGTTTTAAAGTGCTTCCCTAGGCCCTCCTAGATTCCTATTCTTTGCCCATGCCCTCGGTGAATTGTACACGAAACAAACTCTGAATGAGAATAATGACGATAAAAGATATCGCGCAAGAAGCTCTAATCACAAGCTGCAATTGAAGACTGCTGAGCGCTCACAACTTCCGGTGACGTAATCACTCGCCACCGTAAGTTCAAGATTTACCTGCTTTATTTTATTTATTTATTTATTTATTTTGGGTGAAAATGGGACTGATGAGGATGATTAGGGTACAGCGTACATTAACACAAAAAATATATTACTAACATGTAAAAAGACACAAATGGTTTGTTTTTTCTACTCGACACTCCTCAGATCTACTTGGGAGCTGTCTGAGATCTACTGGTCGATCAGGATCGACGTAATGGGCATCCCTGGTTGATAGCATAGGCTGAGTTTGATAATTATTGGGAGGGGGAGTGCGATCTGCGATCTGCCTCTCCGAGCCCACACATTCTCAGAGTGGCGATAGGGCATCAGAGTGAATTTCTGAGTAAAGGTGCGATGTGCAGATGTGATTGACAAATATACATTACATAAGGAAAGAAAAAAACAAAGTAGTGTGCCTCTGTCTCCGATGACAGACCATTCATTAGCACACCTCAGTAACAAGCAAAGCCGTCTGTCTCAGCTTGACACAACTCCAATGCAACATTTGCTTCATTGAGGACAAGAGGTCAAAAAGGGGAGTTATAACCATTCGAAAGTAATAGAGACTGCTGAGCGCTGACCTGACAAGTTTCTGTGATGCTCTGTTTTCTTCTGGGGAGCACGGACTTTTACATACGCAGCGTAGTGACCGCCACGCATTGAGCCACTATGCTCTACAATCCCATACAGGCTGTAAAGGACACGGTCGCCATGCAGCAGGTTCTGCTAAAGTTGAGGAAATACAATTAGCAGTCAGGAAAACAAGAAAAAAGGTAATAATAATAATAATAATTTACTTTTAAAAAAAAGGTAAATAGTCCCCAACAACAGTACACCCAAAAAATATGAATCAAAAAATACAGGCAATGAGAAAGAGTGAAACGATTGGGCATAGATAATGCAGTTGTACTTAATGATGAAATACATTTCTACCTTGCATGATGCTGAACAAAATGGGGCCAGATCTAAGATCAAAGGAAAGTCGACATGGCGGTTCACTTTTCGTAGATTCATCCCAGCCTTTGAAGACAAAATGACAGCAGACAGATATCTGACTCTCAGACCACACAAACTTTTAAAAGGTTCAGAACTTCACGTATTAGGTTTGTGATAAAAATGATGAAATGATAAAAAAAAAAAGACAAACCTGGTGGAAGCGTTTCAGATGCAGCGTGATCACAGGAGGAAGTGAGGAAATGAGCATTTGTTTCCTTGCGCTGGTATAAATCTTCTCCACCTTTTTCTCTACAACAGCAATACAAAAACATCAAAAAAAAGGGAGAATTTAAGGTATCAAATGCATTCAACCCGTTTGTTTGACTGGAGACCTGTTTGCAATAAAACCATTTTAAAATCCTTTGCAGGATAAACAGGGACATGCAAAGATTTTTGCCCACCAGCTGAGCTGCTCTTGCGCATCTGCTTTTGTCTGCGTTCAGTGCAGCTCTCACAAAGCAACTTGTTGTTGCCCATCAGAAGTTCCACCGAGGTAAACTGGTGGAGGCAGGACTGGATGGAGCACTCCTTGGAGCCGGGATTGTAACTTTGGGAGAGTGCCTGGAATGCCCCCTGGTGGTAATGATGGCGGAGATTCTCTCGGGATTTTGTTTCCTCTGGTTCTTCCAGAGAACATCGCAAAGAGGGAGTGCTGTCCCCTGAACTACAGCCAAGGCTGACTTTTGACAAACTACTTACAAGAGGCTCGACAGTATCAACTTGCTTGGAAGAGGATGATGGTGAGGTAGAAACAGATACAGTGGATGAATTGAAAGTGGGTGTTGGGTGAGATTGGACATGACTGGAGCAGGAAGTGTGCGGGGCCCACTCGGTCTCTGAAGCCTCGCTGTCGGCATCGTTACTGCTGTCCTGAGGACCAGAGCCTCTCTCACTGCCATCTGAGAGGCTTCCGCAAGTGCCCATCTTGTGAGCAGAGACACAGCGGGCTGATCCACTTGCAATTCCCTCTTCTTGGGGTTGTTCCACACAGCAGCCTGCCCCCTTTCCATCCACAGAACTGGAAGACCTCCTGCCACAATGTTTCTGGAGAAAAAAAACAAAAACACCCACAACATCTTGCCATCTTTCACATTTGAATGTTGATGTGTAAAATAGTGTTGAATAGTAGCGGTGACCCACCTGTCCACTCAGCTTCCTGGTGTTTTTGGTGGCTGAGTTTGTAGTGGAAAGGACCACTGTGTTGGTTTCCTGCTCCCGACTTCCCTTCGCTGGCCTGACACTGTTAGATGGTTTTGATATCTGTGGCAAGTGAACAACATCGTTGCCACAAAGTAAAAAAATAAATAAATCTTTAATTTTAAGCATAATTAAGAATCCATAAAACCGCTATTTCTAGAAAATGTTCAGCGTCTTACACGTTCCTCTATGATGGGTAAAGAGATGTCTATGAAAGCTTCCTTAACTGTCGAGATCTGAAAGACAAATCAGTGAAGTCAAGTCAAATGTACAGCTCTGAATCACAAAACGTCCCAAAGGGCTTCACAAGCCCACAGTTGACAAATATTAACAACATCCCCTGATCTTAATCCTTAATCCTAAGTATGTGTTGCAATAAAATGCATTTTAGGAAAGACTCACTGTCAATGCTACTAATGCAGTGTGACTGGTTCATACATCATGTTTACCCACCCACACTTACATGTTCACACTCTTCACACATAATGGTGTTGGTCAGTTCTCCAACAAAGATGCGGTCAACGAAGTTCATCTTTACACCTTCCTTTCCATATGCTGGTGGGATGAGACAGTGTGCATTTATTTTATTGTAATTGATTATTGTAATTGACTATTAGGTGAAAATGCCACATTGAACCCACATTCACAGAGACAATGCAGTTCATCTCTTGTACATTTCTGAATCTGAATCTTCACGATTATAGCTTTATTTGTTGACGTTTTTTAAAGCTACAAACTCACGCCCCAATTTGAAACTCAAAACTATGAAGCTGTGATTCATATGATCTGCCACTGCAGCTTTCAGATTTTGATTTGTAAATATATATTTTTTTACAACGGAGCCATCATGTTTAGTAATATGATTTCCTTGAACGGCCAGTAGATGGCACTATGGTTCTTAGTCCGTTCAGCATCACGAACCTTTGACTTTACGCCTGGTTTCCTCATTTGCCGTCTTCTCAGTGGGATTGTTAAAAGCCCTGAGGATTCCTGCCTTCACCCTCTGGAAAACAAATAAAAAGAAACAACTGTGATTTCACATCAGATCCCTTGGAGAATTTAAACTTGAAATGTTGCAATCTAGTGACCATGGTAGATTCCCTTTGTGTTTCTTTATATTCTTTTAATTACATCCTTTACAAAAATATCAACTTCCCCGCAAACACTCTGATTGACAGTTCTATTTATTATAAGCATCATTTGTAAAATAATTATTGTCCTTGTCTGAAATTGTTAAAATGAGGTTCATTTCAGTGTATTATGTGCTTGTGTGTGTGTGTGTGTGTGTGTGTGTGTGTGTGTGTGTGAAAACTCTTTACAGGGAGGGCTCCTCTGATTAAAGGTGACATGGTCAGTGAGTTGTTGGTGAGAGAGCTGTGAAGAGGCACAGCCACAGTAAAGCACCAATCAATACATAATTGGCCGTGGTCTGTGTCTGTATTTGAGACCAGTCACCCCCATTGTCCCAGGACCCACGCACTGGACTGGCTATTTAGGTCAAAAAACCTTGTTAATCCCAGTCCACCCAATCTCTCAGACCACTCAGTCAGCACAGCACAGTGAGATGAGGCTGAAGCTCTCCTAATTAATTACCAGTAACCCCCACCCTTCCTCTCCAAAGTAACAGCATGCGCGCTCCCACATGGTTAAGGAGAGGGGGTGGGCAGGATTGCTGGTAAAAGGGTGTAGGAGTGGAACCAAAAATGAAGATGGGGTGAAGAAGGACAGTCCATGCCCTGAGAGAGTAATAACTACCATCTCCGTTAATTGGTGATAATTGACTGGGCCCAGATTAGCATATTTAGCTCCCTGATACTAATGGCCAATGAACACAAACATTTAGGGCCTTTGAGAGGATGGTCACCGCCATCACCTTCTCATGCTCAGCTACACACAAGTCAGTGTGCATTCACATTGTCCTTCAATGTATGATTAAAACACTCCAAATGTTACAGAATATGTCAAAATTACCACAAACAAATGAACAATGACTAATTTGTGGAAGGAGTGTTTGTTGATTTTTGATGGCTTTTTTTCCAGCAAAAAAAATGTACTCCAAAATTGTGTGATCATTTTAATTTAAAACACAGAAGAGTTGCTATTATGCCAGTGTATTTTGTGAGCATGCCTGGTTGATTAAAAGCATTTGATTCCATGAATAAAGACTGAAACTCCTCCTCTATGCGTCCTTGATTAAATTGGATGATGAGTGTGTGTGCGTGTGTGTGTGTGTGCGCGTGTGTCAGGGAGGGGCTGATGGGTGACCCCCAAGCACAATGGGGCAGCCCCAGAGTTCATTCAGCAGCTGTGGGTTTCCCAAGATCACACAATGATGCAGGCTATGCCACTTGCAAGTCCCTGAAGTGGCACAACTGCAAATGTTCACAAGTTTGAATGGGATCCGAGACAGTGCAGCCTGGGGCTGACCACTAAACACACCCGCTAACTTCCCCTGCTAGGTTCACGTAGCCACTGGTGGGGCAACTGGGAACATCTCAGCCTTCCAAAAAGCGGCTTTGGGTCTGCTAATTACTCTGTGAAGAGTTTGGGGGTGGCAATGTGTTGCAGCCTCGCAGGCATACACGTGCACACGATCACAGGAGTACACACGATATTAAACGTCAGATCAAATCTCTGATTTAGAATATAATAACAGGTGTAGAAAAAAACACGATAAAACGGGGCTGTTCTTTGTTCGTCAAAGAAAGGAAACGTATTATAATGGATATTACTCACTTTAGTTTCCTCTACTCGTATGGAGTCCAGCAAATAGTGAAGGAGCTCCTGGCTGTCCTGTTGTTGATACCCCTTAAAGCGTGAAGCCCTAATTTAAAAACAAAACAAAACAAAAAACATGAATAAAATACATGAAACACAAATGAAAATAAGCTGCTGCAAATCATTTTATTCATATTTAATATGAAGTGATTAAACAGCTCTCCACTATTTAACATGGAATAATATTCAGATATTTCTATACGGAATCAGGTGTTGTGATGCTGTTGGTAATTTACACAATTACAGTTATAAAAACAATTTGTGAATATTGGGTTACTGTTTCTGCTTCATGAATGTCTGCCTTGCTACCTTGTAAGTCTGTGGAACATGTATCATTTGAAGAGACACACAAACGATCACCAATCCCATCGAGAGCATCAATACACTAGTTATTTATAAGACACAAGTACTCTACACTCAAAACATGTAGGTGGCCTGTTGATGTATTTTTCTTGTTCGACAGTCATCCAACCTAAGCGTTAATGACTACGTGTGGAGAGGAAAGGCTCTTTTTGCATCCGTCCCCTGGCTGTCCACATTGAACAGATGTGAGGACAGATGTCAGGGACATATGGGCAGCAAAGGACAGAGCCACATCAACCTGTTGGGCCCAAATAGCCACATAACCAGAGGACAGGCTGGTCTCATATGCATGACACAAAGTGAGAAGCACAACACTTCTGGGTTAAGAGACGAACAGTCCGAGTGTTGGGCTAGTGTGTTAAACATGGAAATTAACGAGTCTCTTTAACACAAAGTCCTTGTGGTATGATACTTTATTTGCCGGCCAACAATCTGTGCTTTGCAGGAGGTCTAGTTTTGTCCTAAGTCAACTGCCCCCACCCTTAAATACTGACACAATATTGATCCCTAGCCGCACATTCAAAAGAGAAAGGTGGGTGGAGGGGGAAATATTTGCAAGACCTAAAAAGCAACTGCATGCAATGAAATGTCCACCTTTTGAGAATGGAGTCAGACCAGAGTAAATGAAGAATATCAGAGTCACACAGAAGCAAAAGTGGGGAGGGGGGAATGGAACAATTAAAAAAAAAAGAAAAGTTAAAAATTGGTTTGAATTAAGTGGCAAAGAGGAGGTCTGGAAGCTCGTCCCTATGGAGGGAAGCAGAAGGGCCCTGTAGCGTTGTTCTCAATCTGGTCAATGCAAACAGCTGCGGTGCTAACACAATTAATAGCCGGATGAGTTAGTACCAGACACAAGGCCACACAAGCTCATACCCTGAACACACACGTATGAGCAACATGCACCCGTAAACAAAGCAAATAATGAATTATTCCTGCACTTACTCACATGCAGGCATAAACACTCAATCCCTTACAGTATGGTCACCGAAACATGCAAAAAGAAAATACAGAGATAGATATTGAGACATATTAAATAGTGTAAATACATCAGCAGCAAATGCCCTTTTTATCTTGCATTCCAGACTCAGCCAAAATATTGGATACACACATCAGTAAAAAGAAAACTTGCATTAATATTTGTATGCCAAATTTATTCAGAACATAATCCACCTAAACCAGATAAGGATGCAGTAATTTGCAGAATTTCAATCAAGGGATGAATAAAAGTAACTTACTAATTGAGTTAAAGAGATTTTGAGCAGATTTACTATACGGGTAATTATGGGACGACGCTGAACATTTAAAAAAAAAAACATTAAAAATGAACTTGGGCTTTGAATGGATAGGTTTTGGCTGGGCGGCAGATTGTTGTACGTGGCTAGTGCATTTGCTTCACAGTCCAGAGACTGCGGCTCCGAATCTTTGTTCAGGCCCAACTCTGGCCCCCCTCGTACATTCAAAAAATGCGAACATTTGAAAAGATTCCATTTGGCTACACTGTATTGTGCATTTGCAGGTTTGCCTTTTGTTGTTGTATTTCCAGAAGCGAGAGCTCAATTAAAAAGACTCTACAAAGAGACAATTCTGACCAAGACTTGAAATTTAGCAAAAGCACGCAAACCTATACTGTACTTATTTCAAACAACTGTGAATATCTTTCTTATCAAAACTGAAAGATGTCTTGCCTACTGCGCAGACAAACATGTCCACCCAGCCTGATGCTGTTTGTAGTGCACGTCCGTGTTTTTGTGTGCGTGTCAAAGCAAGAGATAGAATTTATTTTCATCTTTGGCTGTTTCCATCGAGCAAGTGCATCTTCTCAAAAAGGATTGTAAAGAATATTTTTCAAAGATGTGGGTAAGTTGACATTTAGAAAACAAAATACATACAAAGGAAATAAAATGGAATCTCTTTTTTTCTCCCAACAGGATTAAGTGCACATTGGCCATCCTAAAATATTAAGCAGCCCAAGATGAAGATGAATGTTTCTTGGGTGACATGTTATTGTCCAGTTTGTCCAACTTGTCATTAGACACATAAGGGGTCGGACAATACAAGTGGTAAGACAGTCAAACTCACTTCAACAACAATTAGCTACACCTCAAACAAAAGAAGAGTTTTTTTTCCTAAGGTGGAAGGTTGGAAGAAAACATTTGGCGCTTGACTGTTCCAACACTTTTCACAATTTGCCACAGGTGAATATATCTTTGAACTAGGTAACGGCTTCAGATCAATTGGCTGATTCCGCAAGAATTAATTACATTAGAGGATGCAACTGTATTCTTTCGCAACAGGCAGTACTGCAAAGATGGGAGTTTCGAGTCATATGACTTGACTGGAGTCAGACTTGAGTTGATATTTTTAGGACTTGACCTACATGACTTAAGAAGTCATATTGTTTTGCAGTTTGAAATCTACATTTTAACACAGTTTCACAGGAAGGAAAGCAAGGGAGAGGGGTTTAATTCACGCCACAGTGGCAACCTAGTCAGTGTGTGAAGTAGCAACCTGAACAACAACAGCGACGATGGGAGCAACTCGGAGGATCATTCATTTGAATGAATGGTTATCTTGTCAATGACATGGGCAAAAATGGGATGGTAATACGCACGGTATGAACACACAGCAATGACAATGTCTAACTTCATTTGTCATTACAAACCTACAAAAAGGTAAGCTAATATCACAGGTGAGCTAGCGATACGAACAATGGTTTGCGACCAGTGAAAAATATGTGATTGTGAATGTTTAAGTATCCCTAAGTAACCTAACTAGGGGTGGGAAGGTTTGTGAAAACGGTCCAAACTGTACATTTAGAGTGTGGTGTTACTGTTCGCACAGTTATGCAAAACTCCTGCCAACCCTCTATTTAACAATGGGCTGAAGTGATGTGCATTTTGAAACATGGGCTATGTCCAAATTCACAGGCGGGGTCCTCCAAAGGCCGCATGACGTCACTTCGCGTGACTTGACCGCATGTAATGTCAAAAATTTCACATTTGGCCTCTCCAAATTCACCACGGTTTATGTTGATGATAATTGCTGTTCGGTAGATACGTTTTGTGGCTCAAAATATTGTGCAAACATTTATTTTATTGAATAGACTGTCTCAATAATTCATCCACGATTCTCATATCTTAAATTGATCACTTCAAAAATAGTATTGCAGGAAATTGAAAAAAAAAGTAGTGTTAAACACTTCAGACAGAATGAGAACTGTAGCAACAAAAGAGAAAAAGAAAGCAGAGATGGACGCAAAACACTGCAAAGTCCAGACCTAAGGCACAGTAACAAAGTAAACCAACATGATCAATATTTGCTTGCTTTTATTTAAAGCTGTACATGCTCAAAAGTTTCAGTGATGTGACAATTACAACCTGCAGGGGTTTATGTCACCCATATGGTATCTACGGCCATACAGAAAAGTCAATCGAACAGAAATACTTGAGAGTCGAGACAGGTAAAACTAATGGCATTTCATGGTGTTCCAGCGTTAAGGATGTTGAGAAAAAGTCCAGAATTTCCTTTGAGTGTATGCACTGTACTTACGATTATTATAAGTATTGACTGGTACTGCTCACAGATGCCACAGAATGTGGACTCATCAGGTGACTAAATTTGACACTGGCTGGGTTCTTTCGAGGATCAGTGTAAAACACACGCATGCAGACACACACACACACACACACACACACACACACACACACACACACACACACACACACACACACACACACACACACACACACTTGAAAATAGCCCCAGTGAAAAAAGGAGATGCATCTCTGACTGAATGCAAAACCGTTAGCACAAATAGAAGTTTAAGAATCATTTGAACTCTTGATTTATGACGTGATTACAATTAAATGAGAATACTCACATTTGTGTTATAGTTGTATCTCAATCAAAACATTTATATATAATTTTTTTTGGGGGGGGTTGAATGTGGCATGTCAGAAATGAGTACTGAGGCTTAACACAATAACTTTCATTTCAAACGCACGGGAGTGGAAAAAATGAGCCCAATGTAAAATTAGTTACATTTGATTGCATACAGGTGGTTGCAATGCTTACTGTCTGAATGCACACAGGCTGCATGAGTGCTGTGGGCTGAAATGGTACCAGGTGAGGTTGCAGAGTGCACACACACACACACACACACACACACACACACACACACACACACACACACACACACACACACACACACACACACACACACACACACACACACACACACACACACACACACACACACACGAGAACAAATGCTCACGCCTGCTCGCTGAAAGTTAGGTACCAGAATGAATGTCAAAGCCGCACCAGAGATGTACCAAGTCACCCAGCATCAAATATCCTGGTCACCCACCTGCACAATAGTGCAATACCAAACTCCTGCAATGTACCATGCTTAAACAAGAACCCATCCCGGGCAACTTGACCACAATATAAGACCAAATACTTTGTTGCAAATCCTTTGCTTAAAATAACCGCTTCAAGCGTACGGCCCTTTGACATCACCAAACTTTTACAGTCTTCTTTTCTTATGATGTGGACACGAGAAACAATACGTTTATATACACCCACAGGTGCCAGCGTCAAACAATCATATGCACAAGTACTGTACCATAAATATCAATTTGCTTATTTTACTAAACAATCACACACGAAAAAAAGCAAACAGTCTTCTTTTGTGATGTTTTCATAGACTTTTACTGCAACATCATTCTGTTTTCATTTGTTTTCGGAAGTTACACTTTGCAGTCTCCTCTTTCGAAGGCATGTATTCTGGAGTCGTATGACCTATCACATGGCTATCTGGCTATCCAAGGAGAAAATGGTCATGGTGAGCATAATTGCAGCTTTAAATCCAAACAAGTGGCAAACCCTAAATAAATAAATAAATAAAATTTGACATCCCTAGGACGGGGAGAAATTTGAAATATATTGAATCTAAATGAAAACCTGTTCGATTTTTAGGACCGTGCAAACACCTTTTCTAAAGATTCTATTATTTGTGATGCATCCACATTGTGGGTCATTTATATTGTGATGGTTACATTTTAGAATGAGTACCAAGCAAAGTAGTAGACTGATACAGTGAAACAACTCTACAACGAAACCTACATGGGCGAAAATACCCCCTAGTGTGAAAATATTTTCATGCATGAAAGCCATTCCCCCTTTTCTGCTCCCCCTACAACGAAAAGTCCCCCTGTTCCATTATACAAAATCTTTTTCTCTGCTCTTGCCTCACAATGAGATTCACTACAACTAAAACAAGCCTTACATAAAACGCTAATCCAACATCAGCATGCCACAGCGACCGCTACTGCTTCCTTCGGAAACGGCAACAGCAACCACCACACTGGTTTACACATGCGCATTGGCAAAGGCGATCGCTCTAAGACTGCAAGGGAAGCTCAGCTTCCCCTAAAATGTAAAAAAAATAAGTGATCAAATATATGTGTATACATACAATTGTGTGTACATGTCATTGACTAAATATGCGCTCCAACGCGCTAAACTTTTGTTCCGAATCAGCTTCTTATTACTGGTTACGACGCGACTCTCTTCTCATTCATTCCCGTAGCTTCACTGTGCTTTAAACTGTGTGGACGCTGAGCGTCTACAGCGCGGACGCTGGGCGTCTAGAGAGTTCAGAGCCCGTTGTCCCAATGCATTGAAACGAGACAAGTCATTGGATAAATGCAGGTTTTGTCCCGCCCATTGGACGCTCAGCGTCTCTGGGAGTCTATGGACAGTCGTCGTTTATCGGCTGGCACGGACGCTCAGCTTTACTGCATGATGATTGGATGATCTGTCTGAGGCTGAATCTCTTTTTGATTGACAGCGAAATGAGCCAATCACCGATCTTTTGGTGTAGGCATCCGTGAGAGCATTTTTTCAATTCTCATTCTGTTCTGAGTTGAACTGGAGACGTCTTCTAATCATTTTAGCGACACTCTCTTTGTTGAAAACAACTAGCGACAGATTAATCTTTTAACCTGGTGTGTTTTATTGTCATTGCTTGTGTTCGCAGACTGACTTATATCACCACAGTTAAGAAGAAAAGGGAGTAAGAAGAAGGAAAAAGGGGAAGGAAAAGAACAAGAAGAAAAGAAGGAAAGGAAAGTGAAGAAGACAAGTGCCTTACTTCTGGCAGAGCTGATTAAAGAGGATCTTGGGATTAACTGGACCTTTTCCTGGTTCTTTCATGCACTGGAGGAAGAGAAGCATGGCTGCAGTCAGGGGCTCAGGACTGGGCAGCATTGCTACTAATGGGGCCTGCAAAAAAAAAAAGAAAATGTCATAACCTTGAATTAACATAATTCCAAATTGGTTTTCACTAGGGTGTGCATCAGTCCAATAAAAGCTAATTTGATACACATCTCGATCCATACAATAATACCAGTCAAGGACAGTTTATTCTTCAAGAGGAACGATTCAATTCGGTTCAATTCAGTGAGATTATGATTAGATTCATTATGGTACTGCTCAGTTTCTTGTTATCATTCTATATACAGGTACATGTAAACAAACACATACATCTCAATATATCTGCTACTCACTACAGCAAGCTGTTGTGTAGTAGAAATATATACAGTTGCTGCCAGTAAATAAATACCGACCCAGTAACTTAACAATTAGTATTTGAAAAAGAATTCCAGAAGTCAAGAAGAGGACATTTGAACTTTACCAGATTGCTCTCAACTGGGGGGCAGATCCTTAGTTTATACCCTTTCTCCTTCACTTCCTGGATGAGGTCAATGAGCATATGAGTTTGGGACAGATTCTGCAAGAAATAAATTCCTATCATTTACATTTAAATCACGTCACGACACCCAATACTGGATATCCACTCAACCATTCTTAGATTGTTGCAATTCCATGTGGTCATTTGAAATATCCTTGTGAAATGTTGCACCGATGTACTGATGGTCATGTTCTCGCGTGTTGCTTTAAAATGAAAGCAGAGTCTTGGTGAGGAGTAGCGAGTGTCCCATAAGAGAGAGAAGTATCTTTTCCGTTGCTATCAAGAGATTTGTTTGGTCACATCTTGGCAATGAAGACAGTTGCTATGGAAAAGGCACAATGGAGCCAGCATTGTGAATGCAGACACGGCTCATCCTCTAACAATTATATGTTTTCACCAAAAAGATTGCAGTTTTCAAGGAGAGAATACAAAAGAGAAAGAGTGAGCGAGCGAGAGGGAATAGCATTCGCACTCACTCGAATTTCTATCAAAGAGGAAGGTCCTAGGGGTGATTAACAAAATGGCAGAAAAAAAGAGGTTCATTGTTAAAGAGGCATGTCAGTTTGCAGTGACCATGACACAACCAGAGAGAGACTAGGGAGGCTGCATGGTTGAATTGCATTGTGATCATGCTCTGCGCCAACCGAAAGCCACTCATGTGTGGGCAGGTAAACATGTCCAAGTTTGCACTGCTTTTCTCACTGTTTTGAAAATATATCAAAGTGACCTCAAAAGCTGGTCAGAGCACAACTGATGTTTTGTTATTGGACTTCTGTGCTTGTCACGGATTGTCCATAATAAACACCATGTTAAAACATAAGAGTGGAGGAGTTTTAAGTCTCTTGGGGTCTTGTTCACGAGTGAGGGCAGGAGGGAGCGGGAGATCGACAGGCGGATCGGTGCAGCGTCTGTTGTGATGCAGACTTTGTATCGGTCTGTCATGGTGAAGAAGGAGCTGAGCCAAAAGGCGAAGCTCTCAATTTACCGGTCGATCAAGGTTCGTACCCTCACCCATGGTCACGAGCTATGGGTTGTGACTGAAAGAACGAGATCTGGATACAAGTGGCCAAAATGAGTTTCCGCCGCAGAGTGTCGGAGCTCTCCCTGAGAGATAAGGTGAGAAGGTCAGTCATCCGGGAGGGGCTCAGAGTTGAGCCGCTTCTCCACGTCAAGAGGAGCCAGATGAGGTGGTTCGGGCGTCTGATTAGGATGCCTCCTGGAAGCCTCCCTAGTCAGGTGTGGTGTGCATGTCCCACCGGCAGGAGGCCCCGGGGACGACCCAGGACATGCTGGAAAACACCTGGAAACGCCTCGAGATCCCCGAGAAGAGTTGGAAGAAGTAGCTGGGGAGATGGAAGTCTGGGCTTCACTGCTAAGGCTTTTGCCTCCGCGACCTGACCCCGGATAAGTGGTTGAAAATGGACGGATGGATGGATGGATGGATGGAAGTAGAGATTTCCATGTTGGCTTGGTCTTGAGCAAGCATCGCAGTTTCTTATGTGGCCCCTTTGCAAAATTAATTGCCCCCTGCTTTCGGCCAAGGTAATACTGTATTTGATCTTTGTGTTCAGCATGGTTGTCAACTGGTTAGCGCGTCGGCCTCACAGTGCAGAGGTGCAGGGTTCGATTCCGGCTCCGGCCTTCTTGTGTGGAGTTTGCGTGTTCTCCCTATGTGGGTTTTCTCTGGGTACTCAGGTATCCTCCCACATTCCAAAAACATGCGTGGCAGGCTGACTGAACACTCATAATTTGTCCCGAGGTGTGAGTGTGAGCGCGGATGGTTGTTCGTCTCTGTGTGCCCTGCGATTGGCTGGAAACCGGTTCAGGTTTCCCCCGCCTACTGCCCGAAGACAGCTGGGATTGGCTCAAGCACGCCCTGCGACCCTAGTGAGGATTAAGCGGTTCGGAAGATGGATGGGTGGGTGGATTTTTGTGTTGCTTTTTAAAATTTGATTCTGCCCTCTCAAAGTAAGCCATTCTCAACCCTCGCAGTTAAAATGCATAGTAAAGTAAATTGTAGACATCGAATTGTGGAGGACATTGATGTTTTTGCAAAAGCAGTTGAGAAATGTACCAACCTGCATAACAGCATTAAAGAAGCAGGTGTTGCCGAGGTTATTGATGCCTTTAACAGGAACGAAGCCATTGTTGATGAGTGAGCTTTTGCATCTTGAGGGGTCATTACAATCAGAGGGTTCCTCCCTCAATTTCGGGATCTTGATCGATGTTGCTAGAACATGAGAAGACATACAAATTGACATGATTCCAGAAAATGGTGCTGTATTGACTAGTTTATCATGTGAATTCCAACCTTCTCACTCTCACTCTCAGATAAATAACCCAAATTTGTTTATTTTCAACCCACCCGCTGATTTATTATAGAAGCATCCCAACAGTAATGAACCTGTTCCATCAGAATGGGTTGGTCAATTTAACCCCCCCAAAAAAATCATTTAAATATGTAACCTACAATTCTGGGTAGGCCTCTCACTATGGAATATTTTTGTAATCTATTATTCTATTGATTAATCACAAAAAAATATTTAGCAACAAAACTAAACTATATCCACCATGTCTACTCTAAAAAAACAACAACAATAATTTGAAAAATAATTTTGCTAGGAGAATAACAGACTGTGCAGGACTTTTCAATGTTTCTCCAAGTATTGCGACTCAATGTGGCCTGAAATTGAATGACAAATTTTAAGCGCTGACAAGAAAAAATACTTTTGAGGCCCATTCCATAGTTTTTGGAATTTGAAGGTTCAGCTTGGTGAGATGCCAGTCTGTTGCCGCACTCCGTTAAGTAGTACTAATTACATCTGCCCCCCCCCCTATGCTGGCAACATCTGGAGTTTCCAGCTATTCCATGGAGCCATAAGGGAACTCCCATATGTCAGAACAGACAGTGTGGAAGTAGGGAAGTAGCCAACATATAGTGCCTTCCCAAACTGCATTTGACATTGAAAACATGTGCAAGTGAGAATTGAACAACAGTGAAAAGACAGAGCATCTCTTCCAGAATAAGAATCAGAACCTACTGACTAGGGAAATTGATGTTGCAGCAGGAGCACACAGAGGACAAGGCACACACTGATAAAATAACACAATAGATATTTTAAAAAGTAAAACCCAAACTTACCCCCCCCCCAAAAAAAATAAAATAATAAACACATTATAAGAAGCAGATTATTTATCTATCTATGGTGAGTGTTTGAGAATGAAGGTCACAGAGTCAACAGCCCTAATGCAGCTTGAGTCAAAGAGATGCGACTGGCACTAGCTGAGAGGGAGGAGAGGGACGAGGGAACTAACTGGGCGGAATGGGGATGCCTATGGACACACTCTGCATCTGGGACCGTCACCCAAGGTAAACAATGTTCACGGAGCCATCTGGTTGAGACTGGGTGGGGGAGCTGCGGGTCGGGGGTGGGGGGGGCAGCGGAGGACAGTTGAGGGGTGTAGTGGGTGGAGGGAAGGGTTGCAATGAGTACAAGCATATGGAAAAGCAGATTTTTTCTCTCCCTGCAGCAATCAACGATGGAAAATGTCAGCATGCGCTATGTCCACGCTTGACTGTGCTGCACTAAGCACAACCACCTGGCTCTTCTTGCACAGCCAACGAGTACGGGCAACAGGAGCAGTTCGAGTTGAGCCTTTCCCCAGGGTGGAGAAAAGCAGCACGGTACTCACACTCATCCACATGCACGCATGTACATCAACACCTCTTGCACTCCCTTGCTCGTCCTTACACAAGAGATATCCAAAGAAACATAGGGATTGTTTACACTTTGAGAAAATTTGGATTAAAAAAAAAACAAAAAAAAACAAAAGGAAAATTAATAAAGCAACACATCAGTGACCTTGGAGCGCTCTAATATAATTACGGGAAAAATGGACTCAATTCCCAAAGACATACTCCAGCATTTTGTAAAGAGGAGCAAATGCCTTTTTAGCAGCAATGAGAGAGCAACAACGTTTTCTTCCATTTTTACTACCGCCAAGTTCAGTGATGAATAAGGAGTATGTATGGACAGCATATTTCTCAATTACTGCAAACAATTCATCAAACGGAAAAATAATGTTGAGATGCACTTTGTATGATTCCTCATATGACAATCTAATCGTTTGGCCAGTCAGGTTTATGCTTCCATGTTTGCTTACAGTGCAGCAGAGCAAAGCCAGCTCCTTTCATGCAGAGCAAGCAGTCATGAGGAAGGACGAGCAACACCAAATGTCTTATTAATTCACTAATTTGTTGTGACTACAGGGCATAAAAAGCTTACTTCCTTGCCATCTGAGGCCAGACGAGCTCAGTGACGTTTTACTTTCCATACACATGCCAATATATTAAGTGCACCTTCGTGAAATTAATGCTCAGTATTGTGATTTTGCTTCGACTTATTGATTCAAAAAGAAGACTTATGATGGAATTTGAGAAGACTATATTTGACTGTAGATTTTTATGGATTGTATGGAAGACTGTATGGCAGTATAGACAGACAGACCAAAAAATAAAAATAAAAAGTGCACATACTGGCCTACTTTCATGTGCAATGGTGGGAATTAAGACAGGATCACCCTTGATTACCTCCATGAACGCACCACCAGGGAACAAGCATTTTGTTGGCCAATGACTCGTCTAGACACATTAAGTAAGGACAAGTCATCCGTCAGACAGTCAATGCTAACAAACATATCACTCCTTGGCACACTTATCCAAAATAGAAACTTGATGGACACCGATTGTGGGCTACTTGACCACTGTATCAAATGTGGAAAAGCAGCAATCATTCCAATTAAACAATATAAAATCAAATTTAAAAAAAAATGTTGAACATTTTTTAATTCAAAGAAAAAGTAATAGTTTACAAGTCCTGAAAGTTACAATTGACTAATGGTGGGGAAAAACACACATTAAACAAAGCAAGTATGACTCTAAGACAGTCGAAGGAAATATTTATAATATATCATTTGGAAGCGAGCGTTTTCAAATCTAACAACAGATATTTTCTATAATTAAGACCGATCAAGTATAATTCATAAAATAACATTCACACAGTTATTCACTACAATAAATACCATGAAACAAGACGGAATTACAGGATTACGGTGGGAAATGTTTTATGTCTCCTGAGAACCCATTCATTTATTTCACAAAGACACCCCAGGTGCATTGTAGGACAGAGTCGAGCTCCCTGAGGTAAACCGTCCTTTTAGTGGAATTCTGGTGCTTGAGCCAAAGACCTTGATGGTGAGAGAGCATAGTTAATCGACTTTTAGTCTTCAATGAGCTGTTGGAACAAATCATTGTGGATTCTGAAAAACATCCATGCTAGGGCTCCTTTGTGTTTTGGGGAGCATGGGAGAAGCACAACATCTCTCTCTAAAAAATCTGGCCTTCAGACTCAAATGCAATTTTACAAGCTCCTCAACCGACAACAACAGTCTATTTTGTAAAATAATAGCTGTCTATTTCTATAGCCATTTGGCCAACGGGTGTGGGACAATTGGGTGGTAGGAAGGGTGACAGGTAATTGAAAGAGTCAAAACAGTAGGTAGGCTAATCCACCTCAGTTAAAACATATAGCTGGGTTAGCATAGATCCACGATAACACCAGTCCACAAAAGTCCTTTAAATTTACATGCTACACATGTCAAGTGCTTATCCAACACATTCTTTCTTTGTAATGATAATTTTGTATAATAAAAAGAATCCAAATGAATATAGGACATAATTTTTTAGATGTTTTGTCTAAAAAGTGAAATTTGCCCATTTGCAACAAACACGCAAACAAAGAACTTAAAGTGCTTCTTGTCTTCAGTGTCCTGTTTGTTGTTTGTTCTGAAAAATTGGTGTTCCTTGATGCCTTAGAAGGAACAGCATGCTATATACACATTTTAATAAAATAATGCACAATACATCATGTTAGTCATGTACCGGTACTTGGCAAAACATTTTTTTTAAATCTGTATTTTTGGAGCCTGGGAAAAATTATTATTATTATTTTCAGTTTGTGAGTGAAAAATTTAGCCCAGTTTGGAATGTAAAGCAAATGTGTGATATAGTTCACAATTAAATAATGACAATGAATGCTCTCCTCAACAAAATCTCAATGTAAGTACACCAAAGAGTTTGTGCACTCCAGCTGTGGAGAATGATCCAGTTTCTCTAATTTGATCAGGACTGTGAATCCTACTAGTGCTGCACAGAGGCCCAGAGGTGGCAAGACAGAAAACAGAACAAGGGACAAGCGACAGAGTGAGAAAGACAATGGATAACAGAGAGGAGGCCGAACCCCTCACAGCTGCTCACATTCTTCAGGGAACCCAGCCGGGAAGTATCACTCAAGCGCCTAATTCTGCTAACGTGTGCACTCATGCGACAAGTACAGAGAGAGTGGGAGACAGTTTTAGCATCAATCCTGCAACTCTTCAGCTGTGGTTGAGCGACTGACTCAAGACCAGCCCCAATGTGCATGGCTGGTTAGTGTATGGACACTGGTAAATGGACACCGTAGTATTTGCATGACAAACTGTGGGCATGTATAACCACAGGACAGAGCTCTGCAAATACAAATCTTAGGGTCGACACACACTTCGAGATGCTTCAAACTCGACTTGGGGTGGACCATCTAAAAAAAATTAGTTAGCCAATCATGCCAATGACTTGGCTGATTTCATTTGCCGTGAAAAAGTATTTGCCGCCCAATTGATTTCTGTTTAGCTTTTTTTAATGTTTTTTTTTTGCATATTTATCACACACAAAGGTTTCAAATCACCAACCCAATTTTAGTATCACTCAGAGACAACCCAAGGAAATACAAAAAAAAAAGAAAAAAATCCAAACCACTCAGACCCTCTGTGAAAAAGTAATTGCCCCTGTTTGCCAGAATTGGTAATGAGTCTTTCACATCGCTCTGAAGGAATTTTATTTTTATATATAAATATGCACACGTGCATATGTGTGTGTACGTGTATATACACACACACACACACACACATATACAGTGTGTGTGAGTATATACACACACACACTGTATATGTCATTCTCCAATATATATATTGGAGACTGACAGAGCAAAGATGCTGTGGGACTTCCAGATCCAGACTGACAAGATGGTAATGGCGAACCAACCAGATATCGTGATCATAGATAAAGGGCAGAGGAAAGCCGTTGTAGTGGATGTAGAGGTCCCAAGTGATAGAAACATCAGAAAGAAGGAACACGAGAAACTCGAGAAATACCAAGGGCTCAGAGAGGAGCTGGAGAGAGCCTGGAAGGTGAAGGTGACAGTCGTGCCTGTGGTGGTCGGAGCACTCGGGGCAGTGACCCCCAAACTAGATGAGTGGTTGCAACAGATCCCGGGAACATCGGACATCTCAGTCCAGTGCTGGGAACAGCAAGGATACTGCGCAGAACCCTCAAGCTTCCTAGCCTCTGGTAGAGGACCCGAGCTGAATGAGGGACGGACACCACCCGAGGGGTGAGACGAGGAATTTATATATATATATATATATATATATATATATATATATATATATTAGAGTGGTTAGCGCTTTGACCTCACAGTGCAGAGGTCGTGGGTTCGATCCCAGCTCTGGCCTCCCTGTGTGGAGTTTGCTGTTTGCTTGTTCACCCCAGTCCTGTGTGGGTTTCCTCCTACATTCCAAAAACGTGCATGGCAGGATGGTTCTTCGTCTCGATGTGCCCCGCGATAGGCTGGCATCCGGTTCAGGGTGTCCCTCGCCTATTGCCCAAAGACAGCTGGGATAGGCTCCAGCACCCCCCCCCCCCCCACCCCGCGACCCTTGTGAGGATAAACCTGGATTGGAAAATGGATGGATGGATATACGTGTACATACATACATATATATTGTATATATATATATATATATATATATATATATATATACACACTGTATACACACACACACGCGCACGTACGCATTAATCATTAATTATTGTTCATCAACTCTGGAAATCTGTTCGGCATCTTGACACTATCCAGTGACAGTGTCATATTTATAGTACAGTATTAGGAAAATTCATGTGCCTCATATAATTGATATAGAATGACTGCATTTGATTATGAATATAGATTGTCATTGTTAAAGGTCCTTGTCTTTAATTTAGGGAATTGTTCCCATGTTTGAGTGGTGTTTATGAATACATTTGACAGCGACAAATTTAGCATTGATGAAATTGCAACAAGATTGTTTGTAATTATGTGCAGCACTTGTGGTGCCCTACCTGATGTCACCTTGACAGAGTGCTTCTGTAGAAAATCCAGAGTCTGGGCCAACACCTTTTTGTTACAGTGAGTGGAGAGCTCCTCATTACATTCAAAACACCTGTTAAAAAAGGAGTAGTCAGACAAAAAAAAAAACTCTTACTGAGCTACTTTATAATTCAATAACCCAGGCCTGAGGATTTCAGAAATTAACAATCTGTTTTTCAGTTCCGTTAGGTTATCCAATGGGAAACCACTGTAACTAATTTTGGGTTCCGTATATATTCATCATGGGAACCCATTTATCTATTTTGACTGATATTCATAATCAAGAATTTTGATACTCAAAAGAAAAATCTTTCAAGGGCAGATGTTTGAAAATTATGCATTAACAATGAACACAATTACATCAGCAGGTGTGTACTCCAGGTTTATTCAATAGAATATTTGGATAAAAATATGTTGCTTAACACTTTTATTGTACTCATTTGGCATCATGAATACAGCATACCACAAAATCTGAGTATTTTTTCCAGTCTCACACTGCAAAGATTAACTTGCTAGTAATCATTAATATATCAATTACTATGAAATACTATGGCCATTAGTAACACATAATGTATGTGTACACAATACTTCAGTCCTGGCTATATACCATGGGCCACAAGTAAACCTGACACTGTTAACATGATAATATGTGTATGTGTACTATTGATGTAAATAAACATATCAATGGCTACTCACCTCCTTTATTAATACAAAAGCATGTAATAGGAATTGAATGATTAAAATCACGTGATGAGTCTTTTAAAAATGACCTTATTACTATATATAGACTAATAGTATTGATATGGCTTGACGTCCTCTTTGCAACCCCAAGACGATGTACTGTGTAATCTACTCTCAATTCGACCAAATAATCGACCACACGTCATCATTAGGCCTACCGACAGTTAACATGAGTATTACTACCCCCTGTGCCGAATGTTTTATTCATAAAGTGACCATGTCTACAACTAGTAAATTAGAGAATAACTAAGACTGTTTAATAATACTTTTTTATAGCGATTAGCCTTTAGATCTAATGACCAACTTCAAGTACCGGTACTTGCCTCTGAATCGTGCCTCCCATCGTATTTCTCTTCCGTGTTTTGTGCATACATCACACGTCATCTTGGAAATATTGGATTGGATTGGATTGGATAAACTTTATTGTCAAATGTACTGTATGTGGAACATACAGCACAGATTAAATTTCTTCCCTCTCAACACAAAACAAGAGGAGCCGCTGCGGGTGTCCGCGCCGCCATCAAAAGAAAAGTTAACAAAAAAATAACAAATATGCCCTTCTTCGGATGATTATAAAGAAATATATCTGACTGGCATTCCCATTTCTTAAATGTCGTAACTAATACAACTTTTGGTGTTTTTTTTCGCCGCCATCTCTGTCCATCATCCACGTGCTTTCTCAGTGTGCAGACTGAAATAGCAACCCGCATGGGCACAGAATGTTCTGTCCCCCCACCCCCCCCCCCCCACTTAATAAAAACAAAACGAAAGTAGAATAGAAGAAAAGCATTCACACTCCACACCACAAGCACACGTTCAGGCACAGTGAAATCACGATCACACAGGAGAGATTGTATCGCATACAGTCAACTAGTGTGCGTGATTTTTATGGGAAACGATTTTTCGGTACCATACAAATGATCCCACGGAAACGACACGCTACCGGAAACGATCGTTACCGTGAAATCCTCAGGCCTGATAACCCCCACATAAATGTTTTCAAAAGCATTGACGAAGAATCGCTGAACTTGTCTCAGCTGACACGAACTAAAACAACAAATACAGAGAAATTTCCAAAGAAACTGCAACAACGAAAAATGGCATTTTCAATACGACATTTTGTAGAATTTGTCATGACAGTTGAAAAGAAGTCATTTCGATCTTGTGTGAGCATTTTGCCTGAATTTGGAAGGTTTCTCACCAGGCTTTCCAGGTGCTCAAGCTTATGGTGATGCAATGAGACTCGGGATGGAAATCTCGGTGGTGCTTGACAGCATGTTCAATCCCTGAGTGGTTACACCCCTGTAAAAATTATACGCTGCATGTTATTAAAATGATAGCACAGAAACAACACTTCCATGCAGTAGTATGAAGATCTGCTTTCATTCTTTCTTTGGAGCAGCTCTCAAGCGCCATCAGGTAGGATGCACAGCCAGTTCCACATTCCGATTTGAGTATGGCGCAGGGAAACTCAAGGACATTCACAGAGCTGTCCTGAAGGCACCTCTTTGATATCTTGGCTGTGTGCCGAGGGTCACTCCAGTCTCGAGTCAAATAGGTTTTCATCCAAGATGTCTCTTTAAACTGCTGAATTCCTTACTCTTCCTGACAAGTCTCCAATTACGGCTGCTGAAAAACATGCATCATTGCGGGCATGGCCTTAGCCTTACGAGATGACATGTTGTCTAGCACTCACAGTTTACAGTTCAATTTTTGTCTAATCTGACCAGAAGATTTTGTCTCTCATGTTCTCAGAGTGCCTCTGGTTTCCTAGGCAAACTCCAGATGGGCTGTCATGAGGCTGATACTGAGGTGTTTTTATATTATGATTATTATTATTATTATAATTATTATCATATTTGTGTTTTAAGCAATACAAGACAATAATGGAGACCGGACGGATCAACATTTTAGCTCTTTTTCTGACATGCTGTGAGTTAAACTCGAAGCATGTCGACTTCAACTTAAAGAGTACTGGGACCTAATTTGAAATCCACGAAGGCCCACCAAAACGTTACGTCCCCACACTGATCAGCACATGAGACCACGATCAACAATTCCAAATACTGAACAGTTTTAATATCAGTGCTCCATATATACTGTATTTGCAAAGCAGTGTGCATAAATCGTGAGTGGAGAATAAGGAACGCTTTGTTTTGATTCTTTACCATTAAAATACAGGTCACTAACAAATTAAATAGGTAGGCAGTAATAGCAGCCTGAGTTTGGATTGACCCACACTAATGCAGGAGTAAAGTCATTGTTCAAAAACTTGTAGGCTATAAATATAAACTAATCGAATGAAAAACAGTAAGTGTGGCACTAACTGAGTTCACTGCACGCTAGTCATAGCAACTAAACGGCATATGTTGAAACTTTCAAAAACAGAGAGTCCAATCTCCAGTAATTATGTCTCTGAGGCCATGTTCACACTGCAGGTCAATTCAGATTTTTTTGCCCATACATGACATGCATCTGATATTTTCATGTTAATCTGAACAGTACTATTCCATTTTTTTTTTCAAATCCAACCCAGCCCCCTTTCCTTGGTGGACATAAAGTAAATCGGATATGCATTCAATGTGACTGCAGTATGGACGTTCGGGTAGCGCTCATTCAACCTTCATGTCCTCGAAAGACAACCAATGTCACAATTATTCAACAGGACAAGTGCAAAAAGCAATGGCGGACCGAGGAGTCGAAAATGGTCAGTGGCGAAAAGAAGACGCTTTAGAAGTGGTAAATATATGGGGGGGGACTCGTCAGTCTCTCCAGTGTGTGTCTGATGGAAGTCTTACTTGGAAACCACACTTGAGGCAAACTACGATGTCTTGAAATGCTGCTGGCTCACTCTTGATCATGGTTCTTTCCTTCAGGCACTCAGAACACACCAACCACAAGCTGGACAACACAGATTTCTTCACCAAGCTCAAGTCCACTGCCTTCGTCACATGTTGGCAAGTCAACCCTGCATCAGAAACGTAGAACATTAAAATAAACTTTGAAAAACAGACAAAAATGAGCATAAAATCACCTGAAATTATCTACTAGTATACTCTTTAATATTATCAGTTTTCTTTGACTTTTTATGAAGCCACCACAGAAGGGTACTCGTGTGATAACCATAGAATCAGAAATGGCATGTATTGCACTGAGTAACCGCACTATAAAATCGACCCACCGCATTGTACATGGATTCAGAAAAAAAAATAAAATACAGGTATAAATAAAAAATATAAATCACAGATGTATGCACATACCTAGATGCTTATAAAAAATTATATTTCATGTCTAACTAATGTTAAAAATGTATGTACTAGTGATAAAAAGTACCTTGTTTCAAAAAATTGTTTGCACCAAGTCATGCGCAAATGCGCATGCTCAGCGAGTCTGCATGCCTAAGCCCTCGGGCTACTCCTATTCCCACCCAGCTCTGCTGCTCCATCCTACCAGGCACTCTTGGCAGCAACTCTATACAAGCATCGGACCCTTCACGTGGATCTCGCCAGCTGGGGTGCCCAGTGGGACCCCACGGTGGCGGCCGTCACCCTCCACTAGGTCGGTTCGGTTGCATTTAAAGGTTTGCTGAACTTCGTTTAAAAATAATAATAAAATATATTTTTTAAACAAGCCAGTCTTCTGCATAGTGGAGTGCTTGTCATTTTGAATCAGGTGTGTGGGAGGAGGGAAACATCTTAAACTTCTAAGTCTTGCAGACTGGAGTTTGACACCTCTGGCTTACACGAATACTGTAAATACAGTATACAGAGTGTCCTTACATGTCCATTAAATGCAGCTTTGTGTCTGTCATGTATATTTTTTTACCTCTAAATAAAAACACTAGGTTAGCACTTCAATGGGTGTTCAATAACATGCTTTGTGTATGAATTGTGTTGCATGAGTGTATTTTCTTGAGGTTCTCAAAAATAAAGTTCTCTTGTGAAAAGATCATGTTCATAGGTTTGACATGAATAGACTGGATGAAAGGTAACTCATTGTAAATTTCACACACAGCAAAAAGTTCATGAAATTAAAAAGCAGAGGTTAACATGATTTCACCCCCAAAATATCTCCATTTAGCTGACTTTTTTTTTAAAGAATCAAAATTGAGAAATGTTAGGAAATGGAATTGAATCAAAGAACCGTAATGGTCCAAATTCAAACAAGGCCCAACCAGAGTATCATAATTTCACTAACATTGGACCTAAGGGTGCCAAATTCACAAAAAACAAAAGCATCAAAAACATTCACCATACACTACTAGAAACAACAACTCCTCTACAATGGTGACACTAAAATACATAACATGTGAACAAGACATTGCAACAACAAACTCATTTTTTTTACCACTACTTCGAGTATATTTCATTTGTGAAAAGTGAACTGATCAACCAAATGATAAAAATGCAGTGAAAATTTTACAGTTTGAGCCCTGCGAGTCCCAGGGACTCGCTGATCATAAAGTATGAGTCCCAAATTTCGAATTCTGAAATGGTCTACTTATTCAATTGCATATGATAATAACACAAACAACAACAATATACACTGATAATAGGTTTATTTCTTACAAACAAATGCTGCAAAAATGTAAATAATTCAGGCATACAAGATTTGCTGGGAAATAGATTCTTATTTCATCCCATGGTTCAGCCTTTGATTTCATAAATTCTCCTTTCTTTACTCTGCTTCCAATGATGCAAGCCTTCTCAAAGTCAATTTATCATCGCAAAAAGCTATCCAACTTTAGCTGCTTCCTCTGTGATATCTCGGCAATAAACTTTCGCAACACTGGTTCGCAAAACACTTGTTTTAACATTACACAACTTGGCAATCGTCTGCTTCCCGTGAGGTGAAGGCCGATCTCGCCAATCCCGTCTCGCGAGAACGGAAATCTCGTCACGCGAGATCAAAACAACAATGGCGGTGATGATCAAACTGCAATCGTTGCTGGAAAAAAAGATGTACCGTAGCTTTTTTTGTTTTGTTTTGTTTTGACTGAGAAATTTCCTTGCGTCCCAAAAACGCACATTATTTGGAACTGTGCGTCCCGTGGGAAAATTATGCGTCTAGGATGCGGGACGCATAGGTAACGAGATGGCTGAAAATGACTCATTTGTTTGCAGAATCTTTTTTTTTCATGGCATTAATCAAATATTCATTATATTTTGTACCCCAAACCCATAAACAGTCGAATAAGCATCGCCAATAATCAGTTATTTAAAAAACAAACAAAAAAAAGAAAAACACATGTTGTACTGAAGTGACTTACCACTGACTTCATCTGATGATTCGTCATCTCGAGGTTTTCGAGGTTTATTTGTCCGCTTAGTCATGTTGGCGGCTGTCAAGGGCAGGGGCTCCTTAAGGCGCATTTGGAACTCTGCAGGTTAAGATTGACATTATGACACAAAACAAGCACATTGTACTAAATTGCTGTTTTCCCCTTGCCATTGGGGCTGGGTGATTAATTTTATAGAGTATTTCACACCAGGATGATTTTTATTATATATACCGGTATGTTTTAATTAAACGGATTCCACAGTTCAAAGTGTATCCCCACTAACATGCGCAGCTTACGCTGACATCATGGGTGGCAGTAGAGTGGAGCGGATTTGCAAAAGTATAGTCAGTGTCAAAACATTTGTTGCTATATTTAGTGACTTTTCCAAAATGTTAAGTGACTATTTGTCAGGAAGAAAAAAAAAGCAACTGGTGACTTGAATTCTTGTTAATAAGCATTTGTATAACATGAGTAATCATTTCAACAATAGGTTCTATATGACAAAAAAGCAATAGGATATTGCGGAGCCAGTTGCGCTTAACAATGCCAAAGACAGTGTCCATTTATACATTGCAAAAACAGTGCATGATTAATATGTTGGAAACTTGACTGACTGACTGACAGTATGTGCATCCATGCCACATATATTGTGCAGAGGTCACCTGCTTGTGGTATTTTTTTTTTCGCAAAATACAAATAAATGGAGCCAGACAGGTCATTTGATGTTATTTTGTTAATCATTTTTTCTGTTTATTTATTAGTAATCATGTCTACATACGTGTTTTGACAAATATGATTTTTTTTCAAGAATATAAGGGATTCAGATCATCGATGGAAACATTTAGTATAATATTATAGAGAGAAAAAAACAACACTATAATTTCTGGATAAAGTGAGTAAAGCTAATGTTTGGAAATAAAATTGCACAAAGAAAAAAAAGTTATATAAGTGAAGTGGTGGGTAGATTTTTGGTAGAGAGGAAAACAAAACCTGCGATTTACTGTATTTGGAAAACCATATTACCCAGCCTTACTTGTCATGTCAGACAACAAAAACAATGTGTAGAACTTGAGAATTGGTACATAACGTCCACCACAGCAATTTACCTCTTGACTCTTGACCCTCTTGACATTTGAACATACGAACGATGAATCTAAAATACTTCAATATAATAGAACATTTAAAAATCTAACTAATTAAAGAATCTTCAACGTCCACCACAGCAATTTACCTCTTGACTCTTGACCCTCTTGACATTTAAACATACAAACGATGAATCTAAAATACTTCAATATAATAGAACATTTAAAAATCTAACTAATTAAAGAATCTTCCTAGTTAATCCATGCTCACAACGGATATCTGGATAATATTCAAGATACTGTATACTGCATTACATATTACTTTCTGTTCGGCTGGAACATAAATTTAATTTGCGGCATTCACCAAGTGCTTCAGAAAATAAGGTCACTTACCGATCCTAATTAGCACAATTTGAATTAAACTCAACTCAACTGTACTTGTAGAGCACTTTATAGAACCACCGCTGTATACAATGTAATGTACATAGGCCAAAAATAATTCATACAGCAACAAACAATAAAACAACAAATGAATAAAGAAGACAGCAGAAAGCACAAAAACAGTCAAACCAAAAAATCAAGTCTCATTCTGAGTCAAAAGCCAAATAATGAGTTTTAAGATGAGTTTTAAAGCATATAATAGCCAAGATTAATGCCCAAGATGTACGAAGTGACCCTTTGCTTATTAAACTCGGTATTCATGAGCCTTAAGGAACTCACCTCTTTATTTTTTTGTGTCCCAATGATGGACAGTGTGAGCAAAGACCAGTGATGCTAACTCTCCTTGGCTAGCAAATAGGCGAGCCACAAGCTTCCGCCACAAATAATGCAACTAACTGTTTTCTTTCTATATGCTTGGAAACAAAGGTATTGAGAACTAAAGCCGAACACGTGGAATAACACGTAAGCAAGATACATCCACTGTTAACCTTGACTAAATGCTGCCAGAGTTTATAGCATCAACGAGCAATCCAAATACGTAAACATGTGACGCACTCGGAAGCAATATGGCAATCGGTAGTGTTGCATTCAACGCCCATCCGAAAAGTGGAAGTCTCTGTGAAAGTAGTTTGACTGTCTCACCAATTTTAAAGATTTATAAAATGGGCGGAAAAGTAAAGAATAATTTAATACGCGTTCCATTCAAAGTTTTCATTCAAACGCCAACTCATCAAGTTACGAGCCACATTTGTAGAAATGCGCAGTGGCTTCTCTGAGTAACATTATCATTTAATTTTAGATTTTTCTGTATTTCGAGATTATTTAATAAATCATATCATGCACTATTTTAGTACGCACCCAGTTATATAGTGGATATATAACTGTTTAAAGTTGTAAGGATCATAAACGGTGTGGTGCTCTTTTCTTTGGTCCTCTACGCGATTCGTACTCTGCGCGGATGCGCATGCTCAGCTCGCAGTTAGTAATGTGTTTGTGTTTTGTAAGCGAAATTCGTCTTTTTATAGACGCTGCTTATTGCATATGGCTCTCCGAATGTGCGTGAGATTTTCCAGAGTCGCCCCACGACTATTGTGGGACAGTAACGTCCTTCATCGTGCCTTGGTCCCAAGCAGCCGAATCCACCTGGCAGGTTTTGTCAACACTCATGGTCTTGACACAAGTGAGTGTCCTGTTATGCGTTGTCAACAGGGAACAGTCTTAAAAATGCTTAATGTGCGTGTAAAAAAATCGTAACGTGTGTCAATGTTAGAACACTACGACCAATTGCCACCAAATTTCATGTGCACATGTCAACACATGCCCACGTTGATCTCCGAAAATATGGACAGTTGCCTGAGTATTTTGGATTATATGGACACTAAGCGGGCGACCCGGTGGGCCAGTGGTTTGCCCGTCGACCTCACACTGCAGAGGTTGAGGGTTCGATCCCTGCTCCGCCCTTACTGTGTGGAGTTGAGATAAGCGCGATCGTTTTGATATTTTCATTGACGTGGGCGTAGTGTTAGTTAGTGATGTCCACGTGTATTGTGGCGATTGGTTGTAGGTTTATGACATAAAATCACGCTGAAATGTTTTTAGAGAAGAGGAAAACACTTGATGACCATAAAATCCAAAATATTGGGGTGATTGTTTTTATATTTTCAGAGATTATTGTGGGCACGGATGGGCATGTGGGCATTAATTTGGTGATGATTGGTTGTCTTTTTTTCTAGCTTTTTCTCTATAGTGTACATCTATGGGACGAACAAGCTACCGGTCGATGCCCAGAAGATTCAAATTAATGTGGTGATTGCTTTGGTATTTTCAAAGGTTGAAGTGGGCATAAGTAGAGATGTTCAAGTGAATTTGAAGAACAATTTGTCATAGTTTTCGGAATTCAGTCACGTTAAGCTTTTTTTTTTTTTTTACATTCCTCTATTAACAGTTCACTCAGTTTTGGTGCACGTACATGACAAAAAAAACCCCAACCCACAATAATTTTGTCTCATGCATTTCCAATATGTGGCAAGTTGTTTGGTTGTCCTTCAGCTCCAGAGTCGTGGCTGGGTTGCCGCAGATTCAGTTCGGTGCCACCGAGCTCGGATGTGTCTTATGAGCAGTTGAAGAAGCTCTTGGCCGGTGGGAAGTCTGTCATTATCGATGTCAGAGAGCCATGGGAGCTCAGAGAATACGGCTCCATCCCTGGCGCAATTAACATCCCCTGTAAGTGTTGATTTCCCATAATTGAAATTATTTGTAACAGAGACGTGGACCGTGGATGGTCCAATGGATCCAAGCCACAACGTGGCGCCCGAGGCTAAATTTTATATGGCACCCACTGCCCCTCCATCGACAATTTAGTGCGCATACGCTTACAAGTGTAGTTGAATTTTTAACACTGCCTCTCATTCATAACATCACACAATTTAACATATACAATGGAACATTTTATTTATTTAATGACTGCATCTTAACATATAAAATGGAACACTTTATTTAGTTAATGACTGTATCTCAAATACGTATATCTAGCCATAAAGTCTCTAGCCAGAGGCTGAGCTGCACCATGTTTGTTACAAAATAAACATGAAGCTCGTGTGTGAAGCAATTAAACGTTCTCTTACCGAATGCTGTCTGAGATAGGGGTGTCCCAATACAACTTTTTTCACTCCAGATACAATACCAATATTGTGCCCTCAGGTACTCTCCAATACGATATCGTCAGATATGATATCAGCAGGAATGACACATGCTTTAATGTATTTTTTTTTGTATGAAATGTTAGACTCGATTACGTGGTACTATTCAAACAAAGAATGATAGTCAGCAACTGTAGGTATGATAAAATATAACAGATTTATTTAAAACACTTGGGTTGCATAAATTATATAAGAGCAGGAGCGGAGTTTGGAAAGGACTGCGGAGTCTGGAAAGGACGCTTGTATATGATTGCTAATATCAGAGATTTTTTATGTAGACCGGAAGAATCCGATACAGTTTTGGGGGCTGATATTGGACCGATAGCCACATCAATATCAAATTGGCACACCCCTCGTGTGGGAACCCCAGAATGGGCCAGAGGTGTAGCAAATACTGAATATATCATTACCACACAAGTAATGACATGTCTAAAGCAGGCCTATCAAAATTAATTTATGTTATTTTCCAAATAAAAGGCAGTCCAACTGGAGATGTTAACTATTTCACTGTAGTGGGGTTCCTCAGTTTTCGACAAAGCTCCACTCTGTAGACGGCGATATAGCCCAAATTTGTTCAAAACTCAGAGCGCAACCGAAGTCTATTACAAACCTATGCTAAGATATTATCCATCCATTTTCCGATCCACTTTATCCTCACAAGGGTCGCGGGGGGAGGGGGGGTGGAGCCTATCCCAGCCGTCTTCGGGCAGTAGGCGGGGGGCACCCTTAACCGATTGCCAGTCAATCGCAGGGCACATAGAGACAAACAACCATCCGCGCTTAGACTCACACCTAGGGACAATTTTGGATTGGATTGGATTGGATACAACTTTATTGTCAAATGTGCACATACAGCACAGATGAAATTTCTTCCCTCTCAAGACAACATAAAACAAGAGGAGCTGCTACGGGTGTCCGCGCCGCCATCAAAAGAAAGTTAAAAAATGACAAAATAATACAAAACAACACATGAGACACAGACAATCGTGCAATCTTAACCACTTTCCTGCATACACTTTGTTGTCTGAAGCAGTTATAGATGAAAGAGGAGAGAATCAAAGTGTCCTTTTCACCAGTGGATCAAAGACGTCATGCTGCAATGTGCACATGTCTGCTACAAGCTAAGCTTGAAAGCAACAAGAAGCTGGAGCATCCATTAACGAAAAAGAGAGATTGGCTCTCTTCTCCTGTCCCATTTAAGTCCGCTTCAATTCCAAGCTGCGACTCCCAGTTCCACATACGCATCGGCGCTCTGCGCTGACGCTCCTTTCTTCTCATCGTCGGCTCCTCAATCCATGCATCCATCCAGTCGCAGACTGTCCATCAGCACCGACCTTTTTGCTGAACAAAGCGGGGCTGTGAAAATGCTGCCTACTTCAGGCGCAAGACACAAGCGCCCCGGGGATGTCCAGCAACGACAGTCAAATGGCGCCGACATTCCTCCCAATCAAAAAATCAGTGCTGGTTTTGAGTCTTCATTCAGCCTTCCATGCATGTTTTTGGAATGTGGGAGGAAACCGCAGTACCCAGAGAAAAACCACGCAGGCCCGGGGAGAACATGCAAACTCCACACAGGGAGGCCAGAGCGGGGATCAAACCCACGATCTCTGCACTGTGAGGTCGACGCGCTCACCACTGGACCACCAGGCCACGCTAATGTATTAGTAAAGTCACAATGATAGTAATTATTAATATGAAAAACACTTCTGGCCCATAAAAATGAAACATCCATCCATCCAGTGTCATCGTCAATGTAAAAACGATGAGTAACCCAGCATGCCTTCTTGCGCCCCCTCCAGCAATTCAGTTTATTGTGTGCCGTTCGTAACCTCAAAATGTATCTAAGTATGTCAGAGCCATTGGAAATCCACCCCCTGCAATTTTTTACTACTTGTCCGTGGCTCACCCAAAATAGGTTTATCACTTACATTTGGGTTCTCATTCCATCAGTTGCCAAACATTGAGAATAACATTTGTGTATTCACATCTTCGCAGTGGGTCAGGTGAACACAGCTCTGCAGCTAGATCCGGAAGAGTTCAATGAGAAGTATGGTGGTGAGATACCGCAGAAGATAGACAACATTGTGTTCACCTGCCTGGCAGGTATCAGGAGCAAGAATGCACTTGACATGGCCTCCGAACTTGGATACAAAGAGTAAGACTCCTTAGTTGTGTTGCAGAATTCTGGAAAATCTGGATGTTAATGGAACTGAGTGTGACTCCTTGGAACCTGAAATTGTTATTAGAACAAGGAGGTTAAATGTTACTGATCTTATCTTGCACTATAATCTCAATGAAAACATTGCACCCGGTAATTATTTCAGGAAGTGTTCATTTTCTCCACCATGCTTGCTTTACTTACATACTACTAATGTATTAAAAAAAAAAAGACTCAACTCTTATGATTAAAGCTAAGACATTGTAGCTCCTAAATGCATTGCACAGAATTTGACCATTTGATTTCAACTGTCACAACATTGACATAGAGTACAACAAACACACGATATTATATTAAAGACACAACTTGTCAGGGAGCAATTGTTTGTTTGTTTGTTTGTTTGTTTATTGAACATAAAACATATATACAGTAATAATTTGACAGAAAATAAGGTAGATAAAAAAAGTAAAAAGAAAGAAATTTCAACATTCAACACAGTTATTATGTTCAAGGGAGTAAGAAGAAGTAAAAAACTTATCTAGTCCTACCCCGTTATGTGATTGTATCTAATAAATCATTTTTATATCAATCAGAAAAGAAAAAAGTAAGAAGAAAGAAGTCTCCATTAAGGCTCATACTTTACCCTTAACCGTGATATTTTTACAACTTTTGGTTTGTATCGGGATTATATACTTCCACACCCTGACACTCTTGTGTCAATTTTCTCTTGTATTCATAATGGATATTTATATACCTTTCTCTATTTATCAACTTAGTTCTGATTTATCATTATATTTAATGTTTTGAATTTATCATTTTAACTCTGATTGATGTAGGTTGTTTGTACTATTTTTTTGAATTTGTTTTTGAACTCAGCAAGCGATTTACTCATTTTCAGGTCCGTTTCGAGATTATTCCACAGATTAACACCTTTGATAGATACACTTCTTTGCTTGATGTTTGTTCTTGTTTTGAGTTTTTTGAATAAGTTGGTACCTCTTAAATCATAGCTGCTTTCTCGAATTTCGAAAAACTTCTGAATGTTTTGGCAGAGCAGGTTATTGTGTGCTTTGTACATTAATTGGGCGATTTTAAAGTCAACCAGGTCATAAAATTTCATCGTATTTAATTTGATAAATAGTGGATTTGTGGGTTCCGTATATTTTGATCTATTAATAATTCGAATTGCTTTTTTTTGTAGGTTGAGAATAGGGAGTGTGTTTGTTTTGCAGGCATTTCCCCATATTTCCACACAGTAGGTCATATATGGTAATAATAATGAAGTGTATAATGTGTACAAAGATCTCTTATTTAGCACTTCCTTGTGCTAAATAATCCTTGTGTTTTGTAGAGGATCCCTACGTTTTTGGCTATTTTTCTTTTTACGTTATCGATATGTGGCTTCCAACATAGTTTTGAGTCTATTACTAATCCGAGAAACTTGGTTTCATACGCTCTTTCTATCTCAATTGAGTTTACCATAATTTGGAGGAGTTGGAGGAGTTGGAGAAGTTTTACGTTCTATGCTCACAGTTCCCATTGTCAACCAGTTGTTCACAAATGCCAACACAATGTTACTACTGTACTATCTAAAGGGGGAAAAAATGTATTTATAACCCATGACTTCTCTCCCCACCCCTCATTTCACTATCTCATTCTGTCCCCTATTCCAGTGTTCAGCATTACCCGGGTGGATGGCAAGACTGGGCAAAAAAGGAACACCAAAACTAAAAGTTCAGCAGAAAACTCAAGGTTTTTTTTCCATTGTTTTCTTTGGCTGACAGTTATCTGTAATTTACATACAGTATGGAATAATAGTGTTCGTTAACTTTTTTTCCCTCTCTTGTTTTATCATTTGGTCACTTTTTTTCCCATCTATGAATCCCAAAACAGATTTATTCGCTAAACACACATCAGCTTGTTTTCCGAATGATCGCCTTAATAATCAATACGGCAATAATACTTGAAATATTGTGAATTGAGTGTGATCTCTAATTATTGACAATCCATTTACTACCTGTAACATTCAAGACTGGTGATTATTAAATATTAATATATGATATGCAGAAGATGCCCTTGTTTTATTACCCTGGACTTTAAATAATGCAAGGTATTTAAACAACGGTGCACTATGCAATGTTAAAATAAAGTGGTGTATTGAATATTGTGAACAATTCTAAATTTCAAGTTGATGTAAATATGCTGTGCTGGAAAATGTGGTTGTTCTTTTATTTGTAAACCTCTGAATGATTAAAGTTTTGATTTATAAAAGATTTTTCTCTCCTTTCTGTCCCACAACACTATGTTTTTGATAGCTTGTTTACTGGGGAAAAAACCCCCACTTCTGTTGGCTCAGATGACACACTCTGAAAACTGAGATGAGTGTATTTATGATGCACGTTGAATGATCACTACTGTACCACCAACCCTTAATGCAATATCAGCAGATTTCTGTATCGCTTGTAAGTGTGAGACCAAGGACCTTGTTTTCTGTTCAATGAAACATATCCGCAAGCGCAAAGTCAATGGATAGAAAAATCATGTATTGTTGTTCAGTTTTATAATGAATTGAATTAATTCCCAGCAAATGTCAACATAGATTATGCCAATGTTAAATGAAAGAGTCTGATCTTTCTACATGCATCAGTAAAGAATTTCATTGGTTTTCAGTGTCTCCCCCCCCCCGCCCCCCCCCCCCCATTTTTATGATTCTTTTTTCAAAATCACCAAACGTTGTTGGCTGCTATTTTTTAATTTTTAATTATATATATTTTTATTACCTCAAGACAATTCTTGACACTCGGGGCCGGATTCACTGAAGGACTGCGTGGTGCTCACAGGTAAAAATTGAGCGAACAGAAAGCAGATGCTGAAATGCATCACTAACTGAGACACCAAGCCGAATGCGTCTCGGTCATCCGGTGGTATTATTTAAATTAGGTTATATGCATGCAGTATATTTGGCAGAGAAATTGTCCACCTCCATGCAAATGATCCTCATTGATAAAGATAAGATATCCTTTATTTGTCCCGCAATGGGGAAATTACAATCAGAATTCAGAAAGGAAAACGCTGAGTAGGGAGAGGGGAAAAAAAACCACGCTCGAACTATCCTCTTCTGAGGATAATTTAAGTCCAGAATAAAAAAAGACCCTAGCACATAAATAAGCATATGACAGTTACAACAAGTCACAAGACATAACATGTAATAAGGGGGAGGATGAATGGGAAGGGGGGGGGGGGGTGGAGAGGGGTGACCGCGACGCGTCCGAAAATGACCAGCTGCACGGACACGAGCACTCTGCATGTCGAACCACATCACGGGGGAAAAAGAATCGGAGCGATGAAGACGGTGATAACAAGGATGTGTATGCGCGTGTGGTTGTCCAGTTGTGTATGTGTATGCGTGTACAGGTCATAGCTGCTTCGTCGAGGTCTGCTCATCATGAAGACAGTCCCGGCTTATCAGTCCATGGCCGAGAAGGAGGGGGGTGATGGTGGGGGCCCTAGATTCCATGCATGCTTCCATCCAGGGGAAAGGGCCAGATAGTGTTGTTTGTTTTGGAGGGATGGCCGCCAACAATTTCAGACAGCCTTGAGTCCTTGGTCTGTATCTCTTCACTGGCGCCGATCAGCCGAATCCGAAAACTCTTTCCGCAGCGCAGATTCCAACTTCTCCATGATGTTGTCGATCGCGCGGAGTCGCTCCAAAACCACATCATTGCAGTTGAGCTCAGTCACCGCTTGAGTCTGAGTGTTGGACATTCGCGCCAAACCATCCAGAATGACCGGCAGCTTCTTCACTTCCAATAAAGCCGCTCCCGTCGGTTGAATTTTGCGATAGAACAGAAAGCTGCCAACACCAAACAGCAGCATACCTGTTATCATAAGGCCAATAATGTAGATGTCCACATCCTCCACGGACAGTATTGCCAGGCACACCGGTCTCCACTTTCTCCATGGATCCAGGGCGTATCTGGCAGCAAATGTCCCCGGAGGGCAAGCAGGCTCCCCACTGCCTGCTCTTTTCGTCAAAAAAATTTTGTCGATTGCATCGAGAGACCAGCCAACTGATTCCATGGTTAGTTCTTCCGATGAAAATACGGTAGGAGGCTAGGAAAAGTTAGACAAAGACAGCACAAAGACTAAGTGGCGAGCAAGGAGAGGGTGGGGGTGAGGGCAGGAGCTGTGCAAAAAGCGTCCGCCTTTGTCGAGAGCCAAGCAGAAAGAAACAAAACAACATCTAATTCACGAACGCCAGTGTTGAAAGTCACACGCAGTGTGAGTAATGCAAATAAACTTTGACAGTTGCCCGTGTAAGCATCTTTTATTTATTTTTATTTTTGGAGGGGACACATTACAACCTGCAACATCTGAGCAATGTGAGGTAACGCTCGACATGTACAAAGTACAAGAGGTCCTAAATTAGCATGTTTTGGGTTGGTATATCATTAGCGCAATATCCTTTGTGAATAGAATGTTAAGACGCAGCAATGTGCAGATGAAATGCAATGCAAATGAAATACAATTAAAGATGCTATCAGCGACCACAGTTCATTCTTTGTGGATTTGGCCCACCGTTTGGGGGGCGCAAACAACGTCTACAGAAATCTGGTGTAAAATTATCACTTGAAGCGTCTATTAGCGAGGGGACGCATTGACAGAGCAATATGAAGGGATCATTTCGTGCCCAATGATTGAAATTCATTCTTTATGGATTTGGCCCTCGGTGATAATGTATGCTGTCTTGCTCACACTCGGATAATGTTAATGAATGCTTCATGATCTCCTGTATGATTACCTGCACTTGTTCTTGAAATTGTTGCCGTCTACTGCTTTAAATGGACTGCTCTCACCGAGGTTTCAAAGGGAGATGGAAAAGACTCTGTCTGATTTCAGTTTGATGCTGCTGAAAGATCTGAAGCGAAGTGGCCGTTCCTCCCAAAACTAGTGGATGAGGAAGACCAATACATTTATTTCTGCTGTAGCTTGAAATCATTTGGGTTTGAAATCAAAGGATTTATCTGAGACAAGTTTGACATTTTTATTATGAATAGACAAATGAAGCTTCATGAAGCACTTGTGATGATGTTTGATTCCTCTAGATGGCACGCTTGAAGTAAAGATGCAGTGGAAATGCCATACATTTCCATTGCACTAGCAATTATCTTTAATCCGTCTAGAGGAGTAAAAATCACCATCACTAGTTTTTATTTCCAGGTATCTGAGCTGGATGCATAGTTTTAAAGTGTTTCAGCATGTATTATTGCCAGTTTGATCAGGCAAACAATAAGTAGTACTAACTCTGCTTAGTTTTACACCTTGATTTTGCCTTTGATGAATGCATTTACTGTGGACAAGGTGGGGTTTAGCAACAAGAAAACACTGAGAGTTGTCTATGGATGAAAATAAACAATCAGGAAGCAGAGAAGATGGAAAGTCAATCATATGATACACTGTAGCTATATAACAAAAATATTGTCCTTAGCCAGTACACCCACAGCCACAGTGTCATGAATGTCCTGTAGAGCAAAACAATAAAAACACACTCAGCAACATACAACAAATGGGTAAGAAAAAAATAGCAGCAGTTGATTCCAAATTTGAGAGCTCTGAAGAAGGCCTCAAATCAACCTGTCTGCAGAAATAACGTCAAGGGGGCAAGAGTGAAGGTATATCACAATGTATTGTTTTGAGACAGATTGGAAACAAAAGCACAGAAAGTTTCACCAAGAGATGCAAATCACTCCGAATGCAAAGGTCAAGCTGGAATTCACCCAAAAAGTACTGAGAAGGGCCAAAGTGTAAATGGGAAGATGAGTGTGAACGTCAAACACTTTAAGGCCAAAAGGATGTGATAATCCCAAACAAGTGTAGTAATGTCATAGCTGTTGCTTTGGTACGTTGAGCGAACCTACTGGCATTGGTCAAATTCAGATATACCATATTTTCCGCACTAAAAGGCGCACCTAAAAGCCTACCATTTTCTTAAAAGCTCACGGCGCGCCTTAAAATCCGATGCACTTTGTGTATGGTCATTACGGTAATATGTCAACCCCAAAATGGCTCCTTGCTAGAGACATGCTTACAACGCAGAGTTCAAACTTAAGGCGATCGGTTTCGCAGTTGAACACGGAAATAGAGCAGCGGCAAGAGCGTTCAATGTTAACGAGTCAATGTTATAACTTGCTGTTGGTTAAGTGAACTGTGTCGCTTCTTTATTAAATAAGTTTTAATGATATCTGATCGTCACTATATAAATCAGGGTGTAGTGTAGTGTAGTGATCTGTTGGCATTTCCTTGAGCGTAGCTTGATCTAGTGGATTTGTATGCATTGTAGATTGCGTCTTATAAAGTGATGCATCCAATATATATATAGTGGTGCATCCAATATATGACAAAAATGACAAAATAGGCCATTCATTGAAGGTGCGCCTCATAGTCCAGTGCGCTTTTTAGTGTGGAAAATACGGTAACCATTTTTGGAGGCCACTGTTTTCTATGATATTTTCGCCCTAATCCAGAGACAACTAAGTGTTTTATGCAAAGGATGGCTAAGAGGACTGCTTGCTGTATAATGGTTGATCAAGTAATGCTTTAGGTAACAATAGATAATCCCCGTTAGCAGGCCTGACCACTATTTTCTCCCCTCATATCACTGTGCTATGTCAACTGTAAAATTCAGACTGCACTCACCCACCCCCATGTTCTGCATCCTTATTTCCCCTCAGTAATAGTTAATTCCATTTTCTTTTTTCTGCATTTCTGCAAACTCTTGATTTTAATGTGCCAAAAACAGACCAGACTAATAAGTACTAATTTGTGTCAAATCTTGCCAGGGTTCTTTGTCCCTCCACTGCCCTCATCAGGTCACCCTCCAGCTTCTGCTTGGCATTCAATTAAAGTCCCTCCACCCATCAGAGCAGATTACATCAGTTTTGCATCTATACTCCCTGCTCTGACTTTCCGAGGCCTGATCATCATTTCTGGCTAATGCCCCGTGCCGTTGTGTCAACCTTAGAAGTAGTGTGGATCTGGTGAAACCTTTGTGTTGATGGTTGGAAGGATGGCTTATTCAATTCACAGATGTCCCAGCAAGCTATAGAGAAATTGGTTCCTAATGGTGTTGCAACATCCCCTCTATTTTTGCAACCAGCTTCGGTGACAAGTGATGCCAATTCCTCGAGTTTTGCTGTGGGGTTTGAGATCAAGGTATGACGAAAATACTTCAGCTTTTATGTTCAGGCATTTTTGTAATCTCAGCTGACTTTGAACAAGATGCGTGATACACCTTGGACTGGTTGCCAGCCAATCCCGGGGTGCTTTTAGGCAAACGATTATTCACATTCACGTTCACAGCCTCTTTATTGAATAATTGCATTTTAATTCTGTCTGCCAAATTCTTGCTTGTTGTGAAGTGAGTCAAGGTCTCTGTTACCATACAGTGCAGGTAAATCAAATGTGCACTCGCAAATCAAGGAGAGAAAAAATGACCGAATGACAGCTCACATCTCAAAAAACCATTTATATTTCCAATAGTGATGGACAAATGTAGCTTCATGAAGCACTTGTGATCATTTTTGACTCCTCTCGATAGCACTCTTGGTTTCAAGATGTAGTGGGAATGTAGTAAATTTCCAATGCACCTGTCTTTATCTTTAAACTGAGAGCTCTGTCTAGAGGAGTAAAAATCATCACAATTGCATCATGATGCATCATTTTCCCACCAATCAATCATTATACAATGAAGGTTAAAAGAAACGAGGAGGAAAGAAAAAGGAAAGTTTTGAAAAGTCAATAAATGAATAAGTTTGAATATATATATATATATATATATATATATATATATAGGGCGGCCCGGTAGTCCAGTGGTTAGCACGTCTACTTCACAGTGCAGAGGTACCGGGTTCAATTCCAGCTCCGGCCTCCCTGTGTGGAGTTTGCATGTTCTCCCCGGGCCTGCGTGGGTTTTCTCCGGGTGCTCCGGTTTCCTCCCACATTCCAAAAACATGCATGGCAGGCTGTTTGGACGTTCTAAATTGTCCCTGGGTGTGAGTGTGGGCGTGGATGGTTGTTCGTCTCTGTGTGCCCTGCGATTGGCTGGCAACTGATTCAGGGTGTCCCCCGCCTACTGCCCGAAGACGGCTGGGATAGGCTCCAGCACCCCCCGCGACCCTAGTGAGGATAAAGCGCGACAGAAAATGGATGGATGGATATACTGTATATATACAGTATATATGACTCAAAAAGAAAACCAAGATTTTGGGTCTAGCAAATGTAAAACAAAACAATCCCATGTTCACTATTACATTTCATATTTTTCAGTACTGAGTTTCTTAATGTTTTCTTTCGTTTGGTTAAGGGGTCACATGACTTAATCTCAATATTGCTGTTCTTCCATCGGCTTCCACTTTTGGATGAAATACGGTGGTTGTGTTTACGGCTGGTAGGTAACATTTATTTATTATTATTATTATTATTTTTTTCGTTCTGTATGATTTGGAGAATTTCATGGCAACTTTGATCATGGAATTTTAGTATCTGCAAATTGATCAATAGTGGGTCTATGTGCTCTCTGTAAAGTGTTTTATGAATTATAAGAATGGCTCTTTTTTGCAGGGTGAAGACAGAATAGGTGTTTGTTTTGTACGAGTTGCCCCATACTTCCATACAGTAGGTGGGATATGGAAGTATGCAGGAATAGTACAGGGTATATCGTGAAGCTTGATTGAAAAGGTTTGTTTATTATTTCAATTGATTTGGATATTTTGGCATTGAAATAATTTATATATGGCTTTCATCTTAATTTCGGTAGGATGATTGAACACTCTAAATTGTACCTAAGTGTGATTGATTGTGAGTGCGAATGGTTGTTTGTCTATGTGTGCCCTGTGATTAGCTGGCAAGCAGTTCAGGGGGTACCCCGCCGACTGCCCAAAGACAGCTGGATTAGGCTTTAGTATGCCAGTGACCTTCGTGAGGCTAAGCAGTTCAGATGATGGATGGATGGATGGATTATCTATCAGTGTGGCACTGTGGGTAGTTATTCTTGTTGGTCTTGTGATAACTTGGAAAGTCATTGGGGCTTATTGGAAGAAACCATAAACATGATCAGTTTCTTTACTCTGATGAATATCATGAACATATAGTTAGATTTAATTTGAGAATCTGACTTCTCATTGCAGAAGTAGGTCTCAAAATGGTAGCCCAAAACATGAATCAGCGCCAAAGAAATCCACTGTTAAAAAAAATAAAAAATAAATTGTGACAATTCAAAACTTCATGGCAACAAAGCTAAAAAAAATAAAAATAAAAAATAAGTTGGGCAATTCAATAAAAGTATTTTAAGTTTTCCAAATGTGAAAATTGTCTTTCTTGCAACAAAGAAAGAAGAGTTTACAGAACCGATTGCCGATCTCCCTCTTAGACATGGTAAGAGATAAGGATTACATGGTGGAGGGTGGCCATTGGAAAAACGGCTACGCCTGTGACCCTCTCTCTCACCCTTAAACCTTGACGCCTTCTTGGTGCTTTGCATCGACCAAACCCCATGTCTGGACAGTGACCTTGGACCTTTGCTCCTGAACAGACAACTATGAATGGCCTTTGCGGGGGCACCACAACTTGAACCATCAGAATTAAATATGCCTTTGCCCTGAATGGTGACCTCATTTCGAAATACTGTGTGACCTACACCCCCTTTTTGCTGCAAATAATGTCATCAGGAGTCATTTACTTAGCCTTGCTTCCAGGAACTTATGTATGTACAAAGCTGCGGATAGATAGATAGATAGATAGATAGATAGATAGATAGATAGATAGATAGATAGATAGATAGATAGATAGATAGATAGATAGATAGATAGATAGATAGATAGATCGATAGATAGATAGATAGATCGATAGATAGATAGATCGATAGATAGATAGATAGATAGATAGATAGATATGCCAACTTGCGATTTTAAATCGGTAGAAATTGATGGAACTCCCCTTGATTAATTGTTAGATCTGAAGTGGTCACTCCCCTTGCACACTGAAAAAAAAATCAAAGGTATAAATAAAATGGTCCACATGAAGACATTGCAAGACAGAAAAACATACAAATCCCATCACGCGACGGCCGCGAGGATCTCTTCATGGTTGAGTGAATACCACAAATCTCCTATTTGTTGTATGGCTGTACGTCTCATGACTCCCCGAAATTACTTCAATAGTGCTTGGTAAGAAGTTAATTCCCGATTTCTAGTGTTTTCAACAAAGGAAAAATAATGTTAAATGAGATTTGTCTGTTTAACCCTCCAAAAAATGTTTTCATTGTTAAAGTTACAACTCAACACCATGTAACCATTACAAATGCTGAAGATGACTTTTTTTCAGTGCATTTTTACTTTGCTCATGTAACAGTCAACTGGGAGTATAGGCAGGCAAAGCAAGTCGAAAGAAAAGAGTACAACTGAGAAAGAGTCACCTGAGGGCTGAGGCAGTTGATCTGACACTTTCTGCAGGGCTTTAGAATCCATCGGTCAAATTTTGTCCTTGCAACCGAATGACAGCATACAGCCGTTTCCTGTCCTCATTCCATCCCCTTCCACACCTTTTCTTTCAGCTGCTGATTGAGAGCGATCGAATTTGGCCAGCAGATGCCAAACTCACTCAGTGTCTTACTCCAAGGACTTGTAGCAGAGAAATAAAACACACCAATCGCATTGAAGCTGAAGAAAAGACAAGAAAGGCACCCGATTGCGATGATGGTATAAAAAATTGGTCCGTTAAGATGAAATATCAGGATGCCACTGTGAATTGTTTATGCCAGTCGCAGTGAGTTCTGAGAAGTGATTTGGGTTTTGGTGAATCGATGCATGCGAAGGAAAAATGAACCAAACTGCATTTAAAGTATATTACTATTCCACATGGGGCAAACATTATTTGATATACATTTAATAAAATGAGTACCCGCTTAAGGAACAAATACAAGTTTAAAGCGAAGGTTATGGCCCTTCTATTTCCATAAAGCCAAATGATCAATGTCGATTGCTGAGTCAATCTGTTTAACCACCTGGTCCAATATCTCATAAACGTTCATATTTTATTACATTTCATACAAAGCTATCAAGAGATGTGCATCAGCATTGTTTACACATATGCTCACGCTTGGAGGGGACAATTAGTTCGACCACAAAAATGTCAATCGCCCTCATAATGAGGCGCAGTACGATGTTCATGTCATTAGATCACACTTTGTTATAACGATTTACTAATGTGCATCCACTCTGAAGGGTGCATATATGAACGTATATGCTTATAGGCTTGACTTGAGGAAATTGGAGACAGTAGCATTAAATGATGGAAACGATGGAATTCATCATGACTATAATTAACAGTGTCATCGTGGGCGTGCGCGTGCGTGCGCGCATTTATCGCGTGTGTGCTTGAGCGCTGAAAGCGGAGCTCTCCATGGTTCCTCATTTTCAATGCCGACGCTGCAACAGATCTCAAGAGGTAAATAAATACATACATACACACATACAAAAAATCATTTCTAAACGAAACCTAATCGAAATTAGCCTTGAATTATTCAAGTACATCCTACTCAAATTACAGTTTGAAATTTAGCATTTTTAAAAAAATGTAATTTTTAAAAAATTAAAATGGCCAAAAAGCACGCATGTTTTTCCTTGATAACAGTTACAATAAAATTACAATCCATTGTGCCATTTTTTAAATAATAAATTATGTAGTAAACATACACGTTACTACTACGAAATAATATATTTAGAATTATCATTTAAGAATAAAAAATGTTTGCTGTCAAAAAATCTAAATCATAGAATTTGATGTGGTGGAGGGGTGGGGGTGCAATATGCAGGTTGATGTCACTATTTCTAGCTCGGGCTTTTTCCTCGCAAATTGCGCTCAACCCGTGTAGTGGCCATGGGGGGGGGGGGGGGGGGGACGACAACTAGGACATTCGTCAGATAAAAGCCATAAAACATCGGGTCCTTTTTAAGTCTATAGGCCATTGGGTTGCTCTTTGCCATTAGGTGTTTAGCGCAGACTTTTGCTTTGCAGAAACACGCCGCACATTCAACTGGGTCACTAACCTTCATCCTGCGGCAAAAATGCAGTTTTTACCGCGAGAAGAGGGAAGGAACGGCGTGTATTCATCGAGGAGGGCAAAAGTTGCGACTCTCTTAGAAACCGGTGATCTTCAGTCACTTTGTGCATATGCTTTGGTGGCTAAATCCCAATTAGAGTCGGCTGACACGCTGCTCTATTCATGCGCGGCCCTGCCTGCATACATTTGCTGCGGAATGAACGGCTTAAATGGATGTGGCGCTAAATGCGTCGGACACCAGAGAGAATTGGCCTGAGTGACACTTTCTTTCTGAGGCGCTCGAGTGAGAAAAGGTATGAATTTATAAGGTACACCGAAACACATCAATTCACAAGACTTCACACGCCTTTGTCCGAATCTCCTCATGCGAAACAAAGTGAGTTTGAACCAGGCGAATGGGGCTGAAAAAGTCCCGGTGCAAAAACTTTCCAAAGACTTTGGATTTCCAAAACTTTGGGATAAAATCCCACACGAACCGCTTTGTGTACGTAGTTTATTTGCACGCCCGTCCCCAATACGAGTTGTAATATTAGTCTGGGTTTTAATCCCAATCATGTCACCTGGTGGGAGTCCCATACAAGGTCAATTACTATTCACGGGGGTCGCTAATGCCCCACCCGCATTAAGGAGCTGGTCGGTCGTTGATGCAGGCAGCTTGCATCTTTCCCTCGTACTCATAACAAGGAAACACAACCGGTGTGGCAAGGGTGCGCGCGTCGAAGAAAACACGCATTTACTCGGCGTTGTTGTTTTCTTTGTCTCCGTGCAGGGTCAAACCAGAAAAATGATGCAGTCAATGTAGCGTAGTGAACTTCTGTCTATAGTGAAAGAAGTGTGACTGATATATGCGTAGATGTCCACTTCCATGAAGAGAAATAATTAATTTCTTTCATTTTTTTTTTTTTTTTTTTTTTTTTTTTACAAAGCCACTTCTAAAACGTGGGAATCTTTCAGAAATAGGCCACACCGCAAAGTGGGACAATGATTGGGCTCCGTTGAATGGGGCCAAACAAAGTTTTATGGGTCGACATAAAAAATGTGTTTTCTTGAGAGCTCACAGGGGTCTTAAATAGTGGGCCATTGAAACCAGTCGAGGAGAGGTGGTGGTGAACCCTTGGCACCGCTCAAGTATAGTCAGTGAGCTTGAATGGAGATCCCTGGTGGGGCATTGCTCTCTATATTTACGCCTTGCTTCACAGACAGGTTGTTCCTCTATATTCATGGCTCATCAATGGCCAACCAGTTAAATCAGGGCCCCGCCGCTTATAGTAAAACATCCAAAAAGGACTGGCAAGAGCCAATCTTAAACGCCCATAAAACTTTCCTCTCCCCTTCAAATAATCCACTTCTTCCCAGGTCGTAATTAAATAGCCTCACAGAGTTGCCGCACTCTGGATTGATTCCACAATATTGTCATAGAAGAAAGATCCAACCATGTAATTAATGTTTCTTTTTTTTGCGAAAAAAAAGGAAGACACAATACTACTGGTCAAGCCATTTGAATTCATTTAATTTTCCATCCCATTAGCTTCCAAGCCTGCTTTCACGCTCGACACAGTCAGCCTTTGACTTCTCTTGTTGGCTTCTGTGCGCACACCGGAGTGACTTTGGTCAGAAAAAAAGTCCTTCCTTGAACAATACAAGACTTGATTTTATAGTGGAGAGGTGAGGTGCTTTATAACAGCACACGACGCGGATGGGAACTCGTGGGAGAAAAAGGAGATGCGTTAATAAATAACCCCCCTACACAGCCAGGCGCGAACATTGCGTCTATTGATGAAAATGTTCGCGTGTCTTTGAGTGGAGGCGCGCACAGGAGGAAGGTGCAACACAGGAGGAGGGCTGCACTTTCACCCACGTTTATTTAATTCACTATCATCTCCAAAGTGGCAAAAAAAAAAAAACCAAACAAACAATGCATATCATTTCAGTTAAACACGTTCGATTAAAACATGACTGAGAATGAATGTTAAACTACGCTTAACTATGAATAAAGCCCCCCACCCCTTATCCCCCCGCGCTATGGCCTTGCGCCAAAATTGCTTGTTATGTCCAAGTGGACAGGTCAAATGTCAACATGTTCATGGCCTGAATGGCTCGCCCACTGGTCCTTGTTCTCTTCATTTGTTTGAACTCATCACTGCATTATCGAAGGACCTATATGTCAGTTAAAATACTTCAGAACCAAATGCTGGCACGTCCTTTTTCTACGCACCTCCTTTTTTTTCACCACTGATGGGCACGAATGTAATCTATGGAATAAATGGTATTGTCTAGGAAACAACGGTGGCCTATACGTTCTTTCCTTCAGAAAATATATTTCCACATGTGCAATTTATGTATGCACGAAACGCAACCAATAATGCGCCGTTTCATTTTATTTGCGACTTCTCCGTGGTTAAAGCACTAACAGATATTTCACATTAAAATTATTTTTACCGGATAACTGTTGCCCAAAAACGCATTCCATATATTGTACATTAGAAAGTGACAAGCAAATGCATCATTGCTGTGAGTGACAGAGCTAATAAAAAGACACATTCTGTATCAAAATAGATTGTGACACAAATGGAAAATACGAGTAGCCTATTTCTCTTAGTGAGAATGATGACGATGCTGGCGATTAGTTTGACGTTTTTCCCCACTTCTCCTCCTGCTGCTGGTTCTTCCTTTTCAGTACCTGTCTGAGCTCAAGCCGGCACACGCCGAGAGTCAATAGAAGTTAACAAGTCCTCTAAACTTTCCTGATCCTTTTGTCTAAATAAGGACACAAAAGGAGGGGGAGAATACTTGCTTTGAAGTGTATAAAAAGCCTAAAGAATGCCGGCAGAGTAGATTTAAAGTAGCCATTGATTCCTTAAACTTGGGTTGAATGGAAAGAATGGAACGGGATGAGGATTTATGGTTAAATTATACAGTGGATTTGTCAGTTAAAATATCGGAACTGTCTGGAGGACAAAGCCACATGCTGAGGATTAATGGTTGCTTTGGACCTTTGATGATGCACCCTCTTTTCTCTCCCCTTGACAAATTGGATTTTGGGGATGGGAAGGTCGCCTGGCCCTTTGTGTCTCTTGACCAGTTTGGAGCAATTCATTATGTGGCGGGGTGAGGGAAAGTCTCCATGTGATCATGCAGGCCCTTGCGTTGCACTGTCCTCACAGCTGTTGGATTTGCCCAGCTCTCTCACACTTACACGCGCGCGCGCGCGCGCATTGCCCCGCAAACTCAGGACCACTTTCCTCCCATCTGAGCCACACTCGCATCCCGGGCGGGTAGGGGGGGGGGGGTGGTTAGTGATAGGTGGAGGGGGTTACCTTGCCTGCACCCATCACTAGAAAAGCGGGGTGCATAACGCCACCGCGTCACTTTGAGGGCGGATATTGGCCGGTCCTCCTCCTCTCCTCTTCCTCCTGGAACCGTCTTGCCCGCACTCTCTCACTCGGCTTCCATCAGTCTTCATGGTTCTGATCTCACCCCACGCAATGCAAGCCACCCGGGCGTCCGCCACCGTCAGTGTGGTTTCAGACTGTGGAATCCCTGCCGGGCTCAGGATAGGTCCGGTTCCTGGCGTCTTTAAATTGGGGAAGTACCTGTCAGACCGCAAAGAAGTTGGGCCCAAGAAAAAGGTAATTTCTAAACAGTGGGAACCTATTAGCCTTTATTTTTGTTATGTAGATATTTTTTTCATTCATATTTGCAACTAAAAAAAAAGATACATAAACTGCTTCGACTCGCTAATGTAAATAGGCGTTTTTAATATACATATACTACATGCACCTCGGAATTCCCCCAGAAAGAGAACACAATAACTTTTACAAATTGTTTGCCACGTCATTTTTTAAAAATTTCTTGTTCTGTCATGCATACGACAAATATCTGCATTACCTCTTTTATTATTAAAATGAGAACAATTGGATTTGGGATTGTTTTTTAAGCAACACTGTCATGCTCAATCTCCTTTATTAATCGGTTTGGTCTGTCAGGATGGAAATAATTGAGCCCATAAGTGGCCAACTTGTCAGTCTGGGCGTCTACTTAACCGTTCTAATGGGCGAGTCGGCCTGCTGAGAGCGGCTTTCATGCCCTCAGCAGCCTCACGCTTATCCCTGCCTGGCGGGCCTGTTATCTCGATAAGTTGTTTAATTTTAATGGATCTGGACACCGACATTTTTCACCAAGACTTGGGGTGGTGAAAAAAATAAGTAAATTCATTATTATAAGGTAAAGAAATGCATTTATATTTTGATTGGAGAAAGATTCCGTTGCAAAGCAGCCTTGGTCATTTTATTTCCTTTTTCCCCCCAAGATCGCTTAAAAAAAGCAGATAATTGTCACAGTTTTATTCATAGAAAAACCATAGTTAACACTTTGCCCCCATAAATGCATCTATCCTCACCCAGTTATTGTTGATGCTGTCAGTGGTGGTGATTGATGCATCTAACTGCGTGGCCCCGGGCTTAGGGCGTTCATCAGGTGCAATCTCTGTGTCAAATGTCACGCTTGAATCTTTAATGTCCTTGAATAGTTTAAAAACGCTCTGACACTTCTCAAATTCGTTTCCCATATCAACTCAATTAGGCCTGTATGTCATTCACTTCAGTAAATTATCAGCAGAGCGGATAAAGACGCATTAAGCGTGTTTTGGTCATGCGTGAGCGCAGCACCTCTTGGTGCCATATACCACATGCTTATGATTTATGATAGTGAGTGGAATCTAAACATATATTTATATAAAAGTAGGCCTATACAAAAACGAGCACGCAATAAATATAATTCGTTTGTGCATTTAACATATCTGTTAAATATACTTGTTATTATCAGATTCGCTTGGTGCGGGAAGAGTGTGTGGATGAGTCCGGCTGTCCCGTGTCGGACTGGATCGGATGCATCCGAGCCGCCAGAAACAGTCAAGAACAAAATCTAGAGGCTGTGTCTGACCTACCTGGCGGACAGGTAAATTTTCCTTCTGATCATTAATCACTGCCATTAATTTGGGCTTTTCGTTTAAGTTTCTCCAAGATGAATTTCCTTTTTTTAAAAAAATTATTTATTAGATATTTTACCGCGTGATGAGAGAAATTCCTGCGGGAGAAGAGCTCAGTGTTTGGTACTCTAACGCTTTGGCCCAGTGGTATGACGTGCCCACCACGGCCACCCCCACGCACGACGAGAAAGGTAAGCAAAACACCTGCTGAATTTCCTCCTAAATTTGCAATGTGTTATTTATAATAAAGAAGAGAACTCGCAATTTAGGGAAGGAAATCATCATCACAGTTAAGGATATCGACACCAAGCAAGTAAAAGGTCAGTTATTGTAAAAAAAAAAAAAAAACATCGAAATTTGAGGGCCCATCACTGCACTGTTAAAGCTATTTCGTTTAAAATCCATGACATTAGCGTGCATTACATTTATTCGACATTTAGAACATTTATGTACACAACCATCAATATAAAAAAAACAAGATAACTTTTAAAACAGAATGCTGTTACCGCCCTCTTGTAAAATGTAATCATTTAAAAAACAAAGTGAGACTATAGGCTATTTAAACCTTTCGAATTAATTAATTCCGATTGAATGTCTACTAAAACACATCCTTCTACTTCTCCCTCATTGTGACGATGTTTTTTGTATTGAAGCATTGTTCTAAATCCCTTTTATCTCAGCAAAACATCAGCTCATTTGCAGTTAATCCATTTAAAAATCAAGCAAAAGATTATCAAGAATACATGGTTTTCAAATAAATGTCTGTAACAGACAATGGATTATTATTTTATGTTTTTCATAGCAGAGTCCTCAAAAAATCTGACGAACACACTGCTACGATTAAAAGATCACGCTAATTATCGTGTTTAAAATTCTGAAATAAAAAAACACAATTACAAAACAAATTGGCGCATCTCTGATGCAAAAGAGGCTGCTGATTCAGTTGGGCGGTTAACGAATGTCACGGTGCCATTAATATTCATTTATTCAAAAGCAAATAAATTCAAAAAACAAGTGCTTCACGGTAAATTAGGTGGGTGCGTGAAGGTATTGTGACCTAATGAATGCTAACTTTTATGCGGGGTGTATATTGCCCGGATTCCCGGGCCCAGCACACCGCGTGTATTCGCTCGTGGACATACGCCGGCTCCCATTATTAGGCGTCAACAGATGGGCCAGCGTCATTGTTTCTACAGACTTGCGATTTCAAGCCACAGCTGCTGTCACTTCCACGGGAAAGCCCAGAGAGGAAAAGGAGAACCTTCAATGCATCGCCAGATTGGGCTGGGCGTTTGCTCTTTTGATGGGGTCCATTAACAATGGCCCGGGTGAGGATTACAAAATCATTACATCTATATCAACCTCTGAATACTCGCCTGGGAGTCATTAAAAAGATGACTCGCCCTGGCTGTCAACCGTTACATCTCCCGGAACAGGGTCCAATTGACTACAGGCCTGATGTGTTTAAAAAAAAAACCTTAAATAATAATTATGACATACTAAACACAATTTTTCGCATCCCATATAAATGTTCGTTCTGGCACCAGGTGGAGATTAATTTGGGCGTGACATTCTTACAGATAATATCGATCCATGAAAGATGACACTGTCAGACTGTTATTCAATCGTTATCATGTTTATGAATATATGTTTTAGTATTGTTGACGTTTTTTTGGAGTATATTCAGAGTTGTTTCTTATATTTTGAACCAATAGCGAAATAATGTAACCAAAAATCCCGAATCACCTCTGCAAGGCAGCGATGAATGAACAGCAACCACAATAATAAAAATTAACAGTATGGAGCCTTTTCATTTTATATTCTTACTCTTATTATTATTATTGTAATTTAGATGCCGAGTTGAATTTGTAAGTACTGTATTGTCGCAAAATATTGTCAATTCATAATTCATGAATCATTATTTTTGTTTGAAGCACGTTTATTTGGATTCATCGTCAATGTAAATAATGCGCATTCAGCACAGGTTCTCAGACGAATACATATTTCGCAAGGGTCTTATATGTACAAGTATGTGAGCGTTTAAGTGAATGGCAATGAGCATTACGTCTTATTTTTTACGATTGAATCACCAATGGCGTTTTCTTTTCTTTTTTCCTTTTTTTGGGGGGTCTTTTGTGCAGGTGAAGAGCGTTACATCTGTTGGTACTGCTGGAGAATATTTAAATACCCCAACACACTCAAAGCCCACGTCCACTTCCACTGCGCTCTGAGCAACGGGCGCGGGTTCGTGAACAGTGAGCAAATCAGAGGCACGGAGACCTTCAGCAGGTCACCAAAATCTGGAGACATCCCCAACACGTCTTCCTCGCCCAGGAGTTCACAGACAATCTCCTCCATCTCCGACTCCAGCAGGAGGCCGCTGACCTCACCATTTTTGGGCAAGGCCGGTCTGCTGAAGAAAAGCAGCTCCGAGGAGCAGGACAGAGCCTTGGACATGAGCGTCACCTCATCCCGGAACCAAGGACACATGCTCGGCCTCGGCGCAGCCTCCTCGATGCTCACTTCCATGGGCTTTCACCCAGGTGTCCGTTCCGCATTCAAGCCAACAGGCGTCGCTAAGGTCCCGAGCGGTGACGCGCATCGAGAGGACGCCAGCTCCAAGCTGGGCGCTTTGGGATTCGGCAAAGCCGCGGGGAACATGAAACCGATGCGAAACGCGGTGGGCGAGACGCTCAACGGAAGCGGGAATCCCGCGGCCAAATGCGCCCCAGGGCTGGTTGACTCCACCAGCGTGGTGCCATGTGCCAACGCCATCAGAGGCTTCCCGCTTCTCCCTCACATAGAGGAAACATCGGCTTTCAAACACGTCGAGAGTCGAGTGCACGCCGGGCTGTCGCCGTCCCGCTACCCGCACATGCACCCGGGACTCCACTTTGAAAGGTTCTCTTTGCCCAACTTTGACGGCGTCAAGACTTACGGCGGAGACTGTAACATCCCCCTGATGCCCTTCACCGTTTACAACGGAGAGCTTCTGTACAGTTCACCCTATTACCCTCTTAAATTCCACTTCAGCAATCTCCTCAAGTACCCGGAGTCCATGCCTTACTATGGCGCGCCTTCCCTAAGCCAAGACATGGGCACCATCACCAACATTGACCGGGAAATAGCCATGCACACGCAACAGCTCTCCGAAATCGCGAATGAGAAGAACCGGACCAGACTCGACCCCTTGCCCGCGGGAAGCACCAGCAACGCCAACTCAGGCAAACCAAAAAAGGGACACTTGTGTCTGTATTGCGGCAAACTGTACTCCAGGAAATACGGCCTGAAAATCCATATGAGGACTCACACCGGCTACAAGCCGCTCAAGTGCAAAGTGTGCTTCCGGCCCTTCGGGGACCCAAGCAACCTGAACAAGCACATTCGACTCCACGCGGAGGGCAACACCCCCTACAGGTGCGACTTCTGCGGCAAAGTTCTGGTGCGGAGGAGAGATTTGGAGAGGCACGTCAAATCCAGACATCCCGGCCAGAGCATCAAGAAGTTGGACGACAAGGCGGGCCTGTTCGAGGACGCCGAGCTGAAGAGCGACAACGACAGCGACGTGGACGTCTGCTTCACCGACGACCAAAGTGAGCCCGAATCCAGCAAGAATAACAACTGAGACGCTCAAACAAACAAACAAACAAACGTCAATATGAATAAAACTGGCTTTGTGTACGCCCCGCCCGCCCCAAAAGATTTTATTTATACCCTCCACACTTTGGACCGCACCAGCCAGTTTATTCCAATTTATTGACCTTTTATTGCTCTTTTCCGTAATAATATAAATACTGTACAATAATCAAGTGCTGTTATAGTCGCTGGATGAAACTCGATCGAATTGTTACAATGCAAAATGCCAAGGTTTTTTTCCCTTCAGTGTTTGACGCACTCTGCCGGCTTTCTCAATTCCACAAAAATATTTAAATATTTCAGTTTGTGTTCTTTATTTCAAACTTTTTTCCCCCGCATTGATAAAAGCAGGTCTTTTTTTTTAGACACATCTTTTTTTTGCTTCACGCAACATACTTTTATACCAGATGAACAGCTGAACATGCATTCCAACATATATAACACGAAAATGCCACATTATGTTTATTTTGTTTACCAGTGACCGGTAAAATGAACATATAGGCCTACTGTTCCCAATCGTCACAATTCCCTGACAGCGATTTTAACTGCACTTTAAGGAAATAATTTAATTGCATAAACGGCTGCCTGGTGATTATTATGACAATGAAACACGTATTTCCTTAGCTTCATTTACGACCCATCTCACTGCGCCTCTCTAAATAAATACACTTAAAGTTGCACTTTCTTGCGGAGGCACGCTGTTCTTAAAGAAGCAAACACCTGTGTTTATTTATGGAACTATTTCTGAGAGAAAAAAAAATGTATTGTATGTAAAAATGAGTAAAGTATGATATTTCACATTACGGTGTCGTACAAGCGTGTTTTTACGTCATATTGTCGACGAGGACAATATTTTACCCTTGTTCCAAATGTGGTTGCCTTTGTTAAAATAAATATGATAAAAATGTATGTGTTTTTCAGTTATGCGACTTCATATGAGCTCAAGACCTTGTACATGTACATAATTACAACAATGATAACAACATTTAAATAAATACATCACTATAATTTGATTCTGGACTTGCCCAACGCAATTCCCTCTAAATTCTAATTAGATTTTTTTCAGATAGTTTAAACTTTCTGATGTTATGATGATGATTAATAATAATAATAATAATAATAATAATAAATAATAATAATAATAATAATAATTGGTATTAATTGACTAATATACTCGTACTACCACTGATACTCCTGTTGCTGCTACTGCTACTATTTGTACTACCACTACTGATAGTTGTTACTGTAACATTATTTTGATTATTTGGTCAAATTAAGTGCTTGGTTTATTCTATTTTTATGCATTTTCTTTGATGCTTTGATGACTGAATTTGCATAAAACAACCAGGAAAAACTGCAATATGCAAGTCAAGCCACGATTTTACAATACAATACAATAAAATTACATCCTGATTTATATAGCGCTTTCACAACAGCTGCAGCCACAACAAAGCGCTTTACAAAGCAGTTAACAGAAAGTAATATAAAAAACACAACAAATAACATAATTTTAATGTTTAGGCTGCTTTCATTTCTCTCATATTCACTTTTTATGATTGACTTTCTTTGTCGTCCCCCCCCCCCCCCCCCCCCCACACACACGAACGAGTGCACACATAAACAAAGACATCATCTTGTCATAGTGTTGTGCGTCCTTGCCAATGCAGGTGATCAACATTCCTAAATGATGCAAAGGTGTGACCTTCATTTCCAAGGCAATCGACATGTAGTCTTGTATTCTAACATTGCCATGGTAACAGCACTAGACAAGCAAAAGCAGCAGATGGGAGGGACACTATTTTTTAAATTTAATATTAGGCCTATGTCCAGATTCGACTGATTCGGAAATAAGAACAACAGATGGTTGAATTATTTCATTCTATACCTTTGGACAGTTGACCAAAATGTGATCAATTTTGACTGACGTTCACATTTCAATTGCCCATTTCTTACATGCAATAGACAATAATAATTTTAGATTTGGGAATACAGTAATCCCTCGTTTATCGCGGTTAATGGGGACCAAAACCACCTGCGATAAACGAAAATCTGCAAAGTAGCGAGCCCCCCCCCCCATAGGTACATGTACATGTGTATGAGTATAAAACATATTTATAAGGCCATTTAAAAGGCCAATACCCCAGAAGAGAAAGACACATCGCTTGAAACTAAATTCTGCAGTCACCATCTTCAAAGTAGAACTTCCTATATGTTGTGGATGTGCTGGAAAACTGACTTTGCGTGAAAGTTAAAATGACCCCTGGCCTGGTTGCAAATCAATTAAAGGAAACATATAGAGACAAATAATTGTTCATCATCACATTCACATTGTCATTGAGTATTAGAATTGATCCTATGGTGTCTGAAAGCAAGTCAAGCCAGTGAACCACTACAACATCAGCAACTACTACATGTATTCAGTAAAAAGAGAGAAAATACTATTACTAACTACAGATTGTTGATTGGGGAAAGAGCTTCAACACTAACCTGGCTTTATACAACAGGTCAAAAAGACACTTTTTTTAAGTGTGCGTCTCTTTGAATTTTTTTTTTAAAAAATGTGAAAAATCTCTCTCTCTCTCTCTCTCTCTCTCTCTCTCTCTCTCTCTCTATATATATATATATATATACACAGTATATATTAACTTGCCCTTTTCCCTAATAAACACCACAACTTCAAATTCTTATCGCCAACACCTAAGAACAAATTCGTACCCTTTAGTACCAAAGGAAAGTCTTAACTTAAACACTGTCATCGGTTCAAATAGGCCAGTCACTTTTCAAATAAGACTCGCAAATCTGAAATATTATTGCGGGCTTCTGTTTTTTTTTTTTTGACAGCAAAAAATATATATATATCCTGGACAATATTCCAAATAGATAAACTCACGATCATTACTATGGTCGGCCAATGTTGTTTTGGCTGTGACATACCTGAACATCGCGGCGCGGGCACCCGCAGCGGCTCCTCTTGTTGTGAGAGGGAAGAAATTTCATCTGTGCTGTAGTTGTACTTGATACTTGATACTTGATGCCTACACAAACATTTAACATGCATGCGTATGTTTTCATTGAAAAGTGTTTCCATCTAGGTGGAAACAAAAATGTTTAGTGTGCTAAGTATTTTCCAATGGTTTGCATTTTTAAGCTTCAAAAGGAACATCCATCCATTTATTTTCTGAATCATTACAAGGGTCGCGGGTGTGCTGGAGCCGTACAATTTAGAAATTGGTCAAAACAAATGACTTTAATTGTCAATTTTAATGCATTTTCGGCCCCTCGGAGTAGTACTGTCATATGAAAAGAGTAAAGTAAATTAGAAAAGTTTCTTTCGAGTGCATTTCAAGGTTGCACACATATGGCTATTCCACTGTGTGATGAAGTATCTCTGACAGCGAGACAGTGGCTGCCTCTCTCTTTACCGGGCCATTGATGCTGAGTGACTGCTCTGCTGCAGGTATTTCTGGACATAAACACAGGTAGAGTCATCACGCACAACTGGTCAGACAATTTTTGAGAGATATGGAACAAACGACATGACAACCACACAACATAAGAGCCGCCTGACAGATTAACGAGGATTGATGTTGCCACCGCTGGCATCCTGTTCTCCTGGAGCTGGTAAACCAGGTAGAGTAAACACACTGCTGGTTTTCCAAAGCTGAACAGGGCGAATGAAATACTCGCATATGTGGGGATAAAAACACAGGAGGCACCATGAGGACAAAGTGATGAAAGTTGACATGCATGCACAACGAACTGGAGGGAGGCAAAGATAAGGACATAAGTAGACAGGAAAATAGACAGCTGTGCATTTGAATCAAAGCATCAATTAACATTTACTGCCTTTGGAATTGTCCATGCTCTGCTTCAAAGGTTTGGGAATTCATGTTGCTCTTGAGTTGACCTGAATGTTCTTTTTATTTTTATTTTTTTCTGAAGGAGGAGGGCAGGAGTTAGGCAGCAGCAGGAGGAAACACGTTGACAAGTTAGGCTCAGATTGATAAGCGAGCAGAAGCAGTTGATAGACGCACCACAACTTCAGCAGGATGAGTCCCTGATTTGGCCTCAGCGTGTCAGTTGTGATAGCGGCAGGTAGAAGGTTGGGACTGTGACACACCAGCTGTGGCCCACTGGTACCCACTCCTCCTCCATCCCTCCACCACCTCTGCAACACATACACATGCTAAACAGGCCACTGTCTCTGCAGCCTCCCCACATTCAGCTGCAAATGAGCCCGCTCGAGGCCTCAGCCCTGTCTGTTTGATGTCATGAATAATGAGGAATGAATTTTCATCTGCCCAGGTTTGTGTAAACCATAATACCCATTGTTCAGGTCCCTCACACAAAGCAGTCAGGTCTGAGTGCTCAGCGGTCCATTCATGTACAACTTACAAAACATCTACAATTCAAATCGAAACATTAGCAGAAAGATCGGCGATGAAATAGACAATTTTAACATTGGGGCTATTAGAATGCGTACACACACGCACACATCTACAAAATAAACAGCAGCCATTTGAGCCATATTGTCTCATGTGTTCGACATGGAACCTAAAATCAACCATTTCCTTGTGATTCGAGCATTGGGTGTTCTGTTTCCTGTGATCATCGGGGTCATTGTCCACAATGAAAGCACAACAATTAATGTATGGTTCGATACCAAGAGGATCACAAGCAGCATGGGTTTCAATATTTAAGAGTGGAACACAAAAAATGTCTTCAGCTATTGTGCATTTAAAAAAAAAAACGTAATCAATCAACATTATCATGATTACGGTTCTCTAGTTATAAATGCATCTTCCTCTGTTTTTATTGCAATGTACTGCACTGCATTGGACTGTATTGGTTCATGTTCTGCAGTCATTGCTCATAACAAATAGGTACAAAATGCAATGTGAATCGAGAGCAGAGAACCATGTCAACATTCCACATGAAACTGGGTGAGCTCTTAATTTAAGAGGTGTTAATGTGTGAGTTTTTTTAGGGGCTGGGGGCTAAATATATGATAGTAAGACAGCAACAACAGCAACGACTTCCACTACTACTAGTATTGCTACTACTACTACTAAAAATAATAATGATTTGGTGACCTCGTTTAGCTACAAGTGAGTGGCGCAACACTTGTAATACCCGTCAAAGCGATCCACTTCTAAAGCACTCAAAACTGCAACCACAATTAAGAATAACAGCTTGATGCAGCAGTAGGTGAGTTTCTTTGGAATATGCTTGTACTAATGCGGCTGGCGCGTGTGTTTGTGTGTGCACAATGTCAAACAGTTGTTTTCCAAATGGAGAAGTAAGAAAATGATCCTACGGTATTTCTTCAGCATTTAAATGAAGACGGTGTGGTCTTTATGTTACAGGATTGTGAAAGAGGAAGGTCTAGTAGCTGCCATTGACTAACTGGCATGCTCCTAGTTCGATGTAATTGAGGCCAACAGGCAGCTACAAGCTATTATTGAACCCTAAATGGAGAAACATTGAGCTGGTCAATTTGACACCTTGTTGACCTCGCTAAAGAATGTATTCTCTTGCATATGTTAGGTGACTGGAAAGATTATAATCACGCTCAAGTTAAACAAAGCTGTACTCCTGGACAAGATTTTTATCATTCAGCTGCGGCAGTTGCAAAAGTTGTGTATGCTGTGGTCCATTGATTTCCCTTTTCCATTCAGCCTACTAAACAACAAGGCAAATGACTACTAATGCACTTGTCATTATCATTCAGCTTGCTGAATAAGGTGTCTGATGGCCATCCTCACTCAACTATTCCCCAAGGACAAGCACTTCTGCATGATTGTATTCAATTTACCTTGTTTAAATAGAAGCATTAAGGTATATGAATTAAAACACGCACACGCGCGCACGCACACACACACACGCACACGCGCGCACGCACACACACACACACACACACACACACACACACACACACGCACACACACGCACGCACACACACACTTGATCATTTCAATTAATCTGCTACTTCTCTATACAAATTAAACAGTTGTATATATGACATGCTTCATTCCACTTATACTCCAGAAGTGAATAAACCACTTGTTATGAGATAATGCACGTTTATTGCAAGTTCAAGAATCTTTTAGAATTATAAGAGTTTTATTGTATGGGCAGACTTTTTCAGTATTTTCTCAATGTATAAAAAAATCTATCTATCTATCTATCTATCTATCTATCTATCTATCTATCTATCTATCTATCTATCTATCTATCTATCTATCTATCTATCTATCTATCTATCTATCTATATCAATCTATCTATATATATATATGTTACTCACAAAATGTTAGAGATATTTGGCATTTCAGGACGAGCCTAAATTATATTCAAACCTTTACAGGTAAACGTCATGTGACCTTTTCTAAGCTTTTGAATGCACATGTTCAACTGTTAAATGTTTCAGTGCTTTTTGCACAAGTTGCTGTTCTCTAACGAGGAGTTTACCGGCAAAATTCACAACAGGTGTTTGATGCTTGAATCGAGCAATAAATGTCCCGGTTCGATTAGAGCTGGTCTTTAAACAGTCATCCTCATCATGCTGTTCACATTTTGACATCATGTGACCAAGTCGACATCTAACAATGGATAAACAGTACTTTGCTGTTGTGCACTTTAAAAGATGGCAGGTTCGTACTTGCTACTATTTATGAGTCTGAATATGATTGGTCAGTTCTGTATACAGCCACACCACCGTTGATCAGGAAGTACATTATTTTTGTGTAATCCCTAAACATTTCTGATTTGTTTTTCCATTAGATGCTTTTTATCAGCACTGTATATAAATGAATATAAGATCACACGTCTATTTATCCTCCGTCGTAGCCATTTTGATGTTGGGAAGAGTGAATGTGCTTGCAGACACAACATATATATATTTTTTAATCCTCAGGGGACAATCATTACCAAAGACTACAAAGGCTGACTATTTAAACCCTTGCTCATATTGAAGGCTGATTGATATTGACCGAAGATGAGAAGTCAAAAAAGAAAGAAAGATAGGCAGGAGAATAAAAGGAAACAAACCCCACGATAGACGCTGGGAGAAAAACGTGGAGAAGAATAAGAGGATGGATAGACAGAAAGAACAAGACATGTATTGAGAAAGATGGAGAAGAGGAGGTTCTTTTGGGGTGCACTGGGCTGTGAGACAGGCCCATTCACTCTGATCTAAACACCGCGTCCCACTGCGCATCGGCGCTCTCACCCAGGCAGCCAACACTGGTCACAGACTCAAAAGTTAACCAGTCAGCTCCATTACAGTGCAGGGGGCGTGTACAGACCTGCCACACCAAAGCGAGCATGCCAGCCAGCCAAGAATATTAATTGCTTTTAAATGAAGTGGAAGTCTCTTTATTGGGTGTCTGGTGTTGGTTTGTTATCTGTGGGGCTGCAAAGGTCCCATTGCGCTTTGGTCCTGCCGCCTTTGAAAGTGAGTCTGACTCTTGATGAGGTCATTGATCAGCAGGGGCTGTATACTCCCAGTGGGTTTTTGTGTGTCCTACCCCTTTAACTACCCCTTTTGTATTCTGTCCATTGAATCTTCAATGCGCTCTGGTCAATAAACATATTTGTTAATGATGTTTCCTCCCAAGAGTCGATCTACTTCAAAACATGCTTTTGCATGGTGCAAGACGATATGTAAGTGATCACGCAACTTAGAAGAGTTGGTGCACAAATTTAGTGCTCCAGAGGAATTTTGAGTAAAATCCTAACTGCACAACAGACCGTCACCGATTCTAACCTGTTAGGACAGATACAAATGTTGCTTTTCTGATGCTCAAGGCGACTCGGACTTACAAGTGCAGCTCGCCTTTGGATGGGACGTCTCTCTTGACCAGTGCACTTTGTGCAAAGTTTGCAACTTTGTCGGTTTCAGACACAGTTCAGCATGTTCATGGTATCTGCATACAACGAAGCTCCCAAAAGACCGTGTTGTAACATTTGATCAGAAATGGGAAAAAAAGAAAACGTCGATGTGTGCTATATGTCTGATTTACTCCCCATGACGATGTGTTGGTGTTGCAACTGCAAATCAAAAATGGTGTCCACCTTTGGGGCCTCCACTGAGCTCTGCACGTGTCTGGGCTCTTGCAGAGTGCCATAAGGACATTTAGAATCATTCTCCGAGGTGTCTCGTTGTCAGAAAGGGGTCTGGGTACCAAACAAAGCCAAAGCCTGCAGCATCTTTGGAGATGAAGCCTGAGATTTCACATCCGTGTGAATAAGGTTAGATATTAATCCAGCAAAAAGAAGAAAAAACATTCTACAGGTTGCTTTCTAAGATTCTTTTGTGAGAGTATTTCTTTGTGTTGCGGTCTCTCTTGCTAGTGAATAGAGTCGTCTACCCCTTTTCCACTATGGCCATTGAAAAAAAAAAGGCTTCTAAATACAAGCTATTAGAATATTTGTGCAGATGAGTAATAAGTTATTAGTTGCAATTACTGGTCATCTATTTGCCTGGTATAATAGACTGATTAGGCAGTGGGCCTTTTAACTTCTGAAGAAGTAATTTGAAAGACGGCCTACCTTTGACAAGGCAAAGAAAGGCTGCCTTTATTCAGAACATATCTGGCTATTGTACTAAGAGACGTGTTGTAATGGGATTACTGCCGACCGCAGTGGACTGATAAAATAAATGGCGAACGCATCATTTTGTGTAATTCACAGGTACTGGAGATGAGAAGAATTCATAGCTAGTGAGAGGACACTTCAAACTGAATGAATAAGGAGCCGTATATGCATTACACAACCTACATTTATTGTAATCTATCGTATGTGGAACATGGTGGGGAGCCCCCCTGGGTTATTGTGCAGTCATTCTTCATTATTTGACATATTGGAAATGTACAGGGTATGAAATGTGACACATTGTCCAATTTGGATGAGGCATGTAGTGACTGCGAAATTTGGTAGAACCGTCTTCCCAGTAACGGTAGCACCGGACTATTTGTCCGATGTGATGCTAAAAGAATCCTTGAATAATCTGTCAGGTGTGTTCCAGTGAACCCCTATTGTCAGTGAATGAATCTTGCCTCAAAGTTTCCGATATACCACGTTTCCATCCTCATAGTACTCAAAGCCTTTTATGATAATCTCCTCATTCCCCCTCCTGTTGACGCAGTATCAGGCTCCTATCTTACTCAAGGCTCCTGTTTCAACCGTCAACCCTTGGGTTGGAGTCAACCACTTGACCACCTGAGCCGTGTCCACAAAGTGCTTGTGTTCATGGTGCTTAGTGTGCTATATTCGGTCCAGTTGGGCATCTGACCTTAGACTCAATCTAAGTATGAGTAGTAGGCCTACAACTTGTTTCCACCCAAAGGAAGTTATGCGTGTGTATAACGGGCGGTTTTTACCAACAGCCATGAGCTCGGACTTAATGTAATATAGTTTATAAACTGTGATTTTCTTGAATGTGTCCAAGTACTCCCACTCCACAAGGAGTTCATCATAACGGCTACATACAACAAAGAGGATGCAGAAAAGTGGTTAAGATTGAATGACTGTCTGTGTCTTATGTGTTGTGTTGTATTATTTTGTTATTTTGACTTCAAGATGGCGCCGCGAGAGTGGCTGCCTTTACAGCAGCTCCTATATTTTGTTCTTCTACTTCTTCCTTTCATAACTTTGCTGCTGTGAATTGGGAATGTCTCCATTGTGAGACTAATGAAGGTTTTCTTATTTTATCTCATCTTATCTTATACACTTTCCACCCTCACTTATTGGCTCAAGTTGTCCTGTTTCGCTTTGGCAGCAGACATGAGAGGTGTATCGCTTTCTTCTCGAGCCACTTGTCTCCCCTCTTAATATCCCTGATCCTACCTAGCATGTTGTTTATTTTAATGTGGTTCTGATGGAGCAGCTGGTAGTGACATGGGGTTGATTATGCTGTCCCCACTGTGACATATTGAAAAGGGGCCAAGGAAGGCGCCTTTGTCCTTTCAGTCTGTGGATGTCAGCCCTGCCTGTTGCACCAGCTCCACACTGGCGAGCTCCTGTTGAGAAGAGAGAAGGGCAAGCGTGCGCAGACGCATATTCTCGATAAGCGTGGACAAAATTGTTGGTGCTCCTCTTTGAAATGTAAATTAAATGTAAGTGATTCAAATTCACCAATGAAAATCAGACATGGCTTTTGAATTGCGGTTCAACAGAATTATTTGAAAAAACAAACTCCTGAAACAGGAGTGAACATGAACAAAAATGATCGTACCCATAATTTCATGTTTTATTGAACACCCTTGTGAGGCAATCACTGCAATCAAACGATCCTTGTAACTTTCAGTGAGACTTTGGTGTCTCTCAGCAGGTTCAGTATTCCCAACTACTCTTCATGAGCAAAGTGCTCCAGTTGTCCCACATTTGAAGGGTGGAAAGGGATTTAGACGAGGGTTCATAGAAGACCAGAAAAGACCCAAATTTTGCTCTTTGCCATTCTTGGGGGGTTTTTAGCTTCTGTGTTTCAGGTTATTATCCTTGTTGCAATGATGACTTATGACCCTTGTGATGATAAGCGGATCGGAAAATGGATGGATGGATTTGTTTGTAACGGCATGGTGAGCGACTGGTTAGCACATCCGCCTCACAATGCAGGTCGTCATGGGTTCGAACCCATATATGACAGGTTAATGGAACACTCAAAATTACCCCTGGCTTTGCCTGTAACTGTATATGACAGTACTATATCATCTTAATTGTGCATTTCTAGGCATAAACAAGACCGTGTATGTTTAATTACAAGGAGAAACATTATCAGAAATGAAGTGGATGCTTTCAAAAGATCTTCAATAGGAATCGAGCAAATAAATAATTCGATTTTATGGAAGAACATGTTATTAAATATATTAATGCCGTTTCTTAATTTGCATTACAATGAAAAAGATTAATTTGTAATTTAGGTCCTTATTTCACACACCTTGATGCTCAAATATATACAGTATTATGAGATGGCAGCCTTTCTGTTAATAGAATACTGGGTACACAATGAAAGAAGAATAGAGGAGCTATAGTCACTCAGTCAGTCCAGCTCCCTCATCATAAGGCTCAGTTTGGATCATTTGGTCTGTAATTGCTTCCCACAAGTGAGCCACTCCACATGAATGGAAGTGGAGTAAAGTGTCAGCGGCCATGTTCAGTGTCAGTCCTCAGGTAATAGCCCCCTCCTCCTCCCCATTCCCAATTTTATCCCTGCTTCTCTCCTGTTGAATGAAGGGATAAAAGTAGACGGCGAGATGCAGCAGAAACGGGAGGGTGGGCTCAGGTCGGTAGTCCATAATTACATGTAATGAGACTTTTGTCTTGGAGCATTGTGAGGATGTTCTTGAAGTCACGCTGGAGGTGGTTTTCAGATGGACGAAGAGCCACGCGCACCCCAAGTCCTCTCATAAGCAATCTCATCCATATGTGCAGTAATAAGTAATTACTGAAGTCTCATTGAAGTCCATGTAGAGTATTCTGCTTTGCTCTCTCAGGCCAGATGAATACCCGCCACTCACCTATTACACAAAGTGACACTCCTAGAGAGCCAACGTGTCATCTCAATCTTCCTCTTCAGTCCACCTCCCTTACAAGCCCCTTATTTCCTCCGATTGAGAAAACAGCTGGCACGCTTTGATGTGTGACTGGCCTGCATTGGGTCACCTCCATTGCATCTAAGAGAGTATCTATTCATGTTATTCTCTGAGCGTTGAATTCTTCTATATGGCACCATGCTCCAAAATACAACAACAACAAAAAGGTCTTCTGGCACATAAAAATGAGAGAGCCATCCTTCAGTTGGGTGACATGCAGAATATACTTATGATGTCTTGTAAATAAGAGTATTGTTAACAAGTCTCCTAAAATAAAAATAAAAAAAGTTAAACAAGGCTCCAAAACCATGAACTCTGGAGCCCACCTTCCAGCCGAATGGACTGAATACACGCCCTGCTCAACCTTCAACTCTCTGTTTGTTTATAGAGTATGTCCTCAAGTATCTGTAGACCACTACTGTCTGAATAATGTGTGCTACTGTATTCAATAAACATAATCTGTATCTTCGCAACACATCTGCTTTGAAGGTATTTATTCCTATTTAATAGAAAGCCCTGAACCTTCTGTCATGAAAAATTAAAGGCCTTCAAAAGCCGTGGAGCCCTACTACGATTATTTTGTTTCAAGGAAAGTTGAACCAGTGTTGTCTCCCAAACACACAGCCTTGATCGTGCTCAAAGCCGAGGTCAGACCTGGCCAAGCAGAGTCACAGCGTGATTTGCTCCTGCCGTGGGTGATTGCCAAAGAGAACGGTCAAAGCATCCCCGCCCCCTGCGACTACTATAATCAGTCTTCATTGATCCTTGATCCGTTTCCTTATTCTTTCTTTCTTTCCTTTTGGAAATGTAATGACAATTGTACGGTGACAGTTTTCCTGTTCTGTCAGTATTTCAATGGCATCTAGTCTTTGGTGAAAAACTGAATATCATAGCTTACACATTTTTTCTTCCTTCAAATCCAGTCTGGGGAAAAAGTAGAAACAGTTTGGATCGCGGTTTGGGACATCTGAATGAGACAGCGAAAACAGTTTGACTCAGTTGATTTTATACTCCGCAAACTGCGCACATTAATTTTATACATAGTCATTAGGAGTTAACATGAACAAAGTGAGCCTCCCAAACCCTGCCAGCCTCAGCAGGAATTCAGGCTTTCTTTGGAGCGTCCCGGTTTCTAGCCCCGATCGCTCACAGCCGTTTCTTTTCAGTGGGGAATATGACAAAGCTTATTTTATCAGGACCGTAAACGTGCCATACAATCAAGCGCACAGCAATTGTGAACCATCCGCCTTGCTAAATCTTCCTCCAAACATGAAAAACGTTCAAACTACCTGTACATGGAAAATATGCCGTTTCTTGCCACATGCTTTGTCAATGCAACGTGCAAAACATAAACGATGATGTCGCAAAAGATCCTCCTTTCGGCAAGCAAAATCCTGCTCAGGGTGTTTGCCTCAGTTAACTTTTAAAAACACTGAAAAGTAAAGAAATAAGTGTAGGTTTCTAAAATAACTTAACAAAACGTAGATTTCTAAATGTTATGAAGACATTGGTCAAAGGTATGGGAAAAAAAAGCAATGTTTTTAACCTGGATTTAAAAGCATATCCACTCCTAGCTGACTTCACGTCTGTGGGCAGCTTTTTCCACCTGTGTGCAGCGTAACAGCTAAATATAGCTTCACCATGTTTACTTTTAACCCTGGGCTCAATTAACTGACCCAAATCTGCAGATCTCAGCGTCCCAGTGAAATGGAAGCATGGATAAGTTTCTCCTGGTCTACTTGGAGCATACAATCCTTCCGTCTGGACATGTTCTTCAATGGGTAGAAGGCTTTTTTAGTGATTGATTCGGTATGATTGCTGAAAGTCACGTTTTGGCCTCTCAGTACCCCAAAATTTTGGATTTGTTTCTAAAGACAGTGACTGCGGGTGTTTTCTCAGATCAATCCTCTTTTCTTTCTTGCCCAAAAAAATTTTTTTTTGGGTGTAGCCGAAGGAAATTGCTATACAGTAGTACTCAGGGAATAAGTGGTCCAATATAATGAATACCCTCTTAGTTACATTCATTTGTTACATATTTTTGTATGGATAGAATGCACTATTGCAGACTGGGGAATTCAACGGTTGATTTCATCATTTTCCTCCTAATAATACTTAAAATGCACAGAGACACATACTGTATTCTCACAAGACCTCCTTTCCTCTCATTTGCAGAGCCAATGTTTGCATTCTATTGACCCACCCAATCCATTCCATTCAAGAAAGTAATTTAAACCAACTATAATTTCACAGCATACAATTCAAAATAGGAATATAGCAACATTTTTAATGCTGTACTAAACACCACGATTAACCTGCTATAAGATATGCACTCTTAAAGAGTTGATTCTTCTGAATGTCTTGTTTCTGTGTGTTTTTTGCACATTATCCTTGTGACTTTGTTTTGCGTTGCCAATCGGGAAATTGGCCTTGGTGAAGGTGCATGCTGAGACTCACACAACTAAGGACAAGTGCACGTGCACGCGCGCGCGCACACACACACGCACGCGCGCGCGCACACACACACACACACACACACACTCTTGTACACACAATAAACAGCTGTGCGGGTGGGTCACATCATTAGTGGGTATTGTTTTTCTTTTGATTGAAGGAAGTTGCATTGCGGTGCAACTCTCAATGTACGTTTCAGGGTGAATGTGTGCCATGTGGATCTGTTCTCAGTGTCCACTCGGCCTAGGGACTAATTTGCATTCCTTTGTGCATGAATAATGGACACCTATTCGGAGGACAGCTTTTACCAGCTGCCATCCAGGACTAGTCCTTATTAGAGCCCTGCTGTTCCTCTGAGAACGCCAGCACATGTTCAACACGTGCTGCGGCTCACACACAGACACACACACGCACACACTCAAGGACACGTGCTGCCCCATAGTCATGTCACAGTCATCTTTTCATACACAAATGAAAACACACTAACACCACGCACAAAAAGAACTTTACATGGAAACACTTCCAGCGGGTCCAAACAGTGATTACCAGCTCTCGTGGTGATAAACTACAAGTATCAATACAAGGGACAAAGTGCCTCCGCAAAACAACCAGCCCATGCATTAAACATGCACTCGTGTTTGTTTTCATAATTGAGGAGAATAGTATAGACCAGTGGTTCTTAACCTGGGTTTGATCGAACCCCAGGGGTTCGGTGAATCAGTCTCAGGGGTTCGACAGAGCCTCTGTCATGGAGATAAGACACACCTGACTCAACGTGTCAATTATTATGACTCGCCAGCTTGGCTATCACTGGATGGTTCATTTTGTGCACAATTAAAAAATGTATTCTTTGTACTTATATATACTAATTCTTTTTTCTGTTTTTAATAAATGCCATTTCATATGTCATGACTTTGTAAAAAAATCAATTTTTCTATATTTCAGTAATGGAGGGTTCGGTGAGTGTTCATATGGAATGGGTGGGTTTGGTACCTCTAACAAGGTTAAGAACCACTGTAAAAGACTAACACACGTGAATTCCTGTTCTTTTAAAGTAGAATGAAGTCTGTATTCTGCTCATATTTAGTCATGCTGTGTGGCTTTCCCATGCCCGCAGTGTAGCTTGGTGTCCTTGTAACAATCATCACCTAGAATTGGAATACTCCCTGCTGAAGACGCACAAACTTTGGAATGCGCCAAGCTGAGAATCGGTTTAAGAGAAACGAAAGTTGTGATGCGCAGCTATTGTCGGTAATCCGCGGGTGCCCGGAATATTCTGTTCATGGACTCCGGCCTTGATTTGAAGAACCAACATTCTCCTTGTCCGAAATTCAACGAACACGCGGAGGAAAGAAGGCCACTTTCCCCCAACAAGAAACAACCAGTTTCCCTGGTCAAATGACAATCTCAAGAAGTTTCATATCTGAAAATAGTTGGTCCTGCACTGTGGAAGTTTGGAAATTCACTGGCATGTCATATTGTGGAGATATGCTCAATGATGAGATGAGGAGACAAAGGCGAGTCATGTGTCATTTACTCTCTGCACAAAAATGACTTTTTACACAGCAAGCAGCAAGCTACTGTACTGTCTTTCAACCCTTTCATGTCTTTCGTCCCTTTGAACCCAACAACGTGTCAAGTCCCTCCATGACCTGAAAGGTAGAGGCTCCTGGTGAATGGGTCCCTTGTGGGTCACAACAATATCAGTGACTACGTTTACATGCAGTCAATATTCGGGTTAATGTCAAAATGATGGTTGGACGATTTTTAACATTTGTGTTAGAAAAACACAATTCTATTGTTCGTTACAAATGCCATCAGAGTGGTACAAAGTGCAAAATAACTTTCACATCAATTGAAAAGTAATTTGAGTAATTTCTCCAAGACTGTTAAAAGGTGGCATTTTTAATAAATAGGAATTCTGGCCTGTTGAAAAATTGTTGCTAATCTGAATCCGTGAAATTGAATGTGCCTTTGAGAATTAACCCTTTCATCCAGCAATAATGATAACCTGTAACCTGATAGGATGGTAAACTGTCCGCTGTAGTGCCCGCTGTCCCTGAAACGGTTAATAGTGAACTTTGGATGGAAAATGTTTTACTTTTGTGGAAAATGTGAATATTTGGAATGGGAAACATAGTAGCCTTGACTAGCATGAATATTTGTCGTGTGTAGCAGATGTGTGTGATGTCATGCATGCTCTGATCATGACGACTCTGAACCACCCACTGGTGAAAGGAGACTTTGATTCTCTCCTCTTTCGTTGATCACTACGTCAAACAAGGCTTACGTAGGAATAGTTGTTACAATTGTATTATTGTCGATATTTTATTTTATGTCTTCAGTTGTATTATTGTTATTTTATGTGAAATGTTCTGTAAAATGCTTTGTTACAGCTGAAAGTGTTGTGAAAGCGCTATAAAGTTGTATTGTATTGTTTTTAAAAAAATTCAGCCATGAGGGCCAGGTACCAAGGCTCGGCACCCATTCCAAGCACCACAATATGTCTCAAAAGCAAGCATCTGTCCCATGTCCTTTCCAAAAACTAATTCTTAAAGGTCTGAAGCCGTGAGTGATGCGAAAAAATAAAACAGTCAGGTAGCCCTGTGAATTAAATGGATATTAGCATGAAATGGAGGCTTAAGGCTCACAGCGATTGATTTAACAAAACAAACAAACAAACAAAAAAAAGCCAACATGAATCTAAACTTGCTATTTACTTTCATTGTTGTCTAAAAACATCAAGACGTTGAATACAGGTGACTATGACATAACACGCCTTCTGAAGAAAGAGAAACTTAGACGAGACTTCTTATACATGAATTGCATTCAAGAGAGCCAAACCGCCAATATATTTGTTGTCAAGCTATTTTTAAAGCTTTAAATTGGTTAGTATTGTGTAAAAATATCAGATGAAGTGTGGAATATTTACCATATTTGGACATAAGCAGTTTCCACCGAATAGTGACGATATGCAACTGAATGTAATGGAGTGGATGATGGGGTTGCTGTTTAAATTTGCAATTTCATTTAAATGTGCTTGTATTATTCAGGAGATTGAAATATCTTCGCACTTACTGTCACTGGATGTAAATGATTGTTAGATTATGGGGATGGGTTTTTTTTTGCTTCGAAGTAGAAACTAAATGTTTCTTTGATGTTACAGTATTTACAAAGAAGACACAGACATTGACCATCTTGGCCTTGGCATGAATACATAATTAAAACATGGTGAAGTGATCAAGCTCCGTCCACAATTACAGAGAGCTTAAGACAGAACTCCCAACCTCATTTGCTATAGACAGAATATGCATTTGCATATTTTATGTTGATGATTTCAACCATTTTAATCCTGTGACCATGCTTCTGAAGAGGATATTCAGGGCTATCTCATGTGTTTTTCTTCCAATAACACTTCACTATTGTTCCCGTTTTCTTTACCTTGCTTTTCACCAGTTCTCTTTTTTTCATGAATTGCACAGCTCTTAATTGTTCATCTGTGAAATACAGAGTTATCATGGTGCTCAACAAGTGGGCCGCGACAAAGGGACTTCAAAACTGTTGTGCATTATAGCAAACGCTCAAGTCCACTCCAGAAGGGCGATAGAATTCAGATTTTAGAGCTTAATTAAAACTTTGTATGAAAAGGGATCCTATGCTTATTCTGCTTGCGACCCACTGAACTGATGGTTTGCACACTTTAATAAGTAACAGACTGAGCCACCATGAGCTAAACCCGCAAAGAAGGTAGAAAAACGAATCAGTGGACAGACAGACAGTATTGACGGACAAATTGACACGTGTGTCATGATCTGCGTTTTTTTGCTCGGCTTTTTCATCATACCTTGAACAAATCATGTCTTTGTACTTATCTGGAGTTTAGTGGTCCCGTCTACTCGGTATCTGTTCCGATTCAGCTGATCAGCCCTTCACCCCCTTAATGTCTGGACCGTCAGTTCAACTCAAAACCCGATTAGAAGTCACCGGAAGTGGGTTTTTCATGCAGTTTAAGATGGCATCTATTCCATCCATCCATCCATCCATCCATTTTCTGATCCGATTATCCCCACAAGGGTCACGGAGGGTGCTGGAGCCTATCCCAGCTGTCTTCGGACAGTAGGCGGGGGACACCCTTAACTGTCGCAGGGCGCACGCAGACATACAACCACACTCACACCTAGGTACAATTTAAAGTGTTCAATTAACCTGCCATGCATGTTTTTGGAATGTGGGAGGAAACCGGAGTACCTTGAGAAAACCCACGCAGGCCCGGACATGCAAACTCCACACAGGAAGGCCGGAGCCAAAATTTAACCCTGTACCTTTGCACTGTGAGGCGGATGTGCTAACCAGTTGGGGTTCCCGCATCTATTACACATGAATCAAAATATTTTGTTTTGTCCTTTGAGAACGGGTCGCCCTTCAACATGCGCATTCATCTTTTATTGATTGGCAATATACGTGCACCTAATTACATTTACGTCAACACGCGTGTGTGTGTGTGTGTGTGTGTGTGTGGATTCCTCCTCCCAACATAATGCCCCCCCTCCTTCCCAGGTTGATGTCCTTGGCCCCGCTCTATGTTCACCCCTGTCAGATTTTGAAATCGTAACTGATTGCATGTCAACCTAGTCGATGTGGATAGAGGGCAGTGGCGTGCAAAGCACACGAGATGCCTGTTGCAAACGGGTGGTTTCGATGCCCCCACCCACAAATTCTTTGGTTGCTATGGAGATTTCCGAACGTTTATGCCCCTTCAATCGCATACAGTCTTTTTCTACTTGCGGTTTCGTCAATGCAGACAACGTAGACATGCTCCGAATTTTCATGAAAGAGGCGGGGTGGCTTCTGGGGCACATAATAGTAAAATGCAAGGGCATCCAAGCCGGACATGAATAGCATTCAAAACTACCCCTTGGGAAGACTTTGTGCCGTGTCTAAAAACATACAACACGCAATGAGTTTGTTTCTCTGTCGGGAAGAAAAAGCAGATCCATAAAGATATGGTGGGGTTTGGAACAATGATTTGCACAGATGTTTCCCCTCATATCCACAAGCGTGTGACCACAGTCGCTGGTTTGTCCTTCCCTGGCGCCCGCTTATGCAGCTTGCCTGATGGTCCCTGCGCATTACGCACAGCTCGGGTTGACTGTGATGGCTCCTGAAAGCCAGGAGACATACACGGCAGTAACAACATCAATGCGCTTCACCAGGTTTTCAAGTTAGGGATATGTCTTATTGAAAATTATTACCTATGTGTTACTTATTTGTTCCAAAGAGACGCGTCCTCGTGGTGATTTATGGAGTTTTGTGCTTTCCTCTTTGCTTCCCCCACCGCCATCCTTTTTGTCCTCTTTTCCCATGTTTGGAGAAAAGACCGCAGTTCGGGAAAAAGGGACATGCTGAGGGTGGGGGAAATGGTGGGGGTAGCAGTGATCTTCAAATCATTTATTTACATTTGGCATCTGCATAATGAGACAGGGAGCCAATGGCAGCCCCGGCTGGCTGGAGACAGGGTGGCATGCCTTCAGTTTTAATGGGCACACGGAAGAAACTTCCAATCCTTCTTGACATTTCTCATAGCGAAATAAACGTGCTCTGGGTCAGAGTGTCTATTAGGAAGATAAGAGACGAACAAGTCAATTATACTTCAATGACTATATAGCCAGGGGACCTCATTAACATGATAAGGGAGGTCCTTGATGCAGCAGTCCTCTCTTGTGTGTAACTCCTGATTAAGTTACGGAGGAATGACATGGCCGTTTTTTTTCATGATTTATGTAGAAAAAGATGACAAAACCAGCAAGACAAATGTATTCAACGATAAAAAGGCATAGCCGCACGTACATGCACACACAGGAGTATAGCCAGAATGAAGTGTCGGCCCAACGAGCCAGAAATTGTTGACACATTCAAAAAAGTGAGAGGAGCCCTCCATCAGGGGTTGTGGGGAGCTTCTATCTACTGATAGGGTCACGGAAGTGGATGCTCGGGGAAAACATTTGTGGCAGGGGATGTTGCGAGCTGTCATGCACAGGCAGGGTGCATGGCCTTGGGTTGCAAGGGTGGCGGCGGCGGCCTGTGTGCGTGTGTGTGTGTATGCGTGTGTGTGTGTGCGTGTGTGTGTGTGTGTGTGTTTGTGTGTGTGGAGGGGGAAGTGAGCAGACGGGGCACAGGCAGAGGCGGAGGCGTGGGTTAAAAAAAGCAGAGCCTGGGGTTTGGTGGGCTTAGTGGTGCATGTTTTTCCCTCGTTTCCTCTCTGCTAACTCGTTTTTTCAGTGAGGATGCCGCGATCCGTTGACGTTGATGGGATGAGTGCAGACAGCGCGCAGGGACAACGGCTTGTCTTTTCTAGTGCTTGCATAGTGTGCATCATATCCAGCCACTGCTTGGATAAGGCTCTAATTAAATTGTTTGCACGCCTATCTGGATCAATGCGAATTGATCATCGTTCATCTTATCAGTGACAAAACTGCGAGCCACTCACTGAAGGGGAAACATTCTTCAAGTAGCCCTGAATGCTCCACATGTACCTTTTGCATTGATTCTAGAACAAGAATAAAACACTTCAAGTGATCCACAGTGAAGCCAATGCACTACTTTCATCATCACATTCCTAAAATAATGGATTCGATCATGTTTTCATTTTTTTTAAATCAAAAACTGAAGCAATGATTGAACTTTTTGTATTATATTCATTCATAATTGATAACATGAGTAATTGATCAGTTCACTGAAGGATGTAGGCAAGTTTAGCAGTGGCCTCATTCCTGGGGAGATGATTAAGGCAAAAAAAGAAAACCTAATGTGGAAAAAAAATGACAGGGGCCGTTATTTTTGCAAGGAATGGTATTTCGCATGTGCGCATGAGCTGCACATGTGAAAACCAAGGCAGCCTCATATGCCAAAAACGCTGGCAACACACTCAAGAATCTACAACAAGGACATCCAGGCCTTTGCTGAGGATCAACCTCGATATGTTCAGGCACTCCTCACAGGGCATTGAAACACATGCATTTGGAGAGAACGATATGTTACTTTTCTCCTAAAATCCTGTTTATTAGCAAAATTCTCTGCAGGTTTTAGCTACGGTTATGAGACAGGCTTTTTCTGAATACATCCTACAGTTATTCCCCAAAGCCTTGTTGGTGAAGAATAGATATGTATGTTACATGACGTATAGACACTCATCTGAATTGAACGGGTCTGATATTTGTGATTATTATGGTGTTTGTTTATAAATGCCTTGTGATGACTGATGAAGAGCAGAGGAGCAGAGGCAGTCAAAAGCCTTTGTCTGCAGGCACACCCAGCCCACACAAAGACATCCCACTCACAAGGGTTCCGGCCGCGTACCTCTGCTCACATTCCTCCATTATTGCTCCCTGAAACATGAATAATTTGATTATTTGATGACAGCTTATTTCTTATATCTGTTTCGGCACCATATGTGTCTAATATGCGCTTGGCCCGTTCCATGAATGCCTTGCCCCGGGGTCTAAGAGAGGCCCGAGCCATTTTCAAACCTGGAGGGAACATTTCATTGGAAAGGCGTACCACTCGACCAAAGTGCATCGGACTGGATTCAAGTGCATATTCAAAGAGTAATTCTGCTCCGTGCTCTGGGCTTGTATTTCTCTATCTCTCATTGCGAATTTGTCACTCTTCTTCAAGGCTGTGTGCCGATTGGTTGTGAACATAAAAATAAAACTTTGAATTGACTCTTTTTATTTTCCATGCACGTGTGCACATTCTCATGAATGGTACTCCAGCAATTTACTCAGTGCACACTTTGGGGCACAAAGGATGCTTCAGAGTTGAAATGAAGTTCAGTGGTGCGACCTGTCTTTCTCACTAATTGGCACTTTAGTGGTCGTGATTGGGTGACAGTTGATGGCCAGTTGGTAAATCAGGGCAGAATGTCCATAACATGTTGACAAATTAAATTAGCTCGTTCCTTACCCTTACAATGAGTAATAATTATCTTCAGTCACTGTCATTTTCTTTTCACCTCCCATCGAGAGAGTAAATTTCGTGTCAGCGATTATTAGGTATTCATTTTTATAATGGTTTCATGATTTTATTATCTCTTACAGAGAATGGAGCAAAGAAAAACAGTGACACATTGGTGGAAATTTTTTTTTAACTATAGGGAAAAATCCACCAATTTTTAAAGGGGCTGCTACATTTTTTGACACCACACGAGGTTCAACATGTTTCCGTCTTTACAATTTCAATGAAAACTTCTCTGATTGTAACCGACACCCATTCGGCCACAGAATAACATTAAATGTAATTGAATTTCCCTCTGAATAAATGTGTTTTATTGAGCAATCCTGCACTGTACTAATACACTACATGGTAAGATGCGTCTTTGGGTTGTTTGTTTATTGCCTGGGGCTTCAGGAGACGTGCTTATGATTGCATGCGCGGGTCACAAAGATCACAGCATTGAGGCCCGTCTCCCATTCTAATGAGTACTGTACAGGAAGCACCCATCATGTGTCCCTCTCTCCTTCACACCTCATTAAAAAATTAAAAAAAAACATGGCTTGCCATTGGAAATGAAGCAATTGTGAGGATAACAATGGCCCTGTCAAAAAAAAAAAAAAAAACTACTTTTGAACTGCATGTTGAAAGGTTTGCCTTCATTGAATGTCCAGTGTGCGTCTTCAGGAGCAGCAAGGCTGCGTAATGACCATGAACTCTTCGCTTGTTTATTTTGTTTCCTTTTTCCTGCCGTTGACGTGGATGCGACTGATAACTGTCCATGCTGAGGTGAGTAACAGGTTAAAATGAAGAGAGTAAACATCCAGGCACGTGCAATAGTTCTGCCCGTGGATGTTCGTGGTGCCCTGCAATGCGTAAATTTACTAAATGAAGAGGTTGTAAGACACATTTCACTTTTGAATTTTTCCCTGACAACAACTGACAGATTGTAGCCTTTGTAATTAACCCCCCCACCCCCGTCTTTATTTATTTCTGTATTTATGAAAACCACCTCAAAATGTATCAAGGTCATAAATATGCTTGGGAAGAAATATTAGTTAATCGAAAACTAAAGTGCCTCGCTGTTTGGAGGTTTCTTCCAAAATACAAATCAGCAAATCATCTAGAAGGGTATGTACAACTTTTTTTACCTCAACCAAAAGATTTTCTATGAACCCGAACGCGTTTGTGTAATCAATCGAAATGTACCAGAAATAAATTGTTATGTGTGAAATATGCAGCAACTGCCCAGGATGTCTTATTTCAGATCTTATCTTTTTCGTCAACAATTACTTCCTATCTGTGGATTTTTCTGATCATTTAACCAATCTTAATGTAATTTCAAGTGATTCACTCCTCGAAATATTCAGATTCCCCTAGTCCCATGAGGGGAATTTTTTTTTTTCCTGATACAATGAAAAGCGTGTGGCTTTTGAGAAATTCAGTGGACAGTAACTGAAAGTAGAACAGAACCTGCAGCAAAAAAAAAAAAAAAAAAAAAAAAAAGGGATTGATCGTCTCTTACATTGCTTAGCAGAAGTCCCGACTCTGGTCTTATTAAGAGGTAGTGCTGGTTGTGCTCTCGCAAGTCTTGCCCTACTGTTTGCATCCTCGTTCCATTTCTTCATCCGTTGGCTTTTAAGAGTTCAATAGATAAATAAATGTTCAATGACTAAAATCACCAGCAGAAATTCTGCCTTTTTAGTCACAGGATTTAGTTGAGTTATTGACTTGTGTACGATAACATTGCATTGCTTATTACTGTGAGGAAGTGAGGCGTAAACATTCCTCCCTTCCGTAACCTCTGAGCCATACGAAAGCTGTTATGTCTGGAACAGAGCGCAGCACGAGTGCCACAATGCGTTCTCACGGCAGGTTGTTTTGCTCTGCTGCTCAGGCGTAAACTTTCAAACTGCGGCAGATTTTGAAGCACGGAAATGTGTTGTTGAGCACATTGACAATGGTTTTGATGTTCAATAGATCTCTTTGTCATAGAATAAATTATTATCAACATAGCCGAGTTAGAACTAATACTGTGACTGCCTTTTGATTTTACAAGCAATATCCAATCATAAAATAAGGACGATATTTCGAACACTCCATGTTCAAGACCGTTTGTCTTCCTTTGAGTTGCCATTGAGCTGGAGGCTTTCCCAGCTGACTTTGGGTGAAAAGTGTGGTCCACCCTGGACTGGGCGTCAGTCATTTGCAGGGCAGCAATAGAATCTTAACCCCTCAATGCACCCTGTAACCTGATAACTTGCTAAACTGTCCACTGTAGTAACCGCTGTCCCTGAAAGGGTTAAATGAACCTAATATGCATGTTTTTGGAACGTGGGAGGTAGCTTGGGGACCTCGGGAAAACCGACAAAAGGGCCTGCAAATTCCACATTAAGGCTTGAGTCTGACAAGTGAGACACGGTAACCATTATAGTGTAACACAAGCCATTATATTCCATCATAAAATTAAGTCCATTAGGTGGTTAGGTAGCAAATTACCCCCCCCCCCCCCCCCCGCCCAAGAATTACTTTCAAGAACAGCGGTGCCTTCAGATACAAGTTTAATTCATTCCTTAACCATATTCTTAACTCAAAAGTACCCTACATCTAATAATCTCTGTTCTTTGAAATGAATGAACATGCCATTGATCCATTCCAGCCACCGCCTGAAAAAAACAACAAAAAATGTGTTTTTGAATGAGAAAAATAGTGCTCTGTAATATTATCCTTTCTAAAAACATGCTGTGATGACATACTTAAATACAATGTAAAATAATTGTATGGTTTTTGTCACAAATCTTGGCCACTTGGGGGTAGTATAAGACAGACATACTGCTATACTGTGCTGGAGACTCAGCCCCTCCCTCGGGCTTCTCTTTACAGCAGTAATATTTGGTGTTCTTCACAGAGGATAAAGTGAAGGATTGTCGTTATATTATCTGCATCTGTTGCTGCACCATTTTTGTTCAGATATCCATTGGTTATTGGGTAACAGCACTGCTAGACAGATGCTATTTGTTAGCCCATGTGCCTATGGTGTTTACCATTTTAAGATCGTAAGGATTATGTTGTTATTTTGAAAACACATTTAATTTTCTAGGTTTTCTTTTTCACTTGACAGTAAACTGAGAGTGGTGGTAAACAGCTTGGAGCATTTTTTATTCACTAATAAAACCAGATCTGTCAAATTCCTGCTCGGAGGTAAGATATTGGTTGCGTTTGTGTTTGCCTTTAGACATTAACCCCTCTACAACCCTGGAAATGTGAAGAATAAAACTGCATTGTCTCCGTGTCTGTCGTACTAGCGAATGCATTGTGTTTGATGGAAATATGACCAAAAAAGTAATGCACACCTGAGCAATGCACTGCTACATACATACATACACATAGAGTACTCGTTCACTTACTGTATTTTCTTGACCGTTGTAACTGGGTTTGGGCATACAGATGCGATCCATTATTTTTGGGTTCTGTGAACATTATTATCTGCTACATAACAATGTTGTATAATAAGATAATTATGACTTCATAATTATCCCGTTTATGGTTCTTATACTTTGTATGAGAGGAGGTGCAAGATGGACAGTACAATAAGATGTTGAGTTGCGCCACCTTAATATTATTTTACCCCCAGAAGGCAAAAGCAGGTCACAGAGTCAAAATGCTCATTTTGAGGCTAAAGGCCTGCTACAATTATCACATTTTCTCCAGTCCGGGTTAATTGACCATAATTGCCACATTAACCGGTCAATAATTAATTTTTAATTATTCGTATTCTTTCTAATACCATGCTGTCACTCTCCTCCATATTGTCTGACATAAAGAGCAGGCCTGCTAGGTGTGTCATGTTTAATAAAGCGAACAGGGGTTGGATCCAATTAATATGATGAGCTGAACCCTGCAAGAAAAACTGGAGAAAAAAAAGAAAAAGAATCTAACAGGGGCATTCCCTCTGGACGTAATTGAATCTGATTGCATCGGCTTTAATTTGAGAAATGCTGCCTGCAGCCTCGATGTTTGTGTTGGATGTCCTAAATAAGTGATCACACTCTGATACGCTCTCTCGCACACCTGTGAATGTTTGCCATTCAGTCGTGGGATACTTTATTGGCAGCTCCACAAGAATAATTTCGTGATCTTTTCCCACTCAGGATCCACATGCATACCATAAAGTCACAAAAATGTTTTTCTTCTTTTTCTACTCTTTCATCATAAATTCTCGGCAAGCGGGCTATCCATCTCGCAGTGGACATTTAAAACCGTAGAATGAATCAAGATGTACTGTGTATTAATGCCAGAGAAATGTTAAAATATCAAGCGGTGTTGCTCAAAAAGCATAGTATCAAACTTTCCAGTGTTTGCATGCGGCACCTCTGGTTAAAGACAAAGTAAAAAAAAAAGGTTTGCTCACTAGTTCGGGGAGATCACATCTTCCCACTTTCTCTCTCGGCTTGATCCTCTGTCAGCCGAAAACACTTTTTCTGGTACGGTGGCCTACAAGGATGCCTGCATTGTGGACCTTCAGATTATATCGGCCATTACTTTTACAGACTCTTGAAATTGTAACCTTATGATCCTTGAGGCCAAACTCTAAGGGACACCAGAGTCACAACCCGCCCCAACCAGTTCTGTAGATTAGCGCCCTTCTGATTCGATTATATTCGGAGCCATCACGGTGGCTCTTCAGACCAACTAACTGCAAATCTGATGCGGCACCTCAGGCCCAAGACCTGCCCGAGTTTATGCATAGCCCGGAGCCGCGCGACTTGACTGACCAGCCTTGATGCCCTCAAACCTCAAAAACTACACGAGCAGCAAGGAGAAGCGAGACTGACCGACCTAAAAAGACCAGCGTGGTCAGAAACATGAGGGTCACATGATGATGCTTCCCTCCTTCCTGCTGATGGAGATCCCACATAATGAACATCTGGATGCCAGCTCAATACTCAGCAAGGGATGTGTCTTTGGCTGTGTTGGGCTGGCTCACGAAAGCCGAACACAAAATTGTTGGTGTGCCCCCTGTTAATGAAAGAAAATCCCACAGTGGTCACAGGAATAAACAGAATCTGACAAAACTAAAAAAAAAAAACAACAAAAAAAAAAAGTTTTAAAAAATCTGTTAATATTTTGAACTTTTGAATTGTGGTTCAGCATAAGTACGGCGGCCCGGTAGTCCAGTGGTTAGCACGTCGACTTCACAGTGCAGAGGTACCGGGTTCAATTCCAGCTGCGGCCTCCCTGTGTGGAGTTTGCATGTTCTCCCCGGGCCAGCGTGGGTTTTCTCCGGGTACTCCGGTTTCCTCCCACATTCCAAAAACATGCATGGCAGGCTGATTGAACGCTCTAAATTGTCCCTAGGTGTGAATGTGAGCGTGGATGGTTGTTCGTCTCTGTGTGCCCTGCGATTGGCTGGCAACCGATTCAGGGTGTCCCCCGCCTACTGCCCGAAGACGGCTGGGATAGGCTCCAGCACCCCCCGCGACCCTAGTGAGGATCAAGCGGTTCGGAAAATGGATGGATGGATGGATGGTTCAGCATAAGTATTAAAAACAAAGAAACAAATTCATGAAACAGGTCTTGACAATTATTACTGTACCCTTCACTTAATATGTTGTTGCTCAACAGGACTTGCCTCGTAAAAGGCCCCTTCAGAATAGTCCAATTTGCTCTTGGCCATTCTTGGGTGTTTTCAGCTGTGCGTCTGGTGTCATTCTCCTGTTGCAAGAACTACAACTGAGAAAAAAAAAACTTACTGTTTCACAATAAGAACAGTGTTCTTATCTTGGTATGCTTCATTTTTGCATCTGTCCTAACACCAAAAAGTTGCAGTTTTGTCTTGTTTGTCCATAGGAGATAATTCCAGAAGCTTGTTGGCTTCACAACAATTCCTCGTCGCACCTTTTTTCAATGATTTCTTTTCAACATCGGTGTCCTGCTTGGTCGTCTCCCGTGACGTTTACTTCACTTTAGCTCAAGCAATCGCGGATGAAGCATTTTGACACCGACAGGCTTGGGGAGTACACATACCAGCGTTACATATTCAGAATACAAAATACCGGTAATATGTTACAGGTAAAAAAAAAGTAATTGTAATCACATTACAGGTACATTTATTACAAATGGGGATAATTTCGCAGAATTACATTTTCCATCTGTACAAAATGACAGCGTGGTTTGTTTGAGCACTACAAGTGGATAAAGTGTCTATGGTGGTCGATGATTCAGTGTTTTTATCTTAACCTGCATATAATGATGTTGTTGTTATTATGTACAATATTTTCCTTTGTTTTTTGGTGTAGTAGTGGGGTGGATATGAGATTAAAAGTTTAGCTGGGCCCTACGTCTGCTTTCAGGCAAATAAGACGGTGTCATTCCTATTTAAAAAAACGTGACCAACTTCATTAATGTGTAGCTACTGATACGGCTCAGAGCTTTTGAAGGTGTGCATCATCTAACCATCCAAAGTGACAGAAAGTAACAGATACAATTATATGTCATCGCTGGCCACTTTTTGTTGTCATCCTACCTTGCTATGTTCGTATGGGAGGAGGCAGGATTGAAATGTTTTCTATTTTAAGATGTGACAATGAGCATTTACACATTGTTTACAATTATCACTGTCATAGATAGTAGACTCGCGCAACCAGGTACCATGTACCATGTATGAACCGGAACGCCTGTTCCGGTTCATACCAGAAATTGTGCCCATAATTCATAAAGAAGCTCATGGGGCCTAGAAGCCTTTAGCCTTTATGAACCTTTGCTTCCTCTGGTCCATGTTTAAAGTAGTATACACCATGTCATAAAAATGCGCAGTCACTACTTGTCAGGCCTAAACCATCCAACTGACTGATTACAAGTTTGAAGTCTCCTGTGATGCAATTTGAGGATGAACGTTGCTTGAGCATTTCCCTTTGATGGCATTATTTTCGATCTTTTCTCGATGTACCATAATTTTTGTCCAAGCCTATTTCATGAGTTTTTAAGATTATTCTGTTCAACCATAATTGAAAAATTGTCATTTCTGATTGTTATTGGTTACATTGGGGATTAACTTTGTCAGATTCAAGTCTTTGTGCAAACACGGTGGGGGTTTCCTTTCATTAACAGAAGGGTAGCAACAATTGTGTCCACTTGTGTACCGAGTGTAACTTATCTTTCACAATTGCAATCAATATTATTTCTGGAAAGGTGGACTCTCTTGGCTTTCGGCTCTCATTAGATTGTGGAATATTTTGGTTGGTCAGTGTATCCAGGCCTTATCACAAAACTCACTTAAGGATAAGCATCCAAAGATTTCATTCATGGCATCAAGCGCAGTATAATATGAACCAGCAAGTTAACAGCAGACGAGTGCATCTGTGGTCGCAACATTGCTTCTGCGATAGCCAGCAAAACACGCATGTTGACTAGTCTTTTATCTAATTGGATTACTGCTAACCCATACACATTTTCACTAAAGCATGACAAATACAAGACTGATTCTTCTAATTTTTTTTCTCCATTTGCTCTCTCCATGTCATTGTCATTTTGTTGCAGCTCCTGGTGGGTGGAAGTGATGCATCGATGTTGACTGAATGACCCATATGAGGAAAATGACCACAATAGTCATTCTGGTGCATATAGGCCTCATTTGGAATGTTCAAGCCAACTCGTATATCTGCAATTTCATTGCTTCCAGGCATACATATTGTACTGTATATGTGCCACATTAGAATCAGAATGAGGGACTAGTGGGATAAAACAATCACATTTTAAACACTATCAAAGTAATTGAGCTCATTCGGTGTGGTGCATCCAAACATCTACTGTGAAGAACTCATGTTGCGAAGTCTACCGGTTTAAACACCAACAGAATGGAAAGAATAAATAATTTTTGACATGATACTGTCACGTTCCGTATTTGACAGCAGGGGGCAGGCGTTCTTGCTTGCCGCCTGCACACCTGCCACCCATTAGTTGACGATTGCACCTGCTATATCTAGGCACTCCGACAGTCAACTCACTGCCGGAGTATTCCATGCCGTGCCATTTGCTATCGTCTATGCCCTCTCGGTTAAAACTCTGACTTACTTGACTATATTGCGTGCCTTAATATTCCTCTCGTGTTTGATTGGTATTTTACTTAAGAACTTTCTCCTTGCCGTTTTTGTTTCGCAAGCGTTTTCTGTTATTTTCCTGGTCCTCTTTTTTGACCAGCGTTTTCTGTTGCTTCGTTATTATTTCCTGGCCCTCTTTTGACCAGCGTTTTCTGTTGTCCGTTTAGACGGGGATTTTGTGTTATATTAAATCTCATTTTTTGTGACAAAATACTTTTCTGTGTCTGCTATTTCGGGGATCCACTTATCTCTAGTAGTTGCGCACGAAGCGATTATTCTGTCGCTTCGGGCCCAACGTGACAGAATACTCCGGCCACCATGGATCCCGCAGACATGGAAAAGATTTTGTCTGCTCTGTCCCGTCAAGAGCAACAGATGAGTCAGCAGGGCCAAGCCATTACGGAACTCCGCGGCGCGGTCTCCACGCTGGCTCATAGGTTCGATCATTTCGAACCCCGTATTGTACGATTGGAGGAACGGAGAGCACCTCCCCCGGTGGTTCGTCATACCACCACTGAGGCACCCGTCTCCTTCCCCACAATGAGTAGGGAACCGTCGCTTCCACACCCCCCACGTTACGGGGGTGAGCACGGTCGGTGTGGGCACTTTCTCCACCAGTGCTCGCTCATCTTCGACCAGCAACCTTCCGTCTATGCTACTGATGACGCGAAGGTTGCATATGTAATGAGCTTATTGACAGGTCAGGCGGCGTCATGGGCTATGGCGATGAGCGACGCAAAGCCGAACCTCCGATCTTCTTTCCCCGGCTTCGTGGCAGCGTTTCGCCGGGTGTTCCACCATCCCATCCGGGGCAGAGAGGCTGAGGGTCGGCTACTCGAACTCCACCAGGGGAGGCGATCCGTAGCGGACTACTCTATTGAGTTCCGGATTTTGGCCGCCCAGAGTGGCTACGAGGACAGGGCGCTGTGTGGATTGTTTCGTCGCGGATTGAACACCCAGCTCAAGGATGAACTAGCGACCCGTGACAATAGTTCCGACCTAGAGGAGTTAATAGATCTCTCCCTACTGTTGGACAACCGCATGAGAGAGAGAAGCCGGGAGCGTGGAGGTGGTTGGTTCCCGTTCCGGCATGCGACGTACCGCGGGGGATCCCGCGGGACGCCTCGGGCAGCTGGGTCCGGAGACCACCCCCGATCCTGGAATGCTGTCACCAGGGAGGAGCCGATGCAGCTGGGTGGCGGAAGTTCCAGATCGGAGGAGAGACGGCGCCGGTTCAACGATCGGGCTTGGTCTGACAGCGGCCCACAAGGACCTCACGCCGCTCCCGGTCCTCCGGAACCTCAGCCAACTACCTTCACCGAGTACTGTGAGTCACGACCCCGCGCCGAGCCTCCCGAGCCTCGGCGAGCCGACTCCCGGCCGGGGCACCCCAAGAGACTGGAACTCGAAGGGGAGATCTATGGGGCGTCCCGGGCGCGGCGGATCAGGGCTCTGATAGACTCAGGGGCTGATGATTGTTTTATCGATACCGACCTCGCCTCAGAGTTAGGCTGTTTTATCGAAGAGTTGGCCGAGAAGAAGCGCGTTCATGATCTCGATGGGCGCCTCCTGGCGGTTGTAACGCAAAGAACCGAACCACTAAAGCTCCAAGTATCCGGAAACCATGTCGAACGCAGACGGTTTTATTTAATGCGGTCTCGAGCCGTTCCAGTTATTCTCGGCTTGCCCTGGCTCAAGACTCACAACCCCGTTATTTCCTGGGAGCGCCCGGCAATAGAGATTTGGAGCCCGTACTGTTATGAGCGTTGTTTACGATCAGCCGTAGGGGGATGCGAACGTGCCGGCGACGACTCCCCTGAAATCATCTGCCTTGACGGAGTGCCAAACTGCTATTATGAGTTACGACAGGTATTCAGTAAGGATCGCGCTCGCTCTTTGCCCCCACACCGTCCATACGACTGCGCCATAGACCTGCAAGTGGGCGCTCCGCTGCCGAGTTCACGGCTTTATCAGGTGTCTCAACCGGAACAAGAGGCATTAACTGAGTATATAAACAGCTCGCTCGCTGCAGGTCTAATCAGACCATCGCGATCACCGTTAGGTGCGGGATTCTTCTTTGTAGAAAAGAAGGACAAGTCGTTACGACCGTGTGTGGACTATCGTGGGCTCAATGACATCACCATCAAAAATAAGTATCCGCTGCCTTTGTTAGACTCCGCCTTCGCTCCTTTGCAATCGGCCACCATTTTTACAAAATTAGATTTACGTAGTGCTTACCATTTGGTCCGCATCCGGGAAGGAGATGAGTGGAAGACGGCTTTTAAGACCCCATTGGGTCATTTCGAATATTTAGTCATGCCTTTCGGGCTGACTAATGCTCCTGCGGTTTTCCAAAGCCTGATCAACGACGTGTTAAGGGACGTGCTGAATATTTTCTGTTTCGTCTATCTTGATGATATCTTAATTTTCTCCCGGTCGTTGCAGGAGCATAAACAACACGTCAGACTTGTTCTACAGCGGTTATTGGAAAATAGGCTCTTTGTCAAGGCAGAGAAATGTGAGTTTCATGTACCAGCCATCTCTTTTCTGGGGTTTATTATTGAGCGGGGCAAGCTGAGAGCCGACCCCATCAAGACGAAGGCGGTGGTGGACTGGCCGACACCGGCTAGCCGCAAGGAGCTACAGCGTTTTTTGGGGTTTGCTAACTTTTATCGACGGTTCATTCGCAATTACAGCCAAAAGGCACTCCCGTTGACCCGACTAACGTCCATTAAAGTCCCATTCCAATGGGACTTGGATGCGGACTCGGCTTTCGCAAATTTGAAAACAGCATTCACTAATCCCCCCGTGCTGCAACATCCTAACCCTGACCACCCTTTCATTGTAGAAGTGGACGCATCGGATTCGGGAGTGGGGGCGGTCTTGTCCCAGCGTTCCCCGGTCGACCAGAAGTTGCACCCCTGCGCCTTTTTCTCTCGTCGTCTCAGTGTCGCCGAGTCAAACTACGACGTGGGCAATCGAGAACTGCTGGCTGTGGTTGCGGCCTTACAAGAATGGCGACACTGGCTCGAGGGGGCTAAGGAGCCATTCACTGTATACACGGACCACAAGAATTTGGAATATATCCGCTCCGCCAAGAGACTGAACTCCCGTCAGGCCCGATGGGCCCTACTATTAACCCGGTTTAATTTCACCCTCACATACTGTCCGGGATCCAAGAACACCAAACCTGACGCCCTCTCCCGTCTCCACGACCCCGCGGAAAGGGACCGAACGCCGGAGGCCATTCTCCCGGCTCATTGCATCCTGGGGGCGTTGAGGTGGGAGATTGAGCGGAAGATACAGGAAGCTCAAGATGGGGTCCAGGTCCCGGCTGACTGTCCCGCGGGGAAGCTGTTTGTGCCCCCACCGCTGCGTTCGGAAGTATTGCAGTGGGGGCACAGGTCCAAGGTGGCTTGCCATCCTGGGGTGAACCGGACTGTGCATCTCATCGCCCAGCGGTTCTGGTGGCCGGAGCTTCGGAAGGATGTGGTGGAATACATCAATGCCTGCTCCTCCTGCGCCTGCGGCAAGGCCTCGCATCGGCCTCCGGCGGGGTTGCTCCAGCCATTACCCATTCCTCCTCGACCTTGGTCCCACATCGCCCTGGACTTTGTCATGGGCCTTCCTCCATCCCGTGGGCGTTCCGTCGTTCTCACTATCGTGGACCGATTCTCAAAGGCTGCCCACTTTATTCCCCTGTCCAAGTTGCCGTCGGCGTTGGAGACCGCCGACCTCCTCATCAAGCACGTTTTCCGTCTCCATGGCATCCCTTTGGACATAGTGTCGGACCGGGGGCCCCAGTTCGTGTCCCGAGTGTGGAAGCGGTTCTGCCGGTCCCTCGGGGCCACGGCCAGTCTGACCTCGGGGTATCACCCACAGTCCAATGGACAAGCGGAGCGCGCCAACCAGGATCTGGGGGCAGCCCTCCGCTGTGTGTGTCTCCACCGTCCCTCTTCCTGGGCCGACCACTTACCTTGGGTGGAGTATGCGCACAACACCCTCGTCTCTTCAGCCACTGGAAGGTCCCCCTTCATGACGGCCTACGGGTATCAGCCACCGCTGTTCCCGTCCCAGGAGGGACAAATAGAGGTCCCTTCTGTGCAGTGCCACCTCAAGCGGGCCCATCACGTGTGGAGGGAGGCCAGAGCCGCACTGTCCCGCACGGCGACCCGGAACCGGCAGATTGCGGACCGTCGTCGGCGCCCAGCACCGACCTACGAAGTGGGGCAGGAGGTGTGGCTGGCAACGAGGGACCTGCGCCTGGCCGGCACGTCCGCGAAATTGGGGCCCCGATTCACCGGGCCGTTCGTGGTAGAGTCCGTCGTCAGCCCCGTCGCGGTCAAGCTCCGGCTGCCGGCCTCCATGAAGGTTCACCCCGTGTTCCACGTCTCCCTGCTCAAACCGGTGGCGACCAGTCCCTTGGCTCCTTCTCCCACTCCGCCCCCTCCTCCGCGGGTCGTCGATGGTGGCCCGGTGTACACGGTACGGGCCATCCTGGACTCTCGGCGCAGGGGAAAAGGTTTCCAGTATCTGGTCGACTGGGAGGGCTACGGGCCGGAGGATCGGCAATGGGTCCCCCGCTCCTGGATCCTTGATCCGTCCCTTCTTCGTGACTTCCACGCATCTCACCCGTCCAAGCCGGGTGGGCCGCCGGGAGGCGTCCGTTGAGGGGGGGGTACTGTCACGTTCCGTATTTGACAGCAGGGGGCAGGCGTTCTTGCTTGCCGCCTGCACACCTGCCACCCATTAGTTGACGATTGCACCTGCTATATCTAGGCACTCCGACAGTCAACTCACTGCCGGAGTATTCCATGCCGTGCCATTTGCTATCGTCTATGCCCTCTCGGTTAAAACTCTGACTTACTTGACTATATTGCGTGCCTTAATATTCCTCTCGTGTTTGATTGGTATTTTACTTAAGAACTTTCTCCTTGCCGTTTTTGTTTCGCAAGCGTTTTCTGTTATTTTCCTGGTCCTCTTTTTTGACCAGCGTTTTCTGTTGCTTCGTTATTATTTCCTGGCCCTCTTTTGACCAGCGTTTTCTGTTGTCCGTTTAGACGGGGATTTTGTGTTATATTAAATCTCATTTTTTGTGACAAAATACTTTTCTGTGTCTGCTATTTCGGGGATCCACTTATCTCTAGTAGTTGCGCACGAAGCGATTATTCTGTCGCTTCGGGCCCAACGTGACAGATACGCTCAACACTAGAAACTTCCATTTGAACACACGCTCACCCTCTGCAGATGAAGCCTTTCTCCAAAAAATGCAGTTTTCTCTTCATTATCATTGTCATTTTGAGACAGTATGAGATGTGAAGACAGACTGTGTTTTCAATTAGGTTGCTCACTGTTTACAGGTATTGTGCAGGGGGTTGTCAGGCCAGCGTGGGCTGGCCTCCAGGCCATTGTGCCTGCTCAAAATAATGAGCAATATGCAGACAGCAAAAACTGGGGACACTTATACAAGCACAAAATCACACGCAGTATAATTTTCCTATGACAGGGTGTCACGACATCCATTTGTCTGTTTTCTGTCATCTATGCGCCTGTCTATCCATGCTTTTCTGTCATTCATGATCCTGAATCTCACCCATGCCTTTCAAGCAGCGTTGAACAAGTTATTAAAAAAAAGAAAAAGTGATTAGTTGGTCTGCAGATAATGTCGATAACTCGATAACATTTTATGCCCAGTAAGTATAAAATGTGAACATTGATAAATAATAAATGCCACTTTTTAAAAACCTCCGTTAGGGTGCCGGCTGCTGTTACGATACATAAAGGTTGGAAATGTGGAAATCGACACTGCAGTGTCTTAATTGGTTGACAGGCAGTCACAAATGTTTTTTTTTTAAACTCTCAAGAAAAGCTTTCCTGTATTAACCTCATGCCTCAAAAAGAATGAACACATTCTGTAGATGGATTTCCTCTATTGTAGTTTCTTTATTCTTCTTTGTTGAATTCCTTAAAAGATACTGTGGGTGACTTGGTGGAACATGTAGTGCATGAGTCCGCATGGGTCCCCACTTACAATTCCTGTGTCAGGTTGCGGTGCGGAATGGTAAGAATGGGATCCCACAAACGTAGACAAGGGTGAGTGAAAAACAAGTGATATATAACAGAAAGGACAATACCGACAAGGGACAATAAAAGCTGCTGGCAACAAAGAGCCAGGATAAAACAAATTATACAGAAATCGTTGGCAAACGGCAAGGAGAATAGATCATGCAAAATCTCTTGCAACAAAGTGGCAAGGAAGCCCAATTACGCGAAACAAAACGAGAATGAATAACAAAACAACGCAATCAATACTGGAGAGCATTGAAAGATGGACGTCGAGAAAATCGAAGACTTGGGAGTAGCATAGTAAGCAAGGTTGACTAATCCAACAAAGGACTGCCATTGCCAGCATCCCCTGATTGCAATGCACCACAAGGTGCGGCGCTCGAGGGAACGCCCTCCACTCCCTGCAGGAACAGAAACAAGAAAAAAATAATAATAATGACAACAGGATAGAGATCAAAACCATGACAAAGTGCATCAAGCCAGTTCTTGGGGAGGGCAAATGCATACGCTATTGCGTTCAGGTCCAGTGGTTGACTTGGCCGGTCTAAGACCTTCCACTTTTCCCCCTTGATGAAGTCTTGTGTTGTGTTGACAATGTGTTTTTGGGTCACTGTCTTGTTGCATGATGAAGCTTCTCCTATAAATTGCAAGAGAAAATGGTTTGTTCTGGGCCTCACATTTCATTCTGCTGCTTCCACCCTGAGTTACATCATCAATAAAGACTATTGGGCCCGTTCCAGAATCAGTCGTGACATTACCTCCACCATGCTTCACTGATGAGCTTGTGTTTTTTTGGATCATCAGCACAGCTTTTCTTTCTCCATGTTTTCGCCTTTCCATCACTTTGGTAGAAGTTCATTTTGGGTCTCATTGTTCCATAAAACTTGGCTCAAAAACATTTGGGGCTCATCTTTACTTCTTTGCAGATTTTAATCTGGCCTTCTGATTCTTTTTGCAGATGAGTGCTTTGCATCTTGTGCCATGGCCTGTATATTTTTTTCTCTGTTTAAAATGTTGCCCTTCCATCCATCCAATTTCCATCGCGCTTGTCCTCATTCGGGGCGATAGGCCTATCCGACTGAATTTGGACAAAAGGGAGGATAGCTACACTCTGGACAGGTCGCCAGCCAATTTTAGTGAAACTACAATGAATAATGCTTTTCTCTTTTTTTTTCTGCAGAAAAGCTTCTGTGTAAATCTTCCAGTTTGGAGTCACAGAATGTTTTTGGACTGACTTGTTTTCATGGAGGAACAGAAGTGAAGGATTTAGGTCAGATGCAAATCTCTTCCTTGTAATAATTTCAGCATGTGTTGATCCATCTGGAGCCCACAGCAGAATAATAAGCACAAGCCTTGCTAGCATGTGCCGACATTCAAAAGGCGGCAAAGACATGCTCGGCAGCTGAAGGCGACCTAGTGTGCAGCTTAGCTTAACTAAAATAAAACATGTTAGAATTAAGCTCATGTGAATGATTTCAATGACAGGACCAGCAGAAGTTCTGCACGAAATATACATTTTAGCAGGGATACATAAAATGTGATCAAATTGGACCTTTAATTGGAACGGGGAGCTGCAGGGAATCACGCCCAGCTCCCCGTGTTGGTGTAAAAATTAATTAAACATGATTTTGGGTTGTATTCACACTTGTCATTTCAAATTTCAAGAAAACAACCCTCGATGGAGCGTAAGGCCTCATCTAATTATGGAAAACTCGCTGAGGCGTCGGCTCTTCTGCTTGCTCTCTGTGTGCGGGACCTGCACCAGAAACAACAGGCTGTCTGAAACCTGCACTCATCACTACCTCGGAGGTTAAAACCTGTGCAGTCGGTCCTGGCAAACTGTGAAGCAGTAAGTTTGCAAATTACTCCAAATATCACTTACAGGGCAGCAGAATGGGAAGCAAGGCCATGCGAGGGGCTGTTCACGTCATATTCTTCTACTCTGATTTCCTAAATTGGATGATATCATAAAAGTTGTTGTGCACTTATTTTAGACACATTCATTCTGTGCGAAAAGGAGACTAGTAATATTTTGTCTTTGAACCCTAAACCTCATAACTGTGAAGCAGATGTGCTGACCACTTGTCCTCCATTCTGCTGTGTACAGTTCCATTTTCTCAATTTAGATAAAGCTGTGATCCCAAAAGACACCCCACACCCTCCACCCTCTGGATTCAATGCCATTCAGAGGACAATTGACAGTTTTTGATTGGCTCTTATTGCAACTTAACAGTTTACTCTACTTCTACCCTGCAGTATGGATTGCATGTTACATGGTGGCAGTCGAAGGGCAATCACTCTACTTTGAGAGTGAATGGGTTTGACGATGTCTGTTGTTGTGTGATGTAAATTAATGGCATGCTTTGGAGGAGAGTAACATGGGAACAAAGCTTGCACGTTCAGCACATCGCCATAGAAAGACACCTTCTTCTTTCCTATTGTTTTGTCACCACAAACTTCATGCTATCTAAGTAACGGTTGATCGGAAACCTTCAATGACTTCAACTCTGGGTCAAGTCAGCTTCAGCATTTACAAAAAATCCAAAACAAACAATAGAGAATGGTAAGTGTACATAATTTTCCTCTGTTATTACTAATATTTTTAAATAATAATAATAATAATCGTTAACCACACGTGGTATTATGGATGGTCTTGTACCTTTTAGCTTTGGACAAGACTTCTGCTTCAGGCTTTTCTGGTTAAATAATGAATGCACGCACCTCACATGAAGGCATGGGTTCATTTCCACCCCATTCAGATATACAGTATTGCCTAGGTCTAAAGAGTACATTATATGCATGGCTTGTACGGGGACAAAGTACGAGAGTGACTTAGCTTGATTACATATGTTCCATTGAGATTATTTTATGAAAAATAAATTACAAAATAAGTTGGAACTTTTTAATTTAAACCATTTCTGGACATGCCAGGAATTCATGTAACAAACCAATAAAGTGTGCATTAGAGCGCCCTCTGCTGGTTCCTACCGGAAGCGGTGCCATTTAAATTTAGCTCAAAGTCACATTTTATCGTTGTCTTCCTTGTTTTGTTTTGCTCTAATTCCCACCCCTCATGTCACCTAAACATAAATGGTCTCAATAGTACGATGATTAAATCATGTATGATTTATCAAGAGTCCACTATATTTTCACATCTCAAGGGTGGTTCACTCTTTAAACAACTTGGCAGCTTCTCTTCAAGTATTAGTCGTGACTACAATGAGCGAAGTATTTTCCATATACAAACGTGCACGAAGAGCTAAATGAGAAAGTAACTGCACCATGACAACAAACACTGTGGTGTGCGTGAGCAGCCAATGAGACGACAGACAAGGCTTGCTTGCTCCTGCAGGACAAGCCGTGCCAGAGTTGGTGGTAAAGCCAATATGAGCTGAGGGTCAGACAGACGACAGGGAGGATGGGCAGACAGACACAGGCGGCAATCCCTCAGGGCCTTTACTGATTGGCACTGATCACAAGGTCCTTGCAAGGTGCAATTTAATGTGAGAGTGTAAACAAGGTCAAAAAGATGACGCTGCCGCTCAGGCTGTCTGTGACGGGAAAGGTGGCAGCAAGCGCTTCAAGGTGATGACAGAGAGACATTGGGTCAACAGTCTGGCGTTTTTCTTATTGGCTATTACAGAAGCCTTTGCTGGAACTTGAAAACCAAACGAAAAGACTTTGCAATGCATTCTTTTAACTCATTCTGTAAAAACCGGGTTTGGTTTGAATGTTGACTCATTTTGTGGAAAATAATGTGAAATGGAATTTGGTATTTTGTATGTGTAGTCCACTTGTAGTAAAGTCATGGAGTAAACTATCCTCTTTAAAACCTAGTTTGACACGTCATAAAGGGTGTAAAGCAGATAACAGGAAACTTATTTCATCTTACATACTTACCATTACACACCAAATAAAAGTAGTGGTAGTTTGGGTAAAATTTTACAATCCTTTTGAAGCATACCATCGTGTATCTATAAAATAGCTTCAATGTTATCTGTTTTTTTTAATCATCATGCTGTCCATCAAGAACGGAGCTGATAACCTCATCGTAGATACATAACAGTTTAGGTTTTTACCTAAAAAGGTCAAATGTGAGTGGAGTAGGACAGGAAGTTCTTATTTCGTGTATCTTCAATGTACCGTCATTTCAATCTCCAATCTAACAGAAGTTCCATGAGACAGGTGTGAACTTTTTGTATACAGTTTGTCAAATTTAAGATTAGTACCTTCTTTTAGCATGCTCACTACATAAAGTTAACTGTCAAAGCAACTTTCAATTATTGGTAATTATATTGTCCCTGATAGGAAACCTGCACGTACAAATTTCCCGGGTAAAAGCAATTCCAACTTTTTTTTTTTTTTTTTTTTTTAAGGGATGGTCATATATGCCATTTACTGCTGATGGTTCCAGACAGTTAATGTACAACGGATGGTGTTGACATCGAGACATATTGATCCACATGTGAGAGCAGTCGGTGCCCTGGGCCATTTCGGGCTATTTGAAAGGAGGGACAAGCAAGGAAAGCGAGAACGCAAAAGTTGATCTCACATAGACTTGCCTGAGGTGGGACGCTGAACGCTGAATACTGACTGGTCCAGTTGCCTCCATATTGATTCCATACTGGAATGGCCAGGGGGCCAGCCAGTGCCTCTGGTACTGACTGTCTGACTGGCGATTGATTCATTAAAAAGTCAAATCATATTTAGTTGAATTCAAACCCGACAAACTAGAATTCCTTGTTGGCTGTCTGTCAACACAGATCATGTGAGCACCACTTTTGCATAGCATACTTGTTGACAAAACAGGATGTAACTAATACAACGCATCACCATAAATTACTTACTGACCTGGACCCTGTTGCCATTTTTATTTTGTATCATTTTCAAACCTAGTGATTGTTTAAAAATGTGCTTCTTTTTGAGTCAACAGGTCGAGCGTTGATTTAAACGAACCCCCCCCATACAAATATATCTCTATTTATATGTAATGTCTGTTTCCGTGACCTTCAATGGTCGTGCACAGTCGGGGAGCATTTTGAATTTCATTGCAACTTCAAACTTCGACCCCTAGAGAGCAGTAGATTATCATGAACAGAACCAAAAAGGCTTGCATGTTCAATGTAACTTCTGACTTCCCCGTTTATGTGCTTAAGTGAATAAGCAATCAATTATACAGATACAAAAAGTGTAACTCAACAGGTTATTTCAAGCAGGATTAAAATGCTTTTGAATTGCCATTTTTGCCTGTGTTTTTATTCGTTTTCATTTGAAATCCACAGTTCGATACTCAGTTTTTTGTGTGTGTGTACTGTACTAATTGTACAAAAGTAAAGTCTGGACAAAGAGCAAGAATCAAATCAATTTTTTATTCAAAACATTTTCACATACTACAGTACATGGCATCATCCAAATACAGTACTCACAAATCACAGTACAATTTCACAAAAGTGGTGGTTGCACACTGTAATGTGACAAGTCTGTGATTCAGAATTAAGACATTCTTACGAAACAAAATCTGGTCCTACTACTTGAGATTTTTAAAAACTAAAATAATCTCAAAGTACCAGAGTCTTAGTGGGGCGCAATGCCCAAACAATTGTGGAAACTTCGTACAGCAGCATCAAAAATTTCAACGGTGCTTTTATGCCAGTGTCTCTACCATAAGATTCACACTTGTACAGTATAGTAAAAATAAATTGGATACAGGTCCTCTGTCCTTATGTTTGGATGACGGTGGTTTACTTGAACTCCTCTGTAGTTTGTTATGTCAAAGTTTGCACGACTGGACTGTCATGCTGTCCTCTGGCCAGCGGTACGAGTCCGCAGTAAAATCATCATAGTCAGTGGTGAAAATTAGCGAGCGTATGTATGCTTCCTTGTCAGCGGGCTCTGGGTGAAGTGCGGCCATGTTGTGCTTGTAGGCATATTCTAGTATCTGCAAGACATTTGTTTCATATGGGAAGAATACATAAACATCCGGCACAAAAGAAAATGTCAATGTGAACACGAGCTCAGCTCTTACCTTGACTGCCAGCACAAGGGAGACCTCCCTGATGGAGCTGAGCGGTGGATACAGTCTTCCCTCAAAAAGGTCCTTCTCTGTCACGAGGTCAGCAAGAGCCTTTTTTTTTTTAACAGGAAATGCAGAAATGATCACCAGACTCATAAACACGTGTTTGGACTCAAACCAATGACAATCCTGCCAAGCGACATATTATATATACATCCATCCATTTGATGTACCACTTATCCTATAGGGCCCTATCGCAGCTGCCCAACAGTTTGGTCCACCAAGTCACAACTCTACTGATGACAAGTGATTGGTATAGAAGACGGATGAATGCATAGAAACATCTGAATATTGATGTTGAAGTTAAATTTGCTTTTCAATGTGAATCTAAAGCTGTTGTTCATCGAACGGTGTTGGACATTGTAGTTTCTGAGTTCAATCTAGTCACACAAGAATTGTTCACAAATTGGTCTTATTTTATTCGCAGGTTCTCTGTCCATGAAATGTAAGGGAGAATTAAAAATACTGCAAAACTGTCTCATGCTGTTATTTTATGTATTTATTTGATTACCATTCTTAGTGTAGATGGTATTTGTGTTTACAGAGGTCTATTTTTTTAAATTACTTTATTATTCTTTTATCACCATTATTAAAACCCGTTTTCTCTACCGCCTGTCCTTGTCTGGTAGCCATTCCCAGCTGACTTTGGGTGACAGTCATTTACAGAAAGTGTTTCGACAACTATTTATGCTCACATTTACAGCTATGCCCAAAATCCGGATCTCCAGTTAATCTGATGCGAACAACTGCACGCCAGACTCGAGGGACATCTTGAGTCTGCGCAGACGTGCTAAACAATACACTCATACTTGTATTCTCTTACTCATCATTATTTTGATTATTTTGAAGACCCTGTGAAGTCATCTAATTGTTATTAAAACGCTGGCTATTATTTGAAAAGATTTAAAGAAAAGAAGTTGTACACAAAGAAAGCACAGCCATTATGAAAACACTGGCAATAATGGATCGAGCGGCCATGTCGAAGAACACGCACTCAATACAATAAGGTGAATAAATAGGAATGAAGGTCAACTGAAAATGACACTAGGGCAATTTTTAGACTGTTGAATAAATATGAATACCATATTTTCCGCACTAAAAGGCACACCTAAAAGTCTTCCATTTTCTTAAAAGCTCACAGCGCTCCTTAAAATCTGATGCGCCTTGTGTATGGTCATTACGGTAATATTTCGACCCCAAAATGGCCCCTTGCTCGAGAAATGCTGACAACGCAGGGTTCAAATTTAAGGCAATTGGTTACGCAGTTGAACACGGAAATAGAGCAGCAACAAGAGAGTTCAACATGAATGAGTCAATGTTATAACTTGCTGTTGGTTAAGTGAACTGTGTCGCTGCTTTATTAAATACGTTTTACTGACATCTGATCGTTCTGTTGGCATTTACTTCAGCATTGCTCCATCTAGTGGATGCATTGTAGATTGCATCTTATAATGCAGTGAGCCCAATGTATGCCAAAAATTACAAAATAAGCCATTCATTGAAGGTGTGCCTCATAATCCAGTGCACCTTTTAGTGTGGAAAATACGGTAATCAATAAAAATACATGATTTAGGTTTCCATAAATTGCTGCAAATGGAAATCATTTCCATATGAAAGGGTCCTATCAATTTTATCTGGGTGGATTTTTCTTTTTTAGACAGGTAGTGTATAAGAGGAGGCGCCATCTGTGTGCTTAGTATATACGTGAATGAAGCGTCTATTCAATGTATGTGTGCTAGGGCCAAATGTCAATGCTACCTCCGCGGCAGTAAGAAAAACATCTTCAGTGATGTGACGAATGGCACCGGCGGTGACACCAAGGCCCACACCAGGAAAGATGTACGCGTTGTTTCCTTGACCAGGGTACAATGTCCTCCCGTCATCGAAGGTGACAGGGTCAAATGGACTGCCACTGGCAAAGATGCCCCGCCGCTACAGCACAAGGTCAATATTGTTATCGATTGAAGTGCAGTATATGCATTTTCAATGTAAAATGAATGCAAGCGTACTGTGGATACATTTCCACAGTACCTCTGTGAATGCGTAACATTGCTCCGCAGTGCATTCGGCTTTGCTGGTCGGGTTGCTGAGAGCAAAGATGATGGGGTGTTTGTTGAAAGACGCCATGTCCCTGATAATCTGCTCGGAGAAGGCGCCAGCCACAGCTGCCACACCTGAAACAGAAAGGCAATGATGAACAACACGGTACCGACAAATTGTGAGGCTCCCCACGGCAGACAATAAACAAGTTTGCGCAGTAGGGTACAAATGTGTTTTCAGCTGGCACATTCAGTTACTGCCATACCTACTATTCTTTGTTTGATTCTTTTATATTTACGTTCTTGAAGTGTTTTTCCTGCCAATATCGACTGCAATTAGGACTAAACTACTGTGTTCGTGGCGGTTAAAGTCACTACTGGAGGCGCCGGCCTCTATTTACAAGTTATATTCTAACATTGCATGCATGAAATTTTATTATTTCATTCCCCACAAACTGTTCTTGTTCATTTCATAGCATTTCTCTTGGCTGCACAGCTTCTAGTCCGAGGATAGGGATGATAGATTTTTTTTGTGGGGGGGGGGGGGGGGGGCTAATCAGATTTCAACCTCAATTTGTTGCCACGTCAATCTAATCTGCCCAACACCCCCAGAAAAGTTTCTACAATTGCAAATTTAGAGTGACATCATGAAGCAGTGGATTAAGTTGGGTAAGTCAAATAGATGATGGCATGTTCCAACTTTTAAGTACAAATAACCGAGGACCCCCATACATAAGCTTTTCAAAAATTCCACTCACTGAAAGAAGACACCATAGTCTACTTCCTTGGCAGCCGTTGTGCCACATGTTTCCGGTGTTATCTGCGTAAATACGTACACAACTAAGGCTCGACAGGAGGTGAGCCCAAAATCAAACTTTGGGTCTGCCATTCGGTTTGCAATGTCACTGGTTCAGCAATGTCACTGGCTGTAGCTTGTCATCTGTGGCCTAAGGTAAACGCAACCACCTGTAAATTTAAGAAATAAAAACGGCTTATTATATTAAAAAAATGAAACCAATTGATTGCTTGTTACTTACGAAGTGAAATGTATTAATTAAAAATCGCGTTTGTCCCTGGGGTGAACCTACAAAAATAAATGCTCCTCCATCCATCCATCCATGCATTTTCTGATCCGCTTATCCTCACGGGGCATGCTGGAACCTATCCCAGCAGTTGGTGGGGGACACCCTGAACCGGTTGCCAGCCAATCGCAGGGCACACGGAGACAAATAACCATCCGTGCTCACACTTACACCTAGGGACAATTTAGAATGTTCAATCAGCCTGTCATGCATGTTTTTGGAATGTGGGAGGAAACCGTAGTACCCGGAGAAAACCCACTCAGGCACGGGGATAACATGCTAACTCCACACATCGAACCACTCAACCACCGGGCCACCAATGCTCCTCCAAATTACTAAATTGCTCCTCTAATGATGTCAATGATTAGCAAAATTGCTTCTCATACAAACAATAAACAAAAACAAAAAAACAAAATAACAAAGAAACAAACAAACAAACAAAAAGTTATTTTAAGCCTTGCACACCTGTTAAAAAAAAAAGAAAAATAAGTAAGTGTGTTTTACCAATGAGGGCAGTGGGTTTCAGTTCCCGAACCACATCCTCCAGGGTCCTCATCTGTGGGTGCTCGTGAGCAAACCTCTGCTTCTCATGCGTCAGGTGATCTCGACCCTTAGGAATGTGGACAATGTCAAAGAACAGGACAAAGTGAAGTTGGGTCATCAACGCATGGATGTTATAACTACTGTTTTAACTATTTACTGCACCTTGATGGTTGTCTCGGTGCTTCAAACCAATCTAACTATACTGAATTTGAATGTTTTTGCCACCTATTTGTGAATTAACTTCAATTGAAGGAACACGCCACAAGTTAATCACGCATGAGGGATATCAAACTGTCAAATCCAGCCCTCCTATTTCTGCACTGCTTGTCCACATGAGTGACAACCGCCTATCACTTCCGACTGCGCGAGTATGCCTACTGGACTGGCTGTGAGTCCAACGCAGAGCAATTGACAAATGAATGCTCCCACACTCACATTCAACTCTAGGAGAAATTATGGATGTTTATTTCATCTAATGTGCATGTTTTAGGGATTTTGGAGGAAGCAGGTCGAAGAAAAAAAGCCTGGGGGAGAAAATGCAAACTGTATTGAGGTTAATTAGGTGTACCTATGAAGGGAGAATTTGAAAGCAAAAGCCACCTTGACAATGAGGCCCTTGGAATCAACCATCCAGATCTTCTTCAAACCGTCTTCCTTTGCAAGCCCATCTTTCTCCATGGCCATTGTAATCAGCTCAGCAATCCCCATCGCTGCCTGGTATAAACATGAGAGGGAGGCAAGACTTTTGCAGTGAAAGGATAAAGTTTTATATTATCATAAAGGTGTGGATGAACAAAAATGCTAACACTTATTTGGCTCATTTCTCAAGAACAAATCCAATTTGAACAGTCAATGAAATGGACATACTTAATTGCGAGACAAAATGTCTTTTTTTTTCCCCCACTTTGCAAATTCTGCAAAATCCCAGTCCTTCGTTTCTGCCGTTATCATTTTAAGTGGCGTGTGTGGGAGTTGAAAAAGTCGTAAAAGTAATGGTCTGGTCTCACTGTGCATGACCAACCCACCTCCCCTGCACCTTGGAACACAACAGTGTGGTCACTCATTTTGCTCCTGGTGATGCGGAGGGCGGCCAGAAGTCCAGCTACCGCGACTGCAGCAGTACCTGAGGGAAATTACACAGCAACAATTTGAACCAGCATTACCTACAAACCATCCAACCAAATACTGTACATGTGTCATATATATTATTTGCAGTTACACTGTATGTTACTGGTTACTATACTAGTTATCTGCACCATTGAAAGAACTTTTCCTTTTGCCTAATGCCCCAGAACACCTACATCTGAATCTCCAATTGTTGGTCAAATGAACGTTTAACAGAAGGATTGCCTTGGACAAATGGGGGAGAAGCAATACTTCAGAGCCCAATCGATTACATTGGCCGATTATGGCCCTTCAAACATTGGCCAAAATAATTGGCCAAATGGCTGATGAACAATTTATTATTATTATTTTTGGCTTTATGTACTCTAACCGTTTACAGCAGTTGTACACACGTTAACACTGTTCTCATTATCTATCACACAAGACTCGATACCAAAACCTTTTATCATCAATGACATCTGTTCCTAATGTATGGACCTGACATTCAACACAAAGCAAATTTTAATTTTTACAAGCTGAGGCAAGCAATGTAAGTTGCGCAAGGAATTGACCCGTGTGTCACCATTTTACATGCAACTTAAAGTCACAGTTTGTTGAAAAAAAATAAAACAAAAACATAGTGCAACATAAATCGCACAGAAATGTGTAACATTTGACACATTCCACTACTGGGAACAAAAATTCACGTATGACAAAGATTATTATATTATTAATGCCCTTGTAGCTTCAATAATTAAATGTATTACACCACGCAATGCATTCAGGAAACCGAAAAGAAAAGTCATTTTTGGAGCAATATATTTATAATTGCGTCCATGGTGATCAAGTCGGCCTGCAAATAGCGAAACTCTACGTATACTCGGCGCCTATTGAAATGCATTGTGGGGATGGGAGGGATGGTATGTATTTTTTTCAATTGACCAGTAATCTGTATTTTTATTTCCTATATCTATAACCGTATCAGTCGGTTCCTAGTAATACCCCTCGACAGCAACCAAAAGAGCATCACAATTGATTGAAGGGGACATTTTATAAAGCTCTTATATTGAATAGTTTAGTTGTACAAGTGTATCTGAAATGTCCAGTGACTTTATTTTCATGAGTGGATGACACCACATTTGAGGAAATGTCAGAGCATGAACCTAACACCATACTGTACAACTAAATAAGCGTACTAAGATAAGTTCTATACACTTAAAAAAAAAGATTCAGAGGCAAAAGGTAAGCAGTTTTTGTGTGTCCAGCTACCTTGGATGTCATCGTTGAACGTGCAATACATGTTTCTGTACTTGCTGAGCAACCGGAAAGCGTTAACGTTTGCAAAATCTTCAAACTGAATCAGGCAGTCCATTCCATACCTGCAAACAGGAAGGATGCATTTAAGAACGTTGTGGAGATAAGATTATTTTGGTTGACAAAACAAAGTGGGTAAAAAAATCCACACGCCGCAAGTGCTGCTTGAATGCAGTCCTGCGGAGGGCAGTCTGTACCACAGTTTTGAGTTCTAAATACATAGGAGCTCAATTTTGTGCACGTCCAGAACAAATGTAAAACATACCATCCTTGAAATGAGAGCAAATTAAGTCCAAACAAAATTCTTTAATGCATTACAAGGAATAAAGCCGCAAAACTAATGGACACTGTTTTGAATTACAAGATGACACTTGTTTCCCTGATGATGAGTTTCAACAGAGAGGTCAAAGATGCACAAGAAAAAGAAGACAAAAAGTCAATAAAAAAAAAAGGCACCCAGCTGTGCTCAACAGGTTGCTCCTCAGACAACCAATCAAGCGTCAAGAATAGCTCGTAAAAACGTTATCCAACAAAAATAAGCTCAGCATTATGAGCCTTGAAATTAGCTGTTGAAGCGATATTTTGTTTGAGGAAGTTGGCATGCCTTTCACCTTTCACCAGATGGCCCTTCTGTTAAGGAATTTACAGAATGTTTGCACTCTTCAAGATTCAACGCCTGGTGGAAGAGGGGGAAAGCAAAGAACGACTGACATAACGGTGTCATTCTGTCATTTGCCTGCTGCAGGCAAATCCAATGTCAATCAGATACAACTAAAGAGACGCGGCCACTGGGTATTGTATGGCTTAACAATGAAATGTTTGGGAGGGTTCTTTTGTAGTCTTTAGCATTCAAATCCAACCTGATGCTCAACTCCAGCATCAAAACGTTCTTTGTGTCAGTGGCGTAGAAAAAGGGGGGTTTGAAGGGGCAGCGAACATACCAGGTGGGCACCCCCCCCCACTCACGCGCCCCCATCAATGAGTAACTTTAAAGGGCCATTTAAATATCTTTGCCCAGGCAAGAATACACAAACTCATGCGAACCAACGGGCGAACACTATCACCCCCACCCTGTGGCCAAAAACTTGCAAGAGGCATCCGTCTTCGAGATCAGACAACGGATGTATATGGACATTGTGTCACGTAGCAAGGTGGTGGACCCCAAAAAGCAGGCAGGAGAGAGGAGCAGGGTGTATTTAAAGAAGTGTATTGATAAACCACAGACAACTAAATCCTAAACAAAGTCATGAAAACAAAACGAATCCAAAGTAACAAACAAACACCATGGCAGAAACTAAAAACTCTCAATAACAAAAACATGACCGAAACATGACTGAAGCGAAAACATAACAATGAACTAAACATGACTGAAACAAACATGACATGAGAGAAAACAATGACCCGACACTGAGTGTTCGGGCAGGAGTCCTTTTATACACTAATTACCTAATGACCAACAGGTGTGCAGCTGCAGGGGGAGCCCTACAGTGCCACCTGTTGGTCCCAAACCGAATCATGACACATTGATAGGCAGAATCCGTGGGCAACCATAGTACTTTGCACGCAAGTCTACTATAGGTCACTTAATCACTGAAAAAAAACGTGTTTTATTTATGTTGGAAGCATTTTCACCTTTTTTACCGTAATATTGCCAACAATTAATTTACCTGGTAGGAATGCAGAGCTATTGTGCAGTAAAATGTATGGGGGAAAAAAATCAAATGTACATTTGACAAAGTCTTACAACGTGGTATTTGATGAATTCCCCACGTTCCTATGAAGGTCACCGCACACTGCGCGAGTGTGCTGTGGAATTCTGCCGCATCGGTCAGTGCTCGCCGGCCCTAAGTGACCACCCCGTCTCATTTTCTGCCCAGGTTTCCACAGTAACAACGGCAAGAACATAGCATGACTGCATGTCTATTTTAGTTTGCCAATACGTATGACATGATTCATTAATTTGTTTTCTACTGATCAGAGGGTTACATGGGGCAGATGGAGCCTATTCCATCTGACTTTGTGGCACAGAGTGCACATGCACCTTGCTGGGTATGCTAAAATATCATAGCAATGCTGTTGGTCTTTGTTGCAGTAAGATTTTAATTTGATATTAATTGTTACTTTGTCAACCAGGTCTTTAATAGATCTGTCTGACAATTAATCTTTAAATTTTACACATACCTGCTCTTAGACAAGTACACCCAGTACACAAACACATGCATATACTGTATATTCATTCATTTATTCATTTTCCGTTCCGCTTTATCCTCACAAGGGTCGTGGGGGGGGTGGGTGATGGAGCCTATCCCAGCCGTCTTCGGGCAGTAGACAGGGGGACAGGCAGGGGACACCCTGAGCCGGTTGCCAGCCAATCGCAGGGCACACAGAGACAAACAACCATTCGCGCTCACACTCACACCTTGGGACAACTTTGAGTGTTCAATCAGCCTGCCATGATGAATGTTTTTGGAATGTGGGAGGAAACCGGAGTACCCAGAGAAAACCCACACAGGCCCGGGGAGATCATGCAAACTCCACACAGGAAGGCCGGAGCCGGGATTGAACCCATGACCCCTGCACTGTGAGGTCGACGCGCTAACCACTGGACCACCCATGCACGTGTGTGTGTGTGTGTGTGTGCAAACACACACCTATACACACACACACACACACACACGGGTGCTCATCAAAATATCATGAAAATGTTGATTTATTTTTGTAATATTATTCAAAAAGTGAAATGTGTGTAATGCACACATTCATTCTGCACAGACTGATACATTTGAAGTGTTAATTAATTTTAATTTAGATGATTATATCTGAAAAGTAATAAAAATCCCAAATTCACTATCTCAGAAAATTCTAACCTTGTGAAAACCGTATGCGAGATATGGGTTTCAGCTGTCGCATTCCTTGTGTCACGCTGTTGTGAAAGCGCTATATAAATCAGCATGTATTGTATTGTATTGTAAGCCACTCCACTCTTGAACAACAGCAGCGCCAGAAGCCTGGACGAAAGACAAAAAAAAAAAAAAGACTGAACTGCTGCTGAGTGGAGCAAAATCATGTTCTCTGATGAAAGCAGATTTTTCATTTCCTTTGGAAAGCAGGGTCCCAAAGTTCGGAGGAAGCGAGGAGTGTCACACAATCCACAGTGCTTGAGGTTCAGTGTCAAATGTCCACAGTCAGTCATAGTTTTGGGTGCCATGTCATCTGTTGGTGTTGATCCTTTGTGTTTCCTCAAGTCCAAGGTCAACGCAGCCGTCTACCATGAAATTTTAGAGCGCTTCATGCTTCCTGCTGCAGACCATTTTATGGAGATGCAGATTTAATTTTCCAACAGGACTTGGCACCTGCTCACAGTACCAAAGCGATCAGTACCTGGTGTAAGGACCATGGTATTCCTGTTCTTGACTGGCCAGCAAATCATCTTGACTGTAACCCCATAGAAAATCGGTGTGGTATTATGAAGATTAAGATGCGATACGCCAGACCCAGCAATGCAAAAGAGCTGAAGGCCACTCTCAGAGCAAGCTGGGGTCTCATAACACCTGACCAGTGCCACACACTGATCGACTCCATACCACGTTGCATTGCTGCAATAATTCAGGCAAAAGGAGCCCCAAGTATTGCATGCTGTACATGTACATACCTGTACTTTTCATGTTTATACTTTTCGGTTGGCCAACATTCCTAAAACTCCTTTCTTTGTATAGTCTAATGTATTATTCTTATTTTCAGAGTTAGTGGATTGTTTTTTAAAAAATTAGTTTTCAGATATAATGATATCAATTAAAATTTATAAACACTTGAAATGCATCAGTCTGTGTGGAATGAATGTATGCATTGCACAAGTTTCAATTTTGTCATTATATATTCTAATTTTTGGAACTGTATATCTCTCCATTCATCCATCCATCCATTTTCTGATCGTCACAAGGGAGCCTATCCCATCTGTCTTTGAGCAGTCGGCGGAATACACCCCCTGAAATGGTTGCCAGCCAATTGCAGGCCACACATAGACGGAAAACCATTCGTGTTCACACTCACACAAGGGACAATTTAGAGTGGTCCATTACCCTGCGATGCATGTTTTTGGAATGTGGGAGGAAATCGGAGTACCCGGAAAAAACCCACGCAGGCACGGGTAGAACATGCAAACTCCACACAGGAAGGCCGTAGCTGGAATCGAACCCTGCACCCCTGCACTGTGAGACCGACGCGCTAATCAGTCAACCACCAGGCCACCCATACATATCTATAAATGTGAACTTTGCAGCAACAATTATTTTCTTTTTTCACTGAAGCCTGTGATGACAATATCAGACAAGAGATCCCAGGCAACAAAATGCAGACAGAGTGAGTCATTCCTGCATTTGTGCTTTGTGTATTTTACACCAGGCACTTTATTGGGCAACAAGAGGTCTTTAGAAAGATGTTTTCTACTTTCTTTCTTTGATTTGGTTTTTTTTTGTTTGTTTTGTATGACGGATATATCCTTCTTTGGTACTCGTAATATGTGCAGGCTCCGTTTGTGGCAGTTCCCGTTTCAGTTTTTGCCTGTCTGCATCTGTTATGATGATATCAGACAGGACTATCCCAGGCAGTCAAATATAGACGGAGTGAGTCATTCCTATTATTGCTGCTTTTGTGCTTCATGTATTTTACCTCACACAACCTATTGCACAGCTGAGGCGTGGGTGTGTAAAAGGTTTTGAAGGTATTTATGTTGGTATCATTTTTTATTTTATATCACAAAATCTTGGCATTTGAACAGGGATCTCCGCTGTACAGTACATGTTTCGGAAAAGATTAACCTCCAAAATAACCGAATTTGGGAGTCGTTTTGATTCCTCTGAAATTCAGCGGAAAAAGACAAGGGCACAAAAGGACAGAGGTGTTTGAAAACTATAAAAAACAGCAGAGCTCATGTTTCTGTGAGTGAACAACAGAGGAAATTGGTAGAGGTCATGCAAACAGTGGCAAACTGCTCCCACAGCTCACTCACTAAACGCTTGCTCTAGTCTTTTTTTTTTAATGCTATTTTGTATTAGCTTTTTATTAAAGGCAAATGTCCGGAAGAAAGTCAGTGTTTCTCCTTCTGTGGCAATTGCAAGAATTTGCTTCTTAATTCTGGGACTATGAGCCTGGCTGCCAACACAGCAGTCGTGTCGTGGAGAAAATGTGTTTTCGATCAAGCAGAGAGCAGCTCTCAAAGCACAGCGTGTCTGCAAAAAGACAAAGAAAAATGGGACAAAGAAGGGTGCGATCAACCTTTTACTTTGTTGGGCCTTTTTGTAAATGGAGAAAAGCAACGACAGGGCACTGACCTTTTGCAGGTGGAGCCTCCTACTGGTAAGGTCACTAAAGTTCACACGAACCAAGACTAAAGGGTCATCTACAGAGGAAGAGGATGTTGCCTCACTTCTCCTGATTCAGTTAAGACAAACCATTTCTACTTTCCATTTGTCAAACGTAAGGGTAATCTTTTTTGGGGATAAATGACAGGGTAGGGAAGCTTAGTCACTTCAACAAAAATATCAGAATGATAGACATAGAAACGTGAAATAAAAATCTGGACCAAAATCCTCTAACCATCTAACTACTGGTGAGGTTGCGGGTTTGAAGAGAAAGCAGAATATCTTCCCAGTTTAGAACTTTCTCGGTGTTGGTGTTTAGCCAGTGAAAATGAAGGGAGTGTTTGTGTCTTGAAAGCTGTGTGTACGTGTGTGTACGTGTGTTGGTGTGTGTGTGGTGTGTGTGTGTGTGTGTGTGCGCACGTGAGTGTGTGGAGGACATCTGTGTTGTTCATTTTATCCCATTGTTATTTTAACGACTTTCAGTAAAACATCTGATTTCCATTTATCAAACGCATTTTGTATACCGGTATCTTCAAATGGTGGCCCGCGGCCTGGAGCCCGACTGAATCCAGGTCTCATTCAAACTCATGATCAATTTCCGTGGAATAGAGTATGTGCACATTCAGGCCGTGTCCTCCAAAGGTATAATGAAATATGTGTCTTGGCTGAAAAAAGGTTGGGAAACACTGATGTAAACCAAAGCACGATGGCTTATGCGGTGTCATGCCGAACTGTTGTTAGCAACAGAATTAGGGCACATGTCACCCAAAATAATTACAGTACTGGGATGCAAAGATGCCTTTCATGGTAGCACGGTAGCACGGCAAGGACATAGTGGACAGTCAGGTCTGGAAGCTAGCATTCGTACACACAAAGGTTGGGGTGTTTCGTGTAACGCTGGGTTTTGGGTACAATAACACTTTTGTATATTACAGTGTCTACAATGGATTACGGTGGTATGAGTCATTGACTCACATTTATTACCAACCAAAACACAGCACATTTGCTAGTATGTATGAGCGGCACAGCTATTGCTGACACAGACCACAAGGGAACAAAGAAAGGAGCTCTACTGCATTTGAACCAACATCTCTGGTGAGTGCAATCTACTTTAGTTCAAGTTTTTTATATTGATAAAGATTGACTGTATACTGTTATATTGTAGTATAGAAGTTGGGGGTTGTTTGGAGGTGAGCTTAGATAAATGTAACTGTGTTTTTTTTGCTCTAGTAATCACGCCATTCCTCCTCAGATACATGAAATGCATCTTGGATGTGAGACCTGACCTGATGAATATTTCGACAGGTGGTGATGGCTTGATCAGTCCCTGATAAGAGGGAAGAGTGATGACATAATGGGCAACAAATGCAGAATGGGAATCATGACATCCTGATTGTCAAGATGGTTGACTCGAGCCCAAAACCTCAAACACTATATCCTCATGTTTGTGAGCATCACTGATGGTGCAATTTGACTTTGTCCAGCCGGATTTTTTGGCTGCTATGAAAGAAGAAAAAAATCCCATAACTCAAATCGATTTGGCAGCCAGGCTGTTTTGTCTGTGTGTTCAGGTCTTTGTCAAGATTATGAGCATCTGTCAGCGAGCCTGGTGGGAAAGCCCTCACACTATCTATTACAAGGGGAATTCATTTCGGCCAGAACCTCCTTAAAGATGTGACATACAGCCACAACTCCTTTAATTGTGACAGTAGCTGAGCAAAATATAAAAATTAATATCCAGGATAAGGGCATATTTCTGCTTTCACATTATATTCATGTAACATTGACTCACAAGCTAAAAAAAAAAAGCTAAAAACTATGATTGACAGACCCTCCCACCCACTCCAGGCCAGCCTGACAGCACTGGGCAGCTCCTTCAGCCACAGACTGATACACCCGCGCTACAAGAAGGAGAGGTACCGCCACTCGTTCCTGCCGACTGCTGTCAGGCTGTTGAATAGACGGGCCTGAAAACCTGGACTCACCCCACTCATCCATTTTTAGTATGCTTATATCTACAGTATATTTTACTATTTATATTTATTTATATACTTTTTGTTCTTCTACTTCTCCCTTTCATAACTTTGCTGCTGCAAATTGGGTATTTCTTCATTGTGAGACAAATAAAGGTTATTTTATCTTCAACAGAAACTTTGACATTCAAAATCTCACAAAATACTGAAACCTGAGCCAAAATGCTCTGCTGTAGTAATATTGACATATTTACGTGTAGAATCCATCCGTCCATCCTTCCATCCAGCCAATTCCTGCCTATATGGGGTCGGTCGGGTAGGGGGCAACAACTTAGCAGGGAAGTCCAGACTGCTTTCTCCCCAGCCACTTCGTTCAACTCTTACAGGGGGAAGCCAAGGAGACATAGTGCTAGCGCAAAGTGATCTAACTATGTGTAAGGGTGCAGTTTTTTTGTTTGTTTGTTTTGTTATTTTGCTAGACTTTGAACAGATAGAATTGGGCGTAAATGGGCATTTGTACTGTCGTGCGCCGTTGTGGGATGGCCTTTTCTAGTCCAATTGTGGGGCATCTCCCATCTGCATTAAAATCAGGGCAGTCAGTGACAGAGCGTAGTACACCAGAGTATGCTGTGTTTGACATGGCGAGAACAGAACCAGACTCGCTGGAGCCTGTGCATGCTATTGGCAGATACACTGCAAGATCTCACCTTGGGGATAATGTCATCTAGCGTGCATGCAACTGGAGACTGCCTTGTACCTGCGTAACGTGTGTGAAAAACAGTGACGGGGTGCTATAAAAATATTTTAAAGATGAAAATGATTAGAATTCGTTCAAAGAATTGATTTCTATAGGCATTCAGAGGGATTGTCCCTTGCTGGTGTCATAATTGAGAATGACACCCACCAAATTTGTCTGCTTGCACCTCAATCAAGTACACCAAAATCACATTACATCATCTGTGCAGCACAATAGACCTCCTTTTAGGCCGTATAAAATTTAGTCAACTTTTGTCACCAAATTGGAAGAGGCGCAATGGGGTGCGGAAATTCACCATTGCCCCAGCACGAAAATGACGATGCATCCGTTTTCATCAATCCAGACTATTTTCTGTTGCCAAACTGTCAGATAAATCAGATAGTCAGATGTGTGTGTGTGTGTGTATATATATATATATAGTATTTCAACTGAAAGTTATCTTTACTTTCAAAATGCATCCTATCTGAAGTTGTCTGTATCGGTATTTGCTGTGGCTATAATATAGAGTAATTGGGTTCATGCTTGTTGTCTTTGTCAGAAAAATAAACATGTATATTACTTACAAGTCCACAGAGCTATAATCATTCACTCAATCCCAGAGCCTGTAATTATTCATTTTTCCACCCATGTGGCTCCTTTTTGGGGAAAGCACTTCTGCTCCCTGTAGTTGAAAAGCTACCCAGTTATTAGAGCTGCGGCTTCTTATTGCCAAACCTATTTCTGTTCTTTCTTAAGTTCGGACAAGGAGTAGCCAAGCAAAAGCACATCAGTGGCCACGGCGATGCTTCTGGCGTAGCCTATTGCGATATACGTATACAGTAAATCTGTAACGGCACCCAAATACATCAAATGTACACAAAACTGTCATCAAGGACAACTCAGCGCTTTGACCCATTTTCATAGCTATGAATGTAATCTATAGCTCTGGTGGTTTTAGTGGCTCTCTGATCATTTTTCAATAAGGTCTGGTCATCATGAACAAAGTCGGTTATTACGCACGGTTTTGAATAGCATTGGACCCCAAATTCCACTCATAAAAGTCCAATCATGCACTGGTAAATAGTTTTCCAGACAGCTGAATCCCACAAAATGGGTCTGTCTGCATCACATACTGCATGCATATACTGTATAGTTGGCTCCAAATGGCTTAAGAGAGCTGCATGTCTGAAAGTCACAGCGGCAGACTGTAAAGAGGAAGTGGGCAAATGACGAATTGAAACCGAACAGACCTGTCTGTCACAGCCTTCATAAATTCATCCAGCAGGTCATCATATGCCTGGCCTCGCACCCTCTTGTGCCTGAGCCCAATGTACAGTGGATCTTGCAATAGTGCCTGAAAAACACACAATGAAGAGGATAAAAGAGACATGAAACTACCAGGAGGTGTATTTTTAATGATCCATTCATTATTTAATTCATTATTTAATGGATTACTAAATACTAAAATAAATAAAATGTTTTGGAGTCCAGCCATCCCACACAACTTGCCCAATTTTTCTTTGAGTTTGTGGTGAGGGCTGGTGCTGCTGTGAAGCATGATGTGAACAAGCACAAGCCTCACCCTCATCATTTGTTCAATTTAATGCTTTCTATACATGTTTTATGTTCATACATATTTGACCAGGCAGCAACCTAACATCTCTCAAAGCGATATATTTCTGCTTAGACTGCCTATGATCAATTTTTGTCTTTAGAGTCTGGAAGTTTTAATCCCAAAATCTTTGCAGCTGCTTTCAAGCCTCATTTGAGAAGGCATCCTTTTACTTCCCATGCACTTTGAATATATAATTGCACAGTGGCTCTAAAATAAGCAAATCATGGAGTGAGAAGCAGCCACCTTTCCATTGCGAGGTCAAGAACCAACCCAGAACATTATTTATATGAGGCTGACAAGTCATTTCCTGGCAGGCATTTGTTGGACAGTAATAGGCAGGAGTCGGCCAAGGTAAACTGTAATCTAAACAGGCAAAACGTGATCATTTGATGTCACGAAGTGGACTAATACCAAGGCGACTTTGGTGGTCATTTCAAAAGTGATGCAATCGCATGCAATGAGAAAGGTCATGGGAAAAGCTTGCAGAGTTTGCAACTGATGTATTCATATACAGCATTGCAAACTGCAAATGATCTGCACAACAGTTTGCCCCAGATTGCATGATTTTGGGAATAGCACATACAGTACATTGTTGCTGTGCTATTCATGACAACAAATGTCCGGTCAAAACACTGCAACATCAACATCTCAGGCCTTTGTAACTCAAACTCATCATTCTGTTGATTTCTCGAATTGTTTACATGCATTCTATTTCAATCCCAGCACATGCAGCACAATTTAAGGAGGTGCTTTACAAATATTAAAACCTGAATACGTAATTTGGCACAAGATTAATCCATCTATCCATTTTCCGATCTGCTTATCCTCACAATTGTCGCGGGGGGTGCTGGAGCCTATCCCAGCTGTCTTCGGGGAGTAAGTGGGGTACACCGTGAACTGGTTGCCAGCCAATCGCAGGGCACACACAGACAAACAACCATCCATGCTCACACTCACACCTTGGGACAATTTAGAGTGTTCCATTAACCTATGGTGGTTGTTTTTGGAATGTGGGAGGAAACCGGAGTACCCGGAGAAAACCCACGCAGGCACGGGGCGAACATGCAAACACCACACAGGGATGCTGGAGCCGGAACCGAACTCTGCACATCTGCACTGTGAGGCCGACGCGCTAACCAGTCGACCACTGGGCTGACAAAGATTAATTAAATTGTTCATTTGTGCAAAACAACGGATTGCAAAGTGGTAGATTAAGACCAAGAGTGACCAATCTGAAGGACTGCCAACATTCCATTCATAGGCTGCTAGATGCCGCTATTCCTGTCCGCAAAGCCAATTCTTATGAGTGCCTTCAGTTCCTAGCTGCGATAGCGCTTACCCCTCTCTCTCTCTCTTTCGAGGGACGTTGAATTGAAGTGGAGGGAGAAATAAATTGTTACCACCCTCCCAATACACACTCAAGGACAGATATAATCCCATAATAACAGTCATAAGTGACCACCTACCTGTTTTTGCAGTTTTTCATAATTATTTTGATAGAAAAGCTAAGTCAACAACTCACATAACAGAAATAAGACTAAGAACCCAACGCTCCACCGACGCCTTTAAGCAAGACCTAGAAAAACAATACTGGACCGAGGTCTACTCAAACGAAGACCCAAATACAGCGTTTGAAGTATTTCAGTCTACCATAATCTCCTTATATGATAAACATTTTCCATTAACTAAAGTCTCCAAAAAGTATAAAGACCCAAGTAAACCATGGATAACGAAAGGCATAGAAAATGCATGTAAAAAGAAAAACAATTTATATAAATTGTTTTTAAAATTGAGAACTGAAGAAGCAGAAAAAATATATAAGACCTATAAAAATAAACTAGTAAATATTATAAGAACCAGTAAAAGAGATCATTATCATGCACTATTAGAGCAGAATAAAAGTAACACACAAGAAATATGGAAGATACTTAACCAAGTAATCAGAAATAGTCCTAAAAAATGGATTATCCAGAGTATTTTATCAAAGGCAAAAATACTATTTTGGAAAAAAACTGCAGAAATAGCAACTGAATTTAATGAGTATTTTGTCAACATCGGCAGTAACCTAGCAAAACAAATTCCTGGTCCAACAAACTTGTTTGAAATAGATATGTAGAAAAAAACTCCTCCACGATGTTCCTTACTGCTGTAAAACAAGAAGAAGTATCAAATATTATAAAAACTTAAACTAAAAATAAAAAGTCAACTGATTGCTTTAATATTGACATGACAATAATAAAGCAGATTATAGAATATGTAGTGCGACCTTTCACGCACATATGCAACCTGTCATTCAAAGCTGGTATCTTTCCATCAAAAATGAAAATTGCTAAAGTTATTCCAATCTATAAAAGTGGAGAAAGACATCGGTTTACAAATTATAGACCAATATCACTACTACCACAATTTTCAAAAATATTAGAAAAACTATTTTCTCGCAGACTTGATAGCTTTATACAAAAGCATGCGCTGTTAAGTGAGAATCAATATGGCTTCAGGGAAAAACGGACCACCTCAATGGCAGTTATGGAGTTTGTGGAAGCAATAGCCACTAATATAGACAACAAAGAATTTACTGTTGGGGTTTTCCTAGATCTAAAAAAAGCTTTTGACACAATAGATCACAGTATATTATTGAAAAAACTAGAAAGATATGGCATTAGAGGTGTAGCTTATAAATGGATAAAAAGTTATTTAGAAAACAGATATCAGTACGTGCAACTCAACAATAAAAAAACGAATCAACTGAAAATCACTCACGGAGTTCCTCAGGGGTCAGTGCTTGGTCCAAAACTATTCATCTTATATATAAATGATATCTGCAAGGTCTCAAAACAATTTAAATGTGTCCTATTTGCTGATGATACAACTTTCTACTGTTCTGGAATAAATCTGAAACAGCTCCTGACAACCGTAGAAAACGAATTAAACAAATTAAAAAACTGGTTCGACAGAAATAAATTGTCACTTAACCTGAAAAAATCGAAGTTCATTGTTTTTGGCACAAGACCAATCAAACACCAAGCTAAAATTATGGTAAACTCAATTGAGATAGAAAGAGCGTATGAAACCAAGTTTCTCGGGTTAGTAATAGACTCAAAACTATGTTGGAAGCCACATATCGATAACGTAAAAAGAAAAATAGCCAAAACCGTAGGGATCCTCTACAAAACCAAGGAAGTGCTAAATAAGAGATCTTTGTACACATTATACACTTCATTATTATTACCATATATGACCTACTGTGTGGAAATATGGGGAAATGCCTGCAAAACAAACACACTCCCTATTCTCAACCTACAAAAAAAAGCAATCCGAATTATTAATAGATCAAAATATACGGAACCCACAAATCCACTATTTATCAAATTAAATACGATGAAATTTTATGACCTGGTTGACTTTAAAATCGCCCAATTAATGTACAAAGCACACAATAACCTGCTCTGCCAAAACATTCAGAAGTTTTTCGAAATTCGAGAAAGCAGCTATGATTTAAGAGGTACCAACTTATTCAAAAAACTCAAAACAAGAACAAACATCAAGCAAAGAAGTGTATCTATCAAAGGTGTTAATCTGTGGAATAATCTCGAAACGGACCTGAAAATGAGTAAATCGCTTGCTGAGTTCAAAAACAAATTCAAAAAAAATAGTACAAACAACCTACATCAATCAGAGTTAAAATGATAAATTCAAAACATTAAATATAATGATAAATCAGAACTAAGTTGATAAATAGAGAAAGGTATATAAATATCCATTATGAATACAAGAGAAAATTGACACAAGAGTGTCAGGGTGTGGAAGTATATAATCCCGATACAAACCAAAAGTTGTAAAAATATCACGGTTAAGGGTAAAGTATGAGCCTTAATGGAGACTTCTTTCTTCTTACTTTTTTCTTTTCTGATTGATATAAAAATGATTTATTAGATACAATCACATAACGGGGTAGGACTAGATAAGTTTTTTACTTCTTCCTACTCCCTTGAACATAATAACTGTGTTGAATGAAGATTGATTTCTTTCTTTTTACTTTTTTTATCTACCTTATTTTCTGTCAAATTATTACTGTATATATGTTTTATGTTCAATAAACAAACAAACAAACAAACACATTTCAAACATCGGCATGCGATACTAGCCTGCAGCCTAAAAAGTGTCAGGGCCCAAATGAAACCAGCCTCCTTAGGAACTCTGCCACTCTTAAGACATATAGCTGGCCCATTTAGCCAATTAAATCTCATTTGGGCTGTCATCTCTTGAGAAAAAAATCTAAATTGAAAATTCAACCACAGCCCAGCAGAGTGTATTTTCATCTCTTTGAGAAGTTTTGTAAAAGAGTAGCAAATTATTATGAGTACACGTGACAGTTCAGCCCCACTCAGACATATTTCCAACCCATTCTGGTCTAATGTCATCAAAGTATGCATATCTAAGAACAAAATGTACAGGTATGAAATCTTTAAATTGCTTATTGGTACAGTATGGATGGTAACGTTAAGTGAAGGAAAAAAATAAATCACCATGAGGGAAGGATGGTGGATTCATCGCGAGCACATCTACATCACAGTCGAGAGTTTAGGTTCTAGTTTTGAATCTCAGCTCAGGCCTTCCTGTGTTAGCACGAGCTCCCCGACCTTGTGTTAGTTTCCGTCCTCCGACGTTCCAATGTGTGTTAGTCATTTGATTAGCATGGAATGTGAGTAAAAATGGTTGTTCGTCTATATTTGATTTGCGCTCGACTGGTGATCTGTCCAGGATGGACCATGCCAAGGTCGTCTGGGATTGGACGAATGAATCACCATGACTACTATTTGTGTGTTGACGAAGAAAAGTCTGGTAAACTGGCAGTTGAGGAAAAAAACAAACAAACTTAGCTTTCCTTTCTGCTGCTGCTTTACAAATACAACACAAGTGATCAAAACATAACATGACATGTACAATTCCAGCCAAAAGTAATGGAAGTAAGGGTAATGTCCTATTTTATTTAGGATTGCAACACATTTAAAGAAGCTGTAACTGAAGTATAAAACTTAAGTACAAAGTTGTAGTAAATCGGGAGAGGGATAAAGTGAAACATTTTGGACTGGCCAAGACAACCACCAGATTTAAAACCATCTGATTATACATATTATTTGCAAAAGAGTGCGGCATCGCTTCAGTACAAAAAAGGAAATGGTGGTTTTTACATATCTAAACTTGAAAACGAGTCAATTTGGACCCAAACACAATACCAGGGTTAAGCCGAGAAATTACAGTTTCCACTCGTACGGTTATGGCAACAAACATTTCTGTTATAAACATTATTTGCATGTGCATCATTTTCCTGTATATATTGGAAATGTTAGTTCCTGAAACACATTAGAAATTTGGGACATTGGAGCTGACCTGCAGCAGCAAAGTCATCTGAAGTGCACAACAACTTCTGACAGGCCCGGTTTATCTGGCATCAGGCGCAGAACCCTACCTAAGGTTGCCACGCCTTTGGCCGACACGACATGGATAGAGTACATAGACAGATGTGTAAATATATACATGCATGCTAACTATTTTCGTCTGAGTTTGTTCAAAGCTACAGACACAAGCTAGACTGCCCACAGTTTGGGTAAGGGACCGTTGGTGGGCGTTCTGTTTGCTGGCTGGCCGGTACTTGCATGTACCAGCACAAGAGAGATGTGCTTTACCAGCTGGCAATCATCAGTGGCGATGCAACGTCTCTAAAGGGGGTTGCCTGGGAGTAGGTGGTTGACGTTTTTTGGGAAGCAAGGCGTGCCTGGTTAAATTGGATTACGTGACTTCGTGGTATAAATTATTTTTAATCTTATCCAATTTTGAACAACACACTGTCAGGATCCTTCTCATGCTTGTAAACTTACTAATCAGCTCAACAGTTGATTAGCTTTGCCTTGATGTTATTTGTAAAAGATAGAAAACAGTAAGTGTTTACTACCGACTATTGGTGCTTGATCGTAACATTTTTATTGCATACTAAATGCTTCTGCTTCACAAAATCACCAGTTCCAATAAAGTTGGAATGTTGTTTAAAACAGAATAAAAACAGAATACAATAAAGTGCAAATACTCTTCCAATTCATATTAAATTGAATACACCACAAAGACAAAATATTTTTTGTTCAAATTGAGAAACCTTATTTTCTTTTGTTTTTCAAATATTTACTCATTTTGAATTTGATGCCTGCAACATGTTCCAAAAAGCTGGAACATGAATCACCTTTCCTTTTAACGACATTCGGTCAGTGTTTTGGAATTGTTGAAGCGTTTTGGGTGGAATTTGTTCTTTTTCTTGCTTGATGTACAACTTATGTTTGACTCAGCATGACTTTGATTTGTTATTGGTTTTGCTGTTCAGTGTTTTCTACCGTCTTTGTTACCGATTTGCTTTATTGTTTGTTGTATATGTTAGTGGCTCCATGCACAGCACTTTGTATGCAGCGATGGCTGTTTGAAAGTGCTCTATAAATACAGTTGAGTTGAGTTGAGTTATGTGCTAAACAGTCCAGGGTCTCTGTTGTCATATTTTAGGCTTCATAATGCGGCACACATTTTCAATGGGAGACGGGTCTGGGCCGTAGGCAGGCCAGTCTAGTACCTGCACTCTTTTACTACGAAGCCACGCTGTTGAAACAAATGCGGAATGTGGCTTGGCATTTTCTTGCCGAAATAAGCACGGACATCCCTGAAAATTACATTGTTTGAATGGAAGTCTATGCTGCTCCAAAACCTGAATGTATCTTTCAGAATTAATGGTACCCTCACAGATGTTACATATGCCGTGTGCACTATAGATGCCCCCATACCATCTCAAATGCTGGTTTTTGAACTTTGCACTTATAAGACTCCAGATGATCCTTTTTCTCTTTGGGCCGGAGGACACGACGTTCATAACGTTCCAAAAACTGCTTGAAAGGCGAGCATGTCGGATCACATCACACTTTTCCACTTAACGTCAGATGAGCTCAGGCCTAGAGAAGCCAGCGGCGTTTCTGGGTGTTGTTGATATAAGGCTTTTACGTTGCATGGTAGAGTTTTAACTTGCATCTCGAGATGTAGCAACAAACTCTGTAAACTGACAATGGTTTTCGGAAGTGTTCCTGAGCCCACGTGGCAATATCATTTTGACCCACCTTTTGGTTGACGGGGATGCTGGGATCTGCCACATATACATATTCATTCATTGGTGACAGATATCTGTAACACATCTCCGGTTTGGCAGTGCAGAGGACTGACCAGCGAACTAAAATTCAGGCCGCTGACTAGGCTCAACAGCAATCCCTACAAATTCTTTGCATTGATGATATTAAGGACCATCGTTAATGAAATCCCTAAATTCATTGCAATTGCACGTTGAGAAATGTTATTGTTCATGCAGTTGTTCACGAGATGGTAAACCTCACCCCATCCTTGCAAGTGAACAACTGAGCCTTTCGTAGATGCTCCTTTTATAGCAGGGATGTACAAACTCAGTCCTCAAGCGCCACTGTCCTACATGTTCTAGTTTTGCCCCTCCTGCAATACATGTGATTCAAATGATCAGGATCGTTTTCAGGCTTCTTCACAGCTTGCTGATGAGGTGATCATTTGAATCGTGTGCTCTGTTTCAAGACGGAAAACAGCCAGGACAGCGGCCCTCTAAGATCGGAGGTGGACATGCCTGTTTTTAAGTGAATCATGACACTCACCTGTTTCCAATTAACCCCCTCACTGGGTAAAATGTTCCAAACTAGTTTTGAATTTTTTTTTTTTATGTCCCTCAACTTTCCCAGTCTCCTGTTGCCCCGTCGCAGCTTTATTTTGGAATTTGTTGCAGGCATCAAACTCAACATGATAGTGTATTTACAAAAAAAACAAAAACAAACAATGTTCATCAATTTGAAAATGAAATATCTTATCTCTGTAGTGTATTCAATTGAACTTACAGTAGCTTTACACTCCCTACCAAACTTCACACAGCATATTTTGTGGAGTACATTTTACTCTAAAAATAGATTTGTTCCCAGTCTCAGAGTAAAATATTCAGTGAAAGAGGATAAAATTTGGAATGATATTTTTTCTTAAAAAAGCTAGTAGTTTTTTCACTCTAAAATTTTAAGTAACTTTTACAATGAGTTTTTTTGCGTAAAATTTACTCACATAAGTATTAGTTTTAAAAAAAATGTTGAGGAACAAACCCACAACCTTGACGTTGGGAGACGGCCACACAACCACCTGAGCCATGCCGCTCCTACTGAGAGTTAGTAAATCGCTGATCTCTTCAAGACCAAAAATTCTTTAGGTCTTGGAGGTACAAGTATTCCATCTGTCAGCAGCAATTTATTAGCTCGCTGTAGAAGTGGCATGACCCAGGTGGGTTTGTGGCTGTCTCTTAACCTGAAGGTTGTGTGTTGGTTCCTCACCCCTTGAGTAACTTTTTTTTTACTATGCAAGTAAAATGTATTCAGAACATCTCCTTGTGAAATTTACTTTGAATTTCTGAGTGAAAAAAACTTTTTTTTAGTAAATACCAATGCAATCTTTTTTCAGTGTAAAATCTATTTTTACTTTCAAATTTCATTCTGTTTAGACTGGGACCAAATATAGTCTTGTAAAGGTAAAATGCAAGCTACGAAATTTACTGCGTATTATGATGCCAGACTGTAGCAATTGTTTCACTCTTCTATAGAACCAATTTGACTAGAGCAGGGGTTGGCAACCCGCGGCTCCAGAGCCTCATGCGACTCTTTAGCGCTGCCCTAGTGGCTCCCCGAAGCTTTTTCAAAAATGTTTGAAAATAGAAAAAGATGGGGGAAGGGATTCTATTTTTTGTTTTGATATGGTTTATGTAGGAGGAAAAACTTGACACAAACATTCTTAACGTTATCTAACGCTGTAAAAATGTGTCGAATAAAATCTAAATTTCAAAATTTTTGTCAACAAAGATTTGCGTCATAGCCTGCGACACATGTTTCTATTAGTAGGGCGGAATGCCAGGCAGGTGGCTGGTGCAAAAAAACAAAAACAAAAAAACCCGGCCTTTCATGTACAATTCACCGAGGGTACTGGCAAAGAATGGAAATCTGGAGGGCCGATAGAAGCATTTTAAAATGGTACACGTGAGCTACGTAGTTAACATGCTGCAAAAGTGTGTCGCATGCCTCCGCGTCTGGTCTTGACGAAGGTAGGTCGCCATGCGTGTCTAAGTGCGTGCGTATGCACGCGTGTACAGTAATGGGGTGATCGCGGGAGGTTGGTTGATCGAAAAGTAGATCTTTGGTCAAAAAAGGTTGGGCACCCTTGCTCTACAGGATGCAGTGCAGGGAAAAATATAGTATTTGTAGCCAACTTAGTCATTTTGATAGTAGGCTAATATGGATACATACAGCATGTGTTGCCTTCATTGCAAGGCTTGAGAAGGCTTTTCTTTTTTGCGGCTCCAGGCATTTGTTTTTTTGTCGAATATGGCTCCATCATTATGGGTTGCCGACCCCTGGCTGAGAGGTACTGTATATTCAGTCTTTTGTCCTTACCTCATTGTCTGTACCCACGTCAAGCAGGACGGGCAGGCACTGCTGTGGGGGAACGCCCCCACAGGCTGTGTAGAGGGCCAGCTTGCCCACTGGAATTCCCATCCCATTGCAGCCAAGGTCTCCCAGGCCCAAGATCCTCTCACCGTCAGTCACACACACAGCCTGTCAACAATCAACATAATGCTAGTGACATTGACATTATATTGAGATATGGATATCCACAGTTTCTATCCAAGTTCCTATCTAATCAATCGCAATTTTATTGCAACAATAGATTAATTTAATAACTACATTTGAAAAATGTGTAGTGTTCAGGAAGTATCTTTTATGTGTCCAGCCAAGTTATTTCACTTGTTAGTGTGAGATGCCTTTGTATGATTTAACTTCGAGTGGAACTTCTTGCTTTGGTATTTCAAAATAAAACATCTCATCTGTCCAACAGCCATGAAGTAGCCTCATCAAAGCAGCAGCATTAATTGGTAATAATACCATATAGTATATACCGGTACATATAATCATCATTTGTATGTTGTATGTCTTGTTGATTATTGTTTTACAAAACTGAATTCTGTCAATGAGTTAATGTACATGGTTTTCATTTTGTAACTTGCTTTTACTCTACAGGATATCGCTATTTGGTTGCCCAATATAAAACAATTTGGTATTCAGAGGCTTGGCGTGTGATGTATGGTGCTGGCCGCTGAAGAAAGTACAATGATGCCCAAAGTGAAAGTGTAATTTTTCTTGCTCCAAGTTGCTCAAAAAATATGGTCTGGAGCTTATAATAATAATATAATAATTGTAATAATAATACATTTTATTTATAAGCGCCTTTCAAGACACCCAAGGACACTTTACAATAACAAAAAACACAAAACAATACGGGTTGAGCAGCGGCAGCCTAGCTTCCACTCAAATGGTCATGTGCTTACCCCCAGATGCATGGCAGAGGCTCTTAATTTCGTACCAAGGGCATGTCTCGCGCAAAGTGAAGTCTAACTGTGTGCATGGGTGGTGTTTTCTTTTAGAAAAAGGCATTTGTGGGCATTATGGGCGTGAACACAGCCAACTTGCTTGCACGCCAGTGGAAGTGGCTCCACTCATTTTGATGAGCAAAAAAATATTGTTTGATAAAAGTACAGTAGGGCTTAAAATGTTTGGATAAAAGTCGTGTTTATAGGTGTGTTTTATTACAGGTGCCATGTGTATTAAGAAATCATGTTTTTTTTTGTATAGATATTTTTTAAAAACTCTTGATGATCATGAAAAGAGACTTGAAATAAATAAGAGATCGACAATAATACAATACCCACTGCCTTGTTTTTAGAAGCGGTTATAAAGAGGAAACAAAATCAGTCTCCTTTCAACAGTAAGGTTGTACGTATAATCTTTATTATTTTTAGAAACTGTGCGTGCAAATATCAAGTTATCTGGATGATTAATTATTGTATTATTGATGAATCATTTGTACTAATTGGGAAGACTTCAAATAGAATACTGACGCTTGAGCTGCTGGAGCAGAAGCATTGGTATCTGAGTGGTCATTTATACATCCTTCATTCAGGCCGCAATCCATACGTAATTCATAACTGCCCTGAGGCCCGATGACAAAAAAAAAAAAGCATATGACAATCATTCCTACTAGGGTTTTTGAAGAGCAAACTAGAGGACAATAGCGTTATGTGGTTAGAGAGACATGGAGGGACGACAAAGTCAGACATATACACAAAGTAAGACAACACTCATTTTACTGGCTCTCTGCACTTCACATGAATGTGACAACTGAATCACTGTTCTGAAGAAAAGAAAAACTCAATTTAATGGTCTAACATGACTCATTCTTGTCCCCCCTCGACTGAAATCTTACAGGTGGGTTCCGTATGAGTGATGGAACGTATGTGGTGAAGCAAATACCCTTTTGTTGACAGCTGTGAACAGGTGGCTCAGGTTATTGCTATATTTTACATACCAGGAATAGCCGCTGATTTCATCATTATGCCTCAAATGAGATTATGAGTGACGTGCAAATGTGTCACAAAAAAAACCAGATTGAGGCACACAGGTAAAAAGTCAAACATTTGCAGTACCGTATATTAGCCAGCAACGTATCGACTATGCTGATGTTGGAATATTGCATGTTGCTTTTAACAATGCACTAGACAAGAATTGCGTGGCGTTTTAGTTGAATGACAAGTAAATATGGCCTAGGTAATTGTGGCCTTCTCTGGTTGACTGTTCGTAAAAGTAAAAGCCTAATTATTTAGATTTTGTGGGGGGGGAAAAAGAGACCAAGAATTAAATTACCGTAATTCATCTTTCAATGATCTTTTTTTAGGGTTCTTCAATGAGTACATTTATTGGTGTACTGTAGACATTCAATGTACATCTTGTTTATGCTGTTTCATTTTTTTAATCATCATGCTATTCAATCAGAGAGAACAAAGAAAGCTTAGGTGAACACTCAAAATATATTTGTTCATTAGCTCAGTTTGGTGTACGGAACAATTGAAATCAAAGATGAGCAAATCACCTCACAGTAAATGGCAGAGTTTTAATAATACATTACCCTAATGTCTTTCTCCGGCCAGTTCCGTAGTAGTGATGCAATGTGGCCACGGTCATGGACAGTGATGAATAGACCTCTGGAATGTAGAACGAATAAGGTATCAAAACAATTGTTTGAGATATTTGATTGGATTTTTCACGAGCAAAACAAAACCCTGCTGCCCCCTTTAGTTACAACCATTCCAACAAGCTAGTGTCCATGAACATGATTTTGGGATCAACAATAAAACAACTACAGGGTACTTTGAACGTGCTTATAAATGATTTGAAAGAAAAACAGTGGTAACACTTAGTTTATAGGTTAAGATGTTATTGTTATTGCCTTTGCGCCTTGACCTCCCTAAACAGGATTATATGAAATACTGAAGGCATTTTAGTGATGGACTTTATTGTTGAGCCTAGACCCATTTGAAGGGGTTTACTTTGGACCCCTCCGGCAACCACAGTATTCATTCATTCATTCATATCACCCCCGTCCGTCCATACACCCCATCCTATCCTACCAGCTGGCATCAATGTCCTCTGCTCCGAGACAATCCCAGGATAAAGAGATCATCTCTGCATGTGGGGTCCAGCTATATTGTGTTTTCTTCCCAAGAAACCCATCTGTTCATGGTATAGGACGTCTCAGCCATATGGCAACAATTGTAAAAATGTCACTATTTGTAATATTCTTTTATGGTCAATGCCAGACAAAGTGAACAGTAGGAAATGTCAAATCCAACAAGTGAAAAAAATTGTCATTGGACTTTACGAGGAAAATAACGTGACTATATGTGTCCTATAATAGTGAATTGACAGCTTCAGAGTGAGGAAATATAAACTGACAGTATATTTTCCCACCTACTGTGGCGACTATTAAATCAGTCAAAAGGCAAATCTCAGCACACCACTCTAGTTTCGTTGAGTTTAAATTGCCTTGGTATATAGTGTATACCGCATATACATATTGCACATTGGTACCTTTGATTATAGAACGTTCGGTATGGCATCAGCTCAATAAGCATATCCAATATCCCAACATTCATTTCACCTGGAGGTGTATCAATTTGTCACAACCACTACATTTCATCAGTGATGGTATATCTGAAAACCTGGACAGACTCTTTATTCTTTATACACAAAACAATATCATTGGGTTTAAATTCTGGACTATAGACAGGTGAAAATTACACTTCCTGCTGCCTAAATAACTTGTGCACAATTCAAAATCCAATCCAATGATTCTTGGAGTCATCATCCTGGAATCTGCCCATGCCATCAGGGAAGAAATGAAGTGCTTGCTGTTTTGTTATGTTTTTTGTAAATTCATACAGGCTTGCAGTTTGCAGTTAAAAAAAAAAATCACACATTTAGTAACAATTGTATGTTTGGCTTTTTGTGATTTAAATGATAGATGGAAATACTGCATAAATCCCGCATTATATGCATCTATCCATCCATCCATTTTCCGATCCGCTTTATCCTCACAAGGGTCGCGGGGGGTGCTGGAGCCTATCCGAGCTGTCTTCGGGCAGTAGGTGGCGGACACAAATTATGTATATTGCATTTTACACAATTATCATAAACTGCACATGTATTGTAATACAATTATAGATACACAAGTTCAGACAGAAAACGTTTGTGGCAAACAGGAGGACATGATTCTCTGCCAGAGTAGAGCGAGGATTTTGAGGAGCTCAAGCAGCAATGAGACGGAAAGGTCGGCCCCGCAATATGATGGCTGCAAAACAACTGCATGAGATGATTAAAGCGGACAAGCAGAGGCAGGACTGCCCTAATCTCTGTCAGACAACGTTAACAAAAAAGTTTCAGGTGACGTATCCCTCATCCATTTCTCATTTTCTGTCCCTCTGCACTTTGATATGCTGTTGAACTCAAGGACATTTGACCCTGACAAAGCAGAGCAACAGGGGAAGCTGTTTTAATAGCTTTTAAAAACCCACAGAGAATGTAACTCTTGGCAGAAATTTCAAGAACAGCAAAGAGGTAAAGTTGAATAGATGACGCTAGCTCTTTCTCTAGCTTTTAAATCCATCATCACTTTGTTAAATACATGCACTGCTATTCTCTTCAGGATGATTTTTTTTTATTTGCTCTAAGAAAGTCTGATAGATTTAACGGGAATGCGTGTGTGCCATAAAAACCATTTGTCCTACACCCCCATCAAGAAAAGTGTGAGAAAGAGGATGAGATTACACTCACGCTGTATGCGTTGCTGTGAAATGAAGTCATTCTTGCCTATCTGCACTTCATAAAGCGATCATCGCAAAGAATTAGAAAGAACTTTGAGGGTTTAGGGTGAAAGGCAAATTCTGTAATTTGCCATTAAATCACTTAAAAGCCTCACATAGTGCAAAACATCATTCTGTATCTTTGAAGACAGAAAGTATGGAGAAAACAAAACAAAAAAGGATTGCTTGACTTCAAACAGTCACTTTGCACGAGGCTGTTTCTTCTTTGCTTTGTTTGTATTTCACAGTCAGGGTGGAAATTTTACCATCATCAAACTGTTTTAAGCAACAGTTTGTCATGAAAGTGCACAATTAACTACAATTGTGTTAATAATAAAACTTAAAAGGCATTCCTTAGCTCTGAGTGTGACTTTCAGTAAGAAAATCAACCACTGAAACTGAAATGAAGTTCAAGTACTGCTCTTGTATTCATAGTGTAGACCAGGGGTACCCAAGTCTGGTCCTTGAGAACCCCTATGCGGCCTGTTTTAGATGTCTCCCTCCTCCACCAAACCTGATTCAAATGAGCAGGATCGTGATCAGGATTCTTTCTGCAACGCTTGCTGATGACTTGATCATTTGAATCCGGTTTGCTGGAGGAGGAAGACGTCTTAAAGCAGGCTGGATAGTGGTCCTCGAGGACCGGACTTGGGCCCCCATGATGTCGACTGGAGAAGTATCACATTTTATAAAGGCTTTTGTGCTATATTATTGCACACCACAGGATTCCAAGTTCATCTTGTAATCCAGTCTGGAAAAAAAAGTACGCGTGAGCTTGGGGCAATCAATTGTATTGCAATCAATGTAATGTTTGATGGACAGAATGTATGCGTCGGACTGCTGCTGCTGGTGAAATAGCCGTGCTGCGTAGCAGTTGCCTCATTTTCTAGATGAAAGGAGGACCACATAACAATGAGCTACCATGTCTGGTCTTCCTGTAAGAGTGTGGCGAGAACATTGAGCCTAAAAAAACAACAACCCGATGACATGAAACAGCACTGCCGCTGACCTGCAGCCCAACGCAAAACCCACGGCAGAGACTGTGGAAAAGCTGGGTACACACTGTGACCCCAAAAACTTTGAGCCCCATCCAGAAGATGGCCTCCAGTCTTTGACCCCTGTCCAGACTAAACACAACCAGTCACCATTCTTTAGCTTCAACACCTTAAGATATCCTTTATTTATCCCACACTGTGGAAATTTACAGCCTACAGCAGCAAGAATGTGGGTAGAAAGAAGAAAGAAGAAAAAACAAACAAACACCGTAAATAAATTACCTTCATCTTCAGTGTGCTGGACACTCTCCCTTAGTGAGCCGCACAAGGTTGAGCTGATATCATGAAGAGCTTGTTTGGGACAACAGTGTGAGAGGTCAAGATCACACACTTGAAATTTCTGGTCTTCTTTGAACCACGACAAAGGTTCGATCTTTGTAAACATGTTTCATAAGCTTCATATTTTCAAATAATGATGTTGGGTGGCAATTTGGCAACCCGAACTTCTACTTCCAAATCTCCAAAATTAAATAAATTCACCAAATATCCCCTAAGTGAAATGGGATTTCTAAAGCACGGTCTGTTGGTTACAAAAACAACACAGTAAAGCATAATGGTGGCAAGAGCACACTGCTTTTCTTCTGTTGGAACGAACAGCTGTTTAGTTAAGGTGGAGGGAATTATGAACAGATCCAAATACCCCACAAAAAATTGGCTTCAAAACCTAGGGATCTGTTCCAAAAGTAAGAGGAATTTCACCTTTCAGCACAACAGTGACCCAACGCATATATCCAAATAACACATTCAGAGCACTGAAGGAGAAAGCCCTGCCAGAGCCCAGCTCTGAATCCACTTAAAACTCTGTGGGGATGACCTGAAGAGTGCTGTGCACAAGGGATGCCCTCACAATTTGACACTTTTGTAATGGGCATATGGCTGATTTGCGGTTTGACTACAAAAAAAAAAAGAATAAATATACAATGTAATGTCTGCGATTGGCTGGCAACTGATTCAGGGTGTACCCTGTCTCCTGCCCGAAGACAATTGGGATAGGCCCCAGCACCTTGTGAGGGTAAGCGGATTCGAAAATGGATGATGGATGGACAAAATAATGGAATGTCAATCGTTAAGGATGAGGCATCTTAGAAATAAATATTTTTATCAATCGCAAATTATTGTGGTAAGATTAAAAACCACCACCAAGCCAAATAATTGCATACAGTTTTCTTTTTACAGTGCAGAATAAGAATTTAAAAATGGAACTGTATGGTCATCAAAGACCACAGTGTGTCAAACTGGATATGATTCGGTATTTGCGTATGTGCCACTAGCGTTGCTTACCCTGGAGAACCCACGGGGTCTAATTTGGCCCCTATAAATTCTGCTACTCAAATGCTACCTTTAAATCCCAAAGGGTCAAATTTGGCCCTAATCCTAAATTAGGATTAAAGCATTAAATATTGGAAAATACATGTGTTTTGGTGTTCTGTGAACATATAGCAGTCATTTGATGTATAATTCATCATTTTCCAAAGAAGAAAAGGGTTCTTGGGTTCTCCAGGGTTAAAATGATCTAAGTTCATCAATTATCTCAGCGAGATCGAGGTTTTCCTTGAATGACAACATGTCCATGACAAAAGCATTATACCTCAATCCCCCTGTGGAAGACACATTCAAATACATTGTTCAGACAACTTCAAGATATATTGTTGATGAAGCTAATTGTTGCAGCTCGGGATTGGTGAGTTCTGATACCAGGTACTGGTATCGAGCCGATAATGGCCTACATTTATGGTATTGGGTACTTTTGGTGACTGCCAATAACAGCCACCATTACTTACGGCAAATTTGACATTAAGTAAGTCCTCCTCTGCCATAGTTGCCAGTATACTGCGGCGGTTTGACACATTGGCAAATCATCATCTGCATCAGAAACGAAGGTCTTTGTTCAAAATAGTTTCTATATACAGTATATTGTGTAGAGTGGTCAAAACTATTTACAAATTAAGAAAATTGTGTCCTGTTACCGTTGAAAACACTTTTTCATTTTTTTACTGCCGGTCCTAAAATAACGGTGATGAACTGTAATTTAGCAAAGACTGAAACATGGTTAAAATAACGATGGCGGACTGGGCCGGCCTGAAATCATTGACAAACTGATGATGACAGACTGGCGAGCTGGCCGATGACAAATGATGGACGGACTCTCAACATTTTGTGATGAGCCCAGCAGTGTATATTAACATAAAAGCTATTAACATTTATGCAAGCCTGTGATCCTTTCTTGTGATTCCTGACCTGCAATGAGGCAGGCCTCATATTCAAAATATTTTTGGAGTACCACTCCAAAATGAACACATGAGACTTGTCTGCCAGACCAGCTGCTGGGATGCTGGAATTAGTATTACAGTTGGAAGGTTAAAACGGTGGCCACAGAGAAAACAGCATTTCATTTCCAGTAACACATTGCACAGGTATTTTTATTTTATTTTCATCTAAACACATACAAGTGACCACAAATAACATTGTTGGAATGCAATAAGAAACCGCATTTTATTTTGTGCCATAACCTGTAACTAATTGTTTTGACTGCCTCTTTGGACTGAAATTTTATATGATTCCTGTTGTTAGGTTCCGAATATATAGACTCAGCAACTTTGGCCACACAAACCACCACACTGAGAGAGTCCTTCCCTAGAGTCATTAAAAACTGGTCAGAACTCAGACTTCACCTCACATTTCTTTTCACAAGTTATGAAACAGTGAACCACAATTTATTGTGTGTCAAGTGTAAATCCCTCAAAGAGTCAAGGTTCATTTTAATGAAGGCTTGGACCTCTTGGCTTCTCATTTTAATCCATGTTTCATCTACAGTACCTGTTTGTACCAATGACTCGGAGTTATCCCCTTAAAGGAGTTCAGAGTCCTCTTTGTAAAGGTTAGCCACAATGAGGAATAGCAGGAAACTCACCACATTTTTTCTCTGTAAAATGTTCTCATGAGTAGCTTTGAGACCTTGAAAAGTGCACAAGAAAAATTAAAGTATGTGAAGGTTTCCTTGAGAATGTTGCGCAATTTGTCAAAATCGGTATCATTTTAATAAGATTGATACCAGCAATCAAGGAGCGTTTTCTATTGATCTCAGGGTCAAACATTTTCAACCAACAAAACTTTTATGGATATGTCTCAGGCAATACCTTGAAGGCCCTCAGCACAGCAATTAAACTTCTCCATAATCCATGCTTACATCAAGTGGCACAGAAAACACACAAATGAAATCGTGATGCTTTGGACTTGTACAGAGGGCTAGTTTAACACAGTGATATTGGTAAAGGGATGCTGGATATAAAGGTGCCAGATAAGAGAGATAGAGGCAGACTAAAAAGGAGACTGCATACAATGCAGAGGACAGGGAGAGGTGAAAGAGGATGATTCACTGTGGCAACGCCTGAATAGTTTTAAGCCGAAAGGAACCCACCACTCAGCATGACCATGCATTTGAACAAGACGGGTTATGGAAAAGAAAAAAAAAATGCTCCAGGACTGTGGGAGAGAGAACAAAACTCCATTTAATGAATATGCAAATCGAAGTGTATAACATCCATCTTTTGTAATTACGTCTGCCTGATTTCCATGACAACATGAAGTCTAGAACAGACGAAGCACACAATTAAACAGATTTCATTATCGGATGTGGTATATGACCACGAGCTGCAAAGAGGAGACGCAGCAAAGTACTTGAGCGATGATCTTTTTTATTTATTTATTTATTTTTAACAAGTAGCATTCTCCAATGGTTTTCCATGGAAAACATTTATGCAGTATATGCTGAAGAAAGTTAACTGTTATGTAAAACAAAATGTTTCCATGTAATGTGAGAGGAAGTCATTTTGCCCTGACCCACCATTTACCTTGGAAATACATCAGGGAAACCAGACTGTCGTCTGCATGCGAGACTCGACAAAGTAAGTTTCGTGATGTTCAAGTCTAAAAACCTTTGGAATAAATGACTGAGACTCCTTGCAGACAACGCTTTGGCACGTTTAGGATACAGTGTGCCACTAAGTACCGAAACAAATGACCAAACAATGAAGAGCTCCAGTCGTGGCTGGGGGGAGTTCCTGGCAGAGCCAGTTCATAATGCCACAACAATTATGTGGTTCCTAAGCCCATGACATTTCCTCAACACGATCATTTCTTCACACAAAAGCAGCATTTTTGCAGAATTCCAAATAGAAGAAGCAACTTGACCGAGTACTTTTTAACTTCTGCCCAACACTGTCCTTTCATCACTTTGACATGAAATGTGACCGTGAGGAATTTTCTTTCCGGACAACTTTCCTTTCCTTTCACATCCTCCTCCCAGTGTTCAATCCTCCAAAGACAATGCAACTCTTTTCTTCCACCTCCTACCCTTCCCACACTTTTGAGGTTTTTGAACACCAGCACACAACACGCTGCTTGAATCAGTCTCCTCTTGAGAACCAGTTAAAGCCTCAAACTAATTCCACCGCAGTCTTCAACCCGGCTGTATATCGTCCTGGTTATGAAGAGGAGAAACTCAAGGGGGGTTTGGGTCGTAATGAACAGTTTACTCAGGCTTATCAGTCTTTCATCACATCTACAAGAACACTTTGGCAAAAATGTAAAAAAAAAAAAGAAAAAGGGAAATTGAAACCTGAGTGTGAGGTTGTGGAATTTCAAAGATGGACATTAACCATGAACGGCCGCGTGAAATTGAACACTTCAGGAGTCCAGACGAGGGGTGTGAATTTCCAGTTCATATTCTCAGCCAGCCTTACACAACTCCTCAGCAGGCAAGAAACAGCAGGAAAAGGATCAATCCAGGACAGGAAGGCACTGCTAAAGAAATCGCAGCCACTGATGAATCCAGATGGTTATTAGATGAGTTTCAGCTTGATGAGGCCAGGTTTTGCCTTCATTTATGTGTTTTTTTTTGGAACCACCAATAAAAACGTCTTCGCCCTGCCAATAACTTTTAGAATGGGGTTCAAAACTGTCAGCTAAATCAAAGGCCACTGAAATATTCACATCGACACTGTTTGTATTTACAAAGGATGCATTGTGTTGACAGCTATGCTGGAGTGAACCACATCATACGGGAATAATGAGGTGATGGGAAGGGGGCATGAAAAGCCAGGACCAAACACTCTGCGGATACCTAGAATTATTTTTACAGAAAACTTGAATTTCAGGTGGTCGTGGCCAGCAAGATATGTTTAAACAGATGGAAAAATGCTTGAAAGGCTATTTCATTCTTTTTAGGTGTGATGGAGATATGTTCTTTAAAGGTATGACAAGTATCAACAAGGGCTAGACAGAAACTCCAATTCCAATGAAGTTGGGACATTGTGTGAAACGTCTATAAAAACAGAAATCAATGATTTGCAAACTAAACCCAGAGGCCAATGAATGATTGTGGAGTGGAGTGGATATCTGATAAACAACAACAAATAAAGTTTCATTTGTTTGAACATCTTGACCTTGTAGTGTATTCTAGTGAATATACTGTGGGTCGAAAAGGAATTGCTAATCATTTTGTTTTTATTGCTGTTTTACCCAACATCACAACTTCATTGGAATTATTTTTGTACATTGCAAGGGACAGAAAATACAAGTTCGTTAAAAATGCAGAATCAACTTTCACCCTCTAGATTGCAATGCCTGAATTTTTTTCAAAGTCTCATGGTTGCCAAACATCTCAGAGGAAAAGCAAGAGAATGGAAGGAACACCACTGAAACACCCAAAACCAATACTGTACTGCAAGGATAAGCGGTTCTGATAATGGATGGATGGATGGTATGAGATTTCATGTGCCATGTTAATGGACTCATATAAGATTGAAAGACCAAATTTAGGCAAAAGGTGCTCGAACAAAAGTATTAATTTTGAGATTGTAAATTCAGTATGTAAGCATTGAGAACTCCCAACGGATTTAAAATAGATCACATTATTACATCAAATGAAGTCAGTCTTACTTCCAAAACTTCATCCACTACCAGACTTCCAACAATGATCCAACCCATGATCATCCATCTCCATTTCAGAAGACGAAGTGGCGCATGTCATTAACTCATGGAGCACCTTGAACATACTAACTTACTTTCGAGGGGTTTCGCAGTTTATTGAGTATTCCTTAGAATGACTTCACAAGACAAATGCTGGCATGGGCTTCACTCCAATTTTCTGACAGGAAAACAATCAGTAATAACCGCCGAAGATGGTCAGCTGTGAACCTACTGTATATACAGTACACAACATGCCTTTTTAGAAAGAAAAAAAAGTGATGAAGAAAGATTAGCGTGCCCCACTAAACACCGTGTAAAGTCCGCTAATCTTGTGATATGTGAATGTGTGTCTTTGTCCCTCCGCCCTCTGCTCCATCAAACGATGAGCGAAACCACCGTGTTTTCACACTTAATAGCCCTTGACCTTTGGCCTCTGTACAGAGCTGATGTTGGAGGGTTTAGACTCCATGAAGCACATTAACTGGTAAAGTCAAGCATGACAAGAAACGGCTGCAGTTTCCACACAGAAAGCCTTTTTACTCGAGTTCCAGTGATTGGAGACCTAATCTGACCTGTGATTAAGATTAAGATATCCTATTTGTCCCGCAATGGGGAAATTTACAGTCAGAGTTCAGAAAGGGAACCACTAGGTAGGGAGAGGGAAAAAATGATGATGGTCCATCTAGAACAGGGTTGTCAAAGATACGGCCAGCGGGCCGGAACCGGCCCCCAAGGAGGTTCGATCAGGCCTGCAGAATCATTTAAAAGTGAAAAAAATGCATAAAAGGCACAGAATGAATATTTTTAATAAGGTGCAATTCATGGAGTATCCGCTAGGGGACACACTGTTTTGATCAGAGTCGAAGACAACAGCAGTCTCAGTCTGTCACTGAGACAGACCCAACACAGCAGACGCTATCAAGGACATGTGAATAGTTTATTCTTTACACATTTAATAGCACTCTCCTTTAGTTTGTAAGGTGTAGGCAGGGATTACATTTAGATTTTATATGCACATGTGTAAATGGTTTAAAAATTCCTTTCTTTATAAATCTTGTTTAATCTTAAATTACTATATTTTTCAATACCTTAATACTTGTTAAAGTTTTGTGCCTTTGTACAATCAGTGGGATGAGTTGCAATGCATATACTGTATGTGATTGATAAAAGTAAATTACATATTTGTTTAAGGAAATCTAAGGTGCTTCATGAAATGTTTTGTAAAAGATATGTTTATTACATTTCAACATTTTCCTAATGTTCTTGTGCTTCCGAAGACCAAAACAAAGGAAAGACATATTATTTTGTTTTTTTACAGCAGAGTATGGTATCATTTTAATGGTCCGGCCCACTTGACATCTACCGACGCCGTATGTGGCCCACAATGTGAAATGAGTTTGACACCCCTGAACTAGAAAACATGCATGCAAACACACCTATATAACTTAACACTGCAAAGGAAACCGTCAAAGGCGGACATTTGTTTTCCTGACGAATGACGGGAAACCTTGAAGAACTGACAGACTAAGCACTGACGGAAGTGGGTTTTGGTCCGACACTGGACTCGTCACGAACCGGATCAGTACCGACGGACCTTCTCATTCCATCACTGACATGAGAGCCTTTTCGCTGCCAACAGAAACACGCCCCCGCTGTCCCGCGTATGTTTGTTCACAGGGGTGAATATACACCAGATTTGCTGCGAGCGGACTGCATTGCCAGAAACTTTTGGAGCTCCGTACATCACCTGACTTATCCCTGCGTACATTTGTTTACAGTGGCGGGATAGTAGTCGCAGCATCCTATGAAATTACAATGGAGAGTTCATCCGTCAACATTCCGTCCGAGTGAATTCACATCTCAATAGAGCAGGATGGTTATTCTACCGTACTATCAGTATTTAGGGAATAAAATCACAAAGTTCAACTTAAACTAAATGAATACCATTCAGAGATGGGGACAAGAAAGACAGTGCAGTCCCAGACCCAACCTTGAGGAAGGAAGCTAGACCAGCACAGTTGCTAGAAGTTGAAATGAGTTTTCTCTTACACAGTGACACTTGATAACCCCTATGAACCCACGTAACAGAAAGCAGTAACTGAGAAAGAGATGGGATCTGTGCTGTCATTCTCTTCAAGGTGAACTCTGAACTGATTTCAGCAGTTTGCTGCAGTTTGCTTTAATCTGCCCCTTCCAACAAAATGTTTGCTAAAAAATCTGACCGCAACTTCCAAATATGGGTCCTATCATGACTAACTGTAGTCTTAGTAGATCTGCTTGCATGCTCCCATGTTGGCTTTTAGGCATACTAATTAAATGGCCACAGGGGAATATTTTTAACAGAAAGACATTTTACATTGAACAAAGAATGGATGGATGGAAGTAGCAAATGTCTCTTCCGGGTGACTTTTCACAGGGTGTAGGGACAGAAGTTGACTACGAATAGCAAATCTCTGCAAATTATTGACACCATCCTAAAGCTGTTTATTTTTACATTAATAGTGCATTGTCATTCCAAATGCTTACAAAAATACTTGTTACGCTGAAGCACTCTCTTTAGAGTGGTGACACAGCACCACGAGTAGGGATTACCTGCTGCTATTTTGCCTATCTACTGTAAAGTGACCTGAATGAAGTGAACTGAACGGACCCAGCTAGTGGCAAACGTGAAAATTTTCACCGCAAGCTTGATGACTTCATCCATTTGTACATATCAAGTTGTGAATATGGGTAAGTACTGTTGAAAAACTCAATATGTGTACTGTATATACTGCATTTATATGTCTTGGTGGGCGCCTGTCTCCATCTCTCCTGAACACGGAAATTGATTTTTTGTCTGTGTGAAAGCATCTGTGCATTTGATGGGTTCCGATGTGCGACCCTTCCACATCATGCAATGGGCTGAGACTCACTAATTCTCGAAATATTATGGCAGAATCTCAAATGGGTGTGCGCACTGTGCAGTGAAGTCTTGCACAGTACAGTTGATCCCGCCCTGCGCATGTCGTAACGGAAAAGCAACATAGGCCGGTGCGGTTTGGTGTCTGGCCGTTACCTCGAACGTGAAAGTGAAGCACTTTTGGAAATCGTAAAAGCTCACCATGAGCTTTCTTCCAACCTGCTGGAGTGTAGCTTTCTTCTACGTCTGAGCCTCACAAACCCCAGCTGGTAACAATTGGAACTTTCCGTATCCTTACACAAAATTGTTATCCTCACACAAGCAGCTCTGGCACTTCTGATGATTATCCGGCATACCTCTTAAGCACTGAGCCTGAGTGGATGAGGTAGTTATCTGCCAATCTAACCAACGTGGTGGTCGAGGCGGGCTACATGCAAAGCAAAAGGCTATAGGAGCAATAGTGCTTGATAGACATCAAAGTGCTAGTGCCAAAGTTCCAATATGAAATGAGCTATGCTATATTTTTAAGATTTTCCGTCCATTCATTCAATTTCTAACCCGCTTATCCTCACAAGGGTCGCCGGTGTGCTGCTGTCTTCGAGCAGTAGGCAGGGGACACTCTGAACTGGTTGCCAGCCAATCGCATTGGCACACGTACAGTAGACAAACAACCTTTCACTCTCATAATCACACCTAAGGACAATTTCGAGTGTTCCCTTAACCTACTGTACCAATAAATCATTCAGCCACACAGCAAATATGACCAGCTGTAGGGGTGCAGTTAAAGGGGTCAAGAGAGGGACATCAGCAGGGGCATTGCTAGCACACATACATGCAAACGCATGCTCAGGACCTACTTTGCGGCATGATAAACTGTTGCAGATTAGATTCCCATCAACCATATACAGTACAGGTGTATATAATCCCACCATTGATTCTTTATATTTTTAATGTATGAGTGATACACAACTCAACAGTAGAATTTCTTAACACAACATACCAACTGTGATACAGTAAATATTTAATTACAAAATAAAGACTTGTACTTTTTAGATATTGTTCCTCAAGTAGGGTGCCACAAGCAACTTCATCGGTGGGCACAGCCCCAGATGGCCCACCCGTGGAGACGGGTCTGGTCTATTGCACCGTCTTTTTTTCTTTTCTTGTCACTCGTATTAGAGATGTGGGTTGACATTGGTGTGAATATCAATGAAAATATGTTCACAATTGCCTTGTTGAAATAGAGATTGCATTTAAAATAAATGAATGCATACAAACACTCACTTTAGTTTCTTGACACAGCAGTTTGAGAAAAAAAAAGCAACTACCGAACTCCTTCTCACCAAGTTTCGATGCCCCTTGAGTAATTTGGTTGCATTGCGGTTTTAAGTCATTTTCCACATTCAATGGGAAAGTCGTTGCTGTGCGTGTATGCGTGTGTCACCTTGGTCTTCTAAATATCAGGCCGTATTGCTGGCAAGCGAGGCCAACGGTGGGTGTGTAAATGATGGGCATGAATCTCTCAATGTCTGACAAAATCACACGGTAGAAGAGCTTCTCGCTGCGGTCTTGGAGTCCCATCAAGAACACGTATCTGGGAATGACAAGGATGAACACAGTGGAAACCATCACATGTTAATATTGAACCTCGAGAGGACCAATACCTGATGGACAAAAGGAGGATCCAACTATTGAAGTGTTGACGTAACAGGCACAATCGGCGGAGCAGCGAGGATTTGTTTGGGACAGAATATTTAAAAGAAGAAAACGAGTGGGAAAGTAAGAAAAACTAAATCGTGAGGTGGGAAAAACAAACCGAGTGAAATGAATCAGTGCTGTACAATAGCGACTTGTACCTTGGGAAAAAGCTGCACAAGCTCTTTATTGTTCGAGTTCTTTGACTGGGAAGTAAAAGTTGCAAATGACCCAAATGAGGTCAAACATGCCAAAAACTGTTATTTCTAATCAGAACCGTTTCCATAAGTTCTCAAGCACAAGGTGGCTCTTGTGTGGATGAAAGGATCCCACACCCTCTCTGCTTTATGTTCTGCTGCAGCAACAGCTGCACAATTGCCTCATGATGATGGCTGATCTTGGGAAACTTTTTCATTTTGGAAAACCATATTAGTTTTTGCCATGCATATTATATAAATCACGTGGGTTTTTTTTTTCCATGTTCGACCATATGTCGTTTATTTTTATTTATCAATTACTGAATGTTGTCCACGAATTAGAACAAACAAACAAAAAAACATTCTTACACAGTTGTAAAGGAAATCGGCTGAAATCCTGTGTGAATCCTGTATTACACTATGCGGAAGGTGCATGGGCTCCCAAACACAAGGTCCAAGAAACTGAACTTCACTGTCATTCATACAGGATCATCAGTCCACTAGGAAATGAAAGACATGAAAAAAAATAAAAAAAGGCCACACTAGCCGCATACACAAGAACCCCCGTCGCTTATCCTGATCTGTCAAGGTTGAGCTGAAGCCTCTCCCAGGTGAATTTGGCGTGAGGTGGGACACACTGTAGACAGACCAACTATTCTATACTGCTCCACACTCCTACTGTGAAGCAGCAATTGAAATCTCACTGTAAAGCTACAAAATAAAACAAGAAATAACCAAACATATTTGAGTTTTTTTTTTAATGGTAGATTTTTAAGTGTGACTGACTGAGAGCACAACTCAATAGATTTTTTTTTCAGTATTTGGCCTCTGAATATGTTCATGGAAAAGTAGGAGAAAGCAGTGTTTGCATCATGTGTGGATTTGTAACAAATACTGAAGATGAAACGTTTGCATGAATTCCACTCTGACAGTTCAAGCTGAGGTCTCATTGTGAAATATCGAAACATATTAGCTTATGGGCCACATGTTAAAATGGCCCAAATCCAATCTTGAAAATGCAGAATACATTTGGCTTTAATTGCTCCTACAGCCAAGAAAAGTCACATTTGAGTAAAAATCGGACTTTGTTTGAAGTCTTGCACTGTGGCATAATAAAACATAATGAATTTTAACTACATTAAGCAGTAACCTCTCTCGTTTTATCCTGGAACCTCACAGGCAGACAAAAAGTATATTACTTTACTTTTTAGCATGAGTGACCAAGTCTCTGGCCCGCACATTTATTTTTAGTTTGTTATTGATTTCTCAGTCCGATGAGAAGCAGAATGACCTTTTTGTTCTGCAGGATCTCGATTGGCAGAGTCTCCGATTATGACTCCCGCTTGACGACTGTCGCCATTTGAGTCCTATGCCAACATTTTGGATGGAGAGACATGAATTTATGGCTGCAGTGCTGTTGTGATGACTTGTCATCAAAACTCAAGATGTTGCCCAGCGATTTAATGTCAATCAGTGAGTATTGATGGAATTGATGAAATAGATGGAAGCGTTGCCAAGCAGACTGAAACAGGATTAACCCTTTCAGGGATAGCGGCTACTACAGTGGACAGTGTATCATGTTATCAGGTTATAGGGTGCAGGGAAGGATTAAGGAATGGCAGCAAAATCACATCCATTAATCCGTGGGAGCAAATTTTAAGGATGGAACGCTGGAATGATGGAGTCCACAGACAGATTGCAAGTGACACTGATAGAGCATGGGAATCAAAATAAAAATCGAATAAGCCATTCAAGATGTTGATGCTATGATGTTGTTATGGTGCGAATGGAAGAGCACAGTAAAAATCTATTTAAGTCCGTCTCACAAGAAAATCACTCATCCGTGGCGTTGAAAATGACTGATGATGGAATGGTTGACGAAGGCACAGGGGCCTGGCAAAGAAGGCAAATTCGCAAGTAGATAATATCAAGCGCTTGGCTCTCAATTCAAAAACAGCAAACTAGGCTGGAGTTCAACTTTGTGCCTGGTATGGGAACAACCAACTCCTACGTATGTATGTACACACTGCTTAGGAATGAAGCATCAAAATAGAACTGACATTGAATGTTATGGTTGAAGGGTTTAGAAAAACACTTGTGGGAGGAAAAGGGAGTGTAAAGATTTTTTTTTTTTTTTTTTAGGAGTGGGGACTGAGTGCTTTTAATGAAATATGTGATGTTAAATAGGAAACTACCCAGATATAAATTACATGCAGAGTCTGTACAATCCTCTGGGAAATCTATCAAAATTGCAGAAACAAGATAAGAAAGCAGAACACGCGTGAGGCTACCCACTGGGGAGTATTCAGGCTGTGTTTGTGTCTCACCTATCCAGGTCATCTTTCTTCATTTCATAGTTCTTAAGGACTCTTAGCAGCTGGACGTCTTGAGTAATGAAGCAAGGAGGGAAAAGGCCGTGGATTCCCAGCTGCAGACGTTCCTCCAGGGAGAATGCCATGCCCTTTAAATACGAAGATAAAAGATCATTAAAATAACCACCGTCTTAACATGGGAAGGGTCACGTCGATTGACAACGGCTTATTTTCATTCAGTGCCGTACCAAAGGATTGCATATTGTGCTACTGTGAATGAGACTATACAGTGTGACACTAAGGGCTCCATATTCGTGTCCAGTGGAAGTCTAGCACAAAGCGCAATCTAAATGTGGACATGCAAAAAAAAAAAAAAAACATGGACTGTCTTCAGCATTTTTAGCCACGACATTCGTCAAAGAAGAAGAATCTGTGCTTGGTGGTTGTGCCTTCTCGGCAGCACACGCGTACCAGCACTGATTTTTTGATTGGGAGGAATGTCGGCGCCATTTGACTGTCATTGCTGGACATCCCCGGTGCGCTTGTGTCTTGCGCCTGAAATAGGCAGCATCTGAATCTGAATTTTCACAGCCCCGCTTGTTCAGCGAAAAGGTCGGTGCTGATGGACAGTCTGCAGCTGGATGGATGCATGAATTGAGGAGCCGACGATGAGAAGAAAGGAGCGTCAGCGCAGAGCGCCGATGCGTATGTGGATCTGGGAGTCGCGACTTGGAATTGAAGCGGATTTACATGGGACAGGAGACGAGAGCCAATCTCTCTTTTTCGTTAATGGATGCTACAGCTTCTTGTTGCTTTCAAGCTTAGCTTGTAGCAGACGTGTGCACATTGCGGCATGTCTTTGATCCACTGGTGAAAAGGACACTTTGATTCGCTCCTCTTTCATCCATAACTGCTTCAGACAACAAAGTGTATGCAGGAAAATGGTTAAGATTGCACAATTGTCTGTGTATCATGTGTTGTCTTGTATTATTTTGTCATTTTTTGTTAACTTTTCTTTTGATGGCGGCGCGGACACCCGCAGCGGCTCCTCTTATTTTATGTTGTCATTGAGAGGGAAGAAATGTCATCTGTGCTGGCACATTTGACAATAAAGTTGTATTCAATTCAATTCAATTCGTATTCAATGTCACAACATTGTACACAGTAATCACAGTTGCTCTGCTTGGTAGCTCACATTGAATTCAACTGAAGTGAAATGCATTGAAATGCAGCATGCATGCACAAATCAAGTATCAAGTATCAAGTACAACTTTATTGTCAAATGTCCTTTATGTGTAACATAGAGCACAGATGAAATTCTTCAAATGTTGTTATACCAAACAGCAAGCAGGTTTTACATACTCTTATTTAAGCTCAAACGTGTGTACTTAAATGAGGAAACAAAAAGATGAAGATGATTCCTGAACGAATGGAGATTTGTGATGTCTTGAGGCCCTTGAAATTTAAACTGAACTTTAAAATTAAAATTTGCTGTAAAAGGTTGAAGATATCATCGTTTGCGACTCCTGCCTGTCATACATGAATTATCTTCATCTACTCAGAATTCCTCTCGAATGCACAGCACCTTGATTAATTGAGAAGGCTAATGGTTATTTTCTTTTACGTGTCACTTCTGTAATTGACTGATGAGCTATCAAAAATGTATCCACTCTACAGCCCCTCATTTGATTACATTTTAAATCTTGAAACAGAAACAGCAGCGTCATTTCTTTATTGGTGTGTGGGCAGCCCAATATGTTTTCTTTTCAAACACTGATAAACCAAGTGACATACACACGGAGAAGACAACCAAGAACTGAGAGTACCGGTAACAAAAAGGCACGTGCATGTGTACGTGAGTACTGTGCCACCCAGGACCTAAGGACACCCAGGAAATAAACACTGAGTGGCTATGTTGGCCACAACTTCTGACTCAGCACTCCCTGATGGGCACAAATGAGGACGAGACTCGAGTCATGGTGGTTGGGATTGCATTGGGTGATGATTTCACGTCATACCTCCCAAGAACACAAAGGTCTTCCCTCAGAAATCACAAGATGCAAAAAAGCCCAGTCAGCCTACTAAACCACAGAATGCCAAGACCACCAAAACCTATCCACGTAATCCTTCAACCAACAATACCAATGCACCCCGAGGCCAAACAAATGGTGGGGTCCTGAAGTGCACACCCTTCACCACTGAATCCATCTGGATTCTGCTACTGGTGAGTTTATAGCAATATTGCAAGGTTCTTGGTCACGCTTCGTAACTACCCTCACTCAGTGTCGCCTCATACCTCCTAACCTTTATCACCACATTTCCTGAACTTTTGTGGAAAACGTCATCGGGTCAAGGTATCATGAAAATGTGCTTTCTTTCGAACATAGGAATAATAGACAGCACTGTTTGAAACGAATTTGAATCCACTCGTCCAAACTGATGTGATTGTGGGACGGCGAGTATTGCCGACGTCTTTAGTGTAAATGTGACTATTTTCTCATAAAGATGAACTGTAAAAAGTGCTCCTTCCATCCATATATCCTTGCTCCCAGTAGTATTCCTGAAATATTAGGTTGTCATTTTATTGTCTAATTGTGGAAATTATGAGCTTAAAAAAAATACTGTATATATATATATATACCTGTATATATAATGATGTAACTGTTTTTTTGTATAACAGTAACCAGGGGTGTTACTAAGTTTTATGGAAAGGGGGAGGGGGGGGGGGGGTTCCAGTATGTTCAAGATTTTAATCTATGGTCAATCCATAAATGACCAGCGACCCAGTGAAACGTCAGCATGTTAGAACCTGTTGCAAATTAGAGGGCACACTGCAAACAACTCTTGTCTTTGGATCAAATCCTGCCATCGTAATTACAGTGATCCAAGCCACTGGCAATTTATGTGAATAGGGTTGTGTTATTGATAGTTTGTCCATCAGTGTTGACCATGGATCCAAGTCTTGAGCGCAGACTTTAATTTGGGTTGTTTATGTTGATTGAATTCAAGCAAGGCACCTCTTTGTAGTACTTTGTAATTAGCTCTCTGAAACGACTAAAATTAAAAGAAGTACATGGAAAACAGGTGAATCCCATCGTGGACTAGACACCCTTTGAACTGCTGAAATCATTTTGTTTATGGTCTGAAAAATAGTTGGTGGCACATGTCTGTCATTGTATAGTTAATTACCTGATGTTTTTTTAGCATGATTTAGGACATGAGTGTGACTCCTTCATCACGAATTTCACTGAAGCTCTCTGTAGTCCAGTCTGTACTTAAGAGACCACAGACAGACAGATGCAATGCTGAGTTACAACTTTCCTCAATTTTCATAAAAAGGTTTGGGTTTTTCACAGAGCCAGATGTTCAAATGAGACTTCATCCATTCATCCAGGAACTGGCCCAAAAATGCACTATCGCTGAGCTCCCTGCTGCATAAAGGGCAAGGAATATGTGAGAATATTTTCCAGGCAAATAATGAAATAAAAACGGCATTGACAAAAATATAACAGACCTTCCAAAATTCCGTTTGAATTCTTCTTCGATTTTGTATTTCACAGCTTGTTTCGCATAGCTTGCAACATAAGAAGTTGTAACCTCTTATTAAGAGCAGTTCTTACTGGATTGAGGCAGATTTACAAAAGAATGTATTAATCATGTCACTCCTGCCAAATGTCACCCAAGGGGAAAAAAGTTATTTAAAAAGGAATAAAAACAGATGATCACATCCACTAATTGTGCATGAAAACTCCCATGAATTCAAAGCATCTTATGCTTCATTTGGAGGAGTTTTCCATCACAACCGTAACATTATCACAAATCTACAGTGTGTGTGTGTGGGGGGGGGGGGGGGTAGGTGTAATGTCAGTAGGAAAGGATTTATGGCAAGCTTAGAGACTAGTTTGGAGGAGGCGTGGGAACCACTGAAAACTTTGCAATGGCCTTTGCCGCAGTAAATAAAAAAGGTCTGGAAGGATATTGTCAAAGTAGGCCACACTCTGTTGGGGGAGTGTTGGGGGAGTGTTTTGGGGAGTGTTAAATATAACAGGGGTGATAGCATCTCAACTGAAAGGGATACTTAAAAAAAACATACAGATGTGGTTGTGATGAAACTGTAGTCTTTAGTTGTACATGGGGGGGGGGGGGCATTGAGCTACCCATTTTACATGGGTACTGTGTGTTTCTTTTCATCCATCCATCCATAAGGGTTGCGGGTGTGCTGGAGCCTATTGCAGCTGTTTTCGGACAGTAGGCAAGGGACACCCTGAACTGGTGGCCACCCAATTGCAGGCCACACAGAGACATACAGCCACCCGCACTCACACTCACACCTAGGGACAATTTAGAGTGTTTCATTAAGCTGCCATCCATGTTTTTGCAGAAAACCCACACAGGCACGGAGAGAACATGCAAACTCTACACAGGAAGGCCGGAGGCGGAATCGAACCCTGCACCTCTGCACTGTGAGGCCGACGCGCTAACCAGTCGTCCACTGGGGCGCCCACCCGCTTCTTTCATCCTCATTTAATAATGTCTTCAGAATCTTGATTTTTTTTTCGCACACACACACAGACACACACACACACAGGTACAATAGAAACACGACCATCATGATTATTCAAACACATGTTGTAATGTTTTTGACTGGTACAATGTTCACTTGCTCTTTGTGTACTGGGTTGGGCCGGATAAATCTAGAAGCTTCCACATGTCCCAGACCACATCTGAAGTGGCCGCACCGTGTGCCGACACATGTATTGCCCACAGTATCATGTTCCAGAAGTCAAAAGCAAAAATCATTTATCTCATGGGCCACCCCTCAACTTTAGAGTACTTCCATGCCCAGTCCTAAGTTGTATTCATTTGAGAGGAAACAGCTATTTAGTTGCCCAGATGGCCAAACAAGAGAGATCAAAGTTTAAGTCCTTTGAAAGTGATAAAATTCCTTCTGGGAGTCTCGATGGTTTGAAATAGTGGGTTTGTTGCACATTTTAAGGGTAAATGTTCAAAAACCTAAACATTACGCTCCTTCAACCTTTTCATTCCCATCTGTCACAACCACACAGAGGCCAAACAGCAGGACACTCCCTTCCTTACAACTACAGTCTGGAAACTGTTACTGTAAATTCCTCAATGCCACTGTTTGTTTAACTTCATCCAAAGGAGTAGGTTCCTTATCACAATATTCACACAGTGAGGAAACTATTCTCACACGCTATTGTCACATGATATAATCTCGCATAGTTCACCATGTGCCTGAAAATCATTTATTTCCTGAGTAATTTCCCCGAGCGTGAACTTCCTTCCGGCCATGAGTGAGGCAAATGTCCTCTTGCAGTGGAACAGTGCCTTTGTAATAACAGGTTATAGAGTTTGTTCACAGGATGGTCATTGTTGGATACGAGTGAGAGGTGTGATGTCAAATATATTAATCTGCTCATTAGTTCCAATTGAAAAACGATTTTCATGCCAAGCGCTAAGTCGAGCACAAAGCACAGTCAAACTGTGGGCCTGGGTGGTACTTTGGTATTTTGCTAAACTTTGCACCAAGAGAATTGGGCGTAAAGGGACTTTTACGCCTCTGCGTGCAATTCTGGTATGGAACTTGACTTTTCTCAGCCAATCCCCGCAGAATCCTTCATTTGCATCAAATTCAGGGTGGTCAAAGCACACACTCGAGTACACTGTGCCTGACTGAACCGCCAAACTAGGGGATCGACTCAGGGGTGCAATGGAAGGTACAACGCTGGCATCCATTAGACCAGGGATGCCCAAACTGTTTGGACCAAAGATCGACTTTTCGATCAACCAACCTCCCACGATCGACCCGTTACCGCGCACGCACATAGACACGCACGCCATGATGAGCAACAGCCTGACATGCAGGCACGCGACGCACTTTTGTAGCCTGTTAACTATCGTTACACGTACCGTTTTAAAGTGCTTCCCTCGGCCCTCTAATTTCCTATTCGTTGCCCGTGCCCTCAGTGAATTGTACGCGAAACAAACTCTGAATGAGAATAATGATAACGATAAAAGATATTGCGCAACAGCTCTGATCACAAGCTGCAATTGCAGACTGCTGAGCGCAAACAACTTCCGGTGATGTAGGTCACGCGCCACCGTAGGTTCAAGATTTACCTGCTTTATTTTAGTTATTTTTTTTGATACTTTTTGTGAAAATGAGACTGATAGGATGATTAGCGTGCAGTATACATTAACACAAAAAATATATATATTCCTAACATGCACAAAGACACAAGTTGTTGTTTTTTTTCTTCTCTACACCCCTCGCGATCGACTTGGGACCAGTCCGCGATCGACCGGTCAATCGCGATCGACGAAATGGGCACCCCTGCAGTAGAGGAAGCATTACATTCGTTTCAAAATATGCTGATCGATGAACCGGTGACATTTAGCGACGGGAGCAATGACGCAAGTGTGGTTAAAATAACATGACAGACTGAGACTGGAAGAGTCACAGAAAGACAGAGAAGTGATCCTTTTTGGATGTTTACGTCAGTTCATGGATCAAGCACCTATTGTGAATTTTGCCAGTCAGCTCCGTGTTAAAGAACAGCAAGTTGTGCAGAAAGTACGTAAACAATGAGCAGTTGGACATGTTCATTCACAAGTTTAGAGAAAGTCAAACTAAGTTTTGAAAATGCTGCCCTCTGAGGTAGACATACCGCCGCAGTAAATTCTACAATAATGCACTGGTAGTGTAGTGGCATATGTTGCTGCCATCCGTACAGATTATGTGTGTTTGCATTTTGGTCAGCGCTCCAATACACAGCCATGGCCGGTCCCAAGCTCGGATAAAACATGGACAGGTGCCAAACAAATCATGCCAGTGACTCATCATGGCGATCCTTGTTAGGACAAGCTGAAAGTTGCAACAAGATTAAATTGAAAATGCTCTCCTTTAAAAACTGAAATTCCATTTCGTTTGGCTGGTTTTGCCTGCCAATTTTGAAAAATGTGGGCACACTGGAAACTTGAACTTGAAAAAAAAAACTATTTTCTGGGAAACGATTAAAATGATGTGATTTAGAAAAAAAAAAGCCTCAACCCTGCATCCAAAATAAAGTCTGTTGAGCAGTGGTAATTCACCTCATATGACGCTTTTCCGATATTTGTTCACTTCAATTCAAATTCCCTCTGCACCAAAAGAAACAACTACCATTGCGATTGGCCTAATCCGAAAAGGACAGGGGGGGTCTCCTCATTGGCGCTCTCGCAACCACATCCACCGGTCAGACACAGGTCCCAAAGTCCACAGGGAGAGGGCTTAAATGTTTGGCACTGATATACGGCCTGGCAGAGATCACTGCAAAGCACTTTTCTATTCAGTGTGGAAGAGGGATTGCTTTCTTTTCATAAAGGTCCGAGCCAGAAAACATGTGATGGCCTTTTTGTTTGACCCCTTTGGCTGAAAGTTATGTACAGTATAGTGATAGCCATCTTATCCCCACTTAGGTCTCACTTGCAGTGTGCTCATGTTGCAATCGTGCTGCACCAATACTTTTCACCAATGTCACTAGCAATTTAATTCAGTTCAAGTCACACTTTTCCAAAGTAATCTTAAATGGTAGGACTAAACCAAATCCATCAAACTTAAAGGGAATAATGTATTTGATAAAGTTTTAAAAACTACGAAGCAATGAGATCACTGGTTACAATTTAAGATACAGTAAATTGTAGTACAGATTGGAGCAGTGTCAGGCTTAGCCTCTGAAACTGGCATTGGACTGCAGTTGAGGACAGAAAATTCTGAAGCACGCATCAATTTTGCAAAACTGCTCCAATGTGGATAGGCAAGCAATTAGCTTCAAAATAACTGCAAAGCCAAAGCTGTCAAATGCTGATCGCTTCACATTTGTCCAAAGGACACCTGAAAAACAGAAAAAAAGTATATGTACAATGGAATCTCGATTTAACAGCTTAAAAACCAAATGGATGGCAGATTTCACGGACAGATAATAGTGTCCAGTCCACTCAAAATGCCCCCTTGTACAGTCGTTGTCAAAGTTTGTTGGTTACATATCTCTCAAATATGCCTTTTTTGATACAGTACAGTGTTGTTTTTGTCAAGTCCTCCTCTAATGGCATCCAGTCGTAACAGATGTGAAAAAAGGAAGCACAGTAACATCGCTGCTCATGAAGGCGACCAACTGCGTCTTTCCCACCCACGGTCCAGCGACTTAGTCTGGATAAACTTTAAAACTGTTGTTGTTGTTATTATTATTATTATTATTTACAATAGTTTGTACTGTACACTTTGGGGAAAATACGGCTGAAGTTATTTACTCAATTTTGCCGGTCCATCAGTCATCGTTTGTCAGCGGCCTGGGCACCAGTTTGTCATCGTCTGTCTGTCATTATTTCAGGCGAAACAAAACTTTATTAGTCAGTCTGTCAGTCCGTCATCACTTCCGTCAGTAAACTACACCGGTTCACCAATCCATCAATCGTCAGTCTGTCAATATATAAATAAATATATAAAGTCCAACGGATGAAAAATCCAATTTGATTAAAATCGTAAATGGAGGGCACTACTGCGATTGGCTGGCAACCGGTTCAGGATGTCCCCCGCCTCCTGCCCCAAGACAGCTGGGATAGGCTGCAGCACCCCCCGCGACCCTTGTGAATATAAAGCGGATCAGAAAATGAATGAATAAATGGAGTGCACCATATCTCAGGCTATGCACATCATACGGTGACTACCCAAAGAGCTTAAACACACGTGCACTCAAATAAGATTAACACAGCCTACACTATTTTTCAATCTATTGAACTGTTAAGTACAGCGGCAGCAGGCTGGTGGCTGATTGCTGCTGTTTTAACTCCTAAAAGTTTAACTTTAAAGTTGTGCTTGTCTAAACCAGAATCCTGTGCCGCACTGTTGCCAAATATACAATCCTGGTGAGTTAAAGTGAAGCCTAAAATCTTGTGAAAGCGGAAACCAAGTTGCCATTACTACTCACCATTGCTTCAGCTTTTTCTTCTTCTTCTTATTGTCTTTTGGTGGTTGGCAAACAGCTTTTTGTGCACCCGCTTTCAAGCCAGTTTTTAAGTTGTTATTTTTAAGTAAATTTTCGACATATTTCATGTTTTAACTCTTGGTTCAGTCATGTCTGTGAAATCATGAATCCTAAAGTTCATGCCAGTTGAATGTAGTCAGAATTTAACAAATGTCATTGTATTCAACTAATCAACTCACCCATCAACTACAGAACTTGAATATGATGCATCTTAATTTTAGTTACTGTCAAAGAAGGATTTTTATCATCTGGATGTGATAATGCAAACCATGTGTCTGTTTGGCCAGGAGTGCCTCCTAAAATTACCTTGCCTTGAAAATTGATTTAAAGTCCATCTGTTATCAGGAAAAGGAAATAGTTATGGCATGTTTACGGCCATGACATTTGATTTTTCACCTTGAGTTATTTTCAAGAACATTGCGAAGAAAAAGGATCCCACACAAAACGTCGGGTGATTTCAGGACACAGACAAACACCTTTACTTGTGTTTTACCCAACGCAACTGCAAACACCCACTTGAACTACTTTGGTAAAAACGTTTTAAAAAACTAAATGGGAGTGGTGATCTCAAAAAAATAAAAATAAAGAATCTCAAATGAGTCTTATACTCTTACACATACACTTAAAACATTCATAGACTCTGCCAATACAAATGTTGATTTTGAACAGTTTCAAAGAGCGTCAATGAAAGGCAAATACTGTCCTGAATAAGACTCAAATGGACAATGAGAACACGCTGGCCGAGTCTGTGAATCTGGATTCACTTCAGCTGATGATGTCAGGGCTCCTCGGATCAGAAAACCTACTGCAGCTGACCAAACAGGGCGCATGCAGCACTAAGGTTTTCCCACAAAAATCTACACAAGCACCATCTTTCCTATCCCACTAAAAGTGCCACGTCTACTTCCCAAGAACTCTGCACAAGCCAGAGTAGCGTTGCCTTTCAGTTGTTCCCATTGATGGGTGAAATAAACCAAAAATCTTTTTTTTTCCGGCTGATTCAGCCTCAACATTTGTTTCTTATATATGCCCCAGATATGCTCTGTAAGCCAATTAGGATTTCTGAGCTCATGTGGGAGGCGTTTACATATTGGGAGTCAGCAGAACTGCTATCAAAGAAAACCTGATGATTTCAAGGCCAATAGTGCCCCGCGCGGGGAGGGGGGCTCCGGCCAACAGCTGCAGGAAACAATGAGTCATAATTGGCTTTTCTTTCGTGAACCCACACCACTATTTACAAACACACACTTTTTGCCCATGTATGCATACGGCACACATGCACACCGTTGGCATTTCGAGCCGTACAGCTCTCTGTGATGTATACAAACACTGTCCACAAAGTATTTCTAGGCCTCTGCTCGGGACCACATCCACCGTATCCATGACACAAACATGTGATTCCAAGTGAAAACAGATGAGCTATGACTCCAGTCAATCAAAAGAACTTCCTCAGAACGTCCTCACTGTTGAGCCCCGCACTGTAGGGTCATCTTGTTTTATCAGCAGAGGCATGTGTGTCTAGACACTGTGAAAACAGCTCGTGGGGGTAAGAGAGTGGATCTCCGGGAGGAATGGCAGACTCATCCCACGGTTATCCCGCAGTTGGAAAAAGGAGACAAACAGTCACAAAGAGAACACGGGGGGCAAAGGGTTAAATGTGGTTCTGGTCCATTTTTAATGATCAATCAATTATCAAGTCCTGGTACTGTATTGTGGCAGCTCACAAGCTGTAACAGGCCACTGACCAGGCCAGTATTTACGTTTCTTTTTGGCCCTGTTGTGCTGGTTGCCGTTTATAGAAACAAAACTGCCAGGCCCCATTTACCACCATGGAACAGAAATAGAAAGCGCAAACAATGCAGCATCAACTAGAAACAGGCTCCTCAAAAATGTCAGTGGCAAGAATATGTATTCCTATTTATGTTCAAATCTAGAATCTATTTATTTATATATCTTTGTATTGTTCACAACACTTAAAGCATGGTGTCCACCCCTCAAATCTCACCCACATTTTACACTGATGAGAGTTATGAAATTTGGGTGAAGACGTTTTGATCCACTCTGAAGATTGACTCCCACTGTCGTGACCGGCGGAGGCAATTGCACTCTAAAATGCTGAGATACAATTCAATTTGAGGAAAAATAGTCTGACTCAACCAATTTTACGGTGTAGGTGGACATTTTCTCCTCTAGGGGGACCAGCCCATTGCACTGCCGCGTCCGCGGCATCGGGCAGAATTCCGCTGATGGCGCGATAAATTTCAATCCACAAATTGGAAATAACCAATATTGCGCGTTCCATATCAAATTAAGATGACAGAAACCCAATCGTGGAAAAGTTTATTTACATACTGAATATTTTTTATTAATGACAAATCACAGTTTGCCATGTTTCTGTTTGTTTTGTGATGTAGTAGAAGGATCGGGGGGGGGGGCGTTCGTTTTTAGGACTTTGACAATATTAGCCATTCTTTGGCATCGAATATAGAAGTCTTGTGTGACCCCAATTAACCTTATGTGGTAATTCCCCCCACCCCATACACAAACACAGAATTCTGGTTTTGATCCCTCCTATGGCACAAGAAGAATATAAAACAATCAGAAATTTGAAAAACTCCACCCAAGGCCATGTTGGTATCAAAAGTATTCCCATCGAAGAAATTATCGATTCAATTATTTGAACCGTGGCCACATTTTCACATTTAGTCATTGTCATTCCGGTTTGGTCTTGTCTCTCAAAACCTCAAAAGTGCTCATCTCAATCCCACAGTATATTCAAAGCCAGTAATCCAACGGTTTTGACAATGACCGTTCAATGTTAATTGTAGCCTGTTTATCTAAGATCCTGGGGAAAAAAAAAAACTGGCCACTGAACATGCTTTGTTGCAACTGGTCAACCACATTTCATTAGCATTAGATAGAAGAACATGATTTACCTATGTTTCCCCCTTCTCTGTCATTGTCATGAAGTCAAATTTTTGCATTTGTGTATTCTTGACATTGCCCGTTTCTGTCGACATATTGTATATAAACTTTTCTACACATACCGTTCATCCGGAAATTTACATTTGGAACTTTCGGCTTCGTATCCTCATTGAATTCTTTCTAAAGAACCAAAACAAACCAGTGCAGAATAATTCATAAAGTTTTTGAATCTTTTTTTTCTTTTTTGGGAGGGTGGGGGTTGTTTATAACAACGTATCGTCGGGCAGCAGAGTGGACAAGTGGTTAGTACATTTGGCTCGAGTCTTACCTCGGGTCCCACTCTATGGACTTTGCATGTTCTCTCTGCCCTTGCATGGGTTTTGTCAGTATCCAGGCTTTTCCCCAAAATACACAAAACATCCATGTGAGCTCAACTGAAGACACTTGTCCACATTTGTCCGTTGCTGTCATGTCATGTGTGCCGTGTTTGGCTGATGACCATTCTAGTAATCCTGCTTTAGACCCAAAGTCAGCTGTGATTGGCTCATGGTCATGACCCCCTAATTAGGGCCAGCTGTACATAAAATGAATGGGTGGTTGCCCTGAGGCGACCGACAGTCAAGCGTGTGTGGAGCGTGTAAAGCGACTGAAACCGTAACTGAAAGCATCAAGAGCCGTGGAGTTTAGCTTAACGAAATGTGTTTTCCAACATCCAACCCAGGGTGCTGTCAGATAAATGTTGGTTTTGAGTCGGATCTTCTTTGAACTCGAACGCTTTCATCCCTGCTGCACTGCTCGTTAAGTTAAATCAGCCTGGTAGTTTTCATGCAATCAGCCTGACAGCATAGCAGACAGACAGACGGTGATCGCTGGTGAACACCTTCCTCGCTGAAGATGCAGGAGTGAGGAATGAATTCAGTGCTTTCATTCATGCCCGAATGCACATTAATGTGCATTTGCTCATGCTTACTATCGTATGTGTTTGATCTGCTAAACATGCAGCCACCAGGAAGCTGAATCCAAATGGATTGGTTCCAACACAAATAGTTACCTCTCTCATCTCCCCAGAAATATCCTCCCTCATATTTTTCACCTGGCACTCGATTCATCGCTTGGCTTTTTTCTATGAACCACTTCGACATACAGAAAGGAAGGAGTGTGCTTCTGAGGGCACGCCAGGGGGTTCCAATTAGAGGTAAGATCAGGCCGCCCAAGCCCGAGCCCGAGCCGACCCGAAGGGTCGGGCCTTAAAATGTCAATCATTGCTTCGGGTTCAGGTCGGGTTGGGCTTCTCTCTCGCTGACTTTTTTTAAATTTTGTTTCGAGGCCGTGAATAGTTTTGGCGAAGAGAGACAGACCGTGGTTCGCAAAAAGACAGAAGTCGCCTCATCACAACACGTACTGTACTAAACTCTTGCAATGACAATTCAAATAACTCCTTCCAGTTTCTGTTGAGTATCTGCCCGTCATTGTTCGTCTTTGTCTCTCTGCTACTCTCTCTTAAAGTGCCGCACTTGATTCTTAAGGACGTACTGCCGCGGTGGTTTACGGCCCAATTTTCAACCCGTCAAAATGGCGGACATCCTTAAATTTTCCCCGTCAACTCTTAAAAAAAAATCCGTCAATGATGGAAAATTGTCGGTTAATGTAACCTCTTCAGAAACAGAAATATAAAATATGTAAATGTTTATACAGTCTTGTTTAACTTAGATTTTGTTCCAAAAGACAGGCTGTTATCAGAAATCACCCCTCCTCCTCCCGAGTCCTCACAAATAAAATATGAAATGTCGGGTTTGCTTCGGGCTCGGGCCTGCAAATCAAGTTAAGTGATCGGGCTCGGGCCGGGTCGGGCTTAAATACCCTCGGGCCGGTTCGGGTCGGGCTAGATTTTTTAGGACCTATCTTAGCTCTAGTTCCAATATAAAATCAATTAAACAGCACCGCTTCTTTTCACATAAAGCAAGACTATAACTGCATCTGTGATTAAAGAACAAGCAGCATGGGATCCTGTAATTATCCTCTCACCGCCATGAGTCATGACATTTTGGCCGCACTGGGAATATGAAAGTATGATGTTACCCAGAACTGTCTTCAAATCCTCATCCTGAGCAAACAGTCCATAGCTGGGCTGCTTAGATCAGAAAGTGTCAACTTGTGAATGTCAAGACAAGTTGTTGGTCCAATAGCCTAGACAGGCGAGCTGTTGTTGATATAAGGGAGTGCAACCTTGAAGGGCTGGAGGTAAGGTAAGTCTCCTTAAATACAGCTGGTGCTATTAAGGTGGCCTTTTCATCCTCCTCGGTCCAGGTCCCTTAGGAGCCCGAGTGTTCCTGGGAAAATTTCCAAGTCTCACAAGGAATCATCAACTTTCTGAAACAAAAAATGGACTTACTACAAGACCAGTAGCACTTCGGCATTCAGCTGTCCTGTTCAGGTCAGAGCTAATCTGACAGATTTGGCCATTAAACTCCCTCCAGTGGACTAATGTCTAATAATATCTATCGAGCCATTTTCTGCCATTTATCGAATCTTGAGTCTATCCTAGCTGAATGTGGGCGGAAGGCAGATAATGCCCTGGATTGGGCGCCTCTTGTTCTGTGGGCATTGAGAGAACCATTTGTATATACACTCACACTTATGTCACTGAAAGGAACTCAATGCCAAGCTGTGATGCACGAAAGTCAGCCATGTGTAACACGACACTACCAGGAAGTCCCTTTCTCATTGTGGCTTGTTCAACGTGCAAAAATCGCTTTGCAGCAAACACTCACGGCAGTTGTTCAACGTTCATGGTTTGTGTCACAATTAATTTAAGATACGCTGCAGTAGTCACAACTACAAGGAGTGAGAGCATTAACATACTGTATGTAATGAATACTGAACACTGCTTTTGAAGTAATCCTATCACATTAGTTTATTCTTATCTCAGTCTACATGCGACAAAACATCTCAATCATCACAGCGTCAGCCACTATGGTGCATTCTTTTGTGGCCTTGGGACCATGTGTACAAATTCTGTTTTCCAATCGTGAAACTAAATACTGACTTAAATCTTTTCATCTGTATCTCTCCAGAGAGGCCAAGCACTCCACCACTCAACATTCTAAACAAAAGAAGCATTGAGACGGAGGAGGAATAGATGAGGTGGGATGCTTGAGAAGAGCTTCATTGGAAGGCGGTGTGGCTTAGAGTGTCTCCTTGTGTCTGTCTGAGCAGGACTGATGGCTTCTCTGTTGTCCACACATGAATGAGCACTGACTTACAAAAAAAAAAAAAAATCATTTGAGCTAGGAAGTTTGTGCTATTTGGATAAAATCTTTGTGTGGAGAGTTGAATTGACACTAATCTGTCGTCCAGCCTGTGCCTGCTTTGGAAAGTGATATATAAACATCCATCCATCCATTATCCGAGCTGCTTATCCTCACGAGGTTTGCGGGCATGCCAGAGCCTATCCCAGCTGTCTTGTTCGGCGGGGTACACCCAATCACAGGGCACAAATAGACCATTCACACTCACATTCACACCAATGGACAAGTTAGAGTGTTCAATCAATCTACCATGCATGGTTCTTTTTCAACGTGGGAGGAAACCGGTGTAACACACGGGTACAGAGAGGAAATGCAAACTCCACACAGAAAGGTCGGAACCCATATTCGAACCCACGACCTCTGCACTGGGATGCAGATGTGCTAAGCAGTCATTCACCGTGCCACAGACAGAAACATGTCACCGAGTTTATTTTTGTTTTGTTTTTGTTTTCTTACATTGGGGATGAGTTTCCAATTTGGGTGGGGAACGGAGATGTGCTTTCTTTCTGGTTGACGCACCCCGCTCCATTACAGGAATGTCTGACTACTGGCAACCACTGTTGACAACCTGAAATACCTGACTACCCCGAGGATAACCCACACACACACATACTCATATGGAAACATATATCGGTACACAAAGCCATGTAGTGCATCGAGTGAGATGGGGGCTGACAAGTCCCACGGCTCTGCACCAAGCCATAACAGCGAATTGCATTATGGAATTCGTGGTGAAAGGTGGCCTCCACCAAGGCTGCCTTTGTCATCAATAGTGTGTTTTATTGGACATATTTTATAGGCGTAGGCGAAGATGTGGAGGATGTTCACTTTTGTGGCCTGAGGATCTCATCTGTACAATTTGTCTATCATGTGGTCCTGTCGGCTTCATTCAATGGGAGATACTCAGATGCACCCCAAATCTGAAGCCATGGTGCTCGAAAAGGGGTTGAGTGAGGGCTTTGTAAATTGCTGTGAGAAGGTGGATGACATCCCTTCCACCGCTTTCACTCCCCATGCCGAGTCCAACTGAATTGGCAGATAACGCATAGATTCTGGTGCTTTCTGATATTTCACATAAAACACATCCATCCATTTTCAGATCCACTTTCTCCTCACAAGCATCACGGGGGGTGCTGGAGCCTATCCCAGCCGTCTTCAGGCAGTAGGCGGGGGACACCCTGAACCGGTTGACAGCCAATCGCAGGGCACACAGAGGTGAACAACCATCCGCGCTCACACTCACAACTAGGGACAATTTGGAGTGAGTGTTCAATCAGCCTGCCACGCATGTTTTTGAAATGTGGGAGGAAACCGGAGTACCCGGAGAAAACCCACGCAGACAGGACATGCAAGCTCCACACAGAAGGCCGGAGGTGGAATCACACCCGGTACCTCTGCACTGTGAGGTCGACGTGCTAACCACTGGACCACCATATAACACATACAAATACAGTAGAATGTCTTCTTAAACCTTGGCTATATTAACTCCAAATATACATCAATGTTTCACCACAAATGTGAAACCACTGCAATGGAGACTGCAATTGTATGGGAACCAAACAACTCTCAAGCCAAACATTCTGTGTTTCAGCCAAAATCATGTCTCCATTGTAGATTTGGTAAGTTGGCAAATGCACTGTTTGCTGTTTGTTCATCGATTTATGAATGCTTGGCCACGTGTAAAGGAAAATCCAGTTCTTTTCAAAAGGATCTGAGAGGTTGATGAATGTTGCAGCCAAACCAAAGTAACAAACATGGAAGTCTAATGACTTCCAGTTGCTGCAGTGGGTTATCGGCACTTGCAGTATTTAGCACACCATCACACATTCAGTGTCCAATCAGATATGATGTTTTTTTAGCATTTGCCAACAGGCTCTTAATGCCAGTCTTTCATCTGAAGAGTTCATCATATCAAGTCACAGCATTGACTGTTCCGAGAAACATGTACAGTATATTTTTTCTCACGTTTATATATTTTTTTAATTATGATTTATTTGTAAATCAGTTTTGTGCTATCCTTCCACAGTTTTCAGGCACAAACTTGATCTTTTCTAGAATGTTCTCATTAAAAGTTAGCAAATCCCCGTCTTCTGTAATTTGCCCTATACATTGTCCATAATTAATGGAAGTACTGGCAAATCAGATTGCAATGTCAAACCAAACCACCTGGTCAGTTTCAGAGTGTCACAGTAAGTAATTTAACCCTTTCATGCACCCTGTGACCTGATAAGATGATAACGGGTCCACTGTAATTACCGCTGCCCCTGAAAGGGTTAAAGTTGAATATTCCGAATTCCTTTTTATTTATTTTTTGTCACAGCCGATATGTTCAGTTTATGATTTGATACAAGTCAGCAAACGTTCCGCTTTTAAGTGACTTCTCCCATCACAGAATTAAACAGGCTCAGAAGAAGCTGTCTCAGTTCTCTGCACCCTTTACTGCTGGATGCACTGGTTCAGGTCAATGTCAAGGTCATCTTTATTGTCATATATGCTTTATGTATAACATGCAGCATAGATGAAATTTCTTCCTCTCAATCCTCAGTGCAAACATGCTGTGCATTAAACACACACAGCTAAGATGAGATATCAACTACAGTGTATAAAAAGACATACTGTGTAATCTGAACAGTAGAAACAATAGAAACAATATAACCAAAATAAACAATGGCACTTGTGACTATTGTGGGTAAAGTGAGGTAGTGCATTGTGCAATACGCAGATGTCGGATGCTGAGGGGAGGGTCATAGTCTGTGGTTATGGTCATCTACAGCATTGGTCCCCAACGACTGGTCCGCAGACCTCGGCTCGTTTGGGACCGGGCAGCACAGAGACAGACCTGCGAGCTGTGAGCAAATTTACTCCATCATATGTGAGGTGGGAAGTGTGCGCGACTCTAGCCAATTGGAGTCCTCCTTTTAACCTTGGTTTGCAATCAACAGAATCCGCCAATAAATGTTAGAAGAAGCAGTAAACAGAAAGTTAATCGTAACAAATTGAGCGAACGTACATCGAAATGTGCAGCTGATGGGCAGCAATGACTTCCAAAGATGAAGGTATTTGGACAAGAGACATTCCTCCCCTCGCGGTATATCTCCAGAGCGATGTGGAGGAGGAAGCTGGTGTGCGTGCTTTGTCGTCAAAAACAAGACAAGACAAAGAAACCTGTTGAATCATTTGAACAAATAGCACTCAAGTGGAAAGCATGAAAATGCGAGCAAAGTTTGGACAGCCTGCCCACATAAACATTAGCAGTTTAGTCACTAAAAACAAGCCAGCAGTCACCGTAAGAAAGTGAGCAATCAATCGTGTCATCTTTTGCAAGTACCGGTAGCAATGATGCTAACACCGTAGGTGGGATCACAACTTCCGTATTATTGATAATAACATTATATGGCGTATTTCATTCATTCATTCATTCATCTTCCGATCCACTTATCCTCACAAGGGTCGCGGGGGGTGCTGGAGCCTATCCCAGCTGTCTTCGGGCAGTAGGCGGGGGACACCCTGAACCAGTTGCCAGCCAATCGCAGGGCACACAGAGACGAACAACCATCCGCGCTCACACTCACACCTAGGGACAATTTGGAGTGTTCAATCAGCCTGCCATGCATGTTTTTGGAACGTGGGAGGAAACCAGAGCACCCGGAAAAAACCCACGCAGGGCCGGGGAGAACATGCACACTTCACACAGGGAGGCCGGAGCTGGAATTGAATCAGGTACCTCTGCACTGTGAGGTCGACACGCTAACCACTGGACCACCAGGTTACCCTATGGCGTATTTATTGTTCAGAATTGATCCATTTCACCGTTCCATTTTATTTTATTCTACATCAGTAGAATAACACTGTTTGAAAGGAATGGACATTAATAAAATGTTAATTACCGGTAACTCTGTAATTATCGTTGTTGTCAGTACCAGTGCTTTAAAACTGGCAAATAAAATGATTAAAAAAAGAAAATGGTTGCCGGTCCGTGAACAGCATGTACTTGTCTCAACCGGTCTGTGACACAAAAAAAAATGTTGGGACACCACTGATCTACAGTACAGAGGCAGTAAATGGGCATCTGTAGGTCAGCGACACCCAACCTCTCAGTTCAGCTTTTGAGGGGCAAATGCATCCCTGATTGGGCCCTATAAGCATTTTTAGAGAGGATGTTGTTGTTTTTCAAAGCAGCAGCAGGCGGAACCAGCGTCAGGGAGACGTATTGAGGGCCGGGATTCACACAGATGCCTCATTAATGTGTGATCAAGCAGAGAGACAGAGGACGTCTGTGGAGCGCGGCCAGCGCTCTCGTCCTCACCACAGAGTAGCCTTTCTACACCTCGCACCCCACTTCATCTCTTTATTGCACAGCAAGCACACACAAAACACTTCTATGATATCCGGTTCCCCCTCCAGAGAAGGAGGAGGCAAAGTTAACCAAAGAGCAATGTGATGCCAGGGACACACACACACACACATACATTGCCCAGTGTGCAGGGAAGTGTGTGTGTGCAGAGATTAAAAGGAAATCAAAGCCTGTCAATGTGAGGACAGGGTGCTTTCAGCGCTGCTTGCCTCAGCATCAATTAGCAGGTTGTGCTGTGACTGGCTCCTGTTAGAGGTGAAGTGGGCTTGACCTGGGTGAGGTAAACACACCTCATCCCCAGGGCTCGCTGAAATCAGATGGAGGGCAACAATGTGCCACTGCCTGAGCTACAGAAGCCCGCCTGTGACTGGCCACTAGCATGCTTTAGTAGTCATTTCCGACCTTCTGCTCCAATTTCCTCAGCCCGGTTCAGGTGCAGGACTGACAGTGGAGGCTTCACCAAGGTGCAAAGGAAACGTTTCTTTTTATTTATTTTTTTAAACCCATTACTCAAATCCCTGAGCGGGTGTCACAGCAGATGAGGAGTTTTTAATTTGACAGAGCCACCTCCCAACATTAGCAAATATAACATTTATCGTAGTGTGAATAATTACAAATAATACTTAAATCAATCAATAAAATGACTATTAGAGAAAGATGATGATGATTCACAGGCAATTGAAAAAACAGCCCAAATTATGAGTAAAGTAGAATGGCCAACTTTTAGGTGGGATTAAAAACATACAAAATGGATGTTGGAACATTCATCACTTTCAACACTGCACCGAGGAAGAGCCAGTAAAGTAAAGGAAAGGGTTGTTTTGTTTAAACACAAAAGCCTCAACTGCCTCCCATCAAGGGCTCAGGTCAAAAAAGGCTTTTATTAGAAGAGAAAAAACAGCATGTGACATCCGAAATGGTAAACCAAGCAGACTTCTACCTGAATTAGGTCAAGCTATCGCACCCTGTTTAAGAGCATTCTTGCACAGTGGGTTCATTCACGGCCCTGGAGTGTAAATTGAGATGTAAACAAACGGTTTACAGGACCAGAAGCTAGGAGCATCCAGTATGACCTCTACTCCAAACATTCATACTTATAGTTTAAAGGGGAAAGCTGTTCCAAATCAAATCACTTGGTCAACACTGATTTATAAAATTCCAGCTAAACACTCAAATGTGTTTTTATTTACAAGTTTTATTGCATATTTTCTGTTTACACTAAAATAAACACCTCAATGTGGAAGAGCAATATTTTTCCCTTTCCAAGGATAAAAGTTCAAATAAGGTTCAGTTAAAAAAAAAAAACATTGGGCAATGATGGTGTACTGTGTACTCAGTGTATTGAGGCTGGAGGACAGAGTCAGACTTGAGTGAGAGCAAGTTTTGAATCGCAAGTAGGGGTACGATACAAGGCAAGGTCTGCAGAAGCTGGATAACGATCCCGATCATTTTAATCAGTTGTGCTGCAGCAAGGACAGATGGAAAACAGATAGGACAGCGGCCCTCGAGAAACAGGATTGAAGACACCTGATCTACGTTGATCTGATATAATCTATGTTGCATGCTTGACGTAAAGATGACGTGCGCTTATATATATATTGTAAATACACACACACAGTGGTCTGAAAAGGTGTTTGCCCCCTTCCTGATCTCTTTTTCTTTGCACGTTTGACACACTTCACATGTTTCAGATCTTCAAATTGTTTTTAATGTTACTCAACTCAAGTAAACACAAACTGCAGTTTTTAAATTAAAGTTGTTATTATTAAAGGGAAAATAAAATCCAAACCTACATGGCCCTGTGTGAAACAGTGTTTGCCCCTGAAACCTAATAACTGGTTGGGCCACCTTTAGCAGCAACAACTGCAATCAAGCGTTTGCGATAACTTGCTATGAGTCTTTCACAGCGCTGTGGGGGAATTTTGGCCCACTCATCTTTGCAGAATTGTTGTGATTTAGTCACATTGGAGGGTTTTCGAGCATGAACCGCCTTTTTAATAAGGTCATGCCACAGCATCTCAATAGGACCTAGATCAGGACTAAGTAAGTGTTCATTTTGTTTTTCTTCAGCCATTCTGAGGTGGACTTGCTGGTGTGTTTTGTATCATTGTCCTGCTGCAGAACCCAAGTTCGCTTCAGCTTGAGGTCACGAACCGTTCTCCTTCAGGATTTTTTGGTAGACTGTAGAATTCATGGTTCCATTTATCACAGCAAGTCTTCCAGGTCCTGAAGTAGCTAAACAGCCCCAGACCATCACGCTACCACCACAATATTTTACTGTTGGTATGATGTTCTTTTTCTGAAATGCGCCGTCACTCTTATGTCAGTTGTAATGGGACACACACCTTCCCAAAAGTCCAACTTTTGTCTCATCAGTCCAAAGAGTATTTTCCCAAAAGTCTTGGGGATCATCAAGATGTTTTTTGGCAAAAGTGAGACGAGCCTAAATGTTCTTTTTGCTCAGCAGTAGTTTTCGTCTAGGAACTCTGCCATGCAGGCCACTTTTGCCCAGTCTCTTTCTTACTGTGGAGTCATGAACACTGATCTTAACTGATGCAAGTGAGGTCTGCAGATCTTTAGATGATGTTGCGGGGTCTTTTGTCACCTCTTAAATGAGTCATCGCTGCACTCCTGGGCTAATTTTGGTCGGTCGGCCACTCCTGGGAAGGTTCACCACTGTTCCATGTTTTCGCCATTTGTGGATAATGGCTCTCCTTGTGGTCCGTTGGAGTCCCAAAGCTTTCGAAATGGCTTTATAACCTTTACCAGAGTGATAGATCTCAATCACTTTCTTTCTCAATTGTTCCGGAATTTATTTTCTTAAGTCCAGAAAAGTTAAAAAAAGCCTGTGGGTGGTGGGATTCAGTGCACAACATTGCCCAATACATGTGTATTGCATGAGAATGGACTGTGCAAGTAACAGTCGATCGACGATGTTCTATGCACCCAAACCAGATATATCATCATTGTTTGACACGCAAAGGTCAACAAATCAATTTTATTCATCAGTCACTGTATACTATTTATCCTGCCCAACTAAAAACATCCATTAATCCATCCATTTTCTAATCCGCTTATCCTCACGAGAGTCGTTGGGGGTGCTAGAGCCTATCCCAGCTGTCTTCGGGCAGTACACACTGAACTGGTTGCCAGTCAATCGCAGAGCACACTAAGACAAACAACTATTTGCACTCACAATCACACTGAGGGACAATTCAGAGTATTGCATTGACCTGCCATGCATATTTTTGGAATGTGGGAGGAAACCGGAGTACCTGGGGAGAACATGCAAACCCCAGGCCAGGTAGGCCGGAGCCGGAAGTGAACCCTGTACCTCTGCCCTGTGAGGCTGACGCGCTCATGAAATTTCCTTTTTACATTTTCTTTTTTTATTCCTTTCAAGGTGACTCAGCTGGGTGGGAGGGTGTCACCCTTGCTCCCTCTAGTGGAAGCCGCCACTGCAACTGCATCACGAATTTGGCCACCAGCATTTTGTCCCAGGAGACCAAAGCTTAATATCTGCAGAACCGAATGAACATTTGAACTGTGTCTTCATGACTACAAAATTACAAGCAAATCAGCAGTGTGAATTGGTGTTTCAAAGAGTGAACTCCATTTGGCATAAACCCAAGAAAATGACTTCCACTTGAGTAGCGCCAAAATAAAATCCCTCAAACTTCCTGATATCTGTGACATTGTGACTGAGTACACCCGAATAACCAATGCAGTTCTAATATGTTCTCGTATGCTTCAACATGTGAGCACCTAACTCCGTTCACTCACTGGACTAACTAACATGTGAGCGCGCAACTCAACTCACTCACTGGACTCACTTCAGTTTTGGAAAATAAAGCAAGAAGGGTTCATTTGCACCATTTGCTTGTTTCAGGATTGGAGTCATTAATTTGAAACAAACACGGCTCTGTGCAAATAAACAGATCGGCACCACTCACACTCTGGTTTGTTTATGCTCCACTGTTAAACTCAATCAGTCTGGCCTTTAATGGACTGCACAATGGACTGACCACACAGATGCTGTGGACCATGAAGGTCATGTTTTTATCTCCATCAGCTTGTCTGTTCGTCTCAGGCTTGTATGGAGAAATCACATTAACTTGACTGTGTGTGAACACCCCTAAATAAATGAGCAACAGACAACATTCATTAATTCAGAGGAAATAGACAACATGATGTCCCCAGTGAAACGTTTAGAGTGATCGTCAGCACCACGGAGAGATCACGTCACCCCAAGCTGGACCAATGACCTCTGGGGCCCTCATTACAAAATACACATTGAAGAGCGCAACCAACTCCCAGTCGCCCCACACAGGCCAACACCCTAGAGCCACCTTTCATGTTTAAATATCGATTTGCCCTTTTATTTAAAATATTTATTTTTCTTTGCCCTTTCATCTTAAAAAACATCATAACCACACTCCTAGCAATGCAGCAGAAACAACTGTAAATAAAGAGCAACATTTAGCTTGGTTTCTTTGAACTATTGACAAAGAGCACTTGAAGGTCTGCTGGGAAGTGTGTGGCTTCACCATCTCTATACTTACAAATACTGCAGATGCCCTGGTGACTTCATCTTACACCCCACTGGAATGTATAGATTTATGTGTTCCTGTCATTGACAATGCCAAGCATTAAACACTGTTAAGTGTTACATGACAGGGTGACAGGGACACGGTATGCGCCAAAGTCAGGGCTCTTTAAATCTAAATATAACTGACTAACCCTGAAGCCTAACTCTCCAGCTAATGCTGCATTCAATTGCTTCCCCAGAATCATGCACATTGGCTACTGAAATCAAAATCATCCTATAATTAGCTATTTAAAGCATAGTTATTGTAACTGTGCACATCTGTTGCATAGATTGGTTTGAACTCACAGTACTAAAAGCACAGGCACAATGAAATCTAGCGTTCAGCTACTTTCAAGTTTGAGAATTAACGTTTAGGAAGGCTCTGAAACGTGTCAGTGCCTGAAATATTATGTGATCTTTCTTTTGAAATTAATTGTTATGATGTACGATTTCAATATTGTCTTAGTTCTGTTAACAACTTGGTGGCTGTAGCTAATACTCAATCGCCCTGCAGCACTTGAACGCATCGGAACACCGCTACAAACTAGTCCCCCATTGAAATTCGTTCAAACGCTTTCCGACGTCACCTCACTTACTTTGTTGAGGTGAGGGTTTCGAGTAACCTCATAGCCCCTCTTCTTTGTGTACACGAAAGTTCTTCTGCTGCTGTCTGACTTATGCATCTCCGTGTCGCCGGATTCATTTCTGGCCAGCCCGTGTGCCATGTTGTTGTCTCTCCGAATAGCAACAGCTGCTGTGATCGCAACAAGTGGATGCGACGCGCAGGTCCAAGCGGAGATGTGACCTCACGTCAGCCGCAGCAGGTTCACCATTGCACTTCTTATCAACAAACCAGTTGATTGTAACCACTCAAGATGTCATAAGCAAACGTGGCGTTACGTGGTCAGCGGGACGACGAGTGAAAAGTATCCTACTGACACCATTTATTTGAAGTGAGGTTCTAAATATCAAAATGGATTCATTTATTCACAACTATTCATAGTAGACTTATTGTAAAGGTCACGTTGAATGAACGAAATGTTTAAAAATATAGATTGTAAGTGAACTGAATTTCCATTGCAAATGACAAAACACAGCAAGAAGTAAATGTATGCAGAATACAGTTGGTGGCAGTAAGGTGCAAAAGTAGTTAGCACGTGTGCTTTACAACGCCAATATTTGGGGTTAGAATTTCAGCCCCACTTTACCTGTGTGCCATTACATGTCCTCTAGTGCTTAAGTTGAGTTGCCTTGGTTTTCAGCTTCACCTGCCCCATAGGTCATTGAGTCCCCCGCCAGGGGACCAATTTGTGTGCTCTGTGAGATCATCAGAGGTGCCATAGAAAATGATCCAATTTCCCTTAATTAATCTGTAAATTATTTTTGTTAATTACAAATATCGTAGTCGCTGATGGTGTAGTGGTACACACACCGGACTTGTGTGTGGGCAGTGTGGTATAATTCCCACTCAGTGATGGTGTGAATGTGGGTGTGAATGGTTGTTTGTCTGTATTTGTACCATGTGACTGACTGGCGACCAGTTCAGGGTGTAGTCTGCCTTCCGATTTCACACAAGTCCCGCGAGTGTACCACCGTATTTTACAATGACTAAATGAATGGATTATTTAATTTTTCCTACTTATTTATGTTAGGTGGTGTGAAGTGAGATTTTTGTAATGCGTAATGTGTGCCGAGGTTCAGCAATGGTTGGGAAACACTGCTGCATGTGTTAATTTAATTTCATCCATGAAACATCTATTTGTGCAAATTCAAAAAAGTCTGTGATAGGCTGGCAACCTGTCCTTGGTGAACTCTCATCCAAAGTCAGCTTGTACTTTTAGTTTCGGACATCTTTTATTAGAGCCGCAATTAGATATTGGACATTGAGAACCAAATAGCAGTGGTCTTAATGGTTTTATTTGAGTAATAAACACGACAGAAGTGATTACAAATGCTTATTTTGCTTTTTTCATGCTGATGAGTGACATGAGTTTTGATGAGCACAAGATCGTTTGCTTGGCACGGTATGTGTGACGGGAGTGACACAAGGATATTTGAAGCCGAGGTCAAGCACAGTTACAGTTGTTATGCAACATTCGCCAGCTACAAGCTCACAGGTGTGAGCGTATAGCTGGGTTGAGGAGAAAGGTTATTCATTGCTAAACTGTACTTACGATATGGATAGAACCAGGTGACTGATACAAATGCACAGCCAAACAGATGATGTTTTCTTTATTCTTTAACTCAATTCACTTTTACATCTTTCACACATTCTAATCTTGCGTGAGTCAAATTTCAGTGGTGGGACGAAGAAGTGCATCCATCTTGTTTGGCAGAGATCGATGGGAGCGGGGGTTCGAAATCCACACTGGTGAAGCTTGACTAGTGCGCCGCCACACTCCCACCTCCTCCGGCGGCGTTTCCGTGCTCTGGACAGTGCAGCTGCTCCGCTTGCTATTAACCCCGAAAAACCCTGTGGGTTTTCCTGTGCTGGTGGTCTCATGTAAGTAAGTGGGGTTGAATCGCCAAAAACGAACGAAAATGACAAAAACAAGGACAATATAAGGGAGCGCGTAACCGAGGCTGCCACACGTGCCGGCACCCATCTTGGTTATAAATTGACATTAATGATTTTAACAGTCATAACAGCCCTCTGAGGATGGATGGATGGATAACAGCCCCCTGAGGGGAAAAAATTGTGCGCGTGCAGAAAATGAATTTGATACCCTTGCTATAGACCAGTGGTTCTTAACCTGGGTTCGATCGAACCCCAGGGGCTCGGCGAATCATTCTCAGGGGTTTGTCAGAGCCTCTGCTATGGAGTTTAAGACACACCCGACTCAACATGTCAGTTATTGGCCATCACTGGCTAGTTCATTTTGTGCACAATTAAAAAAACGCATACTTTACACTTATACTAATTGTGTTTACTTTTTTCTGGTTTTAATACATGCATTTTTTATGTCTTGAATTTGTAAAAAAAGAAATCATATTTTTATTTTTCACGAATGAAGGGTTTGGTGAATGTGCATATGAAGTGGTTGGATTTGGTACCTCAAAAAAGGTTAAGAACCACTGCTATAGATACACAACCATTCACACTCACATTCGCACCTATAGATTATTGAAAGTTTTCTATTAACATTGATGCTTTTGGAATTCTCATCCAAACATGGAGAAAACATATCATCACCACAGAACCTCAAACCGCAGAACTGTGATACAGACACTCAAAGCACTGACACTGAACAGTACAAAAAAAAAAAGACTAAGAATGAATCATTGCGCTTATCGAAGGAGCCCCCGATCTAATTGTATTAAAAAATTGTGGAAGGAGCTGAAACGACAGAAGAGAGAGAAGGCACCCTTCAAACCTGAGACAGTGAGAATGGTGAAGTTGCGGGGCACAAGCATACTGACATTTGGTCCCCATTCAGATACTTTTCCTGAATTTTAATCTTAAAAAAAGTTAACAAGCTTCATGGATGTCTCCTCAAGATCATCCTGAGAGATTTTCCTCACATCACGAGTGGGGTTAGTCAAGATGTGAAAAATAAGAAAGTGTAGACCTCACTGAAGGAGTGGGCCAAAACTCCTTTCAATGGTTTCACAGGTCTCATTGAGATTCCCAGAAATCTTCAGATTGCAGTGATTGTGTTGTGCCTGCGTGTCCCGCCTTGATGTTTCACTTGCTGTGTCATATCGGCTTGACATCTGACAACTCGGATATACTCAGTGACTGGATATACCCAGTCAGAGTGTCAGCTCTCTTCTGTGTCTTCTGCATCCAGACTTTTACTTTTCAACGTCTGTGTCATGCATGCGTCTGGGTCCAAATTCTACTCCTCAAGTGACAGATTATCTCACAAGGTTGTGTAACAAAATGTTACTGGGAGGGTATTAAAATACCTCCATATGTCATCAAAGCCCAAGTAGAATTGACTTCATGAATGCACTCGCTCTTGCGGTTTTATTGGATTTTATTAGATTGTAGAGCTGTACCTAATATTTTGACCTATAAATGTAAAGTAAATGTTCCTCAATACCGCCTGCTCCATCTTAACTTTGATTTGTGAGTTTATCAAGGTACTCTCATTTAAAAGTCTCATGTGGATGGTAAACATCTGCCGTCTGTTTCTCTATCAGGAGCGGGAAGTTATTTTGGAGGTTTAGGCACGACGCCACTTGGCAGTAAAAGATCATACGGAATGCTGGGAGAGATTTGGGAAGCACTCGGAGCCAGTGTAATCTTCGTGTTCCTATCAAGGAAGGGAATGGAGTGAACACAGGATTGCCTGGGATATTTCAACTTGGTCAATAGACTGTCTATACAGTATGTTATTTTTATATAATGCAGTGAGAAAAAGCATCTGCCAAACTATCTAACAATATGTTAATTATCATGGTGTTTATGCCCACCACCACCACCCGGTTTATCTTTTGCAAAAAATTGCATCTCCTTGTGGACAAGACTACAAAACAAGTATTTGACTCACACGATACTGTATATTTAAGGCTTCCAAAAGGAGCTACTGCTTACCCAATTGGATTCCACCCAATACAATATTTTACTATATTTGATTTATTTCTACTCTTTTTCTTGACTGTATTGAAACAAATCCAACCAAGCGATCTTGCTCTACGGGGGAGAAAGGTGATGTCGATTGTTAGGGCCCATGATGGACATACTGCATTTGCAATATGTGATTGAAATGGTGGGACTCAAAGTGATATTTTTCCCCCAGGGCCCCTCACACCTGGCAGTGCCCCTGCCTACATGTCCAAACATTCATTCATTCATTCGTTTTCCGATCCGCTTATCCTCACAAGGGTCGCGGAGGGTGCTGGAGCCTATCCCAGCCGTCTTCGGGCAGTAAACGGGGGACACCCTGAACCGGTTGCCAGCCAATCGCAAGGCACACAGAGACAAACAACCGGAGGAAACCGGAGTACCCCGGAGAAAACCCACACAAGCCCGGGGAGAACATGCAAACTCCACACAGGGAGGCCAGAGCTGGAATTGAACCCGGTAACTCTGCACTGTGAGGTAGACGAGCTAACCACCGGATCACCGCGCCGCCCATGTCCAAACAATCAACAGTATTATATACTGGAGCTTCCAGTGATCATAGGCCATCAACCAAATCCAAATGTGAAGGAACCACAGCGATTCACGCGATACGCAACACCATCATCTTGGATGGCTCGAATGCAAAAGAGGAGTTTTCAATTTTCACCGATTGTCTTTGCACTAAAGTATATGACGTTGTGATGGCCGCACAGATAGCATATTATCGTCCCATATTTATGTTTTGAAAATTTATTGAAGCATTTCTTCAAATGACTCAGATGAAGTTAGAGGAAAACCTTTGAATCAGTTTAATCGTAATTGTGATCATTTTATCTGATTGTTTTTGATATCATATAATGTGGTGTTTTCTAATTAATCGTTCTTTTGTAGTCAGCAGTAGTCAGTTCTTGCAAAGGAGACATTTGAAAAAGGAATCACTATTTAATACAGTTGTTCGTGCTTTCATCATAAATAATATAGTGGAGTTAGTTTTGCATTTGGCAATTAGCCTATTGGCATTTTTTTTAAAGGAACCTATCCTCCATTATCTGTGGAAAAACTCCCATATTTACGATTTATCCATCCATCCATCCATTTTCCGAACCGCTTGATCCTCACTAGGGTCGCGGGGGGTGCTGGAGCCTATCCCAACTGTCTTCGGGCAGTAGGCGGGGGACACCCTGAACCGGTTGCCAGCCAATCGCAGGGCACACAAAGACAAACAACCATCCACACTCACATTCACAACTAGGGACAATTTTAGAGAGTTCAATCAGCCTGCCACGCATGTTCTTGGAATGTGGGAGGAAACCGGAGTACCCGGAGAAAACCCACGCAGGCCCGGGGAGAACATGCAAACTCCACACAGGGAGGCCGGAGCTGGAATCGAACCCGGTACCTCTGCACTGTGAAGTCGACGTGCTAACCACTGGACTACCGGGCTGCCTATATACGATTTATTTATTATTATTTTTTTTTTAATGTGCTAACGTGCCATCTGGTTGTGCATTTGTGTTATCCCTTGATGTCATGCAGTTGAGGTAGTGATGTAGTCTTGTCAGGCCGCTTTGGGAAGCAACCCGTCATCATGAACACAACGCTGAACTCCTTTTGGAGATAAAAAGGTCTGCACTTTACCATAAGCACTTCAATGTCTGTGAACTGGCAGTTCTGTATCACTGTATGTCTGCACACACACACACTGTGGCTTGATGATTGAGTCTGGCGTGTTGTTCGTTGTTCACAGCCTTTAGCTAAGCTGTTAGCCTGCCTAATGGCATGAAAAGTTGTTATTTGCCGGTTAATGCTCACTGCTGGAGCTGCTTGTGGAAGGCGAATAAGTTCAAAAAACATCTGAGAAGAGAATGCCAAGATGTTGATAACCACCAGCTGCGGTTAGTGAGGTGCCGGCGTAGCAGAAAGCTACAGTTGGAGGTCAGAAGAAAGCTCATGGTGAGCCTTTCCAATGTCCCAAAACATTCCTCTGTCATATGTTATCTTTGAATGTGTGGTGCAATACTGGCATGCTTTTCTTTTGGAGGCCTGACGTTACCCACTAAAAAGATGTTTTGTGCCATTGACACCCAGTTGTTGCCAAGTGGGCCTGAAGTTGGTCTTTGAGTTACCCTTCATACATAATACCACAGGTCCAAGCATTGAAATCTAGATACACGTCATGGCAATCGGAAAAACAAAAGAGCATAAATTGCCATTCGGAAGTTCACTATGCAGGGTGTATTTTGGGGGCTAAAACAGCGTGCCTCAGGGTGAGCTGTTCTTTATTTGGAAGGGAAAGAAATGTTTGAAATGCCTGTCAAGTCTTTTGGGATCAAACTTGTAGTAGTTTGTGGCATAATTAGTGTTTTTCTTCCAAGGCCAGCAGACAGAAGGGGTGTTCACACGGCAAGATTTGGTCCGGTGCTACGCCGGGGCTGCCCGAGTAGAGCGTTCACACGTGCAAATTAGCTCCGGCGTAGCCCCGGAAAACAGCTTACACCGGACCAAATTTGATCCACCACAGGGAGGTGGTTTAAAAATTTGCTCCGGAGCAAATGCTCGTTTGCGAAGCAGCACCGATGTAAATTTGCACGTGTGAACGCAACTGGGTTAAATTTGCTCCAGAGCAAATGCTTGTGAAGAGTACTACGACGAAAATGTGTTGCTTTTGTGCTCTGTCGGACTTCCGTCATGTGTTTGTTTAATAACGACACAAGACTTGGCTGGTAACATCTTTCCTTTTGTAGGAGACTGGACTGTCTCGGAGTTGTTTGTGTAGTTTGTTCCTTTGTTGTGTGTTCACAACCCCCCACCCCTCATATAATTAATTTTGTGATTTCCTCTCTTGATTTTCTGTTTGGCGCATTACGTGTTTGCTTTTCTGAGTGTCATTGAAGTCATCATTGATTTACGTTTTCGGGGGCGGTCACTCTCGAGCGGAAGGCACGGAGACCGAGAAGGAGAAGGACGTGCCTGTCCAGTAGTCGCTTGAGTTGTGTATACGTTTTAAAAAGAACCAACACGACAGCTCATTTGTTTTCTGTCGTTTTGCTCCGCTGCAGAAACTGCCGTATGAACGCAAGAGGGGCTGCACCGACGCTGTGCCGGTGCTGACACGCTCAGCGGCTTTGTACGTGTGAACGCTCCACACAATTTGCTGCCGTGCAAAATATATCGCAACAAAATACATCGGTGCAGCGCCGGAGCAAATGTGTGCCATGTGAACACCCCTAGAAAAATCTAACAATGTAAGAGCCACTTTGACATTTCTCCACCTTCACCTTGATTTAGAATTTATTTAAACACCCAAAAATATTATCGATAAGAAAATGCTCAGCAATTAGGCATGCCTCTCGTGAATGCTTTTATGGGACCAGACAGGTGAAAGTCTGAAGGGGCAAGGTCTGGGCTGTGAGGGGGGTGAAGGAGCAGTTCCCAGCCCAGCTCGTTGATGATCTGCACCGTTTGGGCTGCTGTGTGACGCCTTGCGTTGTCATGATCCAAGATGACTCCTTCTGACTGATGATCCCTGCGTTCGTTCTTTTCTTCTTTCTTGACCTGCCTCAGCAGTTCACAGTAGCTGGCACGGTGTTTGAAAGTCACAAAGTCAAAAGTCTTGTGAGCGACTGACTTACGTGGTGTCAGGAAAAACCGATCACAGCTATGCATTGGTTGGTTTTTTTTTAGTTTCTCCCGCTCAACTCTGCTTCTACCCAATGCGTATCTGCTCTACAACAACAACAACAGCAGCAGAAGCACTTGAGCTTCACATTCAGAACGAAAACAAGGGCACTCTGTACTGATACAACCTTGACATGGAGCAAAAAGTGGCGTAAACTGCGGTTCACTCTTTTCGATCCTGTCACTGAATTATGTTTTTCATTGGGTCATTAGGTTTTTTTTTGTTTTTTTTAAAGGCCTGAAAACAAGGAAATGGGGAATTTCTTACTCTCTTGCCCTGTACATGCAACATGTAGAAAGTAAGTAGTAGAATGCAGGCCAAGTATATGGGCTGTGTCAAATATAGATTTTAGCATAATGCAAAGAGCCACTAAAAAGTGGACGGCACGCCATAAAAGGCCGGCACGGTGGCCGACCAGTTAGCACGTCTGCCTCACAGTGCAAAGGTGCAGGATTTGATTCCAGCTCTGGCCTTCCTGTGTGGAGTTTCCACGTTCTCCCTGTGCCAGCGTGGGTTTTCACCAGGTACTCTAGTTTACTCCCACATTCCAAAAACATGTATGGTAGGTTAATGGAACATTCGGAATTATCCCTGAGTGTGATTGTGAGTGCAAATGTTTGTCTATGTGAGCCCTGCGATTGGCTGGGGACCTGTTCAGGGTGTACCCCGCCTACTGCTCGAAGACAGCTGGGAGAGGCTCCAGCACACCGGCGATTCTTGTGAGGATAAGTGGATTAGAAAATGGATGGATGGATGGATGGAGGCCCCTGAGCTGTGGCATGGACATCTCTGGCCCTGGTTTATTGGAAATTATAATCACTTTTAGGGGAGTGTCAATTATTCCCAGTAAATCACAATTCACAGTCGGGCTTAGTCCCGATAGCCTGTAAATAGTCTACACACCCAGGTTCCTGATTGGCTGCATGCAATTAGCACATTTTTAGTGCTGTCTGATGCAAGTGAGTCACTTCAAATCCCGCCCCATGAACTGCTGGGACAGTGACAACTCCAGCTTTCCCTACTATGACAACCGACGCTTCTGATGAAAGTGGCATCCACTTCCCGAAGTGGAGCATCACCCCAGAGTGTTGGAATTGTTCGCATCCTGTTCACAGATTATTTTTTTGACAGGGTGGTGGGGGGTTTATAAGAATACTTACTTGACCTCACACGTGGAGCAAGGAACACTCTAGTCACTTATTCATTTTTTTATGTGAATTGGCTACCAGGAAAACAGTAAACACAGTGAGCATACTTAGGCAGGTGCTGCTGTAGGCCACAGCTCATGCCCACACTCTCACAAGCAGACTAACCGTCACATGCCACCCCACAATGCAACTCTGCTTTTCGTTTGGCTCCATAGCATAATGATTGGGTATCCGAGGAACAAAAACTGCATGAGTCTCAAGCACATTGTTGCCCCTCCTTTTTACAGCTGCTTTGACTTCACACCAAAAAAAACAACACCTGAGCAAACTTTGTACATAGTCATTGATGTTGATGAAGAGGATTCATTAACAAGTCATAAGAGATAATCACAGCCAGATTTTGTTTGTATGTAGCCTAGCCACTGGGAAAAGATCAACAATGTCTTCTTTTGTTGGCTGATGAATGACGTTAGAACTTTTTAAACGAGATTTACAATGTGTAATACAGTGGACCCTCACTATTCGGGGGCGATAAGGACCAAACCGGCCAGCGAATGGCAAACATCCACATGCTATTGATACCCATTATAATTGCATAGGATTTTTTTTTAAAGAAATATTTATTTATTCATTTTAATTAGTGAATATGTGAATCCACAGATGTCAGACCGCCATTTGCAAGGGTCCACTGTACTGTACATAGACTTTATATCAGTAGGCCAGTGCGGGAGTGGTTTTATTCCCATACTAATGAAAAAGCAAAGGTATACTATATGGATAATCTTAAGGACAAGTATAATCTTTATGACTTTCTGATAAGATGGAAGAAACTTGAATGTCAGCGCAAAATGATAAGGAACAGTAACCACATGGTTGTGGTTCTCATAGCTCATGAGATCTATTTAAAACTGTGTGTGTGTGTGTGTGTGTGTGTGTGTGTGTGTGTGTGTGTGTGTGTGTGTGTGTGTGTGTGTGTGTGTGTGCGTGTGTGTGTGTGTGTATACTGTAATACTGTACACACACACATGAATGTTTGAGGGAGAAGGTCGTCTCCAAGTGCCTAGTTCAGAGATCAGTGACCTCCTTAGCTGACTTTACTCCACCTCTGGAATTGTTTTCATTGGACAGGGGTGAACAAAATAATGATTAAAAACCTTGGTTTTGTCATGTCTGTCTGTTTGCTTTGTTTTCAGCCCCGGCTGGAGTGAAGGGTGTTTCCCTCCAGCAGGCGCACCTGTTCCGTGCTTCCCAATCAAAGCTTGCCTAGTATTTTAGGACCGTCAAGTTTCCATGTCACTGTCGGATTATTGACCTTACTCGCTGTAATGCATCAAGTGTTGTTTTCTAGACTGCTCCAGAGTTGCTGTCAGTTGAATGTCAGTTTTCATAGATTCTAGTTGGTATTTGTTTAATCTTATTGCTCTTGATCTTTGGCTTTGCGTTATTGGCTTCTTGACATTTTGTTTGTTTTTTCTTGGTGTTCCCTAGTACCTTGCCTTTTACAAGCGCGTTTGTTTATGCATAGTTTTTCCCGGCTCCTTATGACCAGCAATATCTGTTTGTACTTTGTTGGTGCGCTTTTCTGTAAATCTTTTTGTTTTCACACTTTGTCTGAGCTTGCATTTCTGGAATCCAAAAACATTATTCGGTTCGGTCCAGAATTTGACAGGTTTCCTTTTTTAACCGCTTGGAATTATGTTACAAGGTGTCAGGTTTATAATATAAATGGACAAATATGCATTTCTAGAAAGGAAGAGAGGAGACGTCTCTTTGTTGTTTTTGTTTGCGAGGAGAGTAGGAAGAAAGCTGCGCACATCTCTCTCAGCTGTCCTAAAGCAGCCCCTCCCTAAACCTCTCTTTTTATCTGCTCTTGAGGTCCCTAGGTTACATGAAGGTGAGGCCGCTAAGGGCAAGTTTGGGGTATCAGCCAATTGGCCCCACCCTGACTTTCACTCCAAAGTACATGATATTTCAATATTTCATCACATCTTTAGCAAGTGCAAAAGCCTGAAAATCATTTTTTATACGTCAAAGCGCTTTTGATACGTCAATTCAGCATATCTTGAGAAATGCAGAAGGGTCGACTCCGTTGGTTTCTTCTTATCTGATTGTCAACTGTCAACTGTAGGCTCCTTGGAGCCATGTAGAGTTGAGCACGTTTCGCACAGTAATATAAATGCAGAATTAAACATAATAAGTCATATCGAAAACAACTGTTTCTAAATTTTCCTCCATCGCAAGGTGAGCTGAATGAATTCATAATAAAAGTACAAATCAAATGCTTGTAAGACAAATCAAATTCAATGTTATGCAAATGTAAGGGCCCTTTTCGGTTGCTTTTGAGACATTCAAAAATCAAATCGGTGTCATATTTATCATATACACTGCAAAAAAAATGGTATGGTGCATTCAAGAGGTTGCACGAAATCATCTATTTAAAATGTATCTAAATCTTGATGATTCTTTTGTGTGCAGTCATGTGACAACATAAAATTGGGTAAATCAACCCCCTTTTTTTCACCTGTGGACAAGTTTGATGCGGTCTTAAGATCAAAGAGAGACGCTTGATGAATTAAAAGTTCTGCTGGGGACATTGATGACTGTGCAGAAGTCAAAAGTTAAGAGGGGATAAAGGTTAAAGTACAAGGCAATAAGATGAGTTATACTGAAACTGTGCTCACCTCTGAGGAAACTCGTTGACCTATTAGTTTTTGAAATGATTATGCGAGTGTGGAAAAATACAAAATCATTGACCTTTTGACCCTCACACCATTTTATGATTTCTAGAGGGGCTCAGAAATAAATGGCAATGTTGACCACACCCACAATTCATCCCACAGCTTTCTTTGATTGAGCCATAGCCGTTTGTCGTTTGTATGGAGCTCCTAAGGCAGGGGTGCCCAAACCTTTTTGGACCGAAGATCGACTTTTCGATCAACCAACCTCCCGCGATCGACCCGTTACCGCACACGCACATGCACATACGCACGCCATGATGAGCAACAGCCTGACACAGAGGCATGCGATGCACTTTTGCAGCCTGTTAACTATCATAACTCACACGTACCGTTTTAAAGTGCTTCCCTGGGCCCTCCAGATTCCTATTCTTTGCTCGTGCCCATGGTGAATCTCAAACTCTGAATGAGAATAATGATAACGATAAAAGCAAGAAAAAAACTCGTGTTCCCTCGCAAAGTTTAACATTCCCTTGCAAAGATTTTGAGATAACGCAAACTTTTTTTTTTCTTTTTGGTAATGGGGCGCTTTTTTTAAATGCGCGTTTTGGTCCTTCTGGGTCAGCTTGGCTAATGGGTGGCTGATTGAGAGATGGCACTACTTCAGGGAAGGAGAAAATTGTGGAGGAGGACTTGGAAAATGTATTTAAGCTCAAGAACAGATTTTATGTCTTTGTGTTTCAAGCCAATTTCAAAGTAAAATTCCATTAAACTTGCCATCCATGTTTGCTGTTTTCAGTTAACCGAGAGATGACTCGGAAGTACATCAACGCGCATTAGCAAAAAAGAAAAAAAAGTTTGCATTCTCTCGCAATCTTTGCGAGGAAACGCAAAACTTTGCGAGGGAATGCAAAGTTTTGTGATTTTTTTCTTCCATGTCACATTAGGGGCTCCGTACGTTTGGACCTTAAAGCGTGCTCAAAAAGGTATTGCGCATGCTTCAGACCAACAGCTTGCTTGGGTACAATGTTAGGTAGGGGATATTGCCACTCTACTGTCACACTTTCTTTCTTGCTGGCAGGACCTTCCCCCAACCGCTCAAATCAATGAGCTCTTTCATTGATGTCTGGTCATAATGTCCAACTGTTTGAGTCCACGGATATTTGGGAAGGTGGAGAAGTTCAAGCCGCAGTGTTGCTGTCTTGCATGATTACAGAAAGCTGGGTTGACATGTGAAGTGTGAGAAGGAGTTTGACCAGAATGGAGCAAGCTTATCAAAGGAAAACCCGAATGCGTCCCACGGACAACCTTAAACCTCTTGTGCCAAGCCTCCACACGACCTCTTTTGACCATTGCGCTAAACTAAATGAAATCCATTGTCGCATCTTACACAAAAAAAAAAAAAAAACAACAATGTCAGAACAAATTGGGTGCCTTTGAAATATTGTCTCAGTCAGGTCACTAACTTGCTTGTTGTTGATGTCAGTGACACTTAGCCATCTTAGCTAAAATGGAAACATATCGATGGAGTGAACAATTCAAAGAAAAAAAAAGAAGTGTCTTGAAAAGCAGAAACCACGCATGGGAACATTTTACTGTGTAATTTTTTGGCATTGCCCTGGTTCCATCAATCTGTTGGGAGGGGTGCAGATTTATGGCCCACGTTGCTGAAAAACAAATGACACATGCCACCTTTTATGAAAGTCGATGTTCCTGACCAGTTACCATGGCAAGCTTGGTCATCTCATCGGTGAACGGCTGCTGGTTTGATTACGGCCCTCTTCTCAGACCTTTAGAATCATCGTTTGATGAACTGCTGTGACACTGATGACATCATACCAGAAAAAGCCAATACTTCAGACTACTTTACTTTCGTGCGATAACCATTTGGATTATTTTTACTATTGTTATTGTTTCTGTTATATAGAGAGAACTATTGTGAAAAAAATGAGAATATTATCAACATAGTGAAATGTTCTAGTCTACCTTTTCTCCAGGCGCAACATGTCAGTATGATTTGGGTACTTTGAAAAATAATTGTGCCCACAAATCAAGGTGTGTCACACAGAATGACGGCAGAATGAAATCACAGTGTAATGGGCGGGGTTGGTTTTGCAAAACCGAACTGAAACACTATCTGAAGCTGCTCAGTGGGCCTCATTTTGTTGAGTGAAAAAGTGAATCTTCTCAAGACAGTCACATTTAAAGGAACATTCAAAGAGTCAAAACCGCGTGACAGCCCTGCAGCAAATCGACTCTGTTTTCTCCAGGAAAGAGGGGAGATTAAGGCATTAAGATTGTTGCAAAGTGTATTGACGTAATCTTTTCGACGCAAAGATGTGTCAAAACTTTCCACCGAGGGCCGCGTACTGCAAAATTGAAGGCTGCGTGGAGCCACTTTAACATTCTTCAGCTTTGGTAGATTCAACCCATTAAAATGAATCAATCATTTTTTGTACTGCTGGTCCACATCAGGGTCACCGGGGAGCTGGAGCCTATAACTTTGGACAAGAGGTGCATTTTGCAGCCTTCATTCCACCTAACATACATGTTTTTGGAATGTGGGAGGTTACTCAAGCAAACTGAACAGTCCACAGAGTATATCTATCTCTATCATTCTATCTATCTATCTATCTATCTATCTATTGATCAATAGATATAGATATCCATCCATCCATTTTTCTAATCCGCTTATCCTCACAAGGGTCGCAGGTATGCTGGAGCCTATCCCAGCTGTCTTTGGGCAGTAGGCAGGAGACACCCTGTACTGGTTGCCAGCCAATTGCAGGGAACACACTCACAAACATCAACCATTCACCCTCACAATTACACCTAAAAAAAACCTACGGTATTTAGAATGATCAAATAACCTACCGTGCAGGTTTTTTGGAATGTGGGAGGGAAGCGGAGTACCCGGAGAAAACCCACTTGGGCACACGGAGAAAATGCAAATTCCACACAGGAAGGCCAGAGCCTGGAATGGAACACATGATCTCCCCACCGTGAGGCAGACGTGCTAACCAGTCGACCACCGAGTCATGAAAAATCATATTGAATGTTTGTCACTCTTTGTTAAATGCATATGTGATGACTGATTACTTTATAAGCTAATTTAAACACGTATGCAGTATTATCAGTCACAAACCTAAACTTGCCCGTTGTTGTTGTGTGACCCGTTACATCCATCTACACCTCATGAATTAAGAAGATATTGCTCATCTCCCACAAAATTATGCTACATGCAGTTAAAAACCTATGGGCGCACCTACCCACAAGCTGATGTGAACATATTGCACTCTTGCCTTTCTGAATTTCCGGTTTTGTTTTTATTGTACCATTTTATTGTACCACTTTATTTGCACAGTATTTGTCTGTCCCCTCGCGACAGCTTCAGGAAAGCAATGATTCCAGTGATTATGAATGACTGTTTTCAAGTGAAATCAGGACTGTGAACCAACACCAATATATCTGAAGCGGGAATTCCTCTTTGATTACGTCAGTCAGTCATCTTAACAAATACCTTGATCCATCAACACCTTCCTCTTATCTCATGTCTTAGGTTCTGGCCGGGTAATGTGAATATGAAATCCCTCGCCTTTGCAAATCCTCGGTGTAAACATTCAGGGATAAATGTCACATTTTGCTTGTCTAAACAGCTCTCGGGTTTCCGTGCAGACATGCTACAGATCTGTTAACTATGGCTTAGCAAGAGACGTGAAACCTTGAAAAAAAAATGCCTTTGTTAAGCAGAATGCAGCTCTCTATTCAATGCTTGCTCGGCAAGTGGAGGTTAATTCAACAATAAGAATTGCATGTTTGTTTCAGCTGACATCTTTAGCACAACTTGGAAGCTTCCCCATGTTTTCAGGGTGCACAACGTCATGCTTTGTGTAACATCAAACAACCGTTAAGGATGGACTCTGTGTTTTCCTTTTTAGATTTTGGGGCTTTTGTGACCCTTACAGTATTCCAAACAAAGGACAACAATGTATCACCATATGCTGCACTGCACACTTTCAAAAGTATGTTTGAGGGCTCTATTTTCCGAGACAGGCGCTATAAACTCAGCGTATAAACTGCCGCATCTCAATTTTCGTGCCGGGGCAAGTCTAGTGTATAGTGTTTGGGAATTTGGCAGACTGCATTGCACCTCTCTAGGTCTTATGGAGGACCAAGGCCGGTTTCTACTACACGCACCCCACAATTTGGTGACAGAAAGCAAACTAGCCCTTAGACTAGATGCAGTTGGTGTAATGCCAATTTGGTGAATTTGATGCAAGTGCTCCACCAATGCGCACAGTTAGACTGCGCTTTGTGCTAGACTTGCACTCGGCATGAAAATAGGGCCCTGAGTGTAACATTGTTTTTAAATTGTGCCTTCCTGTCATATTTATACCCAGAGGTGTGCATTGTCAGTCCTGTGAGTCCGTCAATTAGCTGCCGTCAGTATTTCAGGCCAACCCAGTCCGTCTGAGTCGTCGGCGACAGCCAAGTGCTATTGAAAACAGACTTATCGGTCCTGTGTCACACACAGTCAAATACATCCATCCATTTTCCGATCCGCTTTATCGGGGTGCTGGAGCCTATCCAAGCTGTCTTCGGGCAGTAGGCGGGGGACACCCTGAACCGGTTGTCAGCCAATCGCAGGGCACACAGAGAGGAACATTTGCGCTCACAATCACACTTACGGACAATTTTGAGTGTTCCATTAACCTACCATGCATATTTTTGGAATGTGGGAGGAAACTGGAGTACCCGGGGAAAACCCACACAGGCCTGAGGAGAACATGCAAACTCCACACAGGAAGGCCGGAACCGGGATCAAACCCACGACCTCTGCACTAACCACTGGACATATTCATTCATTCATTTTCTGATCTGCTTATCCTCACAAGGGTCGCGGGGGGTGCTGGAGTCTACCCCAGCTGTCCTCGGGCAGTAGGTGGGGGACAGGACACCCTGAACTGGTTGCCAGCCAATCGCAGGGCACACACAGACAAAGCACCATCCATGCTCACACTCACACCTAGGGATAATGTTGAGTGTTCAATCAGCCTGCCACACGTTTTTGGAATGTGGGAGGATACTGGAGTACCCGGGAAAAACCCACGCAGGCAGAACATGCAAACTCCACACAGGCAGGTCGGAGCTGGAATTGAACCTCTGCACTGTGGGGTCGACGCACGAACCACTGGATCACCGGGCCACCCACAGTCAAATACAGAAAAAAAAAATTAAATACCTGTAGTGTTCTATATACAGTACCTTTCACGCTCAGACCTCAGTGACCCTCATTGCGTACCATATTGTTGCATTTTATCAATCACCCTGCTGGACGTGTCTGCGTGTGTGTGTGTGTGTGTGTGTGTGTGTGTGTGTCTTTGGCTTTTATTCCAATTTCTTTCTGCATTGGGCAGCATTTCGGCTTGTATTGCGCCTGTGTGCGACATGGAAATTACATACTTAATGCTGTCTCTGATGAGGGACAGAATACCCACGTCTTTTTGTTCCATGGCCTAAATAACTGTTTGATTTATTTGTTGGAAATAGTTACAGATATGCATTATTTTTAAAAATTGCATATAAATGTAATGATTAAATAAAAAAATTGTATTTAATTTTAAACATGAGACTGAATTCTTGTATTGAAAGAATAAACACATTTGAATATTTTACATGCACATTTTAACTATTTTCCCTCATTCATGCATGACCTGGCCCATCTGTCCATTTTTTTTTTTAAATCAAATGAGAACCTTGAGCACAGTACTTTGCTTACCCCTGCATTAGAGGCTCCATTATATGTCTTAGGACGTTTGAGTTGATTCTCCCTTTTCCAGACCACGCTTCTCAGGAAATGTTTTGTTCAATGTTTGATGGGCCACTGGCCACGGATTTTAATTTAAATGGAGCTTCAGTTTGGGATACACAGAGCTTTACATACTGTATGTAATGCCCACTGCATGTCAGGGAGAAGTCAGCTAACAAGCTCCACATGTAGCCTGAAGTACCATTTCAAATAGGCTTCATCACACCCTTAATATACTTTGAGGCTTTCAGAAGCAAATGACAACCCATCAGTCATGTGGAGAAACCCCACATCCACAGATATCTGGAGCATGAAAAAAGCAAACAGGTCGTCTGCTGAGTTGCTGGTTTATTCCCAATGTAAAAGGGAACTGTGGTGAATATTTCAGAAGGCGTGTGATGGTATTTCTAATGTTTTTATTGCAGCAGAAAAAGAAAATATGGGCAGTCAGTTTAAACACATGCGCACATAAACTCGGCCGCACACAAGTGCACATGCGGTTATGATTTAAGGTAAAAAAAATAGCACTAATTTGCATGTTGTCATAGGGCTCTCAGTATATCCGCCCCAGACACATTTTAACTTTTAACATGGTGGCACGGTGGGTGACCGATTAGCACCTCCTTTAGCACCACCTTTTTTAGCTTCAAAAATAGGTGCTTCTTTGTTTGCGCCAATGCCCTATCGTGGCACCGCTAAAACGAAAGTAGAGGAGTAAGTTTTGTTGGATGCATGGATTAGCATTATTTCATGATTACATTTTTAAGCTTCCAATGCGCAGCAATCGATTGCTCAGTGAAGCTGATGTTGCAGTGGCATGGAGTATTTACGTTGTATGATGTGTGTCCCCCGTGCCACATGCACACAGTATAGTGTTTGAGCCGCTACGTACTCCAGTAAAATAGTTTCATTGTCATCAGGGGATCTTGCACTCTGGGCTTTGCTCACACAAGCAGAACTGGCTCCCACCTGTAGAATCCTGCAGCTCCACCCCTTGGCGCATATTTTCCATGAGATCAGCAATATATGGGGTGGGGTGTCCACTCACTCACTTGCATGAGATAGGATTAACGAGTTAATTGCAGCACGACATGATAAAGGGTGTGTAAAACGCGGGCAGCATGGCTCAGTGGTCGAGTGGTCTCCCAACCCAGAAGTTGTGATGAATCCCTCAGCCCTTGGGACCATGTCGAAGTTTCCTTGAGCAAGATACCGAACACCCAGTTGGTCCTGAAGCTGCGCTGTCAGGTGGTCAATGCAAAGTCATTGTGAAGCACTTTGAGTCTGTGGGGGCGTAAGCAACGATGACTGTCATCTTGCCATGTTGGTGGAGGAACCGTGCAGACAGGAGTCGATCGTTAATTGGGATCCAGCTGATAAGTGATTGCCGTGTATGTTTGGACATGGCCAGCGCAACTCCATGGAGGCCCGTCCGGGTTTCAGGGCCACTCCATATGAAGCAGTGTTCTCCTGCTGTAATTTCGCCGCTGCCTTGCCATCTTGATTCACACAGGCCCGCCATGGTGATTTTGTAGCGGGAGAGCTCCAAGGACAGCAGTGAAGGAGCTCCAGCCCGAAGAAGCGTTCGGACGTTCCATGTAGCAATGCGCGTCTTCAGGCGTAGGTCGATCCGTACTCGTTGGTCGGGGGCGTTCCTATGTCTTGTCTTGGTTTGGGCAGTCCGGTTTCTTCTGGTCGGTTTCGTAACAATAAATTTCTCCTGAGTGGGTTGTTGGCCCTCTGCAGGATAGTCGGATGATGGGGCTGCCATCTTAGCGGCGTACCGACACACCGTTGGGACCATGTTAGTCTGGAACCTCCCCGGAAGACCGGCCCGCCAAGGGAGACCCTAGCTGGAGCAAGCTCCAGACGGTAACGCTCTCCGGATCATTGGAACACACAAGCCTCCTTGCCACGGCAAGGCCAGGACTCACAAGGAGGCACTTTGAGTGCCTTAAAATAATAGTTGGGAAAGTGCTACACAAGTGAAAGAGTTGGAGTATGTTGACAAAAGCACATTATTGGGAATGGAAATCCAATATAAAATTCAATCACTTACACCCCTAGAATAAAATATTTCGACCTTGCTTAATTGTCTACGCTACCAGTTTTTACAATGGGTACTTTGCGGTGTATGAAAAGACAAGGGTGTACTAATGTTTCAGATCATTGTACGGCATTTCAATGACGTCAAGCTCGCATTGATGCAGGATGAATGTTTGTTCATGCTCCAATGGCAGGTATTGAATTTTATCCATTTTTAGAAGAGTCCAAATTCCTCTCTGAGGATATCCAATTCCATGTTCTGTACTTTTTATGCCTCCAAGAGGCAGATTTGTATTGACATCAGAATTGTGTCACTGGAACTATGAAGTATCAATCCAGGCCAAGGGTGCAATGCTCGACACCTGATATTCCCTGATATATTTTTTTTTCTTCACATCCAAACATGAGTTTTTTGTCATTGTTTTCAGCTCAAGTCAGCAGTCGTCTTTTTTTTTCTCCCACTTGAAATTCGCGTGGCACCTACTGCTTCCAAGCATTTTGAATGTTTTGTACAGTTACATAATACAGAAATGGTTTTACACAATATATTTTTGGTGTTGTTTCAATTTGTGACGGGGCATTAGCTCTGGTTCTTACAATATTATACTCCATAGTGCCCATTTAACCACAGTGGTCCTTCCTTCTCGATGCTGCCCTCACACTCACACTTTCATCTGTGAAATAAAATCTGAAGTCCGAAATTTTCCTTCATTGTTATTGTTAATCAGCATACCTCATTTAATGATGTGTCCCCTGCAGCATGTTTTTTTGCAGTTTCCTGTGGTGACAAAATTCTCAACATGGCGGCCCCACTTCGATGATCAGTCCCCCAAAATAACTCGATGTTTGCAGAAGGACTATTCACAACATTTTTCTTCATTCAATCATGGTCCGCAGCTGCTGTACCTCTGTGACTCACCAGTTGGTTTTGAAGTGAATTTCAAACGGTGAAATAAACACCTGAACTGATGTAAAAGAGATTTATACTGTATATACATGTTTAACTTGTAACTGAGATTTGATGAACGCCTTCCTTTATTTTACTTATCAGTACCAGTATTTTGGTAACACTCAGGCGCACTGTGGACCACTTGATAAAATGTTACCTTGAGATCATGGCAACAAAAAAAAAAGGTTGCTTGACATCAGTATGTTCGCAATGTAATTCTAGATATTATATAAATATTTAGATATCCACATTTGCAGGAGATAACTCAATACGCATACTCACTGGATCCAATGGACGTTTGATGTTTATCATAAAAGTGAACGCTAAGGCCAGCTTTCTTGTGTTTCCTTTAGAGCGTGAGCCAAAAACAACATATCCCATGCGGCCGCGCTTCTATGGACTCAGCGTTCACTCTTAACATACAAGACCTATCGAATATTGAAACGAAACCATCAGGTAAGTATTGAGAATGGATATGAAAAATCTTCCAGATCAAGTACAGTAGCAGATAATAGTGCATTCTGAAAACATAAAAGAATTGCTACTGAATAAACAAAGAACATCAAGCACTTTCTTTGATATATACTGTGTGTGTGTGTGTGTGTGTGCGTGTGTGCGTGTGCGTGTGCGTGTGTGTGTGTGTGTGTGTGTGTGTGTGCGCGCACGCAAAGGTAAGGATTTCTGTCATATCAATGGTGGTCTGTTTAGAGCAAAGCAGTGCTGAGCTTTCCTAAAAGACCTTTCAGTTGTCAAAATAAAGCCAGTAGAAGTGGATTGGAGCCCCCTGCGGCCTTCTGAGTGGGTTCATTAGAAAGGTCTGTGCCATGGTGTGGATCGCCTTTAATGTCTTCTCTATGTCCAGAAAAGTGGTCATTATTGATTTTACTGAAAAAAAAGTGTTAAAACAAAATGTACAACAATGAAATGGCTGGATTGGGTGAGTCTCACTATTTTCCGCAGTTTAGTATGTCTCCAATAACTATGTATGACCTACACCAGAGCGCAAAGGGAGCACCGGGTACAAAAGACCCTCTATCCTCGGTACACAGGCCTGACCTCTCAACCCAAAATATCACTCACTGCTTTTCTCAAAACCAAAGGCTGCAAGCCGAGACTTGTTATATTCCACCCTGAATACCTTTGAATTGAGGTGAAAATGGGAGAACATAAGATGTGAAAATGTTTATTCACAGTGTGGTGAATTGTAAATTGGTGATTGTGGTTGTGTCTGTAAGAATAATCAATACTGCAAATTCAAATGCTCATTAATTACTAAACACAACCAATAAAAACAATCGATTGAATACTGTACGCAACTTACCATTCTTATGAAGATGATCCTATGATTCTTATTCTTACTCACATGAAGCAAACACAACCAACATTTTGAAATAAGTGAAATATTGTTTGGGTTGTTTTTCAAAAGAAATTTTCCATGCAAAAACTCCTTGAAACACTTTTGTAACCTTAACTTAGGTCAAATATTTCTCCCCTTCAATCATACCTATTAGTGGTGCATTATCATTCTCCTCACTCCCGTGTTCCCTCCTACGACGGCGCAAACACCCCTTTGTACAAAAATACCAAAAGAAAGAAGACTCTACCCATACACACAGTTAGACTGTGCTTTTCACTAGATGTGCTCTGGACACGAAAATAGGGTACTTTAATGGATGAGTAGAAGCAACACCACTGTAATTGTCCTCTAAAAATGTCTTCAAGAGGCGTGATAACACAGTCACGTGTTATTCGTAACTGCAACAAAGCATGCTGGGAAACGCCTCCCATGATTCTCTAATGGCAGTTTCTTCTTTGAGAGAAATACTGTATGTTCATAGCTGGAAGTGCCGCTTCCAAATCTAGGAAGTGAGTGATTGCAAGGACTCACCATTCTAGTTATCTCCATCTGCCATCACAGTACATTTTTTAAATGTTCTTGCGTGAGTTGTTTGGTTCATGTAATTTGTGCAACGGCACGTCTGACGAAGATGATGTTCCTCGGTGGTGTGCATCAATACCCACTAAGTAGTGTCAGTGTCATTCGACTTCGCGTACAGTACATACAAACACATTGCTAGGATTTGCCATAAGTCTGTTTTCAACACCATATTTTGTGAAGGGTGTTTCATGTGACCTTCTTGAACATAGGCCTACCTGTTGCACTTTCTCTCTCTTTCTCTCTCTCTCTCTTTCTCTCACCCCCCCCCACTCTACCACTGCCTGCCCCCCCCCCCCACCCAAAAATCAACAAATTGATTTTTTTTTTCATATATATAATTCCAATTGATTCTTTTACTACTATGACTATTGTAGGCCCCTGGGCTCAGCCTAGCAAGCCTGTTGGTACAGGTGGGCCGAGCTTAACCCCACCTACTGATCAAAGACACTCGTGACCCTCGTGGGGATAAGCAGCTCGGATAGTGGATGGACGTCCTCCACTGAATACAATCCAAGCAGTCACCGTCTCTTCACATTTTAGGCAGCCCAGCACATACATATCCAGTAGCTTGTGTTATTTGCCTCAATGACCGAAAAAAAAAAAAATCCAGTGTTGAGCAATGGCAATGATGAGCAATGGTGGTCCATTGAGATGTATTGTGACCACATAACCGCTAAACTCCGGGAAAGATTGTCTGACATGTTAGTTTGAATGCAGGCGATGGCTCAAACACACACACACACACACACACACACACACACACACACACAAAAAATAATCACATAATTTTCATAAATTGCTTTCAATTTGATTGTGGGTTTTTTTTCCTGAAACTGCAAGGGATCATTGTTATTATTGTCTTTGTATCCTGACAGTACACATATTGCATCACTCACCAAACCTGTTCGCAAGGTATTACCTAAATGCTCGTAAGAACAGCAAGGAATTAGAAGTTAACCTCATTATTCATTTAATCTCTTGAGTGTCATTATGTAGTTTAACTTTTGACAAAGATAGGGGCGTGTAGTAAAACCTTCAGTTTTCCTTCCATTGTTGTCACAATCGACAAGACTTAAGATGATTTTGTTCACCCTTAATGAGACTGCTGTATTTTTTCCAGAGAGTAATCAATAATTTTCTTAAATTGTATGAAGCTTGCGGCCCAGTGGTCCAGTGGTTAGCGCTTCGACCTCACAGTGCAGAGGTACCGGGTGCAATTCCACCTCCGGCCTCCCTGTGTGGAGTTTGCATGTTCTCCCCGGGCCTGCGTGGATTTTCTCCGGGTCCTCCGGTTTCCTCCCACATTCCAAAAATATGCATGGCAGGCTGATTGAACATTCTAAATTGTCCCTAGGTGTGAGTGTGAGCGCGGATGGTTGTTTGTCTCTGTGTGCCCTGCGATTGGTTGGCAACCGGTTCAGGGTGTCCCCCGCCTACTGCCCAAAGACAGCTGGGATAGGCTCTAGCTTCTTGTGTGAAGCTTCACACAAGAATATATAAGCACACTCAGAATAAAGAAGATTGTGCAGTGTAATTTTTAATGCATAAAGTCCACACCCACATATGTGGTCATCAGCCTCACGGATACATCATGAGTTTTAACAAGCTACATCAGGTGTGCATGGCCACCCAAGTCTTCCTGACCGCTTACTTCCTCTCCCAAGCGTTTGCGCACTCACAGAAGCACTCACACTATCATCAGTGGTGGAATATTATAAACAGCTGGCTTAGAAGGACGGAGCCAAGTAAGGGATTCTATATATGTCAGTTTGGAATACAAATGACATCATAGGAGTCAAATTTTGTCTCCTGCCAGATGTTCCATATCCCCACATTTTTTTCCCCCCTGAGTGAAACATTTGACATTGCAAATATCAAATAAAAGCAGTGATTGTAGGATCTGAAGTTTGAGACCGACAAAATCTCCATATTCACACAACAAAGACAAAAACAGATGTACAGTACAACATGCCCATCACACATGTGTGCTTCACCTGGTAAAATACCACAAAATATTTTTCCAGCTCAACCAAAACCACAAATTTGGGGGACCCCCCCTCCCACAACATTTAAGTGCACCTGTTCCTGCTCCTGTTCCCACATACATCATCATGGACATGAGGGTTATATAAATAAATGGTAGCTACATAGATATTTATTTTTTTGGACACAGCCATTGTATAATGAGCCGCCTTCAATTAAGCATGGTTTCTCCATTTACATCCATCATTTTAACAGAAAATAAGATAAATGAGACACCCGAGCTTTCTTTTTCCATCAACTGACCAGGACAATATGATAAAATATTCATTGCAATTCTGAAACTCACCACGTCCCATTGAGCATTCGTGTATGTCACCAAGTTAGGACAACACAGAAAAATGACTCCTCCATCGTGCAAAAACCTGGTTGGCTTATATTTTCTCTTTTGTTTACTGCACACCTTTCGTCATTTATCAGCAAGAACCGGAGAAGAAAAAGTTTACATGTATGGTCCCAACGGTGATCCATGCATCCACTTTCCGTATCGTTTTAAACAAATGCAAAATTATTGATAACAATTTGCATGGGGTGCAGTACCGTGGTCGACCAGTTAGCGCGTCGACCTCACAGTGCAGAGGTGCAGGGTTCGATTCCAGCTACCTGTGTGGAGTTTACTTGTTTTCCCCGTGCCTGCTTGGGTTTTCTTCGAGTACTTCGGATTTCTCCCAAATTCCAAAAATATGCATGGCAAGTTGATGGATCACTCTAAATTGTCCTTCGGTGTGAGTGTGAGTGCGAATGGTTGTTCGTCATTATGTGCCTTCCAATTGGCTGGCAACCAGTTCGGCCATGACCCTTGGGAGGATAAGCGAATCAAAAAATGGATGGATGGATGGATGGATGAATTCACAAGTTTTTTTTCAAACCTTTTATATGCTTTTAGACCACGTTGATGTGTTTAGCGTAAACTTCAAATGCGAGTGCTAAATTAAAGCTTTTAGCAAGCACATGGTGCTTCGTAGTTGGAGAATTGTAGAGCGAGAAAGTGACGACAGGCACTAAGGATTGTTTTAAATAAGTTACTCTGTACTCTTCACCAGCAGTAATTGGTGCAGACTTACTGAATAATAGGGTTGGATATTTCATTGGACAAGTAGATTTAATCTGAGTGCATTTCTGTCCGCACAATTGTATCACTTCATTTAGGGGGGAAAAGTGTTGCAGATGTTGAGAACGTAGGAATTCAGATCCGTAGCGCCCCATCGCTATTGTTGTGAGACCAGTGGAACTAATTCCTGTAGAGTCCCACAGCCAGAATGAGGCTCGATTATACTCCTGTTTTGTGCCTCGTTGCGCAGGCCGCACACCATCTCGTCTCCTGTGCTGTGTGGCTTCTGCTGAATACAACGCCGTGACTTGTTTGGACACTTGCTCTAGCCCCACCCACGCGAGCAGAAGGCTTTGTTGCCGGAGAGAGGGCAGGGAAAAAGTCTCTTTTTCAGATTGTGCTTGCCTCAAAATCCCCCTCCCTTCTCGCCTCCCTCCTCAGCATCAAGTGCTTTCAACTTTCTCTGCAGCCACTTAGAATGAGCAATGAGGAGAGAGGAGACTGTTGATGCCTGGACGTCTGGGATGAAGTAACAAACGTTTGTTTTTTTTAAAAGGACATCCTTTGTGCATCTTTTAGGAAAACCTAACGAGATATTGTGGATTTGTCATATCCATCAATCGGATGCAAGCAGGTAGGACTACTATTAAATGTTCCTCCTCGTGAAGGAACCAAATTAGGATATATGTATTTAAAATCAATGTATTCTTTCATTTAAACTACTCTTATGTAATGTGAGTTGTTTCAATTTCCTTTGAATGGGTCGTTGTTGTTTGAGAGATTTAATAATTGTGTAGAAGTACCATTTCATTATTTATAGAATCCATTTCTGATGTTTTGTATTACATTATAATGACTCTGCAACATTTAATCAGTGCTGCAAAGTTTGTCAGATGTGAAAAAAAAATCACATCTGACAAAAAAACTTAATACAGTATCTTGCAGGTTTTTGTTTGATTTCATATAATATGTTTCAACATATAGTTTATTTTGCGTATTTTGTAAAAGGTCAAGATCATCTTACTTTTTTTTTAAGTTGAGGTAAGTGTTCAGGTCGGGTAAAAAAAAAATCGCTTGCGATAAATTGCTGAACTACTTACTCGATGAAAATCGCTGGGTGACCGCCGCTTTGAAAAGTCCGGGGACCCTTACGCCCCCTGTCGGCCATCAAGCGTGAGGCGGATGGAGAGGGCATACACTCACTTGGGTGGAAAATGACTGAACTCCAATTTGAGGGCCTCGTGTGACTAAGTGCCATGGTGGCAGTATATCAGTCACTTTCCACCCTGGTGAGTTATTGCAGACTTTCCAGTGGGTTTTTTTTTTTCTGATGTCGGAATCTGGCTGAGGAAGTGTGAAGTTGAACAGACACCAAAGGGCATTTTAGTCTCAATTATTTAGGCTGTTGTGCAACTCTCGGGGGCTTGTTTTATTATCCTTTGTTTTTGGCAGATTATCTTGGCTCCGTCTTTAAAAGGGTTCTGTGCTCCACGTCAGCCAAGCCTTCAAGTTGAGGTCATTTTACTTTTACCGTTTTCAAAGTGTTTTCTGCATTTTTTGGAGTTGGTCTATGCCTATACTGTACTTGAGTCTCAGTGATGTCAAGCAAAATGGTGAAGGCAGTAAAAATGACTTGAGGAGTTATCACCCTCAGTGGTACAGCAACTTAACAGTACTGCGGCTGCTACACGATGTATTGATGTTTTCACGCTTAGCTGTACAACTTATTTTTGCACCATTAACCATGGCAAAATGGTACTCCAGTCCTTATCAGTGCAGTCTTTACGAGTGTTATGATATCGAAGGTTAAAGCCCCGCAACAGATGAATTCTATTTCTAGTATTTGTCGTGGGAGAAAACAAATTGGTCATCCAAACACATTACAGGTTCTGTACTTCTGAGTTGCAGCTCACTGTAAAACTGCATTTCCCTCCAACTAAAAAGGAATGTGTCTTTGGAAGCTGCCTGTTCCAGCCCCCCTCCTCGGAGCCCCCCCAACCCACACCATACCGCACACCGCCGGAGGTTTATCCTCCAACTGGAAAGTGCAGCTATCAGACTGTCTGCAGAAACATCCAAACGACTTACCCCTCATCTGTTTGGAAGTTGTCTGTGTGACTTCATGACCACAGCGGAGCTGACGGAATGACATTTTTCCGACTTTGCAGTTAAACTCTGCTGGATGGACTTAACTGTATTAACAGGCTTTTTTTATTGGGTTATCAGGAAAATGGTTGTACCAGTGCCATACCAAGAGCCATAATTGTGTAAGATGCACACGTGTCCTGTCATTTTTTGACACGGGAGAAGAGCGGTACTGAGGAAACCAGACGTGGTCATAACTAAAAGAGAAGGTTAACCATTGTGGCAAACCTCCAAGCCACTGTCTTTAGCTCATTCTGAGAATCGTGGTTCCTCCTTACCTCAATGTTAACCACAGCTGCGACTCTATCTGCGTATAAATCTCTTCACCATAGAGCTGATGCAACAACTTAGCTAGTGGGGCCAGTGTATCCATAGACCATGAATAATGCGACCAATTATTTCGTGCAGACTTGCAGAAAAGCTTGGAGAAATGGGTGTGCTGCCGAACTAGTGTACCCCGGTTGCTGTGCATAAACTGGAGGTGATGTGGAACTTTGGTACACACTGCCTCCCTCTGGCCAGAAAGGGAACTGAGTCAAGGTCTTCCAGCTTCCAAAGAAAGCCACGTCAAGAGAAAGGGAAACTGAACGGTATATTTCTGGCACTGTAGGTGTAGTTGCTAGCTAACTTACTTCTTGTGTATTAGTGAAATCCCCGTGCCACTATTTGATTTAAGTGCACTTAACGAGACCAAAGTACTGTATGTGCTCAAGTTTTTTTGGTTGCCTGATTACTGCTGATAAATATTTTGTGTTTAGTTTTATACACAGGTTATTCATTTGGTCAGGTGATGGATGACCAGACAAGGATCTGTCTGCCCAAACATGACAGAAACGTGCAAATAGTGTTTCTCCAAATTCAAATGATAACAAATCTGAACTGAAGTGCGTGTCAAATATCGACACACATTTCAGAATCAGAATCAGAATCATCTTTATTGGCCAAGTATGTAGAACACACAAGGAATTTGTCTCCGGTATAACACGCTGCATTAGTATCATCGTAAACAAGGACAAGACAAATAGGTATGGAAGGACATTTCGTAATGCGATGGTACCACCCAGTGACAACTGTGAGACAATGTGCAAAGAATCAAGCAGAGATAAAGTGATCAGTGGTAGAATACAATACTATGACAGTTTGTACAGTTGGTGCAGAAAATCATTGAACCATTTTAGAGTGACCAGTAACAGTATTTGTTGTACAAGAAGAGTGACTACGTCAGTGACTGTTTAGGGAGTTAATGGCTAGAGAGAAGAAGCTGTTTAAGTGTCTGCTGGATTTGGTGCGCATGGATCTGTAGCGCCTGCCTGAGGGGAGTAGCTGGAAAAGGTGGTGGGCAGGGTGCGGGGGATCCAGGAAGATTTTCTGTGCCCTTGTCTTGATTCTTGCAGTGTGTCAAATTGATGGTAACAGCAATGGATAGACAAAATCTGCAGGATTCATTTTTAACGTTTCAGTGCAACATGTAGATACAACTGGCAACAGGTCCAGCATCTACAACAACTCTCACCCAAATTCAGTGGGAATGGGGCCCACCTGCCACGCAGCCATCAAATATTCCTCAATAAAATACAAGCAAAGCGCCATTTTTTTTCTCACTCCCTTTTCTGGTGCTAAAGAGGGCTTGAAACATATGTAAGGGCGCTGAGAAAAAAATATATATATAAATATATTTTAAAAATAAAATAAAATGCTGGAGGGTCTTAATTGGGATACACAGACAGGGCTACATCACCCTCGAACATCGGCATAGCACCATCCTGGGGAAAGTGGATGGATTGCAAAATCAGTTTTAAACAACATATTAACAAAATATGAAAGGATAGCATTTAACAAATGTAATTTAAGTAATTTTTGGACTACCATTATCTTGCTGTGAAGGAAGCTTGTCCTTGAGAGCACTCCATCAGCCTGCAAACAGTCTATGTCAGACTTTCAATTTGTTTGGATTCCCAATTAATGGTCTCCATAAGAAATACTGGAAAAACAGTATTTATACGTGGTAGCTTGACTTATGAGTTTAATTTGTTCCATCACCATGCTGATAACTCAGATCACTTTGAACTCTAATCAACTTTCCCCACTGAAATGAATGGAAGAACCAATGAACCTTTTGCAGCCCCTGAAAAACAGAACACCAGGATTCTTTATGTTACATGTAGCAATTACAATAGCAATGTATTGTGTGAGAGAAAGCACAAATGAGAATGACATGTGACTGACAGAAAGCATACTTTGCGAAACCAAGCAATATTTGTAGCCGGTGAACCGATATTCCACATGAATTGCTCCATGCGTATTTTTCTGAACATGATCTCCTGCGCATAGCAAAAGCGTGCTTCTCCCATTGCAATTCAAGAAGGTCAGTGGAACTGTCTGACCAACTGTAGCATTTATAGATAGCAGATAACTCCTGGGTAATGACAATAATAGTGAAGAAATGTGTTGTTATATACGGTAGAGTGGTATTACTTATTGTAACCAAGCTCCTCACTCAATCTACTCTTTTTTTTAAGCAATATTGCCCATTGAAATGAATTGAAATTGCAAGTGAGATTTGGCCTTCCTTTGTACTGACAGGAAGAGTCGTCTGACACACTTGGTTGAATGTGTGAAATAAGGCCTTTGTCGTTGATTTTGTGCATTATTTATTATCAAAGTGTGACATTAAATGTTCTATCCTTTCAAAACATGAAACAAACAAACATGGCGAACTCACGGTCAAAAAAAACTACAACGCTCTTTCTGTCTACTTGCACACCTGATGAGTACATTCTACATAGGTGTGAACAGATGCAATGTGACAATCAACTTGGTGACCTTCATGTACCGTATTGACCTGAATATAAGACAGTGTTTTTTTGCATTGAAACAAGACAAAGTGGGAGTAAGAAAAAGTGGGGGTCGTCTTATATTCTTATATTAGGCCAGTTCTGTCCTAGGCTGCTCTCTAGACACTCTGGAGGAGGTGGGCAACAGGAGGATGCGAGCTAAGCTAAAAGCTATGATGGACAGTCCCTCCCACCCCCTCGGTAGCTCCTTCAGCCAGAGACTGTTCCACCCGCGCTGCAAGAAGGAGAGGTGCCGCCGCTCGTTCCTACCGACTGCTGTCAGGCTGCTGAATAAAAAATGAAATGATGTGACATCTTTGAATGCAAAAAAATTGTTTTTTCTTCTTTCTTCTTTCTACCCACAATCTTGCTGCTGTAGACTGTAAATTTCCCCAGTGGGGGACAAATAAAGGATACCTTATATTCGGAGTCTAGATATTATACCCATTCACGACGCTCGATGGCGCCAAATATCATTGAAGCGAATGCTGAACTTGACTCTCCAGGCCAAAGTGAACCCCTGTCACAGAGAATAAAAATAAAAATAGCGGTAGCACGAAGAAGAAAAATAAAAATAGCGGTAAGAAAGAGAAGAGAAGAGAAGAAAGTAATAGAAGAGATCACAGAAAATGGAGAAACATACTGACAATCTGGAGAAAAGTGGGTTGAAGATCGGCCAGGTTAACCGGCATCTGAGAAGTTATGATGTAATTTACATTTCAATAACCAGAAGCCATTCATTTACGAATGTGATTGCACTTTAGATTTTTAATGAGGCAAAATAACATGCTCTTTCTTTCAAATATATTATTATAATCTTTTGTTTCAGATGCACTGTAATTATTTTCTGTATAAAAATTAATTTGGTGTTCAAAAAGTGGGCGGCCCGGTAATCCAGTGGTTAGCACGTCGGCTTCACAGTGCAGAGGTACCGGGTTCGATTCCAGCTCCGGCCTCCCTGTGTGGAGTTTGCATGTTCTCCCCGGGCCTGCGTGGGTTTTCTCCGGGTGCTCCGGTTTCCTCCCACATTCCAAAAACATGCATGGCAGGCTGATTGGACGCTGTAAATTGTCCCTAGGTGTGAGTGTGGGCGTGGATGGTTGTTCGTCTCTGTGTGCCCTGCGATTGGCTGTCAACTGATTCAGGGTGTCCCCCGCCTACTGCCCGAAGACGGCTGGGATAGGCTCCAGCACTCCCCGCAACCCTAATGAGGATCAAGCGGTTCGGAAAATGGATGGATGGATGGATGTTCAAAAAGTCTTTTTTCAAACTTGAGTCTTGAAAAAGAGGGGGTCGTCTTATAATCAATAATATAAAATTTTGGTAAGCTTTCGTGATGTTAAAAACTCATAAGTCACGACACTCCTAAATCGAGATACCGCTGTACATAGAATATGCCATGGCTGATATGGATGAATCTTTCAACATTGTAACCATTCACTCCTTTGTTTCATTTTCAGAGCCAGGCCCAATTCACAATGGGCCCTCTACACCTATGTGTGCTGCTCCCAATGACTGTGTCGGTTATGGCGGCGGTCGCTGCCGAGCTGACTGCAACGGTTGACGACGAGTACACTTGGCCTCAGTGGAATTTGCCCCTGGTAAGGAAGAGGCGCACTCTGCCTCTGACCAGTCCCAACTTCTCAGCTCATCCTCAAGTGGAGGTGAGCGGAACGTGCGGGATCGAGTGTCAGCGTGCTCTCCCCTCGCCGTCCCTGAACGACCTGGAGCAGCTCCTATCCTACGAGACGGTTTATGAGAATGGCTCGCGCACGTATACCTCAGTGTCTGTGCAAGGTCTCAACGAGGTGACAGCCTGGTCCAAAAACGACTCCTCTAGGTCCCGTCACAAAAGAGAGGTGTACGGTACGGACACCCGCTTCACTATTTCCGATAAGCAGTTCTCCACTAAGTATCCCTTCTCCACTACTGTCAAGATCTCCACGGGATGCTCCGGAGTTCTGGTGTCACCCAAACACGTGTTGACGGCGGCCCACTGCATCCATGATGGAAAGGATTATTTGGATGGCGTTCAGAAGCTTCGCGTCGGTATTCTTAAGGAGAAATCTAGAAGGGGGAAAGGAGGGAAAGGGAAAGGAGGGCGAGGCAAAGGCAAAAAGAGAAAGGGAGATGACGCCAAAGAAGAAGTAAAGCAAGTGGAAGAGAAGGCAGGGGGCCGTAAAGGAAAGGAAGCAAAGGGGAGAAAGAGCCGGAGTCGCCGCAGCGCCACACAAGTGGAGAAACCCTCATTCAGGTGGACCAGGGTCAAGAAAACTCAAGTGCCGAAGGGTTGGTTCAAAGGTGTGTCTGATGGACTGACTGCCGATTATGACTATGCGGTTCTGGAGCTGAAGCGAGCACCCAAAGTGAAGCACATGGATCTGGGTGTCATCTCCTCAGTCAAGAAGCTTCCCGCAGGAAGAATTCACTTCTCTGGTTTTGATGATGACCGGCCAGGGAACTTGGTCTACAGGTTCTGCTCCGTGTCTGAGGAGTCCAATGATTTGTTGTACCAGTACTGCGATGCCAAGCCAGGGTCCAGTGGTTCAGGGGTCTACATCCGTCTCAAAGAGCCAGGCAAGAAGAAGTGGAAGAGAAAGATCATCGGGGTTTTCTCTGGTCATCAGTGGGTGGATGTTAACGGCAATGGGCTGCATCAGGATTACAACGTTGCAGTGAGGATCACGCCTCTCAAATACGCCCAAATCTGCTACTGGGTCCACGGGGACTCAAGTGAGTGCCAGGTGTCCTGAGACAACACAGAGTCCGACGGGATACTGCCCAGATCCACTTCCTTAAAACCAAAGGTCACCCAGCCCCCCCCCCCCCCCTGCCCCTGCCGCCCCATCACCAACATGAAGCCTGTCTCGCTTCCTGCCTGTGCCTCCCACCACACTCATCTACAAACACACACCACACAGCCGTACAGACTCAGTGTTGACAACAACAGGAACTCCGTAACACATAAAGAGAACTGTGGCTTTTCTAATTTATTTGAAAAAAAAACTGAGAAAAACATATATTTGAATTGTTTACAGATCACTCTGATCTGCAGTTGTGCTTTCGATTTTTGTCCACGTTTCACTTTGTCGGATATATTTTCAAAAAGTGCATCGACTTGTCTAAATGTCTTTGAGAGAGACTTGCCATCTTGCAAGTTCTCACTGTAGTGATGTTGATTGGCTTTGACAAGACCCAGGACAGAAATTTGTCAACTATATTCAACAAACAGACAGCACAGAAATAATGAATACATGAATGAATAACTTTTAACGAGCTGGTGTTTTGCAATGTGTATACCGAAAAGTTTTTGGATGTCTATAGGATTCTTTCACTTTCTGTCCCAAAAGAGCTGGTTCTAATGGAACTTAAATTAAAATTGACATGCCAGCTTTTCTTGATAGCAGTGAAATGTAATTTTTTTTGGTGCGCACATAATTGTACTGGTGCTTATCCAGAACACATGGTGCTAATTTATCGAACTTTAAGCTTTTTTTTTTTTTCCCAGGGAAAGGGGAGCCGACTACTGTAACTATGATTTTGAGGCTGTTGTGCTCAGATTGGACTGAACCTTTCAATAAATTACTTGATAATTTAATTGATTTCTTATGCAAAGGGTTGAATTTGACCACAGACATTAGAATATTCTTTTATACTGGAACAGCACATTGTAATAGAGATGAAATGTTTTTTAAATGTTGCTGATGTTCCCATTTTTTCTGTAAAAACTAATAAACACCAAATTTCTGATACTAATGATGCAGATCGATGTACCAATAATTTAATCAGTGTCCACGACTACAACAAAATCTTCTCTCTGATATGTTGAGATGCACGTAATTGGGTGCTGGATACTGGCAATTACTGTACAATTTCATCAGGACATAAATCCAGAAGTCAGCATGGCAAAACTAACATGATTGTTCGGTTTGTGGTTGGGCTAGCCCAGTGGTTCTTAACCTTATTAGAGGTAACGAACCCAACCTTTCATATGCGCATCCACCGAACCCTGAGTGAAAAATAAAAATATGATCCATGAAGTGTTCCTTCAGTTTTGCCGGTGCGACACTGGAGTTGCTCAACTTGGCATGACAAATCATGCAGATAGGACACTGAGTCCCATCACGGGCCGTGATGCATGTGAATCCATATTGTACATATTCGTCTGACTACGAGTTTTCCCTTTCAACGTGGGCCAGACGATCAACCAGCACGTTCTCATCGTTCAGTGAGGCGAAAGTTGTGGCACAGCATCTGGTGCCTTATTCGCCATGACAATGCACCTGCCCACAATGGCCTGAGCATCTGACACTTCCTGGCTGAGAAGAACAGGGTTGTGTTTGAGTAACCTCCCTACTCACCCGACCTGGCTCTGTGTGATTTATTTCCTCTTTCCCAAGGTCAAAGGGGGCCATCAAGGGGATGTGTTTTGTAGACGTGGGTAACATCAAGATGGCCGTAATGACGGTATCACACGGGATCCCGTAAGAAAACCTCCAGGAGTGCATGTGGCAGACAAGGCTGATAAATTATATGACTGGTGACATTCATAATTAAACAATATGTGTTTGTAGCCATCCATCCATTATCTCATTTGTAATAAAAAAAAATGTCAAGAAGTCTATTCCATCTGCCTTTGGGCGAAAGGTTGGGTACACCCTGGCTTGGTCGCCAAGGCGCAGGTTCAGCTTGAATAGCGCTTAATTATTACATTTACATCAACTGAAAGACAGTGTCAATAATCATGCAGTAGCACTACTGGATTAATAGTGGAATTACATTTGACTTGCATATCATGATTCAAGTACTCTATTGAAACGCTATACTCCCCTAAATCAATTTCCCGAAAACCGCTCTTTTAAAAAAAGTATCACAGCAGATACATATGTAAGTTAATAAGACAGAAATGAGGGGGGCAATATGCAGTTCAATCCATTGTTTATTGCATCTCAGAGGGCTTACATGCACTGGGAAGCGACATCATACACAAAATAAATTAAACAAAAATAAAATTCTTGTAACTCATCCATGAAAATGTTTAATGTGATCTCTTTTGTACAATCTTACATTTTAAACAGTCCGTTTGAATGACATAGGAGATATATGACTGTATCTCTAATGCAAATAGCATGTAGTCCAAAACCAGGTCAATACACAGAACAAACACTCTAACAAAAGACAATGTGGATCAAAATGTTACAGTCTGGGACACTACAAATCCTTGATGCCAAAGAAGAGAATTCAGCAAATTGCAGTAAGCAGTGAAAAATACTTGTTCATACCCAGAGATTGAGAATTTGGGCTGTCAAACACAAAAGCAGATCACTTGTTTAAATGATAACTGTTCCATCATACAAGACTGTCCAGAGTTTGGATCCATGCCATCTGTTGTTAAAAAAAATTGAAAGGTTTTATTTGGCTCCTATTGAATTTATTGGTCTGCACAAACGGGATTAAAAAAAATATACACTGCACGCAATAAAAAGTGCAATTGTTTCATTGAGGGGCAGAGTTAAAATGTGTTTCCATGATAAATAACGAAAGCTTTTGGATGTAAGATTTGTCCTCCACTAGCAAAACAGATCATCAATAACAGTAGCCTTGCCTTACTTGGGCCGGACATCATTAAAGATGAGACAACTGACATAAACTAGTAACATGGAAAAATAAGACACAAATAATAAGAAACACAGAGCCTCAGTTAGATGTTTCAATGTCTCCAAAGCCCACACAATTAATTTCATAACATACAATTTAATTATCTTTTTTTTTTCCAGATGATGACAGAATGACACTCACATTACTCCTCACGATTTCATGTCAGATTCACATTGATAGTTCTCTTCAACAGACATACAGTACAGAATAGGTGTACGTAATTGTCAAACACACCAGTGGTGTCTATGTACATCCATTAGGACCTTTTTTGTAAACAGGACACAATATAGTTCTGAAAAAATTACGGGGACTGAATTAAGATCACTCACCCAATTAGAGCAGAACAAAGAAGGCCTCCTCCCCCTTTACAAGGAGGCAGGGGACAAGACCAGGTGGAACTTTGGACATCAAAATACAACCATGAAATAAATCTAATCACATACGCCTTCACTTTCACTCAAAAACATTTTCAGATTTTATTTTTTATTTTTATTTTTGGAGATTTTGCTTGAGACAAAAAGTTGAGAACACCTTACATGAGCACGCACTTGGAATTCTTTTTCTCATATATATTTGTATACTATTTATAATCCGCTATGGTTCACTTTCACAGTTTGTGCTACAACATCACACAGGAGAAGGAAACAGAACATAGATGGATGAGAGAGGCTCTTATCATGTCGAGAAGGAGACAACGGAGAGAGAATGGCAGGGCCACTGGCATCTTGACAGATGTCGGGTAAACGATGGGCGCATTCCAACTGTTGAGAAAAATATCTGTGTCTGCAAGACAGGATAGTCTGCCCTCATTATCTTATTCAAAGAAATAATTATAGGACAGTATATTTTCCAGAGTGCTCTTATATGCAGTACATACGGCATTTCCAGAAATATTTTCAAAAAGCAGGCCGGGCCCATAAAAAACTGGGCATCGTTAAGAGAGTTTTTCCAGGTGATGACATCATTTTTGCCTAGATTTTTTTTAAAGTGCCAATGTTCAACCGGTATCTTCTTAAGGGTGGGAAAGGAAAACCGCTTAAGGTTGAACATGAAGAAACAACTAGGCTAGTGTTGACAAATTACAGATCTTGGTTACACTTAGGAGAGAAAGACTTTGATTAGGTTACGTTGTGTTTTGTTACGATATCAATGAAAAATGTCTTTTCCAAAAGTATTTTTTTCTTGTGTTCTGAAAACACTGAAATATGACTAAGGCAATTCTGCGAGGTGGCCGACGATATGCAGAGCTAATAGCGTACAAACTTTTCCAGACATGATTTTGTGTTGTAATTGCTGCCAATTCTTATTACTACAGTGGTACGTCTGAGAGATAAAAATCTTCATGACTCTTTCAGTCCACTTTAAAATGTCACTTTCTTAATACAGACTGCAACATACCCTCCTTTCATTTGTGTTATAAGAAGTCCTTAAGGTCGAGCTCTGCCAGCGGATCCTTGGGCTTTTTGGGACTCTGGCTTGCAGGTCCAGGAGAAAGCTTTAAAAAACATACAAAATAAAAAAATACACATGTACCCTAGGCATAAGTTGACCAGTCATAGAATAATGGGTAAAATTATGTACAAAAATGGACAAGAGTGTTGATATTACTCTGTGCACTCCATATGCACGCAAAGACATGATGAGACCTGCTGGTTTAATACTGAAGTGTGAAATCCAAACATTCATGTTTGACAGAAGAAGTTCCACAGTGTGCTCTTACTGATGCCGCAGCTCCTCCCGGTGCAGCTCCAACCACGCCAGAGAAGGAAGGTCTCATCATGGACTGACCCATCATGGGCTGCATCATGGGAGCTCCTGGCCCTCCTGCAGCAGGCTGAACACAAATTCATGTACTTCCACTTGACTCGCAAGACCGCCTCGTGAGGGACAGGCGTGTGGCATGAACCAGTGCATACGGGATAATGCAGTACAGTGTAGCCAAAGGGGTATGAGTATCACAAAGCGCAAGAGCAACACAGTACAAGAGAGGGTATTCTGGGTTCGGAAATCCTGGCACGCTACAAGCTAAAATTGAAGAGCGCTGGTACTCCATACTGGTGCGTACCGGCACACTAAAAGCACTGCCCAAATGATAAATATGTGTTGGTATTGAGTAGAAGGTAAGAAATCTGTCACATATCCTGGTCAAAGCATAACACACGGCTGGTGCTCGCCACTTGGAATGCTGAAGCGGAAGTGGGCGGGGTGAGGTGAGGTGGGTCAAACCATTTTTTAAGCGAAACGGGGAGTACCGTATTTATTCATATTTTCTATTTAGATACCGTGTGTGAGTAACTTTCCTCACCATGCCAAAACCAGGCTGTGCACTCATTGGTGGCACCATTGCTCCACTAGGAGGCGCTGCTCCAGGTCCACCAGGACCCACACCAGCCTGGTTGGAAAGTCATATTTTGTCAAAGAACATGTGTAGTTAGGTCGCCCCCTACATGTATGGATGGGGTAAGAGGTTTGACTGTCGAAATTCAAAGCTATTCTCACCATGGGGACACCTGGTGTGGTCCAGCTTGTGGGGGCCACATGAGGGGTCCAGTTGGCTCCTCCAGTCAACTTCTTCTCACTCTGGGGGTATCTACAGTAAGATTATTAGTAGATAGGTGGATGGATAGTAAGAAAAGGAAGGCAATTTCCATGGGAACAAAGGTTGCCTTTGTCAAAAAGTTGGACAGTGGTGAGAAAATGACTAATGTTGCACATGCCGAAGGTGTAACTCGGTCAATGGTCAATCCCTGCCACCTCAGCATTCTCACCTGAATGCCTCCACACACCTCTTCCTCCTCCTCCACAATTTGCTTATTTCATTTTATTCTTTTGATTGTGGTGTGCAGTATTGTTTAAAAATGTTGAAATGTTTAATGTTTTATGTACAGACAGTGTATGTGTAAACAGTATACAGTGTATATTTATTCATAACAACATCCGAATTTAATGAAACGTCCAAATCGGCCATGATCAATTTTTTCTCCTTTTTCTTTGTTTTTTTTTTCAACCAATGTTGAGAAAATAAGAGATTATTTCATTTTTAGTAACAAACGAATAAATGATACACTGATTCACCATGGACGCAATGAGCATACTTACTTTTTCTTCACTCCCAGGTCTAAAGGGAGAAAGAAAAGAAGAAATCGAACGTTAGTGTTCATGTAAATCAGTGATGGGTAGGACCAGACAACAAATTTACCTCCGACCAGGTTGGCCAATGAAGAGTCAAGATCCCCTGCAATGGTTTTGGTTGGGGGCGGGGTTGCAGGTGGAGCAGCTGCAATGTTTTCAACTGTGACGGGAGTTCCCATGCTCCCTGCTGCACTTCCTGTCGTGCTTCCCCCGGTGCTCTGCGGCGTAACGGCGGGCATCAGCAAGTCACCTAATCCATCAAACACTTGAAGAGAGGGTAGGAAAGGCATGACGTTAAAAAAAAAACACTCCAGATTACATGTCTGTTAATCCCCAATCTATCTAGAATGCAGGCAGTGGGCAGATGTCAAACCCGACAGTATAAGGCGAGGGAAACAATCCAGCTTCAAGAGCAATGTTGAACAGGTACAAAGAGTGGGACCACATTTGAAGAGTCAAGGGGGGAGCAACAGCAACACACTGGCAAAATGTACACCTCAAGATGTATTTATTTATTTATTTATTTATTGTTACATCAAGCACTGATTTACAACCAGGTGTCCCCATATGTTCCTTTCATGTAGAATACGGTTTCCCTTTGCTTGTCCCCGTCAGTAAAAAATGATGCTTAATTTTGAAATAAAGAGCAAACAAACTTAATACAAATATTGTATGATCATCTGTTCCACAGATTTTATGATTACTATAACAGGCAATATGATCTGCAAGATGAACTATTTGGAATTGCTCATTATAATCATTGCAATATATGGTGCCCAATTCATTGCAATGTTATCATGCAACATCACTATCGTCTGCATCTTTAATGGCATTTGGATAAAAACCAACACTAGAGATGACTGGGGGATAGTAATTCCTGAACGCAGTTTATTTTGTCTCATGCAGGAGACACTCAGGGATTATGATTACATTTTAAACATGCATATTATCCTAAAAGAAAAGGCAGACTTCAAAAAGTGCAGATGCTGCAATGCACTGTGGAGTTCAACTCACCAATTACACATTAGAAGAAGCAAGCAAGAGGAAGCCAGCAGAGAGAAAGAGGTGAAGATGAAGGAGGTGGGGGAGAGTGGGTGGAGCAAAATAGAGCGTGTGTGAAGCACAAGACAGCAAAGCATGTGTGACATTGAAACAAGATAAGAGAGAAATCAGATCAATCATAGAGACAGAGCCATGGTGAGAACTTAAGCGGTCAGCAACAATCGTGGTAACATGTCACACTGTGTCATCCATGCACCAGACAAGCTCTCAGCAATAAGTGCAGCAACCTTTGACTGACGCCCAAATTGCTCAGTTTCATTGTACGATACACTTTTACATCTACTAGTAATCAAGCAAGAATGTTTAAGCGATATCTTCAAAAGGTTCACACCACCTTTTTTTTTAAGCTACTACCATTCCTGACATTAATTAAAAACTTTAAATGCTACTTACTTGAAGCATCAAAGCCACCAGAGTGCGCCAGTGGGTTTTTTGCAGGTTCCGCTGTGGCAGGTATCATTGGTACAGCTGGCACAGAAAGTGAACCCAGAGCTTCAAATCCCGACTCAAGAAGATCATTCTGCACTGGAGCTGGAGCCAAGGCTGGAGCCAGGGCCGGGGCCACGGTGGGTGCCAGGGTTGGGGACATGAGGTCTAATGAACAGACAGATAGAACTGTGACCACTCTTTGCAATAACATCCATCCATCCATTTTCTATGCTGCTGGTCTTCATTCGGCTCGTACTTGAGCCAGCTGACTTCTAGTGAAGTACAGGTAGTGTAAACATGAGAGGAGTCGCAAGCCAATCACTCTGCTAGCTTAATGCTAATGCATAATGGGAAATTCACTCGATTTGCTAACAAATAGCTATTTGTGGTGATGCTATCACACTTTAAGGAATGGGTATTCTTCTTCTTCTTATAATTATTATTATTATCAATGGTGGAGCAACAGACGTAGAGAAACAATACAACAATATCCACAATCATATTTTCTTCATTTGCCCACGTGAACGAGTATAATTGCAGATTACTAAGTCACTTCGAGTAGCGTTCTTTGTTTGTGTCTTCATTACCGTACTGTTGTGCACACTAAAAGCAGGCCCACTGAATCAATCAGGACGTGCACACTGTTCATTTTTTATACGTTCTATTCAATTATGTCATGACTATATGCTGTTATAAAGTAACAATAAAAGATTCTATGGTACTATTTTAGTGATTACAATTGGCATTCACATTCATTTTAAGGGGGGGGGGGATGATGAGATGTTGACATAAAAGTGTTTTAAGCGATGAGCTAGGTCTCGTATCTCAAGGCACCCCTATGTATCCATTTTCAAGCATACTTGGGGTTCAGCATCCTCAGATTTACTTATTCACTGAGTTTTTTTTTCAATGTTTCAAAACTATTTTTGGACTACTTACTCAAGATTTTTGTGGCACCCCCCCCCCCCCCCCATTTTTTTTCTTTCAGTGCAATGATAATGGTTGTCAATTATTCGCAAATTTTCACTATTCGCGCACTGACCTGGTCCCTACTGTCTAGAATAATATTGTGTAACCGAAAACAGTTGTACCTCCCAGCAGGTCGCCTCCAGGTCCCCCAGGAGCAGAGCTCTGTGTCTCCTTCACAGAGCCACCGAAGGAGTCTGGAGGAACATCCAATTTTCCACAATGAATCAGAGGGTGCAAAAAAAGAGTGAGTAGTCAACACAAATACACAATGGCACACTTTTGAAAATATTGTTCAAGCAGATATTTCCAGACATTGAATCTGCTAAATAATGGAGGAAACAAGTTGATCACTATACTGTATATTCGGATGTTTATATACATATACGCACACACACACACACACACACATATATATATATACATATATATATTATATATATATATACATATATATATATATATACATCCATCCATTTTCCGAACCGCTTGATCCTCACTAGGGTCGCGGGGGGTGCTGGAGCCTATCCCAGCCGTCTCCGGGCAGTAGGCGGGGGACACCCTGAATCAGTTGCCAGCCAATCGCAGGGCACACAGAGACGAACAACCATCCACGCCCACACTCACACCTAGGGACAATTTAGAGCATCCAATCAGCCTGCCATGCATGTTTTTGGAATGTGGGAGGAAACCGGAGCACCCGGAGAAAACCCACGCAGGCCCGGGGAGAACATGCAAACTCCACACAGGGAGGCCGGAGCTGGAATCGAACCCGGTACCTCTGCACTGTGAAGCCGACGTGCTAACCACTGGACTACCGGGCCGCCACTATATATATATATATATATATATATATATATATATATATATATATATATATATATATATATATATATATATATATATATATATATATATATATATATATATATATATATATATATATATATATATATATATATATATATATATATATTTATTTATGTGTGTGTGTGTGTGTGTAGAGAGAGAGAGATACACACACACACACACACACACATACATACACACACACACAAACAAACACACACACATATATATGACGAATGATGGACCTGGCAACATTTTGTAAATTGCCTACCTCTGGTTCTTAGTCACGTTACTGTTGAAATTTACCAAGCCAATGTTGGGAATTCCACCCTGCTGGAGTCCTTTCCACCGTATTCGTCATCGTAATTAATTTTTTAAAACAACATATATCAAATCTCTTCCATGGTTTTATATTAACTTGAAGAATTGGAAATTAATACAAGGATACATGGGGTTTTTTTGTGCAAATGTTTTTTATGATTTGGTGTAATTCGGTGCAAACATCGTAATTCACAATGAAAGACACTTGTTCTCTTGTTTACTCTGACTCTTCCTTCATTTTACTGAAGGGCAAAAAATCCATGAAAAACAGATGCAGTGTAAGGCAAGCTAATGCTGTTGAATATAGACAATATTGACACTTGGCGATATATCTATCCATGTCCCGAAATGTTTTTAGGTGCTTGAGCGATAATAGTTCATTAAGGTTAAATATGTCACCCATCTCATATGGTGTTAAAATGTCAGAAACTTATGAACACATTTCCAAAATTCATCACACTAAAAAGTTCCGAATTGCCAATAATGGCCCATATACTGGATGAACAATGGACTTAGTACACCATGCTAAATTATTATTAAGAGCGCGCAGTGTGTGACATACCAAGCAGGTCAATAACTGGGGTCGGCTCTGCTTTGGGTGGAGAGGAGGCCTCAGTGGCAGGAGCAGCAACAAGAGCTGCTGTCGAAGCAACAGGAGCTGTAGCTTGAGCTGAAGCAGGCGCAGGAGCAAGGCCAGGAGCAGGGGCAGCGGCAGGTTCAGGAGCAGGGTCTGAAGATGAGTTGAAACAGTAAAACAGACAAACAAACAGGCAAATTAAAGGCCCATTAATATTCATCGTATATTTTTCTGTGGCTGCAACATTATTATCACGACAGGCCTAAAATTCGATCGCAAAGGAAGCGAAGCAAGAAAGCAGGCCCTCATGCATCTCTACCACCTCTTTCATACAGGGCTGGTCATGACGAGTGGAGGCTTGCTGCACCCTTCATGAACAGAAGGAAAACAGAAGGGATGCCATTAAAGTAATGCACCTGAACTCACCAGTGACAATGTCTCCAGACGGAGCCGGCTCAGGTAGAGGGGAAGGCCCGCGTGAGACAGCAGGGAGGTCTAAGTGACCAACGCAAGCAAGAGGCAGAGTGCGAGAAAGAAGAAAATGGTGGAGGTTGTGGAGCAAAGAAAAGTATTAGCATAGCGGTAGAATCAGCTCAGGTTAAAAAAAGCAGCCTTAGGGAGAACACCATGCTCGTGAGTTTCATGCAGAGCTCTCAAATCACTATGGGGGAAAAACAAGATGTGTAGTAGGAAAGGACTACGTATTTGACAGGCGTGGAGGAATGGGAACGAGAAGAGATGGAAAAAGTTTCACACACAGACACATATGTATCACATCCTGTACCTGCACCAAAAAGGTCTACACTCGGAGTGGTGGCAGCTTTGGATTCTGTGGTGGGACTTTGCTCAGGCATGGATTCAAGCATATCTAGGACAGACAACATATGTACATTCGGATTTTAGTTCAGCGCAAACACAATGAAGACTGAACAAGAGAAATGTGGGAAAGCAGACAATGGTCAGAGAACTTTAAATGCAATGTAAAAAAAAATCTTATTATAAATCAAGGGAAATATTGCAAGCTTTGTATTTGTTTGAAAATGTTATGACTGTACTTGTGAATGCATACTAATTGGCAGGTTTAATCGAACATGCGACAGTCAACATTGACATGGAATGCAGCACTTTTTTCCTTTTTTTGTGCATACATACGCAATAAATTCCACTCGAACTAAAGTGCAAAATGTACAAACTTGACATTATTTCTCTGCTGTTTCTGTCAGAAAATTCTGACATGCAGAAGACTCATCTAAATGGTGGTCATTTCTGTTAGGAATCATAACAAGTGGAACCATCTCTGCAGATAACGAGATATAATGACCAACAATTTTATTTATTTATTTTTGGGTGTGCTCATGCTTAACCGCATGAGAGTTAAAATGCTTGTTTCAATGGCCAAAGAAAGAGAATGAAGGAAAAGATATACACCGTGTTCTCCACCATCCAGGGTAGCGAATAGTGAAAATCTGTACAAAAGAGATACCACGAGATGGTAGCAAAGCACTACTTTTATCGAAATGAAGATCCTGATCTCACTTCAACATACGATAGTTCCTTGGGATCAAGATGCCCCAAGATGGCAAAACGTTCCTTCTGTCTAAATCAAGTCCCTCAGTCAACTCACTTCAACATCTCTCATTGGCACCAATATGTCATAAAATGGTGCCGTAATAATGCTTTTATTGCATTGGCCTGAGCACAAAAAACAGCGAGTTTTTCAGCGAGTAAGCATTGGTAGGGTTGTAAAAATATATATAAAATGGGGACCAATATTGACCCACGAATATGCGCCGGAACACTGTGTAAAAATTTTAGATACAAGGAACTATGTTGTATTATCACCAATGTCACTGTTTATGACATCTAGGGTAAGACCAAACAAGATCAAAACATCTTCATCATCATAAAGCAGAGGGATGCGGAGAGCATAATGAGAGCAAAAGGACATTACCACCAAAGAAATCTAGAGTTGGAGCGGCAGCAGACTCTGTGGTGGTGGTGTCTGGGATGCTAGTGGTTGTGGTGATAGAAGGGGTGGGGGCGGTGGCGGGGGCGGCGACAGGGGCAGCGATGGCCAACGCCTCACAGGAGGTGGGAGGGGTGATGGCAGTGGTGCCCGTTTCGGTGGGTCTCATAGCGAACAGGTCCAGCCCTGGTGTAATGTCTGCACTCCCTTCGGTCGTAGCAAAAGGGTCTTCAGCAGGAGAAACAGGTGGAGTTGAAGGGTTAGGCGTGTTTTGATGAGAGAAGAAGGGAAGGAGGTGGAGGATCAGAACATGAATAGTAAATCTGTGAAGCAAGGTGCTCTTCATGAGAATTGGAAACAATGAAAGAACCAAGCACACAAACACACAACTGGAAAACTCATATATATATATATATATATATATATATATATATATGTAGAAATATATACAGTATATATATCTCCATCCATCCATTTTCTAATCCGCTTATCCTCACAAGGGTCGCGGGGGTGCTGGAGCCTATCCCAGCTGTCTTCGGGCAGTAGGCGGGGGACACTCTGAACCGGTTGCCAATTAATCGCAGGGCACACAGAGACGAACAACCATCCGCGCTCACACTCACACCTAGGGACAATTTCGAATGTTCAATCAGCCTGACATGCATGTTTTTGGAATGTGGGAGGAAACCGGAGTACCCGGAGAAAACCCACGCAGGCCCAGGGAGAACATGCAAACTCCACACAGGGAGGCCTGAGCTGGAATTAAACCCGGTACCTCTGGACTGTGAGGTCGACGCGCTAACCACTAGACCAGCGGGCCACCCACAATAAATCAATCAATCAATCAATAAATACCGGTAAAAAAATATTTTTTTGTCCTCTCTCTCTCTCGCAGCCCAGTGTTCAACTGTTTACTGCGTTGGCCTCACAGTGCAGAGGTGCAGGGTTCGATTCCTGTGTGGAGTTTGCATGTTCTCCTCCCGCGTGCGTGGGTTTTCTCCGGGTACTCCGGTTTCCGCCCACATTCCAAAAACGTGCATGGCAGGCTAATGCAACACTCTAAATTGTCCCTAGGTGTGGGTGTGAGCGCAAATGGTTATGTGTACCCTAAGGGTGGCTGTCAACAAGTTCAAGGTGTACGCCGCCTTCTGTCCGAAAACAGCTGGGATAGGCTCCACTACGCCCCGTGAACCTTGTGAGGATAAAGTGGTTCAGATAAGCCATGGAAGGATGGGTCTCTCTATCTATCTATCTATCTATCTATCTATCTATCTATCTATCTATCTATCTATCTATCTATCTATCTATCTATCTATCTATCTATCGACAAATAACAGTTTCATCATTCATTCATCATTCATTACAGCATGGGGAGACTCGTGGCCCCTGTGACAGTGTGGTCAACTACCACTGAGTGTCGGAATTTAGAGCGTGCTCCACGGTAACGCCATAGTTGGGTGCTCCAGCACTTACCAAGCTAATGAACGTATGTGGTCACTGTGACGACTTACTTTCATAATCACGTGCCATAATTAATAGCCTTGTTTGAAAATAGCACTTGCACATGTTAGTGAGGGGTGTGGTTTTGGTCAGTGACTGGGGGGAGGGGGAGGGAATTCATGAAGTGAGGTGAAGCGCCATTCAAATCTTGCTTGCGACCTACTCCAACTGTAAAGGGGTTTTCTATCATTTTCTATAGAGGGAAATTTTTACACTACAGGTACATTCAAAGAATAACCTACTCGTACTAGCACACGTACACAATTTGTGTGTACAGTCATACAGTTTAAATAATGTTCTTATCAGGGCTCCAGACTGCCGCTAAATGGTGGAATTTTGCCCCTAATATTTGAGACAGTGCAAGTAAATTTTTCATCTACTCACACATGTGTAACCATTGAATTTGCCGATTTCTTTCTTTTTATTATTCTTGAATACTTTTGGTTGCTGACAAACTACTGCTCCATACTTCAGCCCATTTACCAGAAGGATAATAAAAATGAGAGGAAATCTTAGCATTTACACAAGTCGATTTGAAGTGTGCGCCCCTAAAATTGCATGTTAGTGGCCACTGTGCGGCTAGTACAAGAGTTAATCTGGAGCCCTGATTAAACAAGAGGCAAGATAGTTTGCTAGTAGACAGTACAGTACTTGGACAACCTTTTGCACAAACATATACATGTACAGTCTATAATACAATACTGTGTACACTGTATCCATATATTAATGTACTTGCACTATTTTTTTCACCCACCAGATTCACCAAATGCATCAGTCGCGGGACCCGCAGCCACGGCGGCAGGACCATCTCCTGGGGAAGGTGCAAACGCATCTAGGATATCACACCAACACAAAACCAAACAACACATGGAGAAACAGATGGAATGGACAAAAAATGAGAGGTAAGTATTAGGGAAAGGCAAAGAATACAAGACGTATGCAGCCCAACAGTCTTTTTTTATTTATTTATTGCACCCTCTGATCTAAAAGAGGAGGAGAAATGTAAGGGGCTGCATAATGTTGTATTCATTGAGATGAAGCAAGTTGTCACAAGTTGCTTGTACTTGTGACAAGAGGGGCATGTTAAGTTCAGGGATGGGCAAGGTTCATTCTGTCTTTGACAAAGATACTACAACTGGTCAATGGATCTGACAGGAGGGAATGTGATGTTAGAGACTTTCGATTAGGCTACACCTCAGATTATTTTCTTTCACAAGAGGCGGGCATTTCGTCAGTACTGACAAATAACAAGAAACCTAAAAGCGCAAGCGTCGATTCAAGTAACGGCGGACCTCTCAGTCCGTCGCTGACAGACGCCCGTTTGGTTGACGACTGACAGAAACACCCTGGCCTGTCTCGCGTGTGTTTGCTCGTGCGCGTGAATACAGTGGGGTTGCTTGAGTGGACTGCAATGACTATATATGGAAACGGTTTGCACATCCTTGTACAGTAGGTGGCAGTATGCACCAAAGAGATGTTATCTGTCAATAAACAAAGTGAAGAGGGGGAGGAAGAAGAAGAAGACTCGTTCAGCCTGACAGATCATGGACTCTACCCTTTGCCACAATGCGGAGCGGAAATTTACAGATGACGGAAGTACGATTAAAAGAATGATGCAGGACTAATGATTACAGTTTGGTTCAAATAGGTATAATGACGAACTGATGATGACGGATGGGTGCCGAGGCCTCCTCCAACGAATGATGAATGACGGACCAGCAAAATACTGACACGCCCAACCCTGCTTTCGTGTTGACTGTAAACATCACATGACGGAGCCAATAATAGCTCAAGAAGATCGAGATGACAAAGACATGTTGCTCTTTGTATTTTGTTTCAGCTTAGTGTATCAATCCTCAAGGCTAGTGTGGTGTGACCGATCCATCTTCTTTAACAATTATTTGAATTTCTACTATCTTCTAATGATCTTTGAATGTTTTGAAATGGTTTGACTTCACGCTCGACCTCATATCTTTGGTAGTTTCAAATAATTTTGACTGTTCTACTGCCAACTTGGAATTTAACTACAAATAAGTTTTCTTTGTGATACTGTTTTTTTTTAGAAATCAGACATGATCATATTGATTTTAAGGATTTTTAAAAAAATCCAGAATAAAAGTCCATATTTGTTGAAAAAAAATCATCAAGGGTGCGAGCAAATGGGGCAAAGCAGCATATCTGAAAAGTGTGAGTCATAGGCCCCAGCACGCCGGTGACCCTTAGAAGTGGCTCAGAAACTGGATGGATGGATGTTCCATGCCTGCTGGAGTAATAGTTGTGCATTCTTCATTTCGCCAACAGGAGGACAAATAAAATCCCTGTCGTGACTCACATTTTTGGGATATACACATGGATGATTCAACGGTCGATGTTTGGTGGTCTGTGCAACAAGCTGAATGACAGAAGGGCATCATGTCAGCACATTTGTGCACAGAATCAGCAAACCATGAGATGTAAAGTATTGGATAAATGGTAGGGGTATATGTGACTTTTTTTGCTTTTATTTAACTAGAACGCCAGGTGGCCCAGGCATACATGGATAACGACAACAATGTAAGAAGGCAAGTGGTAGCTGAACACTGTGATGGGACATTGTGATTTTCTTGGAATTTTGAAGACTGTAATGTAATGTAAACATTTTATAGTTGATAGTAGAAATAAAGTGTTGCATATTTAATAACTATCATTAACATAAGCAGTGTCTTCACATTTTTTTTTCTTATCATACATGACTACATTGTTAAAGCCTTGTGCAGATGAGCCACCTGGCTGTCGACATTTTCAACTGACTAACCTCCAAAAAAGTCGATATCCCTAACTGAAGCGGTGGTGGGAGCTGCGACAGGCAGGGAGGTCGGTGCTGGCATGGTGGCAGCAGGAGCAGCGGTGGCTGCGGATGCAGCCACTGCAGAGGCCGCTGCAACATCAGTAGCAAGCTCTTTCTTTGCTTGGTTAGCCTCAGAAGCGATATTACTGGCAGCGGGAGTGGCTACATGGATAATGCCAACAATGCACAGGATGGCACACAGTCAAAACCCCAAAGGAGGAAAAAAAAGGAATTAGAAGTGGGGAACAGGAAGGGTTTTTTTTCTTGCAAAGATTATAATAAAGGGAACTCGGTAATCAGTGCTGTAATTGTTAAGATTCATAACATACTTGGGGAATGACATCACAAGATTACTCACCATCGGCCAAAAGATCTGCAACAACAAGAGACAGACAAAAAGTTGACCGTAGATGGATGACAACATGAACGTATAACAAGGACAGTCTTTGGAAATTGTTAATTAATGCAAAGCCAACATCACGAAAATTTCGTTTGTGACCAACACATGTATGAGCCCCTACACACGGGACCATATTTACTTACGTAATCACCGCGGGACATGACGTTGTGTTTTGCGTACAGGCGTGTCACTTCACAGACACATTACGTTCACATTAGTTAAGCGTTTATCAACAGTTTACTAGATTTGCCAATTCCATTAAGATCAAGACGACTCCTTTTTTGTTCTTTCATTCCAGGAACGTGAGCACAGGCAAGACCCGACGGATGAATTCTACAATCACCAGATTACAAGAACTGCAAATGTCTGTGTGTTCTTCGAGTTCGACTTTGTCTGCTAGGCTCAAATTTGTTGTTGTACATGCTGCAAGAACTTTCTCTCCAGTGCGCCTCTGAATATTTCCGCTGACCCACGTTGCTCCGCAACTCCAAATGTGGCCGCAAGGGCCACATTTTACTTTTGCAACTTCTTCTTGCCATTTCTTTTTTTTTTTTTAATGGTGATATAGCCTGGGGGGGTAGGGTGGGGACACTATTTATGATTTTTAAATCAAGCTCAGGAATTTTCTGATAGTATTTACTCACCTCCCCATCCAATTGTAGTAGAAGGTGCTGCCGTCCCACCAGCTGAGGACGAGGACATTGGATCTAGGTCCAACAGGAAGCCATCATCCAGGGCACTAGACCCAGAAAGAAAGAAAAAAAGAGCAGCAAGCAGCTCGATAGGTAGATCTTGTTAAAGATGTTAAAAAGAAAGAAACAAATAGAATGTAATAAAAGCATAAAATTCCATTCTCTTTCACTGGACATTTTGTGGTGTAAAAAATGCACCACAGAAAGAACCAGTTCACATCCAATCTGTTGCAGAATAAATTCAACCTGAAATAAATGTAATGGCACTTACCTGCTGGTGGTGGTTGTGGTGGGATTTACAGCTGTGGGTGTGACAGAGGGTGGTGGAGGTTTGACGGGCGGCCCGGGGCGAGCAGGGGGCCCCCTGGCGCCGGCGGGTGGTGCAGGTTTGGGTGGTGCAGTCGATGGGGCAGTAGTTGCTGAGCTGTTCGTCGCCACTGTGTCCTGTTTACAGACCACAACGTAAACAACATGGTTAAGTTAGGTGGCATTTTTGGATGCTAGTCAACATGTTCCGGTAATTCGCAATGAATGAAGGTGATGTGTACTTTGACTGTATTTCTAAATTCATTCTTTCTCACTGTGTATCCATACCGGGGTCTCGCTTAGTGGATTTAAGGCAAGGAAGTACACTTTGGAAACATTGTAAAAATTGTCCCTGCGCAGTAGAACAGGTGATTTGTCCACCGAGACGAAAAATAATGCTAACAATTATAAATGTAATACAAGAAACAGAATTAAACTTGCATATTAAATACAGCCTTATAATGTAACAAAACATTGTCATATACTTCATCCTCAGGACATTTTTGAAAATATTGAATATCTTAATATTTCAAGTGCAAAGGAACCCCATGTTTGTTTGTTTGTTTGTTTATTGAACATAAAACATATATACAGTAATAATTTTGAACATGAAAAGCGCAGCAATTAATGATATTAATAATGTCTTACCTTGGTGGGCGACCTGTCAAAACAATAATAGCATGCAAGTTAGAAAAAAGGCAGAGTGACATATTGCTAAAGTTATTGTCTGTGTTATTAGACAGGCAGAATTTCAAACACAATTCATTTCGGAATCATCTGTGATTGATGTCATCACATTGCAATGCTAACTCATTGCATTTTGGACCCATTTCCACTTCAACTCAGGATTTTCTTACACGGACAATTTGGACAACGTGACAGTTGTCCAGCCAGCCTGTTTTCCTTTGCAAAAGTGGAGACTGGGAGTGAGTGACACCGATTTAATGACGATTATACGCTTATTGACATGCCATTGGCTACACAGCACAATCCAATGCAGTTGCTATGTAATATTTTAACCTTTACAAGAATACTAAAAGTGTTCAAAAATATTAAAGAAGAAATAAAAACATTTTGCCAACATCACCTTGGATATCATTGGATTGTACAAGTTTACAAGCAGCTTTTATGAGTGTATAATTAAAAACAATCACAAAATATGGATTTCATTTTTTTGAAAATGTGTCCTGTTGAAGCACATTTTGAACATTACTTTTGTAAAGTATTGTTAGATCGATGGTATGACTTCTTCAGATGGATATGATAACTTTTATACTGTAAAGTCAAGCAACAGTGAGGGGTGGGAAATTAAAAAAAAATAGGGAATGGTATGAATTTAGTACTTCTGGTAACAGACAATACTTACTTATCCTCCCTGTATTGGATTGGGCAAAGATCACAAGAACATGAGGTTAAATATTTGGCCATCAAAAATGATCCAAGTAGTGAAATAGAAAGTTTAATTAAAGCCGCCATCAAAATTCTTTTGACGTGGATTCAACCTGTCATTGTGTTGATGTGCAAACCAGCTTCAAGTCAGCTACAATTGATCACTACTGTGTTATTACTCATTGTCTTATTTTATTTATTTATTTTACCATAATATCCAAGAAACACACAAACTTACGGCTTCTTCCCTTCCAATGTGTTGAGGTGGGTCTCAAGGGATTCTAAAAGACTTTCTGGAGCCTGCGGGGGTAAAACAATGGGGCACAGAGACAGAATACAACAATTCAGCTCGAGTTACGTTATTTGGAAATGATGTCATTTGTGTATAGTGTGTACAGTGTATGTGCTGCACATCATTGTACATTGTTAAGCATGAGTTAATTGCTTGAAAAACATGTATATGAACCAGATTTTCATGAAGCGGCAGAAAGGAAAATCAGGTTTCAATGCCATATTGCGCTTGTCAGTGCTGTTATTCCTCACGTTGTGCTTTGTATTTCATTTCGGATTTTGAACTGCTTTTTGATCATCACATGATTTTGGACGTATGTTTTCTGTGAATAGGATATTACCCCCTCCAATCTGTTTAGATTCTTCATAAGCATGATTAGATTCTCCTGTCCTGTTCATTTTCAGTTGGCGCAGCCCGACTTCTTTCCCGTGTCATCCAAATCGGCTCCTTGTCAAACTCTGCGTGAAACTCATCTGTCTCCGCTTGGTGATTAGTCGGTCGCAATTTGGCTTTAGTTGGTCTTCATCATCTTTTCTTTTTCTGCATGTTATCCCGTATGTGACGGTTCCTCATTTTTCACGGTTGTCCAAAAATAAATGAATGAATTTCAATTCCTGTCTTGTGAAGTGCCCCCCCGCCAACAGCTACAATCAGCCCAGTTGCCTCCATCACACTGAAAAACCTGACGCAATGTTCCAAACGGTCATGATGCATATGGAGGATAGGATAAGGAAATACAAATCCTATCCATGTTCCAATACCCAGACAATTTCATTACCATTAACACGAAAATGACTGAAAAAGGAAACTTCATAGGAGTACCACTAATAATATAATGTGTACTTTGGGGGCAAACACAGAATCTAGTAGCGATGCATGCAGGAGCCATGAAACTGAGAGAGAACTGCCTGTCATCTCCATGATAACACTCACCAAAGCCACATACGACTGCAAGTGATCCCAGATAGTTTAAGTGTCTACAGTTTGCACGTTATGTTTCCTTGAGTGAGAACACAATGTCAGAATAGAAAATGGCTCAAAGAATATAATGCACGCTGTCATCCAAAGAACCCTTTCAACACCGACTTCATCTTTTGAAAAGTCCACTCTAGATCTACAGCCGAAGAAGGTGTGACTCGTTTTTAACCCTTTCATGTACCCTGTAACCTGATAACATGAAAAGTCGTCCACTGCAGTAACCGCTGTCCCTGAAAGGGTTCAAGCAATTGTGCACACTGCCTTGGTGTGCATCTTTGAAAAACATATGGGGAGACAGACTGTGACAAACTTACTTGAGTGAGTTCGGGTATGTCATTTTTGTCTATTCCCACTTGCTGGAAAAAAAACACAAAACACAACATTTACCAGACAGCATGTACGACAGAAATGACTGCTCAGCAAGTCAGTGTAATGTGCACATCTGAATGTTACCTCTGCAATTTTGAAGAATTCAGATACCCGAGTCATGCGAGTCAGAAATCTCTTGTAGATCTCAAGTCCATCTTTACACTGGCTTCTCTTCATCTGGAAAAATTTCTCTAAAAGACACAGTTGTGGTGACATGAGAATACTATACATCCATCCATCCATTTTCTGATCCGCTTATCCTCACAAGGGTGGGGGGGGGGGGCTATCGTAGATGTCTTCGGGCAGTAGGCGAGGGACACCCTGAACCGGTTGCCAGCCAATCGCAGGGCACACGGAGACGAACAACCATCCGCGCTCACACTCACACCTCGGGACAATTTGGAGTGTTCAATCGGCCTGCCATGCATGTTTTTTGAATGTGTGAGGAAACTGGAGTACCCGGAGAAAACCCATGCAGGCCCGGGGACAAGAGGCAAACTCCACACAGGGAGGAGGGAGCTGGAATTGAACGCGGTACCTCTGCACTGTGAAGTCTAAGCGCTAACCACTGGCCCACCGGGCTGCCAGAATACTATACATGGACTGTAAATATTTGGTGGTGGTTTTCTCTTATTTGTCAACAATGAACTTGTGTTTATAAAACACAAAAATGGTAAACCTTCTGTCAGGATAGATTCTGGCTTCTGCTGTAGGTTGGAGATCCTGGCCAAGGATGAACCAGAAACAAGGAGGAAATTCTCTACAGGTACTCAATCACCGGTCCTCACCCGTAGATGATACTTAATGGGATATAGTTAAGCGACATTTGCTGACAAAGAAAATAAAGGTGAACAGAAATACTGTACCTAGTAGATTGATGATGCCGTCATTGTAGCAAGCATATAACTTGATCAGGTCTTTGAACAGGAGAAGAAAGCAGGCGTTTATCACCCCGTTGTTTAATTCTGGTTGGTGGACCTTTGGACAGAGTTACCATTGATGAAATGAAGTCATTATGCATTATATGATGTGACGGGTGAAGAAGATCAATACAAATAAGGTGCTGATGCCTGGCAGTTTGCTAAGTGTTCCCTTTCCTTCAAGTACACGTGACTTACATCAAAATCGAGCAATGCATCAATCTGACCCTGCAGGATAGGCATTCCTTTCAGCAGCTTCTCTACTGTCATGGTCCTCATTGCTCCTTCAGCTCTGTGAGGGGGAAAAGGAAAATAATAGATTCTACGTTAAAATAATTTGGAACTTTTTTAAAAAATGAGGATCTGAACTTGGGGGGTGCTCAGCCACCAAATCATCGGCAAATTAGTCAAAGCAATTTGTGGGAATGATAATAATTTGGTCAACACAGAGCCCCAACCATACACCACACCATCACTGGAGTGAAAACAATTCTCATAGAATAATATTCTCATTAAAGGTCCTTTGAAGCATTGATCACAATATGCCTCTACCAGAGGTGATTGCTCTAAGACTGCAAGGGACGCTCAGCTTCCCCTAAAATGTCAAAAAGTAAGTGATCAAATGTATGTGTGTGCATACAGTTGTGTGGACATGTCATTGACTAAATATGCGCTACAACGCGCTCAACTTTTGTTCCGAATCTGCTTCTTATTACTGGTTACGACGCGACTCTCTTCTCATTCATTCCCGCAGCTTCACTGTGCTTTAAACTGTGTGGACGCTGAGCGTCCACAGCGCGGACGCTGGGCGTCTAGAGAGTTCAGTGTAGGTTGTCCCAATGCATTGACCAATTCAGAGTATTGACCAATGTATCAAAACTCTCAACCAATTCCTTCTGTGAGGTTGAACAGTATTAAATAATGTTGAGGCCGAAGAGCAACACGGTATAGGGAGTTGGGTTTCATTGCTACTCATCATTAAAAAAAAGTCACCTTAAAAGCCTAAGACTCACTAACTTTCTTCAATAATTTATGAAGCAAGAAAATGACAGAAATGAGAAACTCTACCCTTTCTTGACTCGGACAAAATCGAAAGACATCTGTCTGTAGGCGAAGGACTTCTCATTGAGATAACGGCTGTAGCGTCTGATAAAGGTGGACATGTCATAGCCTGAGGAAGACACACACACACACACACACATTGATGTATGCCCAATAATACTGGGAGGGAGGGGGTGTCAGTACTGTAACTTAAAACAGCACAAAAAATGAAATAAATAAAACAAAACATTTTTTAACTAGGAGGCTTGTGTTCTATACTTGACATACTGCTAGACATAAAAGTGTGCTACACTTCATAAGAGAGATTCAATTGTGACAATATGTTAGCGTAAGTATTAATTTATCCAGCGTGTGGTCAATTCAAGTTCATGTAGAACACTGAATTCAAAATGCAATTGGAGGATCAATGAACAGGAAGCTGAGAAACACCTACCATGGGAGCCTGTTTTGTCCAGAAAGTTGGCAAGGTTGAACAAAGAATTCCTCGATGAAAGGAACTGCAGAAATTTCTGAAAAAGCACACTCGCATCATCAGCACAAAGTACAAGGGCGTGTGGTTAACTTAAATGCACCTAACACATCTTACACTGAATTAACTTTGCAGTGAACAGACCATCCCAACAGGGGCAAATCCGCAATACGGATGGATTTTTTTTTTAACAGAATTTACTCCTCATACATGCTTTCAAAACATCCGTAAACTTATTGAATTGAGAAGCTCATGACAGCTTTGGAGTATTTGGTCATTTTAAAAATTCTGAATTCAGTAAATGACGGGAACTGATCTTACTGCCCAGATGAGGTGAAAATCACCTGATCGGCCCCGATTTACCGTGATCGGATCAGGACATCCCGACTTTTATTGTTTCTCCTGCCTAAAAAGATCATCAGCGACTGTATGTAAGCGTGCATAACAGTAAGTATACTGCAAACTCAAACCACAATTACTGTTTTTATGTTATCAAATAATTATTTTCAAATGTGTTTGTTTTTATATGTCAGATTTTTACTTTATGTACAATTTTTAAGTCGATACTATTGACTATTTATTGACCGGTATCAAGTGTTGAAAATGGTTCGATCTTTTTGACAATGCAATGTGAATTGCACAACTAATACTGTCGCTAGTCATCACTGTAATGAAATTCGTACTCGTCCTTGGCCCAGCGGTCAATTGATTGGGTGAGGGCTGGTTCATTTGCATGAAACAGTCTAGTTTCAGGATGTCAAGTGCCCTGGAATTTTTGATCCTCGGGGTATTTCGACAAAAACACAAATCTTGATTTAAGACACTTGTTTTAAATTGTTGGGTGGTGGGGGGCAAACAGTATTTCTCCTCTTTCTCCAGAATTAGTGGGCACAAAGATTTTTCCTACTCCCTTGAACTTAATAATTGTGTTGAATGATGACTGATTTCTCTTTCCTTTTTACTATTTTACTTACCTTACTTTCTGTCAAATTATTACTGTATATGTTTTATGTTTAATAAACAAACTAAACGAAAAACAAAACGAAAACGAAACATTAATAAGATTATGGGCATGATGCACAATAGGTTTGCGCATGCAAAAACTGGTGCAAACTTGATTGCACATACAAACAAATGTAGAAGCAGATCAACTAATCAGGCTCAACCAGATTGCACTCATTGTTGGAGGAATCTGATGATATGTACAGTATTACACTTGCTGATTTTGCATCTTGAAATACACATCTGAAAGGCAAGGGAAAACCAGCATGCAAAATAGTGCCAGAATAGCACACAGCAAACATTTTTTAAGACCAAAAATGATCCCCGAATGTACAAAACTGCCACACGGTTAATTTTGCACATATACTGTATGTCAAATAGAGTGATGTGTTTATGTGTTGGAAACTGATTTAGCATCTTTCAGTCTGGCGTTCTAAAAGGCTGGTGCAAATAGCATTGCCGTGTGCATGATGCTCAGGTTCAGGCAAAATGAAAGGCGATGGGCTGGACAGATCTTTTCTTCTTGTTTAAACATTTTTGAAATGCCAGAAACAAATATGGTGACATATTGCCTCCAAATTTGGAGCGTCTGAATGATCTAAGAAAGGAGTCATGCAATATCGCATGACAAATCTCCTTTAACTCTCCAATTGCCGATGTCTAGGTCATTTCAGGGCACAGTAACATTTGCTTCTCACGTCTCCCAGAGCAATTTTCTGGGTGTTCTGCCCAGGTTTTAAATGCAATAAGCATTGGTTGTTTACTTGGGCTGAGTTACAAATTATTTGATCGATCCATTTATTTGTTTGTTTTCATTTTGCACCTGCGGCTTTCACCCAAATGCTTCATGGTAAAAGCAACAGAAAGTAGAAAAATCTCTTTTAAAAAAGCAGTGGTGGAGAAAAGTGTTTTTTCTTTTTTTTAATAACATCTGCTGCCAACAGTGCATAAAATCTGTTAGAATGCATGGCCAAGCAATTTAGCCTCTCCTATTTAGGATCTTACTAAATGAGGCCATTTTTTTCTGAGCCTGGACGGTGCATGTGTGTGTTGTCACCTCATTGCCGTGCACCATGAGGTGGTGTGTAGTAATCAGGGCCTTGAAAACCACCACCCAACTGGCATTGCCCGCCCTCTCTATCAGTGTATCGGCCATCTGAGGGACGTTCACACTGGTGTCCTGGGAGGCCTGGATCAGATCTGGGAAGAAGAGAAGAGAGGAGTTTTGAAGACAAATAGAGCAGCTGAAAAGCTTTTATTCAAATCCAGACAGCAAGGAACACATGCAGTGAGTGATTTTGATGAGAAGATAGAAGATGTTATTATTTTATAGCCATTTAACGGCTGCTTAAATGGGATACTCAATCTTGTATGCACCAATACACATGTGCTTGATGACCTTTCCTTCCCTGCCAACATTTCCGAAATAACTCAGTTATGAGATCCTGAGGTTGACTCTCCCTTGAAAGATCTTGATGAAGCGTTTACTTGTCTTCGCCTCTCCTCTCGTGATCGAGTTTTCTCTGAGTACTCTGGTTTCTTCCTCCATCCCCAAAACAGTCTCCTTAGGTTAAAACGCTAAATGGTGTCAATGTGAGTGCCATTGATTGTTTGTCCTGTGATTGACTGGTGACTTGTCAAGTGTTCATACCACCTCTCGCACAAAGTAATGTGGGACTGACTTGCAGTTACCCACAATGTTGATGAGCACAGAATTGATTGGGAGGTGCTATTTTTCATAACTTTTTTGGTATTTGTTTTTAATTATTAATTTGCTGCTTGCTGTTTTTACCTTGAACTGCTGCAACACTTTGTATTTCCTCTGCGGGGATCAATGAAGAATTACTCAGTTTTCTTCAGAGCACACGCGCCAGTACATTTAAGAGAATTCGCAATCTGACGCAATCTATGTTAACAACTCAAGTCAGTGCTGCATTATTTGCACAATTCTGATGTATTTGGATGAGCCCTGCACAACCACTGCCTGATGGGATTTAATCTGGCTGTTGCTCTGTTCATTTATGAAACATATCATTACCATCTGCAGAGGGACAATGGGAGACTGCACTGCAGAAAGCATCAAAACGTGCCTTACCACACGCTCCATTATTAAGTTGAGCATTTTCACTTAATATTTAGGGGCGAAATAGACATCTATCACACTTGCTGTGTGAAGCTGCACTAACTTGCAAGTCACTCATTTGAAAATCTGAAACATTTTGTCAAGAAAATCTTTTGATGTACTGTATTCAGGACCACGAGTGCAATCTTTGTTTGTTTGTTTTGTTTTTTAAGTACAGAAACTCCACGAGGGCTGGCAATGCTCCATTTCAAATTGAGGATTCCTAAAGTGGGTGGCATGGCGGTCGAATGGTTAGCAAGTCGCCCTCATAATGCAGAGATGCAGGGTTCAATTCCGCCTGCGGCCTTCCTGTGTGAAGTTTGCTTGTTCTCCCCGTGCCTGCATGGGTTTTCTCCGGGTACTCCAGTTTCCTCCCACATTCCAAAAACGTGCATGACAGGCTGATTGTGCACTCCAAATTGTCCCTAGGTGTGAGTGTGAGCGCGGATGGTTGTTCGTCTCTGTGTGCCCTGCGATTGGCTGGCAACCGGTTCAGGGTGTCCCCCGCCTAACGGTTCAGGGTGTCCCCCGCCTACTGCCCGAAGACAGCTGGGATGGGATCTAGTACGCCCTTGACCCTCGTGAGGGTAAGCGATTAGAAAATGGATGGGTAGAGGGATTCTCAAAGTGTGGTAGGGGTACCATTAGTGGTACATGCGGGGTTAGTGTAGGCGTAGGCAATTCATTTAGCAAAGGGGCCACATGGGAAATTGGAATGCTTGTCGAGGACCAAGCCAACATGCAAATCTCAACTTTGTCCATATTATTTTTCATGTGTATAGAAAATGCTTATTTAATGAATTGCTACATGTGCAGCTATAGTACGTATTGTTATAATTAGGCAACACATTTTAAACAAAATTTAAGCAGTTACTACAATTACATCTTGAGACTTGAACGATTCATTGCGTGCACCAACCGTAAACTCATATAAGCCGTTCCTAGTCAGGATTGCCAAATACTGCACACAGGTGAGTAGAAAGTATCCAATTATTCACCGTGATATATCATGATATAGTGTTGATTAGAACACACCTAATACGGACCGTACATGAAACTGTGGACAGTGTTCAGGCCAAATCGTCTTGTTCCTCCTTTGTACTTAGGAAGCCACTGGTACTTAGAAAACCATTTCTTCCAGATGTATGAATACAAAGTGTTATAAATAAGTTAACCCATCAATTATCAGTGCAAATATTTATCCAGTCATCCAATTTGTTCCGATCATCCTGCTCAGTTTCACAAGTAAACTGGAGCAAAGCCATTTTATAGGCCGTATGCAGGACCGTGGTTGTTGCAAACAAAATATGTTCAAGGTCACTTTTTCGTCAAGCCTACAAATCGACCACGTAGCTTTCAGCATGCAGCGATGATGGTTTTACGTCCTGTCTTCTGTAGTGAAGCTGCAAATAGACACTGATACTACACACAGAATAGGCCCACCAGGCCTGATGAGTCAGCAGCCTGCATCGTCTCACATACTTCTTCTGTGTGTGTGTGTGTGTGTGTGTGTGTGTGTGTGTGTGTGTGTGTGTGTGTGTGTGTGTGTGTGTGTGTGTGTTTGTGTGGGCGTGTCACTCTTTACTTCCCACTGTGGCTGGGACACTGTGGCACTGATTATTCCACCACTAAAGCCCAATGGCTGCATAAACCTGTGCCACGCCTTCTTTATGAGCAGAGCACACGAGGTGTTGCTCGATCCTGGCATTTTGATTGGTCGGCTAGATACACTATATGTACTGTAATTGATATTGAATGATAATGCTCCTTTAAGGCCATGTCCACAAGGAAACAGAGCCAGCATTGTTAGTCAAAAGAAGAAGAAGCATCAGCAAAGAAGAGTTAGACAATGGCCATATTTCAAAATCATGGTGGAAAGAAGGTTTTGTTTGGATGGATGACGAGGTGGACCTTTTGCTTCGGGTCATCATCACACAGTTGGAGATGGGTGAGTAAAATATGAGGTGATGAGACTTTCCTTCAAATTGTGCTAAAATGGATTCACTGCTCAAACTGTGCTTCAGTGAAAGCAACACTAAGGACATAAAATGGACCAAAAAAAAGTCAAAACAACCCATGTCACAAATTTCCTCACTCTTATCTTTCAGCAGTAATCCTAAAATAAATATGATACTGATCAATGTAATTGTTTAAAAAAGACTCATTTAAATCGACAAAGTTGCCCTAAAACGTTGTTTTCTTTTTCCCATCAAGTACCCATGTTGGATGTGTGTGTCTTAACAGGACTTTTGAACAGAAACAACAAAAGTACACAGGGCAGGGACTCAGTCATACATTTTTTAATTAAAAAATTATCAACTAGTTCTCTACAATATAAGGTCCTCTTCATGCTCACTGCTCTTTTTTCCTATAACTCATTCTGGAAGCTGGAAGAAATACGTATTTGCAAGCCACTTCCTCCATCCATCCATTTTCCGATCCGCTTATCATTACAAGGCTCTCACAATCACACCCAAGGACAATTTAGAGTGCTCCGTTAACCTGCCATGCATGTTTTTGGAAAGCGGGAGGAAACCGGAGTACCCGGAGAAAACCCACGCAGGCACAGGAAGAACATGCAAACTTCACACAGGAGGGCCGGAGCCAGAGTCGAACCCTGCACCTCTGCACTGTGAGGCCGACATACTAACCACTGTGATTGTGAGCGCGAATGGTTGTTCGTCTATGTGTGCCCTGCGATTGGTTGTCAACCGGTTCAGGGTGTCCCCCGCCTACTGCCCGAAGACAGCTGGGATAGGCTCCAGCACGCCAGTGACATGATCATAATTTATAGAACTGTTTCTTCAATTTGCAAGAAATACACTGGCTGGTGATAATACGGTCAGGTATCTGTGTAATTACTCATACCTTTTTTTTTCCTCCCTACAATATTTATTAATGTTCAATTCTATGAGAAGTGGAGAGACCAAACGTTTCATCGTGTTGTGACTGGTTGTGTTTTGGTTAGGGCCCTTTACAGTATGTTGTTACCTTTATTCTGTCTCTGGTTTTACTTTGTATTTTTGTACATAAATACTCAGTTTTTCCGCTTTCGTTTCCTGTCAACGTCTGGGTCCAAATTCTGCTCTTTGTGTGAGACACGCGAATTGTAGGGTGAGCCCATCCAGTGACAGGCGGAGGCAGTCAACTGCAGATAACTATAATAGTAACATCTACACAGATCAATTACAATCACGTTGTCCATAGCAATAGTCTGAACACACAGCTGCAGCACTGAGTGTGATTTCACTCTAGAAATATAAGAAAATAACGCAAAAATACACACATAAGATAAGAAAAAGATAAGAAAACCTTTATTAGTCTCGCAATGGAGAAATTCCCAATTCACAGCAGCAAAGTTATCAAAGGAAGAAGTAGAACAACAAAATATAGGAGCTGCTGGAAAGGCAGCCACTCTCGCGGCGCCATTTTGAAGTCAAAATAACAAAAATAACACAACACAACACATAGGACACAGACAGTCGTGCAATCTTCACCACTTTTCTGCATACATTTTGTTGTCTGAAGCAGTTATAGATGAAAGAGGAGAGGATCAAAGTGTCCTTTCACCAGTGGATCAGAGACGTCATGCTGAAAATGTGCACACGTCTGCTACAAGCTAAGTTTTGAAAGCAAACACGAAGCTGTAGCGTCCAGTGACGAAAAGAGATTCGTTCACTTCTCCTGTCCCACGTAATCCGCTTCAAACTCCAAGCCGCGACTCCCAGTTCCAAATCCGCATCGGCACTCCGCGCTAACGCTCCTTTCTTCTCATCGTCGGCTCCTCAAGACTTACATCCATCCAGACGCAGACCGTTCAACAGCACCCATCTCTCCGCTGAACAAAGCGGGGCTGTGAAAAATGCTGCCCATTCCAGGCGCAACCACCAAGCACAGAGTCTCCTCCTTGATGAATGTTGTGGCCAAAAAATGCTGAAATCATTTCCACACGATGTAACAACAAACACAAAGTGACAAAACAAACACAAAAACAACAAAAAAAAAGCAAGGCTCATGAGAGCACTTGCTGACGGCTGCCTACTCAGGCGCCATCTTGACATATTCCACTTATTGCACTTCGTTAGTTAAATACATTGAAAAGCTAAAGCTGTACAACAAAGAAGAATGCGAAAGAATTCCACGTACAGCGCTTTAACAATTAGTGTCTCTTCAGTTCCTAAATGTTTATTGAATGTTGCTACAAGAAAAGATTACTTAACACATGACATGACCCTGTTCAGCTTTTTCGGCCATAAAATTCTAATTTAATGATTATTTGCTAAAAACAAAGCCCATCAGATTTAGCATTAAATCTATTTTCTAAAAATGGGAGCAAATCCATCCTGACGATGAGAGAAGTTGATATCCACGTCCAGTATATGGGTTTAGGTTCGATGCGACAAGAGCAAAACTTGGCACTTACGAATGGAAGATCCGTGCGGATGCTGCAGTATTACTGGAGCTGGCATCATCAAAAGGAAAGAATGGCAGACTTGAAGGTTTTGCTTGATGGAGGACAAGTTTTACAGACTTCTGCTAAGTGCTTTGGATTGGATACGACACTGACGTTATTGATTTGGCTGAATATGCACAACCACTTTGCTTCCTTTATTGATAAACCTGAAGCAATAATCCATCTGTTGTGCCCATGATATTTGGAGTGGGACAACACTGGGTAGGATTTTCATTTCTACTTTGTTAGGATTTCTGCCTGCAGACATAAAAAAATGAATAAATAAAAATAATCAATAAAAAACTTTTTCTGACTAATTTTATTTGGCGGTTCTGACGGAGCTGACGTTGATAGTTCAGATTTTTTTCTTACATCTATTTGCACAAGATCTTTTGGGCTTGCTTGTTTGTTTATTACACACTGCATATATTTGTCATGTAGATGATATATAATCAAAACACACACCTGTTCAAATGTCAGCATTCTGTGATCAGACCATAACACATTTTCCAACTTGTGGTTTTTTAAAAGATTTATTTAAATTCTATTTTTAGTCCAGCCCGGTAGTCCAGTGGTTAGCAAGTCAACTTCACAGCGCAGAGGTGCCGGGTTCAATTCCAACTCCGGCCTCCCTGTGTAGAGTTTGCATGTTCTCCCCGGGCCTGCGTGGGTTTTCTCCGGGTCCTCCGGTTTCCTCCCACATTCCAAAAATGTGCCTGGCAGGCTGATTGAACACTCTAAATTGTCCCTAGGTGTGAGTGTGGGCGTGGATGGTTGTTCGTCTCTGTGTGCCCTGCGATTGGCTGGCGACCGATTCAGGGTGTCCCCCACCTACTGCCCGAAGACAGCTGGGATAGGCTCCAGCACCCCCCACGAGGATAAAGCGGTTTGAAAAATGAATGAATGAATGAATGAATATTTTTAGTCCACCACTTATTGCTAACATGTAGGACATTTTTTAGTATGACTGTATCATTCATGTTTTGCAAATAGTACAATGTCGGGCGTTTCACTTGTTCTTCTGTTTCCTACATGTCTTCCGGTCATCTGCTGCCATTTTGCGCCACACAAAGCCATCTACATGGACAAGATGGGATTACGTTGTGCGAATGGTTAAATATGTATCTGGTGTAAACATCGCATTAGACTCATCCAATTGCACTTTTGTGGATCGTCTTTTATGCACTGCAGAGTCTTTCCATATTGTACTGTACCCACAATGTTGGCAGCATAAAATTGTTGAAAATGTCAATTGGACTCTATTATAGAAAGTCTTCAACCATTTGCTGAATGGCAGTTTCATCATTTAACAAGACCACTTTCCTTTGTTAGTAGCAGCCAAGTAATTGAACATTACTCTCTATGTTAGCAGATGTGTTCTGAATGGGCCAGTCACTGTGCTTTGATAGGAGATCTTTTTTGGAATGCGGTACAGTTGTGTATTCCTTCACAGATGTGATGCAAGATCCTGGTGCTATTTGCACTGACACTGGCAAGAACATAAACACTAATACACACTGGGAAGTGCATCACAGATGAATGACCAGTGACAACTTAACCATGTATCATAATTTTAGAATGACAGTTAATCATTATTATAACAAGTGCAAAACATATATTTGCTAACTTTAAGCAAGGTACGAGCAATATCGTCCTCACATTTTGACACTGATTTACATATTGCACAAGTATTTGCAGTGGCAACAAATATGTATGTATGTTCAGTTCATCACAGGTGCAAACTTCCACCACAACAAATTGCTGCGGATTATATGGACAACACAGCTCATGAGTCATACACGCACATACAGGGCCCAAAACAGAGATCAATACACGAACATCAACAGTGCATATTAGAGTACAGTACAATGTTGTAGGTACAAACACATCCGAAAGCAACATTGAAAGATGTGCTAATGGTTCTGGATATGCGAGAGCAGTGGGGGAGGAGGGGCGGTGATACAAGTCATGCCACATGAGTGATGCTTTGGTGAGTTACACATGAATGGACCATGAAAGTACACTATTTATAGCACCTCTCACCCTCAAGCAACACACAGGCAAGGGAAAAAAAACACCCAGAATGCACTGTGCCCCACTGCCAATGTGGTGTGCCAGCGAAACAACAGAGGAGGTTGGAAATGACATCTTAGGAAGAAGCTCAATTCTACAGGAGACGGATGCTGATGACTACACAAACTCAATAAAGAAATCCTGAGATCATAAAATAGGGATGGCTCAGGATCACATCACAACCAAGCTTGACTCTACCTAGCAGAAAACTGATAGAATGAATCTGAACCTACGCTGTGGTGAATAGATGCGTCAACATCTACTGTATGCGTAGACTACGGATGGGGTACATAGTAAACAATTAATCAAGTAAGTACGTCATAAGAATTCTGTCAATTGTGTGCAACTGACTCTTAAATCATGGCTTGAAGCAACTGAGACCAAACGGAGTGTACTCCTGGTTCGGTTTGAACGAGTTAAGTTAGTGCTGCATGGCAATTTCATGTTCGTCAGAGGGAGTTGTAAATGAGCAGACTACACCTTGTTTGTTGAAAAGATGGCAAGGTCAACATCGACTGTATGTCTACGTAATGCATACCAGCTTGAGCTGCGGGGGTTGTACATTTACAAAACCTCACTTCCCCTGCCTTCAAATCGAGTCCTGGCAACTGAGCTGGTGGCCCAGGTTTGGTCAAGGCTTTTACACCTCAGCAATGAGCTCTCTAGGCTCCCAAGGCAGAGACATGGGTGACGGCGCCGGTTTGATCCCCAAGTGGGTGGACGCCACAAGAGTAAAACCACCACCACATCAAGACTAGGGCTGATTATAATAAACAAGTAGTCACTTGTGTGTGAAGTCCTTGTTGGTTCTTTGTCTTTGTTGCTTCTGTATTTTTGATTCCACATGCCTTTGTTTTATTTGGGGAAAATAAATGCATTTTGTTTGAGTATATGCTGCACTCTTGCCTTGCCTCCCTGCATCTCTGAACCTGGGTCCACCTTTTGCCGCAGCCACAACAACCCGCAACCCGTAACAGAATAAGCCAACAAAGACTGAAAGAAAACTGGGGCGTCATTTAGAAAAGAGTGCGTAGAACGGATTATCAATTAGTTCGTACAACTGAAATTTAGAATGTGTAAAAGTACCAAAAATCCGCGTTTATCAAACACATGCCGTACTCAAACCAGGAAGTGACATGTTGATAAATACCATAAGTTCTAAACTGCCACATTCGTGCACATCTAACCTCATTTTGTCATGTTTCGGTTTGTGACCAACAGGTGGCACTGTGGGGCTTTTCCCTGCAGCTGCACACCTGTTGGTCGTTCGGTAATTAGTGGCTTTAAAAGGACTCCCAGCCCGAGCACTCATGGTCGAGTCATTGTTGCTGTTGGCTACTGTCATGTTTGTTTGTTGCTGTTTGCTGCTGTCATGTTTGTTCTGGTCATGTTTCTGTTGTTGATAGTTGTTTGCTTCAGTTATGGTTTTTGTTTGATACTTTGGACTTTGTTTGTTTAGGATTTAGTTTTCTGTGTTTTATCAATACACTTCTTCAAATACACCCTGTTCCTCCCTCTTGCCTGCTTTTTGGGTCCACCACCACCTTGCTTCGTGACACATTTGCCTTGAGAAACACCCCCAATTGACCGTCTACAGTAGCAGCGATCCTTTGGCCCACAGACGATAATGATCTCAAATTAACTTGAGAAAGACAATCAAATTATTTGGACATGCATATTTTAAGATGGGGATATGTAACGTCACTATTGTATACACGCAGCTATCCTGCCTCAGTTTCTTATTGGAGGCGCACCCCCACAGAAATACAGGTACAGTATTCTGTAGAATGAATGAATCATGCGTGAATTAATTCCTCCAGCCCACTTACTGTGCATCGTAGATGATCTGTATCTATAATACTTGGCCACAACGACATGATGCACTGTTTATTCACTTATTTATGACTGCATAACACAGAATGTATAGGTCAGGTGAAGGAACCATCACATTGTGACTATGATTAAAATCGTTGCTCTAAAAAATACTATGAATCAAATACAGATGTGGAAAACCTTTTTTTGTATAACAAATACAATTAACTGTATGAAAAGGAAAACTTTGCCAAAGTTGATCAAATGTAGTCACTCTGAACAGGTTCATGAGCATTCAGAATTGCTCACCCGTGTCACATTAAGGGTAAAGCGACATCAATAATGTAGTGTGAATACCTTTTCAATTACACAAGTAGCTTTCAGACTACATTTCGAAATGGGCTGAAGAAGTCACTGCAAGGAGAAGGAGCGAGGAGTAACAAGAGGAGATAACGGTTGTAGTGTATATCAGCGAGACACTGCTCTGAGCTCATTAATCTGGAGACACGGTGTTGGGAGAATAGTCAACACCCACACGGTATTCGACAGTACAGAGAAACAGTTGGAAGCGCACTCGACACAGACCAACCTCTTCTCGCATTTCTTTGGTCGCTGTAATGATGACGGAGTGGAAGAGAAGAAATCCAAAGAAACAGCTAAAAAAAATAGCTCGAAGATGCTGATAAGACCTGAGTGATTTAAAAAGAAAAAAAAGACACAAAAGGTCTAATCATTATGGCCTGTAAAAAGTAGAGATATGTTTACCCACATTTGATCATTGTGGAATACACTGATTATAATACCTCAAAAAAGAAATCCAACAAAGGATCGATGAGATTCCATCCATTTTTGATACCGCTTGTCCCCACTAGGGTGACAGTGATCTGGAAAGTATCCCAGGTGACTTTGGCCAAGAGGAGGTATACACCCTGGACTGGTAGCCAGCCAACAGTAGTATGGCCATCCATTCATCCATTTTCCAATCTGCTTTATCCTCCCAAGGGTCGCGGAGATGCTGGAGCTTATCCCAGCTGTCTTCGGGCAGTAGGCGGGGGACACCCTGAACTAGTCACCAGCCAATCGCTGGGGTCACATAGACAAACATTTGCACTCACAATCACACCTAGGGACCATTTAAGATAAGATAAGATAAGATAAGATATCCTTTATTAGTCCCACACTGGGGAAAATTACAATTTCGAGTGTTCAATCAGCCTTCCATACATGTTGTTGGAATGTGGGAGGAAGCAGGACAACCCGGAGAAAACCCACACAGGCACGGGGAGAACATGCAAACTCCACAAAGGGAGGCCGGAGCCGGGATAGAACCCACAACCTCTGCACTGTGAGATTGACGCGCTAACCACTCGAGCACCGAGCCGCCACCCCTCAGCACTATACATGACAATATACATGACAGTACATTATATGACAACAACAGTCTGGCATTCCACTCAATAGCCACTGGTCAGTGCAAGGGAAGGAGGGCCCAGTCAAATAAATGGCAACACATCCATTCCTACCAAGGAGTCTTGCATTAAAGTTAACCACGAGGACTGCGGGCACCCTGTTTTGGCGAATACAAGACTATACACAAAGATGACTTATCAACGCTCACAATATGGCTCCCTTTCCGCATCAATACCTTGAAATGGGCCAGCATAGGTACCCTTGAAGTGTTATTTGTAGAAGTGTGCTGATCACCGTTAGACATATCCACCCACGCCAAAAAAGAACAAATAAATAAATATAAATAAAAATTGCCAATGGGATGATTACATGAGTAATTTATAGAATAATCAATAGGATAATTTATTCTGAAAAGATATGTCATTGACAGCCCTATAAGACTTGAATGAATAATGAATGATAGAAATGAACAGAATTTCTATGCAAGATGTTGTGAATAATTATCCCTTTGACATTCCCTCTCTCAGTCCATACTGTTTCTGTTGGTGCATCACCTGACAGCGAAGCCCACAAACAGCAGAGAAGGTTGGAACAGAGTGACTGTTGGCCTATCCCTCAGTGTGCTCGAGTCTAAACAGGTGTCAAATTGCTCTGCTTTTCAAGCAGTTTGTATGCCTGTACAGTATCTAATTGTGCATTCAAGGCAACTTGACTTTTCGGTCTTCTACTGGTGATGAAGGGTGTCATTGCAGCAAAAACGGATTCACAATTATATAATCAAGAATTTTATGGAGAACCAGAGAGCTACACTCAATAACAATAGACCGAACTGGAAACCAGTTAGGCCCTGGTTCCCGTACAAACTTTAACTAAATCCAGAACTAGACTAGCAGTATTTAATTTAATCCAGACCAATCAAATTGCAATCTGAGATGCTATTTAACTTGTGATTTACTAGTTGCAGACTTCAGTCTCACACAGAGATAATCAGATGGTACAAACCTGAGGGTGCTCTGAAAACCTGGGGTGGAATATTTCTATTAGAAATTTTTGCTGTCGCTGTGAACGTGCGAGGGTGTGTGTGTGTGTGTGTGTGTGTGTGTGTGTGTGTGTGTGTGTGTGTGTGTGTGTGTGTCTAAGAAAGCAATTTCAATAAATTGTGGATGAATCCTCGTATAGGAAACTGAACATGTTTTGTTGAGGTCGGTCCCAAATTAGAGAGGACAGTGAAGATAAATGCTGATGTTCGGCAAATAACATTAATATTACAGATAAATTTCAGAATCCTTGACTGTGTATTTGTCAAGGTGGGTAGAATTGAACAAGAATCAGTAATGACACAATGGTTGTTCTCCAAAACAAAGCCAATGCATCTTTCATCATGCCCTTTAATGAAACAAGTTAAAAAGGATTTTTCTTTGTTTAAATACCAATTGATGAATCCATGCAACCATTAGCATCATCATTTTTTACACAGATGAGCTGGGGCCTATCCCAGTTGTGTTTGGCCTTGAAGTAAACAGGTCGCCAAACAACCATTAACACCGAATGAGAATTTTGGGTCTTGAATGAACCTACCATGCATTTTTTGGAATGTCGGAGGGCACCAGAATACCTGCAGAAAATGCACACAGTCATGGGGAGAACGTGCAGACCCTACACAGGAAGGCCGGAGCCCAGATATGAACCCATGATCTCAGTACTGAGAGGCAGATGTAATAATCACGTTCCACCATGCTGCCTTATGAATCCAGGATACAAATACAGTGTCTTACAAAAAAAAAAAAACTGCTTCCTGGTTTCTTTTTTACATATTCATCACACTGAAATGTTCAAGCTACCTGTCCCAGTGTGAAAAAGTCATTGCCCCCTTTGTAAAATTATGTGTTAACTAAGCTTAACCACAGTTTTTGTACAGCTGAGTTGAGTTTCTCTGGCCACACCCAGGCCAGGCCAGCAATCCAAGGTCAGAGCTGTTATCCACAAACGGAAAAAAAGTGTAAAGAGTGGTAAAGCTTTCAAGGAGCTATCGGCCAATCATAAATTACTGCAAGAATGCAATTAGAACTTGTCCAAGAGGTCACAGAAGAACTCTGAATGGCATACAAAACTGCAGGCCTTACTGAGCACTGAACCATAAGAAGGACACAGTGCAAAAATGGCCTCCATGAGAGAATTTTGAGTCAAAAAACCCACCAAAAAGAACAAAAAGGTCCATCGGATCCCTGAGACTTTTTGGGGGGAAAAACAGACTGATACGACAAAACTTGAACTATTTGAATGTTGTACAGCCAGTTTCATTTTACATAAAAGAGCACAGCATTTGATAAAAACAAAATATTGCCTACAGTAATACATGGTGGTGGCATTGTGATGTTCTCAAATGCTACTTCAGGACCTGGACAACTTGCTGCATCTACTGGCAGAAACCATTCTGCTGTCCACCAGAAAATCCTGCATACCAATGTCAGACCATCGTTTCATGCCCTGAGGCTCAAGGAAAGCACTATATGCAGCAGAGAAATGACCCATAAAAATGACAAGGTCAAAAAGCAAGTCCAACCTCTGAGGGTATCAAACAAACCAATGTGAAGGTTTTGGATGACAAAGAATGTCAGGCCATCAGTTCGTGCCCTCAAGATCAAACAAAGCACTATGCAGCAGGAAAATGATGTGGAACATAACAGCAAGTCCAACCTCTGAAGGGATCAAACAAACCAAAATGAAGGTTTTGGATGACCCAGTCGAATTCCAGACTTGAATCCAATTGTGATGCAATGTGTCACGTTAGGCCTTTTGGAACATAAGTACGGTAGATAGAAGGGTTTGGGCTTGGCCGTTGTGTCGCTGTGATCTTTTTCCGGACCGTACTTACTATCTATCTGCATCCTGGTCTAGTTGGAACCAGTTAACACCATGTCACACACTGCCATATGGGCTAGGCAGAGCCCCCCTACTATGTTGGGGCGGCTCAGGGAGTGTAAAGAATAGGAGCCATTTTGGACAGATTAGACCTTCTTCCGCATCGGAGAAATAAGGCTCCACTGCGTGGTACCAGTCTTTCTGCCATTCATTGACTAGTTTAACCGAGAATTTTCAGTCTTCTGGTAGTTACTGTTAGTTTAGTATTGTGACCATTAAAGATCATAGACAGGTGAAGGTTTCCACAGAACTTTTCGTATGGGAGGGTCCTTCCTACATTCCGCCTTTTTTGGACATTGGATTCATGATTTCAGCATTAGATGGTGCTGTTGTTCAGAGCTATTTTTGCTTTTTCTGAAAGACTCCGCAAGGTCAGGTGAGGCTGGGCTGCTACCTGTCGAAATACGGAAATCATGGACACTATTACATTTAAAAAGAAAATCAATACAGAGCACACGCTAGAGAATTAAAATATTAGATAATTTTATGAAGTCATTATTGAAAGCACACACGAGAGAATTAAAATGAAAAATAATTTTATGAAATCGTTATTATTAATAGTTTACATGAAAGTGAGGCCCACCCTTTCCTTACCACATAACCCCGGTATCTCCTAGGATTGCTACGATATATTGTGGTGTGTAAAGCTTGGTTTCAATACACTTTTCTTACCTTCGTTGTTTGTCCAAATGTTTTCAATCTGTAGCAAAAACGGGGGAAAAAAGCCTTACTTTTTGTTAGTTGTGTGTATATCAGGTCTTCCTAAATAACTGCAGCATGTTTTGTCACAAAAGAGGTTATAAGGTACTGCATGTACTTTTTGGGTGGAAGCCACATCAACAAATTGCTATCGGGCGAAGTTTTGGCAAGTCAAAGCTGTTCATCACTCGGATGTGTATTCTGAGTTGACACATTGATTAAGAGAATGGTTTCTCTGTAATGATTCGAGTTTCACAGTGTGAGTCTCCTGAATTTCCCAGACTCAAAATTGGGTGAAACAGTTTACTTCAGTGCACTTCTTGATAACCTCACAAGGCGACACTTTTATATACAAAGTAGATCAATGAAGAAGTCTAGTCTCACTGTATACGTCGTATTAGTTAATCATGTAATCTGAGTGATGTGTTTTGTGTTTTGTGGGATAATTGGATGACTGGAGTTGTACTGTGAGTATAGAGGTATTACGACATACCTCCTAATTTATCAGGGTTGGGACCACACTCCAGCAGCATGGTGTGGTTGTGGTAAACGCTTCTGCCTCACAGTGAACAGGTTCTAGATTTTCTCCAACTCTGACTTCCTCCCCCATTCCCAAAACATTCCGTTTTAGGTTAATTGAAGACTAAATATCTAATACTGTAAATGTTTATGTGAATGTAAAAGATTGATAGCTGTCTGTACGTCATTGGGTGTAGCTTTAAAAAAAAGCCCCAAAAATGTTATGCCAAGGTTAGCATATGTGCCATCAAGCAAGACAAACAGTGACAACAATTCAGGGAGAGGCCTATGTTCATATAGGTAGCAACACCACTTTTCAATTATGTATTCACCTGCACCAAAGCAACATGTCATCAGCAGCATTGACACTATGTTGTGCACAGTTTGTCCATAGATTCTTGCTCGTGTCAAGACCTCTGTTTGTTGGCGACTCAATTTCACTTTAAGAGCAAGACAGCTCGAGTTTCGAATATTGTTGAATACATCAACGTGATGATGACACACAGCTGGCTGACTGCATGGGGGAGGCAACCACCGTGACTTTGGTGCATGGCCTAAAGAACATGATCAGTGATGATAGATAGATAGATAGATAGATAGATAGATAGATAGATAGATAGATAGATAGATAGATAGATAGATAGATAGATTTGATAAGATTAGCCTACTCACATTCCAGGTGTTTTTTCTTTGGGGCTGTTTGTTCATGTGTGGTGGATTTACACACAGCTCGGGATACTTCCGATCCAGTCAAGCTGTACTGGGCCGCGGCGATGCGGTCCGTAAGCGTCTGACCCGACATTTTCTCCTCTCAGTGGAGTCCACCCTCAGCGATCGAGTGGTCCGACCCACCCACCTCCACTTAAAAATGAAGAGCAGCCTCAGTAATCCCAGCTGCTGCGCTCGAAGTCAAACACAATTCTATTACATAACAATGGTGGTAGTGACGGATCGGTCCAATCATGCGTCTTTTGTTGGCAAGAAAAAAAATCTTCCAGGACGCTGTGAAAGACCACCTTAAAAAGTGTGGATATTTCAATGAAACGATCACCTTCACTCTTTTATTCCCGTGTTCTTTTTCAGCCTGTGAGAAAAATGCTTCTCTTCGGATGATGCTCTTGAAGCGTCCCCCTCCGCTCAGTCTTCCAGCCTGTGGCCTCCTGCTTAATCCTTGCAGCCTCTCTGACAGTCCTTGTCTGAGCAGAGGAACATTCGGTCCAAGCTGGCAGCACCCCACATCCGAAGAAACGCTTTTCTTCTTCCTCCTCCACTGGACGCTACCTCTGTCCCGCGACCTCCTCCCCGCCGCCCACAACCCCCGTCGAAGCACGTTTCAAACACCGAATGTTAAGCTCTCCCTCCCTCTCTCTCTCCCTTTCTCTCTTTCTGTGTGTGTGTGTGTGTGTGTGTGTGTGTGTCTCCCTCTCTCTCTCTCTCTCTTCGTTTTGGCGTCCTCTTCGGTCTTGTTATTTATTTATTATTGCATTTATCGCCACGCCCCGCCCTTTCGCCGTGTCATGTGACAATGTAGTGCCACTGCCCAAACTGCCGGTGTCTCTTTCTGCCATCGCGAGAACTGATGCTTACGAGGACAGAAATGACGCGAATGGTTAAAGAAGCTAGTTGACATCCTGGCTTGATGCTGGTCACATGAAGGTGACAGCGGACATCCCTTGAGCCTTGACGCACTGCTCACCATCATGAAGCTTTAATCACTGTCCGTGGTGCTGATATTGTGCATGCAACTGTGCTCGAACACGGTGGCAGGTGCTCTTACAGCTCCTGGATATTTAGATTCATGCTGTGTAGTTAATAATGCAATTATGCAAAATCCTATCTTGCATCGTCGGCCACATGGCATAATTGCCTAAATCATATTTCAAAACACAATTGTTAGAAAACACATTTTTTATTGACATGGGAACAAAACACTCAACCAGATGTGTGAACAAGTGAGCGAAAAGAAAAAGAAATTAATTGTTTAATAAATAAAAGTGACTTCGGCAGAACGTGCCATGACTTGGACATTGTTTTGTTTTTTTTCTTGCAAATAGATGCAAACATAACCAAAATTGTTTTACTCTCCCAAATGTGACCACATTAACCAAATTCATTCTTCTTGTTTAACCATAACCAGAGTTCCTTTCACACCCTTAAAGGGATACTTGAACAACCGCCACATGTATAACAGGTCATTGTAAAAATGACGTCAGCACTAAAATGCACCTCCTGGAAAAACTCAGCAGTGATTTAATGCATTTTTATTGCAACATTCAGCACATCTTAATGATGCCCATTTTTTATGGGCATAGTCAGGTATATTTTCACTTGAGCCTGTTAACGTCATTGAGAGAAGGCAACCATTGTAATATTGTTTCCTGGCTTCTTCTGGCACATTCTGTTGTCACCAAGTGTCTGAAAACGACAAGTGATGAAGATTAGTCACATCTCTACTCATGTCTAATTCATCTTGTGAAAATATAAAGGTGATTTTATTGACATTAAATGTCAGCTCCTACGTATTAGGAAAAGCCATTATCACGTCCACAATGATACTGTCAAGGTTAGCAGTGTGAGTGTGAAATTATCACAGGCTGGTAAGAAGATATTCTCACAGAGATACCTTTGGCTGTATCAGGGGCCGAACACTAAAATTAATCTTGAGAGCTGCAGTGGCGTTAGCTGAGGTGGGCTGCCTGCCTATGGAGTCTAACAAAACTTTAGTGTTGCTAAATCCATCCATCCATTTTCCAATACGCTTTATCCTCACAAGGGTCACGGGGGATGCTGGAGCCTATCCGGGCAGTGGGTGGGGGACACCCTGAATCGATTGCCAGCCAATCGCAGGGCACACACAGACGAACAACCATCCACGCTCACACCTAAGGGACAATTTAGAGTCTTCTATTAACCTGCCATACATGTTTTTGGAATGTGGTAGAAAACCAGAGTACCAGGAGAAAACCCACACAGGCATGGGGAGAACATGCAAACTCCACACTCTGCACTGTGAGGCCGACGCACAAACCAGTCGACCACCGGGCCACCGCGAGACAATCCTATCTTCTCAAAATTTCACACATTTGATGATCGTCCAGGCCTGACAACATTTACAAACATATTTTTCATCATGGTGGGTGCACCACTTACTGGCTACAGGAAATACATTTTATTCTTTGATGTTCTTCTCTTCGCGTGTTAAGCAGAACTAGTACATGTTTACTCGAGTGGTTAGGCCTTCAAACATGAAGTTTGTCAGTTTTCGTGAAACGTTGTTGCCGTGGTTGGCAATGAATGCGCTGTTCGCCCCCCCCCCCCCCCCAAATAACTTAGCACACACATGAAGCCTGACAAAATAATTATTTTATTTTATGAGCAATTTAAACAAATGTCTCAGTAGTGCCTCCTACAAATTTAAAATCACGTTCGAAAGTGTACTAACTAAACCAAATGCATAAGTGACTGAAAGACTCACCCTCCCTGCCCTCACAAACACACTAACAGTTGCAGCACAAACACGGGAACAGGAATTGGATTGGAACAGAAAGGCAGCATGTGAACTTTGTAACGTTTTAGAACGTAATGTTATAAAACTTAAAAAGATGGATGGATGAATAAATAAACAAAGAAAGTTGAGGGAGTTGAACGGGGGCTAGACATTTTCTGGCAGGACTATAGCACCCCCTAGCCGCAGTGTAGCGCCGTGCATGTTGGGCACTTACCAAAATAGCAAGAATGGCATATGAGAAACCGCATGGAAGCTGCGTTTGTCATTCGTTCATAAAGGAGCCATGAAGAGTTAAATTATGATATTTTTAGAGGTTGAAATGAGTACAAGTATGTCTGCCCACGTACATTTTGGTGCAGATGGATTGCCATTTTCGGACATTATGTACAATGATATTGAATGGACAAATTTTGTCTGGTTCCTCCACTGACCCCCACCATGACATGGGATGGGGGGGGGGGGGGGGGGCTGACTAAAAAGGGGCGTTTTGAGAGTAGTTACGTATTTACTGATTTCTCTAAATGAGGAAATTCCAAATGCAAAGTACAGTAATGTAATTTTCCTGATTAAAAAAAAAAAAGAATGAAAAATAGCCGTTCGGGCCGGATTATCCCTTTAAGAAACATCAGCAGTGTTCTCTAGTCTTTATTAGCTACTTGCTGGAAAAAAAAAGGTGGTTTAAATACATAGTTCATATTCGTTTTAATTGACTAAATTATGTTTAGTGTCTGGAAAATGTATGAAACATGAACTCTTAGCAGATGAAAACGAATCAAAAGAGCTAATGCTGCACTTGTGGACAGCCGAGCCCCCTGTCTCATGTTTTCTGCAATTCTGTTCGTGGCATCAAACTGCCCAAGCCAACAAGATGACTTAAGGCAAGGCAGATTGGTGTTTTTGTATTCTTATAAGTGTTGTGATTGGCCAAGGACACAGGAAGAAAGGCAGGATGATGTAGCAGTCGAAGGAGTGTGAAGTTATGCACATATCCTGGCCAAATAAGGACCAGGGCAATTATGCTATGTGGCCGTCAATATGCGAAGTTGCCTCAAAGGCCACTGGTGCATCTGGCTGGATAAATCACTCATGTCCTTCAATTCTAAGTACCATCCACTAGTATCCATTTTCACCACCGCGTATCATGAACAGTGTCGCACAGGGGTGCTGGAGGCCATCTCAACTGACTTCATGCAGAATACACCCTAAATTGGTCGCCAGTCAGTCGCAGCGCACATATAGAAAAGAAACAACCATTCAAACCCACATCGTCACTGATCACATGAACTGATCACATGCTGCCCATACGCAAGTCAGGCGAGGGTACCACTACACCATCAGCGACAGTGACTACCAATCCAGCTGCACGGTTATGGGCACAAGTAGAAGTCAGTGTTAGTACATATGGTGTGATGGTGGGAGTATACTAAATTCACGAGAGTTCATTTATACCCCATGATTCATTGATGGTGTCACATACACACTTGCATTTTGGGTTTAGTTTCAATCAACACTTCCACTACGTGTGTCATCTATACAAATAAAAAAATGTTAAATACTGTAAATCCGTGTGTGGTGGTTTCTAACAGTAATATTGGGGAAAAAACCAAAACAAAACAAAACATCAAAAACACACCACTTTAGCAGGCTTTATGGATTCTAGCAAAAAAAATTAAAAAAATCAGATAGTTACATGCTGAAGCACAGAAACGTATGTGCAGTTTTACATTGTCAGTTAAGTAGTGTTGTGTTCACTGGTGTAGAACGATACTGCATCAAGCTGAGAGGTATTTCGAATTGTTGTCCTTGATCTTGTATACAGTCACTGAAATCGAGCGACAACTCACTCAGCATTTTTGCAACGGCAGACCTTTTGCTTCCACTTTTGTGTTGGATTTATTTTAATTGGGTACATGTACTTAATGATAAGGTAATTCAGCAGGATTCTATCCAAGATGTCCTGTTGAAAGCAAACTTTGATATCACTGTAGTCGCTGATGGTGTAGTGGTGCACACACTGTGGAATTGTGTGCGGACAGCACGGTGTGAATGTGTGTGTGTATGGTTGTTTGTCTCTACATGTCCACTGTGACTGACTGGCGACGAGTTCAGAGGTTGTTCCACCTTTTGCCCAAGGTCAGCTGGGATAGGCTCCAGCAAATCCCTCTTCACGATAAACGGTATTGAAAATGGATATTACTTTATGAAGTACGATTAATCTAAAACATGCTTGATCTGCAAAGCTGATATAAGCCTGACGTGTATCGATATCACAATGCCTTTACCAGAATTACTGCATAAAGGAGATCGCGGTGCTCCAAAATCAAGCGTGGGAGGTTTAGGCGGAGCGAGCGAGAAAATATCACTATGATAGATTTTGTATTAGTTGGTCACTTTTGTACATTTCTCAAATTGTAATTCCTTCAAATAAGTTGCCGCGCTGAGCCAGCAGCTCTGAAATTTTTAGTTCACCCCCAAAAAAAAAAAATAATAATCTCGCTCATGGGAGGTTGGTTGCTTAAAAATAAATCTTGGGTCATAAATGGTTGGGCATCCCTGATTTAGAGGGCAAATTAAGGTTTAAATCCACTTACTGCTGATTTCCATTGCCATTAAAAGGCTGCAAGTCAGCCAAGCATTAGCTATGAACAGCAGAGTCGAATGTGAGCCGGTCCTGTTAGAAGTCTTTATTAACTCATGTCGATATGGAATGGCACAGCTTTTCTTGGTCCCAAAGGACTAACATGAAATATTAAAAATCAGCCATCAAGGCTTCTCTCTTTGTACAAATAATTAAAATCAAATAGCTTTTGAAATGTAAAATAATAATAAATACCAACAAAAAATTACAAATTATTTTCCCTCAATTGTATTCCTGTGTTGCCATTCAAGTTGAGGTTTTTCCAAGTGCTGATCAGAATGTGTAAATCCCCTGTGTTTTCACGTCTTGATTAGACCTTCCAGAAAGTCCTTTTCGACCATTTCTTCAATGTTTTGTCGAGCGCGACTCCAGAACACTTTCTGGCTCTCCAGTTTGTGGCCCTCCTTTTGACAAAAGTACAATCCAGCTGCACGGTTATGGGCGCAAGCAGGACCTAAGCGGCTGCTGGCTTTGCTGTTAAACACCTGACTGAGCAGGTTGAAGAAAGGAAGCAGCTGCTCCATGCTGCGGATTATATAGAGGGTGAGCATCAGGTGACCTGGCTCCCAGGAAAGGGTTCGAGTGGAGCAGTCATCTTCTGGATTTTTCTGTGGAGGAGACATCCACAAGAGCACTGAGTGCAGCGTAGAACTCTAGCAATATTAAACATGTTTCCTGAGAGTGGCAGAATACTCATGCTCGACAACAGATGATCATTTTCTCAACCGCAGTCCACTTTAAAATGGCGAGTTAAAAAAATAAATAAATAAAATCCTGTATCAACAATTGAAATGTTCTGCTTGCCACATTGTTCCACAAAAATGGTCAGAATTAATTATAATATGTAATTATATATAGTTATGTTATGCTGGAAACAAAATACTGTACTAGTACTGAAATGCAGATTTCGGGCATCGGTAATACTTAAGATGAAAATGTGTTCCTGCAGCGGTGGACTTTGGACAATTGCTGAATAACAAAGAAACGAATTTCACATGACACTCATTCAATAAAATGTGTAAAAATTGGTGCTTTACCTTAGCTCGTTTCCTCAGCAGCTTGGCTAGTCGGACCACGTAGGGTTTAAACTCTCGCTGGTGAGTCCCTTGCCGCCTCACCTCCATTCCAGAATCGTCTGAGGCTTCAGGGATGAAGGCCCATCGGTACCTGGGATCAAGAAAGACAACAACAGACTGAAACACTGATTGTTGAAGCAGAATGGTGCCTTAAATGACCAGTAGCGCTGTTGCCATTAAGTGTTTTTAATAAATGTGCCGTTTCAAACTGGCCATGTAATAACCTGTTCATTATTTAATTTTCTATTTCAATATAATTCACTTCTTCCATTTAAAATAAATTTAAGGACATCTGGTCAATTCCATAATGAAGGCCGGTTGTGATTTTTTTTCTCCACTCAAAGTCTTTAAAAGTAATGAGAGAATAGACCAACAAAGTACTGACATTTGGAACTGAGGAAGGCTTTCAGGTGGCAGGGCCAAGGCCAAGTCCAGCAGCTTGCAAGCTGACAGATAGAGATTGAGCCAGCGTTGGCTGTTGTAGGACGTTGAAAAGCCATTCCCTCCAGAATAGGTGGTTTCCAAACCGGCCACAGATGGCCCAGATGTCCTGGGGAGGGCCAGAGACAGGATTTGTCATTATGGTTAGCAAAGGTATGTTGTTACAGTGGGACCTCCGTTCACGAACAAATCTGTTTACACATTTTTGGATAACTAACAGTACTGCTTCGGCTCACAAACAAAGCTTCAGGTCGAGCGTCTGCATCAGCCAATGGCAAAGGTAACGTGGTTCTAGGGCTGGACTAAACTAAAATCTATTCCCATTCAATTTGAATCATAAAATTGCTTTGACTGGTCAACAGAGCCTCGAAACAAATCAAGTTCATGAACTCAGAGTTTACCTGACAGTGTAAGTCTCAAAAATGTACCTTGATATGTCCTCATCTGCTGTCAGTTCTTGTTCCATCAACAGAAACACCTGCACCTAAAAGAGACCGATTTCGAGGTTAGAAAATGGACAATAGACAACAATGACATCGAAAAACCCAATCTTTTGAGACAGCATTGAGAGCTCACCAGTTCGGTGATCATAGTGGGCCATAATGAGGTGAGGTGCTGAGGCGACATGCGCAGCAACAGCACCCTGAAGAAGAGGAACACCTGAGCATGGAGGATGGGCACCTGAGGAAGACGCAGGCTCTCCACCAGGCGCTCTGAGAGAACGCATCGTGAAATATGCATCTTAAAACAGTACACAAGTGAACAGCTGACACAATCGGTAGTTGCCTTACGAGAGCTCTCCATTACCTTGTATGTCGGGGAGGTATTTTTGGTATTGGTCCACTTCACTACTGTAGATTGTAAAGGCCAGGCGCTTGAGCAACATGGCCCTCTGTTCCAGCTCAGCATCTCTGTTAGTGAACAGGCTCAAGGAGCTGCTCTGGGCTACAGCCACACGGGCTGGAGGAGGACGCAGAGACGGACGCGGTATTCCATTTAAAATCATAAAGTCAATGATTAAAAGTTCTCCTTCATTTATTAACCAACACAAAAGGGTTTGGCCAAAAACCCGTTCCTATCATTGTCTTAAAATCTTTTCAGGAACAAGCATGATGAAACGGATACATATTTTTGTAACTTATCGATAAATCTAGCCGACACAAAAACAGAGTGGACGGTTCCAGTCTGCAAAGTTTGCAGATCAAAATGGCAACAGTTACTGTATATACTCGTGCACGTTTTGTTTATGGTGTCTAATGGAACTAACTAATGGAAAACATCCAAGGGTGTGTGAATGCCAGTTAGGAAATTAGAAATGATCAGTGCATTTCCTATAATGATCATGACAAATAACAAAACAAAGCATACTCATAAGATCTCTGAATGTGGTCTTGTCATGAGTCATCAAATGGTCAATGATTGCCCTCCAGCTGAAAAAAAAAAGACATTTAAGACACATAGTCACAAAGATAAGATTGACTAACAAATCAACAAATGTGCCTCTCTTTTGCCATTGATTAAATCACACTTTGTATTTCACTTCACTTAAGTCTCTGGTCCATGTTACTTTTTGAATACTGGACGTGGACCAAATAGCCATTATCATTAAACTGTTTAAGAGCCAAAGTAGCAAAACTGCAAGCTTTTGAAATATCAAAACTGAACATTTTATTGAAAAAAATGAACCAGGTGAATGTGAATTACAAGAGTACCGGTATATAAAAACTGTTAATTCTCTTTCAGACTCCCGTCTTCATTTTTTGTTTGTTTGTGATACATGCTGGCCTCAAACTGAGGCAGAAAAACAAACCTAGAAGAAAAAAACTTATCATCTCGGTTCTAGTTGGCTGATTATCTTACTCACTGGCTGACACAGGATGAGTCCATCTGGAAGAAAGTGTGGTCCATAAAGAGGTCAAAGGCTTCCTTTTTCCAGGCCCGGCGTGTGTACTGGTACCCACTTAGACTGCTCAACAGCTGGATGCAGGCCCGGTAGCTGGGAGCATTGTGAGTGCTAATAGGAGGAGCAATACAATTCACTTTTATATACATATCATGCAGACATTATCATTTGCTTTGGCATTGATTTTTTTTTTCTCTACTGTGTTTTTATTCAGCGAAACACCAAATATTCATGATGTATAACAGTTTCACATTTTGCAAAATCAGTTACCGGAATTTGAAATGATGTTGGCACTTTTCACGAAATCAGTTCCAAGTCCTCAAAAATCAGAACCAAACAAATAGGCTTGTACTTACCTGTGGTTGCGCAAGTAGGGAACTACATAGTGCATGATATTGACCAGCATTGGTATTACCCGCTCCTTCTCATCACTGTAGAACACCATGTCCAACAAGTGGGCCAGCACCTGCCGATGAATTCCTGTCAGTCTTACACTGCGTATATATTGGGAACACCGTAGCACTGAGGGACAATCTTTCTCAATATGATTTGATCGACCACCTTCAGCTGATTCAAATCAGTGCAGAGACTGTCAACATTGCAGTGGCAGCCAACACTATGACAAATTGCACTGCAGCATTATGGCGACATTGTGAAGTGCAAAGAATACATTAACTTAAGTAGAAACAGCAGTGGAAAACACCGGGACGAGAAAGCTGAACCTGCTGCATTGACTCGCTTGTATAGCCTGAAGGAAGAGGTTTGTCATTTGTCAGGCTCGCTTCAGAGCACCAAAGAGGTTCGATTTATAGACCTCTTAACAATTATTGATGTGCCCCACCTCTCCAGTGTCAGCATGGGAAGACATTGGTTTCTTACAATAAATGGGGCAAAATGAAAATAGGGTAGAAGCCGTTTATCAACTGTAAGGATGTCTGATATTTGTTCGGTAAAGTATGGCCCGTGGGCCTCCACAGTGACTGAAGCTGCCCACACTGCCTTTATAAAGTCAAAATCAAACATTCATTAAGTATGCACTGCTTTTATTTTAATGTACACATCTCTCAATTGAGCATGGAAGGGGCACTGGCCTAAAACCCAAATGAAATTACTTCATTACCTCCATTCAACCATCCATTTTCTAATCCGCTGTCTTCCGGCAGCAGACAGTGTGCACACTGAACTGGTTGCCAGCCAATCGTAGGGCACACATAGACAAACAACCATTTGCACTCACAATTACACAGAGGGACAATTTAGAATACCGGCATTCAATAAACCTGACATGCACGATTCTGAAATGTGGGAGGAAACCAGAGTACCCAGAGAAAACCCATGCAGCCACGGGGAGAGCTTGCAAACTCACAGGAAGGCCGGATTTGAACACGCGACCTCTGCACTGTGAGATGGACATGCTAAACTAGTCAACCATCATGTCGCTTTACTTTACGTATTGAACTAAAATGTAATATTTTTCCTTTTTGGTTTAGTTGAGCTTGTCTATCTGGGTTAATGGCATATGTATTTATTTTGGAATACTGTCTTGTGATTACTGTTTGTGTTTTATTTTTCTCCCATGTCTTGGTTTTCATGAAATGAACAATGCCACTATATTTTAGTGTTGGCCATGAGTGGTGATACTGGGAGTGCTTTTTCAAGAGCACTTGCTTGCTGTAAGAAAGTTTGAGAACCACTGCATTAAATACGACAAAATATTGTATAATGCGGTGAATTAAATTACTCCTGGATTTACCAGATCAAAGTGCAGCTAGAGAGAGAGAGAAAAAAAGCCTGAGACCACTGCAGAGAAAGATCACTAAATGTTGATGGTCAACAACAGTGGCGTCACGAGGATTGAGGTGAATCACATACACACACACACGCACGCACGCACACGCGCACACGCACGCGCGCGCACGCACGCACACACACACACACACACACACACACACACACACACACACACACACACACACACACACACACACACACACACACACACACACACACACACACACACACACACACACACACACACATGCGCGCACTTTACCTCTGCCAGCAGCGTGAGGGCATGAACGCTGTAGACAGATGGGGTAAAGCTGGAGGCCTCCATAACTGTGAGCATTAAATCTAGAAAACACAGACATAAAATATTAGCTGGTGCTAACGAGCACATGTCCAGGAAGAAATTGTAATTTATTCAAAGCTTCACCTGAGCAAATCAGTATTTTGCATGGACATTGAGGTCCTTTACAACTAGTCTTTTTTTTCCAGGCTATTTGCAAGTTGCTTGAACTAGATTACACACTACAGAACACTCCAAATGTTATAAGAACAATGGCTGACTGCTTCATCCTGTAAGTATAAGAGGCCAACCTTCAACATCTGCTTCAAGGTTCGTTCCATTCACAACTATCTGAGGAGAGGCCTTCACTTCCAGGTTTCTCCTTAGCCATGTCGTTTGCTCCAGAGAGGAACCTGCGATTGTTCCAATGGCCTCGACTACTTTATGTGTCACATCCTGAACACCATCAAAATCATAAACAAACAGACAAACAAACAAACAAAAAACAGCACATGAAAAATGATTAAATCAAGAAAGTTATCATCAGTTGGGCTGAAACCTCTTCTGTCCAGATTTGGTCACTTTGATATTTTTTCACCAATCGATACTATTGGTCACGCCCCACGTGGGTCTGTCACTCTTAAAAATTGACCAATTTAAATTGCTGAAGAGGAGTTGTTCTCTTTGACGATTCAATGTTAATAGTTCCACAAACATGCCATTTTATTGATTTCCTGAAAAGGGAAGGTTTTCAAGACACGAGGATTCTGCCCGGCAGCAACGATATGTTAAAATAACATTAAAAGAAATAAAGCAAAATGTAGGGAACCAAAGTTCTAACCTGGAGCTCTCGCTGGTCCTTCTTACTTTCCAGATTAGGGTTCTTCAAAATGAACTCATTGAGAACACTGGAGAATAAAAAACAAACACTGGCATATCTTATCATGTCAAATCTAAAACAGTGAACCAAGGTTAAATCTCAACGGCCTAATTCGTTCATACAAACACTGACATACTGTATATAACTAAGTCTTACAAAATGAACTGATGTAAATTATCATGAGCCAACATTTTTAGGGGGAATGTAACAACAAAGAAAAGTAAGGAAGCGAGTGTGACGATAGAAACACCGACCCAAGTATCAAAAACTGTCCTGGGGCAGGCAAGCCTAACTGCACAGAGTCCTTCAGCAGAGCCAGCAGAGAAGGCCAGCTATCAACTAAAGTAGATACGGGGATCCTGTGACCAAGAGAAAGCATGCTGTTTGAGTTGGCAAGGCAGCAGATTTACAACTGATGGACAGTATTTTGTAAATACACTATATACTGATGTTGATATGGAACAAACTCACCTCTGGACATACGCATAGAAGAACTGTAGCATGCAGACCTCCAAAGACAGGTGTTTCTAAAAGGTCCCAAGCAATATCGTGAATGACCATGTTGAGAAAAATTGCATCATACATTCCAGCAAAGTTTAACTCTGAAATAATTGCAACAAAGTCTAAAAACACAAACCTTGTCTTTTGCAATGGCTGGTGGCTGCTTCAGAACCTCTTTGACTGTGTGCATGACTGTTTCAGTGCGCATGGCACTCACCGAGCGAACCAGCTCAACCAGCAGTAGCTGTTCATCACTGGCTACAGGAATCACCTGAAAGTCAAACGGAACCAAAGCAGAGCTTATAGGACTGTGACGCCTACAGTAAAAAGAGACATTCTAAGCACTTTATAGTTACATTTTAGTAGCCTAAATGCAAACTTTCTAATAACACATTTCCTGGAGACCATAACAAATAGCTTTTGTGATAGGAGTATTCTGCAGTATTGGACATTTAACGCTTTCATGCACCCTGTAACCGGATAACATGATAAGCTGTCCACTGTGGTAACCGCTGTCCCTCAAAGGGTTAATATTGCTAAACAACACTCTTTGATTTTTTTTTGCTCATGTCCGAAATCTATATTTTTGTTAACTTATAATGGCTTGTTTGCTGTAGTATAAAGTGGCTTCAACTACCTCGATGCCACCCACAGCTGTGCCACGGCCAGGGTGGTGATTTAAAAAATATAATAAAGATGCTAACCATAAAAATGAATTAATTGATGTGCAATAATTCAGGAGGTTCGAATGAATATTTATGACATCTACCACACATTTCCAGAGCTCAAAATCTGTTTGCCTGCACTTCAATCACATAAACTCATTCACTCCCAAAGACGTTTTAAAACGTCTTTTCAGACTTGGTCCAGAATTGGCTGGTACTGAATGAGTTAAATTCCTTGCACCAATACTGAGATGTGAATCCAGCAGGCATAAAGTGTACTTTCAGCCACCAAATTGTCAGGTCTGCCGGGGGGCATGTCAAAATAAATGTCCGGAGTACACCGAAATGCCCAGCATGGCGCAGAGTCACCTGCCAAATTCCAAAACACGCTAAACAAGCACACTTGCACGATCTACGAAGCTGAAACAGTCTGTTTCTGCACGCAAAGGAACGCATTTGAGACTTACTGTCAACAATTTAGGATGAGAAAACATTAGCTCAACACCAGTAAGTAGAAGCTCTTTAACCAAAATTACTTTCATCAACAGAAATGTTTCATCAGATGGCTTTTTGTGCCCCTTAACGTATTTTTGACGCCGATTTCAAAAACGTCCACTTTTTTCTCGCACATTGGGATTTGAGATATTTTCATTTTTATCTTTTTATATTTGACCTTGAAAAGCTTGCACAAGACTTTTACTATGTAATGTAATTCTCAGCTAAGACATTCTACCTGTCACTGAATCAAACCCTTAATTCATAAATATTGCTCAGTATATTAGTATTCAATGTAGTGGGGGAAAAGACTTTTATCGTCATCACTCACCTTATTTCTGACTGGAGTCTTGATCTGTTTCCTTTCATTCCAAACATAGGCAATGGCTGCCATGAAGTGAGCACCGTGATTCATGGAGATCGGGCCGAGCAGCTCAAGGATTTGCTGCCGAATTTTCTGCAGATGGGAAGCAAGTGAGGAATGTATGCTGGTATCTATGAACTTCAAAACAAATCTTGTCAGCAATATTAGCATCAACAGAGAGTATTTCTGTATAATTGTGGCATTACATAATCAAACGTTTGGAAATGCTGTAAATTTGGTGGAAACTGCAAAGTAAGATACTATCTATTTGATGAGCTTGCCTAGATGAGAAAGAACTGTAATGAAGTTTGAGGTATCCACCTCCCCACCCCGAAAAAAACAATACATTTCTTAACTTAGAGCAGTGATGGACAACTGGCGCCCGGTAAGCCGCGTGCTGCCCAACTACATTGCTATATTGCACATGTGCATATATTTTGTTCATACAGTATTTAAAATGGCATTTTTGCCATTCATCTGATTAGGGAGTGCATGGTCCAATGCAGCCCCCAGGAGCACTATTAAAAAGTTGTCAGATCCTCATCACTGACAGGGATTTTCTTAAACACAATCGCCCAACCATGTCCTGACACCATATTCCTTCTAGTCTAGGGATGTCCAAGCTTTTTTGAGCCAAGATCTACTTTCAAAAGAAACTTTTTTTGTGGACGAGACTAATAGGGTGTGCATAATGGGCAAAAAAAAAAAAAAAGACAAAAAACAAATTCCTTTTCCGAGAATAAAATGCATTTTTAAATTAAAAACTAATAAACCCAAGAGTTTAAAGGGGGAAAATTTAGAATATTATTCAGATGTGCACAGTTACGAGTCAGTTTTTGGAGATATTATACTCCAGATCAGACCACCCAAAAGGTAACGCTTCTGCTACTTCACTTCAAATTTAAGACCGCTGTAATGCATTACTAACACGTAAAATCTTCATAACTGCATTGACAAATTAGAATTTGAATGCCCCTGAGTTCCCAGACACCTTGGATATTATCCCGCTGAAATGCTGTAAACTTTGTCCACAGCTGGTAGTCACAAACACAGTATTGTCCTTTTATGTACCTTAGTGGAGCCCAAATTGATGTTGGAAGTGGAAGCAGCAGAAGCAGCAGCCGGTTTCTCAGAGCTGTCAGCATGATGGAGGACACTCCACAGTAGTGTGACAGAAGACATGATAGTGTGGAGAATGGACAGGATGCCTGAGCGAGCCTCAGCCAGGTACTTCTGGTCAACACTCACATGCAACTGAGAGGTCATCAGAAAGAGTATCAGCAATGTTGTAAACATTAACAAACAATGCTGTCAACAGTATGTTAATATTCATCATACAGAGAAATCAAGAAGATTATAATCCTGTACTCAGCATTAGTTCAGCAAGAAGGCTGTTGGGTTTCTGGGAATTTCATTGAGTGGTCTACAGAACCCTCACCTGGTGGTACTGGGAAGTGGGATCAAGCAGGCAGTAGTGGATGATTGCAGTGATCCCTTCCAATACAGTCAGTAATAGGTCAGGAGGAATGCAGAGAGCCATCCACTGCGGTCTACAAAAAAAAAAAAAAAAAAAGATTATTTGTGTATGGGACCCAATTTAGTTACCAGATATGGTACTTCCACCCTGTGTTGCAGATTGTATATTTTATTAATTCCAAGCCTAAAGTGCCATCTAGTGTTAAAAATATGAATTACATGATGGCAATTTTAAATTACATTTTTGTTCAATACTGTAAACTGGAATAGTTGTAATGTTTCTTAAATGTGAATCAGTAGGAACTCTCTCAACATGTTTACTGCGCTATCCATAGGAAGTGTTCCAGTCTAAGATTTATTCTAAAATGAGCTCTAATCAGAGATTAGGAAAATCACATTTAAAATTAGTTGTAAGAGTATGAAGGTTAGTATAATTAAAAATAATGTTGCACCATTTCAAATTAATTTCAGTTAAGTAAAAATCAATTTAACTGAATTTAAAGTGAATCCAATCAGATTTATTGGCATGATTGAATTAAAATAATTACGCAATTAAATGTTTGCTGCACCACTGTCAAGCCCCCTGTGTCAACGGGTGCTTTTTCTTCACGTTAAACATTATAGCCCCTATCTCACTGAACAGCAGAGATTTTTTTTGCGCGATTGTGAGCAAATAGCGAATGTTGTTATTGCGTCAAGTTTTTTCGAGGTTGCAAAGACGTTTGCCAGACACTCGCAAACAGTTTTATTTGTCGCCATCATATTTTGAGAGCCGTGATGGGTGAGTGTCGTTCGTTATAGAAGCTCGTCAGAGAAGCTGAAACTTATATTCCTTTTACAACAACTAGCGTACCGAAATAATGGAGTAAATAGAAGACAGACAAGAAAACGGTGAATAAAGAAAGACATGGTTTTGCAGGTATCATCGATCAACCAGAGTGAAAGAGAAAAGGGACGTCACTCAGCTCAAGCTTGTTGGAAAAACCTAAAAACAAAAGTCGCAATTGGAGCATTGGTGTTACAATTGCATTTCTGTCACTGCCATGTATGACTGTTGAACCAGTCTTCCTGTTCAGCTTCAAAACGGTTGAATGAACATACATATACTGTATCACCAAAAACTGCTCTTCATCATTAATTAAATTCCAAAGGACTGAGCCTGTTTGTCAATTTTCTTCAAGAAACGTCATTATTTTTTATTTCCATCATTCTAAAAAAAAAAAAAACTGCAGCCATTGCTAAAATTAAACCCCAACTGTCAGTTTAAAGTGGAGTTTAATGTACTGGTGCAACAGACTTAAATTTACACTTGGTTTATTTTAAACTAGCTTTAAAGTTTTGTTGCAACAGAACTCAACTCATGATTTAATATTGTTTTAAAATTCAACCTCGGTGGTGCAATGGGGCCTTAATACCTGATGTCAGTAATTCCAGTTTCATAGCGGTACTGGTGAAGCAGATTGTCCAAGTTTCTGCAAAGCTGCAGAGTGACTGATGCAACCACCCTTCTTAGAATCCTCCGCATGTATGGCAGTGTGGCTGTGATGAGTCCAATCCACTGCGGGTGCATTTTACATGCGTGGTGTTGATGCAGTGCCCTGATCACAGCGCACAAAAACATGCCCTGTGCTGTGATCGGCTGTCCATGAAGGTACTGTAGCGATGTCATTGGCTGCTGAGGGTTGACATGCTCCACATCTCCACCTAACATCTCAAACCCATTTCCTGTGCTGCCCCCTGCTCCTACACCACCCGCCGCTCCTGCCGCAGGTTCTCCTCCTTCTTCGACTGGCACCAGAACTCTGTGCTCAAGTACAACTAGGCTCTGAAGCAGTCTCAGTAATTGGGATTGGACTGCACTACAACTGTCCACCTGGTCCTCGGACAAGTTGATGATACTGTCCTCTGACAGACCTTCCTCCACAGTGGACATGTTTACATCGGCCACCCGTTGGTCATGCCATTTTTGAGCACTGAATATAGAGGAGAGCAAGCAATGGAGAACAACCTTCTGAACTTTACATTTAGACAGGACATCATAGATGAAACTCGCAAATCCCTTTGCTGAGCCCCCTGTGACTTTGGCCAGCTCACTGAAAAGAAGAGTTAAGACCTCTATACTGGTCAGCTGCATGGCACGGTTCCCGGCCAAGTCCTGAGGGCCTGCTGTCACATGGGCAGAGTAGAAGCTTCTTAGGAAGTATAGACAGAGTGATATGATGATTTCCAGATACATGGCACTGCGGAATGAGTGGGAGTGGGAGTCTTGTGGAATGGGGCAGTAGAAGTCTTTGCCCATGACAGAGATCCTGTGACGAGCTAGGAGGTTTTGAAGCAAGGATAGTTGGGGGGTGTAGGTGTTGTTGATGCTGGTAGTGGAGATAGCACTCACAAACCCTGAGGGAGCAGACCTCAGCATGGCCGCTACTGCCGAAAGTGCATGCAGGGCCCTGGATGAGTCGTACAACTGGAGATATAGTAGAACATGCTGGTAGAGAGGATGGATGTTGAAGCGAGGTGGGGCGGAAGATGATCTGCGCCCTGCGACACAAACACCTCCAACATTCCCACCTGAGCATGCACTGGGTGAGCCAGTGTCACTTTCAATCTCTGATACCTCACCTTCTCCACAGCTATACCAGTTCTCCAGATCTAGGCTATCCCCAAAAAATATGCTGGGTGTTTGTGTTTTTTCAGCCTGGCTCGCTGCCTTTCTCTGTCTCTCCTCCTCTTTCCTTTTGGACTTTTTTGTCTTAGGCTTAGCCCCTGTGGATTTGTCGGCCAGTTTCTCCATGATTTTGCCTTTAAGGCTGAGCTGAGTGCTGCTATGGCTACGTTTGCGTGTTTGACTGTTGTCCACCTGGAGATTCTGTTCTGAAATGGCAGGATCTGAGTTCTCAGGTAATGTGACAATGGAAGGTGAGGAACTGTGACGGATGATGCCCTCTCTGCGCTGCTCTTCTGCAGCCACATCAGTTGGAGGGACACCAAGGAATTCCAGTGTCCCTTCAGCCAGCATCTCTGGCAGCGTCTGGTGGTTGGAGCTGTGAGGAGGTCCAGAGTCAAGATGAGGACCAGTGGACGTTTCTGAGGAAGTACTCTCTGAATCTGACTGGGGCCAGTCTTCAGACTGAATTGGCACATCTAGGGACTCCTCACCTACTAAACTCAGAACGTTTTCTATCAGATCATTAACAACAGAGAAAACAGTCTCCTCTAATGAGTCTTCAGATGACGAATCTGAGGAAGCAGGCTGCTGGTCGTAACCATTGGACGTGCTGTTCACAACATCTGGCTCATCAAAACTTTGACTTTCCACTGGAGAGGAATGAGAACCAGTCGATTCAGAGAAATGGGGCTCCTTCTGCTGATCAGCAGGTTGAAATCCACCAGTTAGTTGTAAATTCTCACTGCTCAGACTCAGGATTGATAGACTGTCACTCAGAGGGTTAACAGTGAGACAAAATGGCTCCATGTCACCGACTTCAAGACCTGGCAAATCTCTCTGTGCCATCCTGTCCATTTGCATATGACTGAGGTCTAATGACAGAAATAAAAAACAGAGTAAAACATGACTGTAACAAGGCAACGGAAAGGAAAGAAATTGTGGATAATTTGTCACATCTATTAATATTTCATATCAATTATAATATGTACAAAAGGTAAATAAGGCTACTCACCTTCGGAGAAGCCAGCGTCTATGGCGTCTATAGGTTCCGATGGCTCTTGTTCAGGCAGGCCCGGAAAGACATGGACCCAGTGGCGCTGTGCTTGTACTTTTTGAATGGAAACTCTATGGGTCTTTGGGTGCAGTAGAAGAAGAAGGAGGGGCTCTAGTACCCGAGCAATGTCATGTCGCTGAAGGACCTGATTAAGCCAAGCCCGGCCAACTGAACTCGTACAAGGATCCCAATAACTCAGGCTGTCTAGCATGATAAAAAGAGATCTGTCGGGCAAAATAAAAGATGGAAAACCCGATAATTTAGAGCAATATCAAAAACACTGCAAAGCAAATGCATTTGAACCAACCTGTCAAATGTGCGATTGAAAGGAGAAGATTTGGTCACGTTTAAATCTCGTGTCAAATGCCACAGCACAGAAAACTTCACATGGGCTTCGAGCCGAATTCTCTGCAATAAAATATACTTGAACACGCACTTCATAGGGACACGGTGTTTGGCTGAGACGCAACTGATTTTTACCGCACTAACCTTGTCCCGGTGCATGAGCTGCTGGCTGATCACATCTTCACAGATGCTGGAAGAAGGTACAAGGTTGTGGAGCTGATAGAAAAGCTCCACACTACGTTGATGGTGCTGAGGTGTTCCTTCACTCAACTGATCCCACAGAATCAGAGCCACATTCTATGCACCAGCAGATTAAAGAGTGAGAAGATTCGGGGGGGGGAAACGGCAAACGGGTATTCCACTTTTATTACTACCTTGAAGAAATCCGTCTTGTTTGCAACGTGCAGTAGAATTCCCTGTGTGAGTGGGGGCCTGATGACAACGGCCACGCGACCTTGGCTGGGACTCATTGGCTGGGCAGACTCAGAGCTGCCGCTGGATGCCACACTCTCGGCTGTTACCATGGCCACGGACTGGGTGAGTCCCACAAGGTCCATTAGCAGAGAAATGGCCACACCTTGCAGACTAAAGTCGCTAGCCAAGCACGTGGCATCCATCAGTGTCTGCAGCCACACTGGCAGACACCCCTGTTCGCTGTCTGAAAAAAAGCAAATACTTGAATATACTACATATTTACACTATGTGGTTTGCACAAGTTGGACTGTCGTTTCCAGCTGGGATAGGCTCCAGCAACCCCCACGACCCTTGTAAGGATAAGCGGATCAGAAAATGGATGGATGGATGGATCTCATGACACTTTAAGACCTTAGACAAGAAGAGATATCAAGTGTGGGAGCTCATGTACTTTTACAAAGCAAGCCTGACATAACGAGTGCAAAGTTACACCCTTTGATTACATTGGTGCAAAGACTTTTGATGAGACTTACTTAGTTCTTGCTCTTGTGTGGGTGAAGCCTTCTGATTCCCCTCTGCAATGTACACTGGAAAACTGGAACACTCCAAGAACAGCTGGCAGGCCGCAGTAAAAGCAGCAACACACTCTTTCTGCACCACCACAGAGTCCAAGCATGACTCGGTAAGATCTACATGCCTACAATGTGGGGTACCCTCTACTGCAAGGCTTGTTGTCTGAACCAACAGGCCTCTGTCCTTCTCGTCTTTGTCCACTTGTTCCGTAGTTATGTGCAAGGTAATAAGCCGAGAAAGAAATTGTTGGAAGTGTTCCAAGCAGCATTGCATGACTGGTTTGTCCACAGGTTTAGTTTGTGATAAACCTGAGGAACGAAGGCCTGTTTTATTTATTGGGTGAGTGTGAGGCAGTTGTTCGTTATCAGGGACACTGTCATGGTACTGGATAAATTCTGTGAAGAAGCTTTCTGACGAGCAATTTGGATGAGATTCTACATCTTTGAACACCTCCCCATCTTCATGTGTTCCCAGAGTCACAGGGGGAGTCTGCGGAAAGACAATGAGAAGAGAAAAAACCCCCAACACTTTAATAATCCCTTCAATCCCTCATGTTTACGGTTTTCTAATAGAGCTACCAACACACAGGAAAGAAATTCACACAATAAATTAGCAGTAAGTTCAAGCTAATTGATTTTTTTTTAAAGGTATTCAACACATCATTCCTCTTGATGAAGAAATGCTTGTTACTAAAATATAGATAGATAGATAGATAGATAGATAGATAGATAGATAGATAGATAGATAGATAGATAGATAAACAAAGGACAAGTGCTCCATCGTTATATGAACAAAGAACAAGCGCTCCATCGTTTTGCAGCTGTCCACAGCTGCTGATCGGACAAGAGGGATTCATGTTGACGTGTACACAACGAACAGTGCAACAAGTTGTAACATTTCTGTTTTTCTTTCCACTCATTGGGTGCATGAAAGTATCCTGGGATTCAACTTGATCAAGGCAGCAGGCACATTTTGGAGCCTGGACTCAGGTGGCATGTAGGGTAGCATATTATCCATATGCTCCTCAGGTTGGGGGCAGGGGTCTGTTAAAAGTATTTGGCATGTTTTCCACTCTGTTGGAGATAGCTACAGGCTATTTCATTCTTCTCTACTTCCAAAGAGAGTACAGGGGAGCCAGGCTCAGCTGTTAGTGAAATATCATCTTTCGCTCTACTCCTTATGGGCACAGCTTAGTCCGTGTAGCCCTGTCCATCTCTGAACATGGGACAGATTGACTGATTCCTTACATCATGCCACAGTGAACTTGCACACAGAGAATCAGAATGTTGGGTAGAAACCAGGAGGACCAGGACAGCCAACGAGTACTCAAATGTTTCGCGTCAAGGGAACACAAGATGGCCATTGGTGGGACCACCTAATCAAAAGCAAATCATCAAAGCTTGAAACGGTCAGCTTGAACTGATCTGAACTGACAAATTTTCCATCTTTTCTTTTGGTGGAGGGTTCAAGGTACTTGAACTATAATTAGCAGAATTGGCACATCAAGGGACTCCTCACCTACTAAACTCAGAACGTTTTCTATCAGATCATTAACAACAGAGAAAACAGTCTCCTCTAATGAGTCTTCAGACGAAGAATCTGAGGAAGCAGGCTGCTCTAGTTTCTTTCCACTTTCAGCCGTTATTGTCTAGCCATGACGACAGTACACAAGAAAAAAGTTCATGATTATTATACTCACTTGTGGTTGGATTCTTATGAACTATTTCTACTTTTTATTTTACTTTATTAATGGAAACTCATTCATTTTGTAGGAGAGTATGAAAATATTGACTGGGAAAGAAAAGTCAAAGTTTTCTATCAAATTTGTCATGTACCAAATTCATTTATGTTGACAATCTATCAATGGTTTTACTATACTCACTTTATTATCACTTTTTACATCCTTTGTGGAGTCCGAAGAATCTCCACAGCAGCTGGACAGGCCCTGCCCCTGGGGGCTAGTGGCCAGAGCCAAAGGGGACACCAATGGTGGTTGCACTTTGCTCAGGATCTTGGAGCAGAGACGCAGACAGTGAGTGAGTTCTCCAAGCCCCAACGTCTGCAGGTGACAGGTTAGTGCAGCCACCATGCGCAGCAACAGCTGAGGAAGATGCTCTGTCTGGATCTCGATGTAAGTCTCCTAGGATAGGTGACAATAGATGTAATAATGTTGTCTTTATTACATAAAAACCATGTCACGATTCAAAATTTAGACCGGTAGCCTTGTCTCCTCTCATTATGGACTCAAAGAGACTTGGAGATGATTCAATAGTCTGACAATATTATGTCCACTCTGTAATGACACATTGCAATACAGCTTTGTTATCACTCCAGAAGAAGAAAAAAAGACCCAGAGTGTTGGGAGTCTTTATGGTGAATTAAAACGATGAAGGAACAACAATAGTACGAATATTTTTTTCCTAGTTTTGGTTCATCATACCCACTTGTACTTATTATTTTTAATTTTAATTAATTCATTCTGTTAAACTTCCATAAAGTTTTTTTTCCCCTGCAACTTTCTAACTTGCAACATGGATTTGCTTCTTTATGTCATACCTGAGGTTACAGTACAGTAACTAAAGTATACAAAGTACTGTATATTAGGTATAAAAGGCAAAATGCTGCTACATTTGGAAAAAGAGGACAAAAGAACAATGAAATAAACATCGGAATAAACAAAAACACAACTGGTATTCATATTTCTTCAAATAATATGTGAGCAAGACATTGGCATAAAACCGCATGCAATTAATACAGCCCAGACACACTGGGCAAAGATTTCATTGTCACACGATCCACACCAAACTTTAAGGCTGAGTTTTAATTGCGAGACATTATTGTTATTCTTTTCCAGATTAATTTGGGAGTTAAGCGTACAGTGGTCAGTCCATTATTAAGAAAAGATCACTCAATGATTGGTAGAAATAGAGGCCTGATGGTTGTTGGTGGGATGTTGTAGCAATGCTATCATAGCCTCAGTGAAGCAGGATGAGGTGGAAAAAGCAGGAAAGAGCAGTACTTTACCTGGCAGATTACCCTCATGCTTCTAGTAGGCTTCAGGGACAAAGAGCAAATAGTTTGAACAGACAGGAGCAAGCGGAGCATAGGCCACAACACTCATCACATTCCTCTCTTGCCAGAGTCCAAACACACACACACGCGCACGCACGCACGCACGCACACACACACGAAACAGGGGAATAAACCAAGATTTCCAAACAGTTTAGATTGGAAATACAGTACAGATGGGCAGATTTCTAAACTGTGCATTCGTTTACACATCTGCTATACATAGATTTAATTTTTTTTTTTTTTTTGCAAGGAAATAGACAAGTATGTTTGTGCTTGTGTGGGAGTGTTGCACACCTAAGAAACAAGGGTGGAGGCAAGGATGTTACAAATCAATAACATCCCAGGATCAAGACTTGTCTGTTCAGGGTAAGGAACTAAGCACAAAACAGTAAAGGACGTGAATGAAGGTGGGGAAGATGACGAGAAATATATGGGGACCCCAAGCAGAGGCAGGAAAAAAACATAATGGCAATGCATGGAAAGGAGCAGGACCAAGACACACGGTGAAATATGAAAACAAAGTGAGAAAGAACAACTGTACATTAAGCGAAATGAAACTTAGAGGTAACAATACAGAAACAATAATTACACAAAATTGGGCAACTGCACCAAAAACATGAGTTAAATACAGAACATAAAAAATGAAAGACACATTTCATCATAGACTTTAGCTGAAAATAATGGAAGCTACATCAAAAATAAAATGAAGTCGAGATTTATGGATGATGGTGTAGGAAAGACCAAAAGACAAACAAAGAACATAACACAAAATACTTACCAAGGAAACGACATCCAACAGGAAATCAACTAGCTGACAGAACTCCATTAAGGAGAGCTCTGGGGTATCTAATCCTCCAGCATGCCTTGGAATACTTGTCTGCACATTGAGTGTTGTCCTACAAAAGAAGTTATATGATGTGTCTGTCAGTTGATGAAGAAACAAACTGCATGCAAAGTGATTTCTTTTTTCAAGGAATTTGTAGAATTGTCATCAATGCATATTTGCAATTTTGATGCAAATTCACCCATTGTGGGACGATTAAAGGTTGTCATATCCCAACTAATCAACTTTTACACAAACGTTCCAAAATTAGTCCTACCTTACTAAATTTGACTTTTCATTTTCAAAGCCCCATCAATATACCCAGAACGTCTCAAAATGATCGATGACATGGATTGCTGCAAAAGGCTCATTTCATATTTAATTGGATATAAAATTGAATATATTGGGTTACAACACAGTACCCTAACTGCACTGACTCAAAAGTGAGGAAAATGAATGAATCATATTTGGCATCAGAACATAAGTCATGGATAAATGAACTGGTAAATCATTCATGTAACTTTGATACTAATGCCTCTTGACAGAACAAATACAATGATGTATATTAAACGCTTATTTCCAAATACAAACCTGCAGCACTCCTCAAACCAGCGAGCAATATAGTCCCACATGTAGGATGGCTCGAAAGAGTTGAACAGAAGATTGGCTGTTTTAATCAGTTCTGCCGTCTTCTTGTTCTCCCGAAGTTTGCTACAAAGAAATTTGAGGATCAACACTTGCATTAACAATCAATTCACAATATTATAACGCATGTCAAAAGACCAGGTGGTTGATTGGCCTAACCTGCTCAGGTGCGTGTGGTCCTTACTGAAGGAACTTTGGTTTTGGAGATCCAGCTCTGTTTTGCACTGTGTGTGCAGCATACGAAACACTTCGATAAGAACATCCTCTAAGATAGCTGGACCTGAAGAGAGAACCATACAAGGCAGGAGCTGGACAACCGGGGGCAAGCACTAATTGTCCTGTAGGTATCGACATATTGTTACCAAGCTCTGGTTTGTCAAGCAGGCTGATGAGGATGCGAAATGGCTTGAGGTCATGCATGAGAATGCTTTCCTCTTCTCCGCCTTGCGCTTTGCCCTGTAATATACCCACCATTGCCTAAAAAGACACACAATGGAACAGAGAACAGACATATTTGTCAAATCCAGAAATACTACTCGATATCATTGTTTTAAATTTTTGCAAAACAAATTCCACTATTACATCTTCCACCCCCTTCTCTCATTTTTGCTTTTATTTGTTTTCACGCTCCGTCTGCCACATAATGAGCTGAAGCCTGCGAAGAGAGTCCCTGTAGTGCCGACCCTCTCCCAATGGATGGAGTTCCAATAACTACCTCTGAACAGATGGCACAGGGGCAAATGACAAAAAATGAAAATACTTTCTAAAACTAGATTTGCCGTCTGATTTCTCTGTGCTATATGTGTTCTAAGCACTGGAGCGCCACAGAGGAGCACATGGCGGGACAGAGTTAAAAGACAGTGAGTGTCGGAAAAGGAGCAGACGGAAGCATGCCATACGAAAACCCCCAAGAGGATCTGTAAAGCTGGAAGGTAAGTCATAAAAGAGATAGAGGAATCTGGCAAAAATAACAAAATACGCAGAGCATAAAGACACATCTGCCTAAATTAGTGGCATCCCCTATGACACAGACAAAACTTTTAAGCATGGCCAAATCCTCTGCAACGTGACTTGTTTTGATCTATGTTGTATTCAAATACGAAAGCCCCACCTGGACGAGCATGTCTTTTGAGAAGGTGTTGAAATAGTGGCTAGCATGCTCTTCTGGCTTGCTCTGTCGAGTGGCGCGGGGGCCTGTTTTCACCCCATTGTTGTCAAAACCTACATTAAAAAAAAGAAGAAAATAAAGAAAAATCACAACAATCAAAACATAAAAAACAGCTTCTTAATCGTGATTTTATTTATTAAGGGGTTATTCAAAGATACCTGGCTCTATGTGACAAAGTACTTGCCCCCATTGTTGAAAAATGAATTAACCGTGGCCACATTTATGGGAAAGAGTTTATTTTCACTGACCCCACCCAGGTCTGATTACCTCTACCTCCAGACCTGTTCAATCAAGAAACAATCTGACAAAATGAAGTCAGTCAAAAGATCTCAAAAAGCTGCAGCAAAATCCGATGATGCGAGGAAATTGAAGAACAGATGAGAAATCAAGTAACTGACATCCATCAGTCTGGAAAGGGTTACAAAGGCATTTCAAAAGCTTCACGACTCCAGTGAACCACGGTGAGAGCCATTATCCCCAAATGGAGAACATATGCAACAGTGAGGAACCTTCTCAGCGGTGGCCACCCGACAAAAATTACCCGGAGACCACAGCGACCGCTCTTCCAAGATGTCAGTAAGAAACGCAGGACAAGATCAAAAGAACCACAGGCCACCCTCGCATCAGTTAAGGTCTTTGTTTATAACTCAATATGGAAGGGACTTGGGAAAAATGAGTTCCATGACAAAAAATACTGCTGGCCAGAAAAGAACAGGACTTGTTATGTTGGATTTGATAAAAACAATGAATTCTGTTCTTAAAGGGGAAGTCAACCCACAATTTTTCTTTACAATACTATGTTCTATGCCCCTTGAGTGCATTCTGATTCCTATTGTGTTTGTGGATTATGAGTTAAGCAGCAAAAGCCACCCATTTTTAGCCATTTCAGTGGGCCACCTTGTGTTGGCTGAAAATTACATCATAGTTGCTCATGGCTCTGGTAACAACCAATCACGGCACACCTGTTTTCTGAAACTGAGCCATGATTGGTTGTGACCTGAGCCCTGAGCAACTGTGATGGCATTTTCAGTCGACAGCAAGTGGCAAAATGGCCGCCCCCTGAGATGGACAAAAACGGGTGGATTTTATTGTTTAACTCGTATTGCACGCAATATTAATCGGAATGTCATGTTAAGACGAGTGGGACTGCATAGAACATAATATTTTGGGGGGTTGGCTTCACCTTTAAATAGTCAAACTTGAATGTTCAGCCAATCAGTTCATTACCTCAAGCTGAACCGCACGATCCAAAACATTACAGCAAGTCAATTTCTGGATGGTTTGAAAATTAAATCAAATAATCAAAATTTGGAGCTGTGCGCGTGATCCAAACAGACTGAAATACTGTGGCATGACTTTAAAAAGGCCATTCATACCGGAAAATCTTCCAGTGTTGCTGAATTAAAGCAATTCTGCAAGGGAAGGGAGAATGGGCCACACCACAATACGTCCACAGAGATGTGAAACGCTTATTGCAAGTAGTTTAAAAAAAATAAAAAAACTTGATTTCAGTTTTTATCTGCTGAGGGTGCTTGAGCCAGTTATTAAGTTTAGCTTTAATACATAAAATAACTACCGGTATTTAAAATTTGCATTTTATGTTTAATTAAGTTATCCTTGCCTGAAATTCTTACACTTTCATAGCCCAGACAAAGTATGTTTTGTCATTTCAGATGAAGAAGCGTTGAAATGCTATGATTACAAACATAAAAGTTACTTTAAATATGTATGAAGCTTGCTACCTCCATACAGCGATGACACTTACCAGCATGTGTATCCAAATTCAGTTGCAAACAAAAGAAAACAGAGTAAGATTAAAGCCTCTCAAACACATTTATGCTTCACAGGATTAAAAATGGGAGCATGTGGCACATTGTGTGGACATCAGAAACTGGCACTCCTAAATGTGTTTATATGTGTTTATAAATCAAATATATAAATCATATATATGAATCATATAAATGAGTCAATTACTCATGCATCTCCACTTTTGTAAAAACAGCATTCTGATTAATATTGCATTTGCGGATTATAAATTTAGCAGCAAAATGTTGTCCATCTCAGGGGGCGGCCATTTAGCCACTTGCTGTTGACTGAAAAAGACCTCGCAGTTGCTTAGGGCTCAGGTCACGACCAATTATAGTCCACCTGTGTTCTGAGATTGGTCATGTGACGTTCGCAAACTGAGCTGTGATTATAAGATAAGATATCCTTTATTTGTCCCACACTGGGGAAATTTACAGTCTACAGCAGCAAAATTGGGGGGTAGAAAGAAGAAAAACAAAGTGTTTTTCACATTTCACATTCACAAAAATAAATGTTTCAGTTTCAATGTACACAGTTCAATTAAGTGCAATATAAATATACTGTACAGATAAGGTGGCTGTGCTATTTACAATTGTTTTTCACGTAATTTTATTTATTTTGTTTGTTTTTTTTTATCGTGACCTGAGCCCTGAGTAACTGTGATGTCATTTTGAATCGACAGCAAGTGGCAAAATGGCCACTGCCTGAGTGGGATAAAACAGGTGGATTTTGATGCTTAATTCATGCTCGACAAATGCAAGATTAATCAGAATACCGTGTTGAGACGAGTGGGGCCGCATAGACCAAATTATTGTCAAGAAGAACTTCTGACTTGACTTCCCCTTTAAACGCACAAGTGTCTCCATTTGACATTTAAGCATGAGTTGAACCAGATATAAGGACAAGACCTTGTGTGTGTGTGTGTGTGTGTGTGTGTGTGTGTGTTTCCGCACCCAGCAGCCATGCGTACAGTCTGCGGTTCAGGGACATGTCTCTTCTCAGAACCACATGCAAGGCAGCTGACAGGATCCGGATCATGTCAGGGCGAGTCGCCTGAACACAGCAGAATAAAGCATTGTGACTGATTTTTCATATACATGAGTTTCCTGGATATACCATATCCAGGAAACTCCTTCACATAACTGACAGGTGCAGCTGCAAATTTCCCCAATGTGGGACAAATAAAGGTTATCTTATCTTAAGTGTATTAAAGTTTCTTAGGTTTTTCACATTGCCACTGAAAATAACGCAAATTAATGGACTTTTTTTTTCATTAAAAATTCATTCATTCATGACTTGAGGGATCGGAAGAAGGAAAACATGAGTTCATATTGTATAGACATATACCGCTACCTACAGGTTGTGAAAAAGGTATACTTTCATTCTAATATATGTAATGTCGAAGGTTTGAATTTATATACTGTATCTGTATAATAATTAGGGCTGGGAAAAAAAAGACTTCACTCGGGAAATCGTTTTGGATTTGAGTAACCAAAACAAATAAGTACATTTTAAAATTGTGGCATCCTTGAATCGTATCGCATCCCATGTATCACGATACGAATCAAATCTTCTTTCATGAGAAATGCATACCAGATATAAATCAGTGTAACTTAATTTTATGTTGCATTTATGGGAGTGTGTTATACATGACAGTGTATTATTCTCAAGCAATTACAGTAAGTGAAACAACTGTAGTTCTATCTGGCACTGAATTGGATATTCAAATCTAACTGTAAAATACATATGCCAATCATAATGAAACTCGTGCAAAGGCCTGGAGTTTTCATCCAGATTGCATCAAAAACTGTTCTCACCTGGCTCATGTGGAAGGGGAAGCAGAAAAGGATCAGATCTAAAGTGCTTCTCTGCACCAGCACACTTGAGTCCTGGACTGATGTGCTGACAGCTTCCACCTGCTCAGAAAATAATCAGATGTATGGACGCATAAGGGATGGACACAAATTTATCAATTACTGACTAATTGATTGCTAAGAATGTTGATCAGTTTGATTCAAGAAACACTTTTTAAGAGGTTAAGTTGCATAGAACTGGATTGTGGCCTTTGAATAGAATTGCAGTATTTTATCATAAATAATTGGACTGCGGTAATACTTTTAATGGTATTATCCCCACAGAATGTGGAATAAAGGTTTTATTGTGGGAAAACAATGCGATCTAAACTATCAGTATCACTTATTCAAAGGCGTCTCTCTCTCTCCCTCTCCCTCTCCCTCTCCCTCTCCCTCTCCCTCTCCCTCTCCGGACTACACTTAGAAATGGTCACCAGTACACATGCAGACCAATATTCAGAATCATCAAGTCAGAAGCAATACCATACTGTCTTGGTGATGTGGCGAAGTATACATGTGGCTTGAAATACCCTTTCATTAGAGATGACATTGAAAAAAGTTGTGATGAAAGATGGCTCTTGTCAAGTATTCTGCAAAACTCAGCCCGCACCATGAGCTCAATGTCACTGCCCATGACGTAGAGCTGGTCCTCCATGGAGAGCTTGCGATTCAGGTGCAACAGAACAAAGGAGACCCCCGGGAGACGCACAGCGGGGCTGTTGAGGATGCTGCCCCATAAGGCACTGTAGAATGCCGACTGCTCCACTGCTGCTGCCACCTTCTCCAAAAGGTTGTTGGTTCTGCACCAAAGATACAGTACTTGATTATAATGCATTTTATATTATTGATTATAAACTGTAATACACGCCACTAAAAGGCACAATTGGAATTCTTTCAGGCTTTTATGAAGTGCAATTTGGGCATGGCACCATGACCTGTGACCGCATAAGTTGAACTTTGTAAATTCTAATGAGTCTTTTCTGGCTAGATGAGTAGGTAAGTTGAAATGTGGCAGATCCTGCCATTTCTCTTTGAATAATCAGTTTAGTGTCAGGGTTCCTACACCTCTAGCTATCTATTCATTCAATATTCAGTTATTGTAAATGTATACAAATAAGTACAGACAGATTGAGATTCTAAAAAATATTGCATTTCATGTAGAGTATCAATTATAATGGATTACAAGAAACTTCAAGTGTTTCAAGATTTTCATGATTTCACACAGTGAAAAATCTGTGCTTTCTCCCATTACTGTACTTCCACATTCATTTATCAATCAATCCGATTACGGTCAAATTATTACATTTGCAATCACGATGTGACAAAACCCGATTTGCCAAAAGCAAAGTCTGCGATTTGGCTGGTTATTGGGAGCCTTCGTAAGTAAATATCCAATAATATATATGAGAGCTGATATTGTTTATTGTAATAAGGATGAATGAATTGCTTGTTTCTTTAAAAAAATACATTAGAAATGAACCTTGGAAAAATAATTGCATATTAAATCGCAACAGCCATTTTGAGGGAAAAAAAAGGAGAAATTTGATTATTTTCCAAAATCATTCAGCCCTAAATCCAGTTTTCTCACCTATCATAAAACTCGGATCCTTCCTCGAGGCCAGGCAGTACTCCAGTGAGGAGTCCTTGTAGACCAGGCTTCAAGGTCTTGCCCAGAGGCAGGTAGTAAGTCTCATAGAGGCCCAGCAACACAGGCTTTACGGACATGGCAGCATTGGTGAGTAAAGGGAAGAGCCCAGAGCTGCAGTGTAGAAGATGATGTGACATGAGTTATGTTCAATGTGTCCAGTGTAAGTTCACTGACACGTGTAAAAGCAACACTTACCTATAAAGAAATAGGTCTTTGGCCAGCCTCTTGGCTCCAATGATCTTGAAGATTATCTCATAGGTCTCCAAGGCCTTACGGTGGACTCCACTGGGCAGGGCAGGATGGAGGCATTGGGCCAACCGCTTGCCTATTGTCAGCTTCTTGGGAACCACTTGATATTTTGCATTGTTCTGCAATATCTGGGAGGACAACAAAACACAATTCAGAGTTTTATTGCCAGCTGTTTCCAAGTTATATTTTTGATATGTTGAGTGTTACGTTACTCTCAAAGAGTTGTTCTGAACCTTTTAGGGTTCTGGACCCCCTTGCATATTCTTGATCAACAATCAATCAATCTATCGATAGATAGATAGATAGATAGATAACTATTTATTTATTTATTGGTTGATGGTGCAAATTGATAGAAATGTTATGCATTTGCACAATGTAATGCATTTTACATTGCATTATGGGCTTTAATTACTTTTTGACACTTCATCTACAACATCCAGAACAAAAGCAGTTTCCCAATGAAAAGAAATTAATAGCATATGCACGCTGAATCTGTAAAGAATACAGATCATCTAAAGTTTTGATCAATAGCCATTCAATAACTTTAACAATGAAAACGGAAGTGAGATCCCTTATTAAAATACAATATAATGAATGACTTACACTGGTGAAACAGATGGAACTCGAGAAAAACAAAAAAAACATCTGTTACCCACTGTAGTTTATGTGGATAAAGGTCACATTTGGGTAAAATAATGCTATTTCAATCAATGTCAGGGCACTTTCATAAAAATATATTTCATTTTACTGCCCCATTGCAATTACACCATGAACAACAGACTGCCGGTTGAGACACACTGCTCTACGAGACGCCACAGCATACAGTCATGGGTTCTCTTTTAGTTTGCAGATGCAATGTTTGCTCTTCAGGTAGTATGTGTATCATTCAAATTACAAGTGATTGCAACCACTCGGTGGCAATTTAGGGGTTATTAATTGAGGGAACGGGATTTCGTTGGATCTGAAAGTTAATGTCAATATTTGTGTTTTGAGTGCTGCACCTGTGAGGTAGTGCAGTGAAAGATTACAAATTCAGATCATTACCTTGTTGAGCTTGCCCAGCGCAGAGATGAGGTCTGCCCACTCACTTGAGTACTCAAAGTTCTTAAGGGCTTTATCTACCGCTGCCACATAGTTCCTGTACTTGGAGTCACCGAGCAGCTCCACTTCCTCTGCATTCATTCTCCTTAGTGGGCTATTGTGCTTATGTCAAACACCGGGCATGCAGGTGACCATCACACCTGCGCAAAAGCCACACATGGAAACAATAAAAACACAGTTGACACAGTTGATTAATTATTGAAAGTTACTGTTTGGTGATAAAGACGCTAAAGGCAGGGCACTGCCTAATATAAACTGGAGTCGAAGAAAGCAATAGAGCAAAGCCTGACTTAGGCAAATATGACCGTATCGAAGACAGGAGTATATATTTTGTATCAATTTTATAACTAGACAGTAGGTAGGTCTCAGAAAGGGAAAGTGAGGAAACTCCTGTTCCGGGAATCTTTACAATTTCCCACAGTCATTACAAACTAAGAGTTGAAACAACAAGGGATAAATGCAATACTTTTAATAAGGGGCAAATATTATGCTACTGATGTCCAGGTTGCCTGACGTGAGTTGATTGAAAATTAAGCCAAGGGCGTACTCTGCTGGAGAACATGTGAAATATCACTGTTTCAAAATTTACACTGCAGTATTCTTTAACGTTGGACACCTTGAGCAGTCACACCAACCAGAAGATATAGAATCACACATCCAACACACGCACAACATCGGCGTAATAACGTCAGATAAATATATAAGAGTAGTTCGACAGGTGGGCAGGCTGGTTACTGAATGAATGACATAATTTTTAACCATTTTTAAATAGTTGGTAAATTAACCCTTGCATGCACCAAAAATGATAACATGTAACATGTTAACATGATAGGCTGTCCACTGTCGTGACCGCTGTCCCTGAAAGGGTTAATTCAGTCTGACAAACACATGGGTAGAACGGTGATCAATTGGTTAGCATGTCCGCCTCACAGTACAGGTGCAGGGTTTGATTCCAGCTCCAGCCTCGCTGTGTGGTCTTTGCATGTTTTACCCGTGCCTGCGTGGGTTTTCTCCGGGTAGTCCGGTTTCCTCCCACATTCCAAAAACATGCGTGTCAGGTTAATGGAACACTCTAAATTGTCCCTAGGTGTGATTGTGAGTGTGAATGCACGTCAGTGGTTTGAATTGAAAATAACGTTATAAAATAACTTCTCAGCGGTCAGGCAACGATGAGTTCACCCGGGGATTATGAAAACTGTCTCAGAATGGCACCAAGAAACGTTCTTAAATTTGGATAGCTATTTTATAACATTATTTTAAATGCAAACCATTGACGTGCATGCATTAGTTGGACAGCTTTTAATTGGAAGGTGGCCAACACTAGTCAAAAACCTTAGGTTTGGGAATACAACACTGGGGTCAAATTATCAGTACTCTCCTCTAATAAATAAATAGTTGAAACGAGACTTAATGGGGCAAAAAGAACGTGCCATGCGGATATTTTAGAAGCCAACCGATGCATATTTTTAAAAAGGGGGCAGTTTGTGGTTTAAAATTAAAGTAGTCCAACTCAAGTAAACACCCAGTTATCACCGATTTTTTAATCCGAAAATCCATGGATTATATACACAGTAGAATGTAGCTTCACCTGTACTGTTCACATATTGCAGTCCCTTATGTCTGTTTACATCAGTGGATGCTAGGGCTAACAGTTAACCGTTTTAACAATAACATGCATTGACATTTAACACACACAACAACACATTGTTATACAAAGTATCTTACCGTCATAGTTTAGCGGACAAGAAGTGTCTTCTAAATATGTACCCGGTTGGGTGGATTAAATGAGCTGTCACATCAGTAACAGCGCTAGCAAGGGCGCTAACCTTTGCTAACAGTTTGCTAAGAGGATGGTGAGGACGGGCCCGACACCTATATCACAATGTTTCGATTTCTTGGCAAGAAGACAATGGCGAAATATATTCTACATATTCCCCCGGTGCTTGGTGTCGCTGTGTGCCAATCATCAACCATGAGATAAAAATCGGACGTACAAAGGCGGTGTAATGACAGCTCCCAGACTGCACTGCAGATTCGCAGCATATGCAACCGTAGAGTCAACCCACTTTTCCGCATGGAAGTCTTGTTGGCTATGTAAAGTTGATCACCGTTACGCTGAAACACAACGGAAATTACAATTAACGTTATAATAAAAAGGTTTTACTCTCGCCATTGGTTTCTTTAAATATTTCAATTTGCTGTACTTTTTTCGTAGATAGGCAGTTAATAGTAAAATATAGAACATGTAAATTCGGTGTACTTGTATATTTTTGCGATTGAAGAATTTCCAACATTGTCGTGTACTGCACGTGAATGTTATTTTGAAAATGATAAGCGGATGCTCTTGTTCACTAATGTGGCACATCACAACACACTAGTGGTGTTGCAGTCACGCTGCAGATTACCTTTACTGCTACGACAGTGAATAGTTAGTTTGTTGTTTTAAAAATATTTTAGTTAGCTGATGCTAATATTTGTGTGTAGTCTGCAGTCTCTATGGCCGATTTGGACACGCCAGCCAAGGCACGTGGAGTTGGGGTGTTTCTCGAATTAAGGAAAAGGCTACAAAGTGGACTTCTAATTATCGGGTGAATAATTGTGTTGGTAGCTCATTACTTTTGTAGCAGTAAATTGGCGTTGTTCTACGATGCAATAGCATTCATTTACACACCAACTGTGCTAACCGAAGTCAGCCCGGTAAACGCAAGACGAAGAATAATTTGGTATAGCTCAAGACCATGCTGAACTATTGTTTTGAAATGAACAGTGTCGCCTCGTGTCAGTCTAATTGGACGTCGTTTAATTCCAATAAACACGTAAATTACCAGACTTATTTCGAAGATCGTACCTAAATAGAGGGGATTCCCTCCATACCATTACCACGCTATCCCCATCCTTCGTGTGATGCAGCAATGTCTCGGATTGTTATTTGTTGATCCCTCTGAGCTATTCTTAAAATGTCTTAATCGTTATACTGTAGAATGAGTGTAAAATATTGTAAGTGTGACTGCTTGTTCAATAGAAGATCTTTGGTCGGGATGGCGAGGTATAGTACACAAATGAAGACACTAGATGGGGGGAATCCAATTTAGTTTTTCCTTTTGCGTGTGAAATGAACAGTGTCGCCTCGTGTCAGTCTAATTGGACGTCGTTTAATTCCAATAAACACGTAAATTACCAGACCTATTTCGAAGATCGTACCTAAATAGAGGAGATGCATGTTTTTGGAATGTGGGAGGAAACCGGAATACCTGGAGCAAACCCACGCAGGCACGAGGAGAACATGCAAACTCCACACAGGAAGGCCGGAGCCGGGATTGAACCCATGACCCCTGCACTGTGAGGTCGATGCGCTAACCAGTCCACCACTGAGCCACCCTGATATGAAGATCAAATATCTAAATCCTTATAAAATATTTCACGTATACAGATTTTGAATTTGTTGATGACACGAAACTACTAATCATCTACAGTCTTAGTTACATTGACTTATTTTTCTCTTCCACTTATTATTTGTGAAGCCGATTTTATTTTATACTATCATAGTGCTTTTCAGTACTTGACTAATGTAAAATAAGGCAGTCTGATTATCTTCGTTGTTGTATAACATAATCATGTTTAATACAGGTCCGTAATCTACATGCTCTCTTCATGACGAGACAAGTTTGTATTGAGGTTGCACTATATTAGAAAAATATGTGATATGGGTGTGGAATATTGTAATATAGATATCACTGCGATATTTAACATAGTGACATTTCGATGATATAATGACATTTCGATTATATATACTGTATATCTGTGTGTGTGTGTGTATGATAAATATACAAAGAACACAGAAATCATGAAGGAGGCAAATATGTACTGCACCAGCATATTGTGCACTGAGGCGCCCATGTGGGTCTTTCAGATGAAGGATGCAGTGAAGCTCATAGTTCTGTGATCATAATTAATATCATTTTGATTATAACTAATCTCATTTTGAGGTCTTGTTTGCTTTTACAGATGTAACACTAAGTATCACGATCTTTCTTCTCTGTTGTCTAGGAAAGATGTCGCTGGAAACCCCATTGATGTGTTTGTGACCGGTGGAGATTCCTCTCTTCACCTCCGGACCCCCACAGCCGAGGTGACCTTCATTTTGCCACCAGGAGTCTCCTATATGGATGAATCCTGCATTCTGACACCAGGGGGAGAATCCTGTGATCGAGAGCGCCATTTCAGGCTACGAATAAGTGTTTCACATAACAAGACTGAAGGTACCGTTCTATAGCAACATTTATTTGCCATATCAACTATTTGGGGGGCACCGTGGATACTGGTTAGCACGTTCGCCTCACAGTGCAGAGGTCATGGATTCGATTCTGGGCCCTGGCCTTCCTGTGTGAAATTTGCATGTTCTCCCTGTGCCTGTGTGGGTTTTCTTCAGGTACTCTGGTTTCCTCCCACATTCCAAAAACATGAATAGTAGGCTAATTAAACACCTTACAGTAAACTGTCCTGAGGTGTGATTATGAGTGTGTATCGTTGTTTGTCTATTTGTGCCCTGCGATGGGCTGGCAACCAGTTTGGGGGGTTACCCCGCCTACTGCCCCAAAAAAGTTGGGATAGGCTCCATCACACCCATGACCCTTTGGAGGATAAAGCTGATCAGATAACGGCTGGATGGGTGAACAATTTGACTAAGACAATTGACGATTCTGCTCAAAAAACACATCATGTAGAAACCCCTTAAATTCAGTTTATGAGAAAACTGTACCTCAGAGTGACTGATTACATAATGTTGAGAGTTCTATATGTATATCATTTTGTCAGGACCTTTTTGGGCTTTCTGTTTGTCTCAGTACATGCTCACAACTGATTTCACTCATTGACCTATCGAAACAAAATAGATTTTGTGCTGTTTCCTCGCCTTAAATTTTAAGCGTTTACTATTATTTTCATAAGTTTACCATCATTTGAACTTGTTTTATTTGTTTCCCTTTAGAGTCCTCAGACATACTAAGAACACTGCAGGCTCAGGAGACTTATAGCTTCTACTGTCAGAGCTGTACAACCAGGCTGCTCGAGGATAGGTGAGGAAAAGACGATGAGAAACGGGAATGGAAATTTATACTTCTCTCTACTGCTCCTCGTAAGGAAGAAATGTGTGCTTTTCTTGATGCTGTGATAGCTGGCCACAGGAAAAATAGATGGCTGGAGCTGGAGCTAAAATTTTCAGTTGATGTAGAGTCACTATGACATAAAGGTCTGCACCACCTATTAAAAAATATTGTGCTTCCTGCCCTGAGGTGGTTCAGTGGTCTTATTGACTTCAGCTTGTAGCTTTTCTGGTCAGCAGTGTTATGTGCTGAAAAATTACAGCGCCTGCATTATAGAGGCCTTTAGCCCCTGGTTATGTTTCTCAGCAGTGACCTACTAAAAATTGCCAAACACTTGTTTTAAAAAAAAAAAAAAAAAAAAAAAAAAATCCCCGCCACTCTCAACAGGGGCAAGTGGATGTTGAGTTGTGTGTAGAAATCCTTGGAAGTTTGGCAATTAAAACAACATCATGCGTCATGACGATAGGCAGTTAATTTAATGCTCGGCCATAATAAGATTGCTGCTGACTGTCACTGCACTGCTCCATTAATCACACAGCACTTGTACTTGTTTTGCTAGGGTCATTCCCAGAAAGTTTTGTCCAAGAGTGTGACATGAGAACCCTAAAATAGACCTGTTCAAAACCAGGTCAAAATGATATATGCTTTCAAGCAAACCTTTCTGCAGTGTGCTCTGAGTAAAATAAGAACTCATTACTCACTCATAAAAGCAGATACAATGCCCTCCATACTTATTGGCATCCCTGGTCAAGATGTGTTACAAGCCTTAAAATAAATTCAATTTTTATTGCAGATGCTTACTCTCAAATTGAAAATTGGCCTTCTCAGTCCCCAGACCTCAACCCCATTGAAAACCCTTGCAGTGATTCAAGAGAAGAGTGCAGGAGAGAAGCCAAGTCACTGAAGGATTTAGAGAGTGTGTGCCAAAAGCAATGGTTGACGATCCCTCTTTCTTTATTCTCCCATCTTGTGAAACATAGGACAAGATGGCATTGTTTTGTTTTCAATGGGGGGTTCAATCCTGGGACAAACTGCAGCAGTTTGCTCATGAAGAGTAGGCCAAAATACCACGTGAGAGGTGCAGAACTCTCAGTGGCAGTTACAGCAATCGTTTGATTGCAGTGATTGCCTCAAAAGTTGTGAAACAAAATATTAAGGGTACCATCACTTCTCATCAGGCCAGTTATTATTAGAATATTTTTGAAAAATGATTCAGTTGATGGATGGATGGATGGATGTTTGATTTGCATTGTTTAAATGTCAGTGTAACTCCGGTTTCCTCCCACATTCCAAAAACATGCATGGCACGCTGATTGGTCACTCTAAATTGTCCCTAGGTGTGGGTGTGGGCGTGCATGGTTATTCGTCTCTGTGTGCCCTGCGATTGGCTGGCAACCAATTCGGGGTGTCCCCTGCCTACTGCCCGAAGACAGCTGGGATAGGCTCCAGCTCCCCCCGTGACCCTAGTGAGGATAATGCGGTTCGGAAGATGAATGAATGAAATGTCAGTATATTCTATTTTGATTTGTCATTACTTTTGTCAGTTTCAAGTTCTTTCAGTGACGATGTGACCTTGTCCGTGCGTGCGTGCGTGCGTGCGTGCGTGTGTGCGTGTGTGCGTGTGTGCGTGTGTGTGTGTGTGTGTGTGTGTGTGTGTGGTAATAACAGATGAAGTCTGCAGATATTACCAGTTTCTATAGACTATTTCCCAAATTAAGCCATGTTCGAAACTAAAGCAGGCTGACCATATTTGATAAACATCTCCCGTTTTCAGAAAACACCCTTGGGATACATATACATAACAATTCCTTATCTTCAGATTGTTCAAGCGAGTACTTCCTCTCCCAAATGGCAACTGGAACGCCATTGTGGACGATTGGTGCTGCCATGCGGATCCTTTCGCAAACAAGAAGATGCTGCCCGGAGCTGAGGATTGTTTTCTGGGTGACACCTTCTTTCTCCTCACAAGAGATGGCAGCTGTGAACAGACCCTTCTCCAGGACGTGAGCCCTGCTGACTCACAGGATAGTCGAGATCCGAAAGTGAGTGATGTGCAGCACCAAAAGGATAGCTGAGGTAGCAACGACCCAAAAATTGTAGCCTGCGCTGTCGCACATAATGTACTGTAAGCCAGTGCTCAGTTTTTGTGACAAAATATCTGTTCTTTGGCATGAGTGAATACAATATCCTTTGTAGAGCTGTAGGATCTTATTTCTCAATAAGAAATTAAAGAAATGATAATAAGATTAATAAAATAACTCAAAATAAGACATTTGAGGTCTATGTTGAAAAAAAACCCCATGAAATTTCAAGTGCATTTTGTTTGCTCTCTCACGAGCCGTATCATTAAAGGGGGGAGTCAACCAAAAACTTTTCTTTGCAGAAATATGTTCCACCCATTTTTCTTCATCTCAGGGGTGGCCATTTTGCCACTTTCTGTCAACTGAAAATGACATCACAGTTGCTGAGGGATCGTGTCACGACCAATCACCCGCTCACCCCTTTTCCGAAGCTGAGCCATGATTGCTTGTTACCTGAGCAACTGTGAGGTAATTTTCAATCGACCACAAGTGGCAAAAACGGGTGGATTTTACTGTTTAACTCGTATTCCATGAACACAATGTTAATCAGAATCCCTTGTTTAGACTAGTGTGGCTGCATAGAACTTATTATTGTGAAGAACATTTTTGGGTTGACTTCCCCTTTAAGTATGCAAATTGCAAAAGAGGGGTCAGGGGAACTTTGGTAATGATGGTGTTGACGTTGATAATGTACTTTTGAGGCAGTCTCATTATCTGCTGAATAGCTTAAAAAAAGTCCACCTCCATCTTTCACTCTAAAAGTGAGATGCAAGGACACAAAGAAGTGCCGAAACTGCACTGAATGTTTGAAATTCCGGGTGTAATAGACCTTTTCAAATCCTCTTGTACACTCAGCCACATCAGCACGTTTCTCCCAGACAAAATTGCATCAGTGAAATGAATCTCTGCACTCCCTGGACAAAGATTAATATCTCTATCTGTTTGGAGAACAATTGTCTTCCTTTGGCCCAGTTCCAGTGGAAACATATTGGTTGGTTTATTTTAAGACTGTCCATGCAACAACTGTATGTATATAATGTTGAAATATTTCTGCTGTGCATTTCTATCATCAATAGAAAAATTGCCGCAGACTGACACTTGTGTCCTGTGTGAGCTGTTCCGCAATTCTCGGAGAAGCGCAGACACCGGGTATGCTTCCTCTGAGTACCTGGTGATCAATAAACGACAATCCTCGGGTTTTTATGAGCTGCCCTTGCTGTGACTTGCAGAGACCCTCAGACTGTACATCACACAGGTGATGGTGGAGTCCAATGTAGGGGACAGAAAGCCGGAGTCTTCATTCAGCAGGTAGGTCCAATATCTGGCCAAAGGGAAATCGGTAAGAATTGCTCGGTAAATACAGTGGCTTCGAAATGCGAGGAAGGCAGGAGAAAATGTGCAGTTGCACTCAACCCGGAGGCATTGTTGGGTTTTGACTATCTGGTTTATTTTGCCCTTTAAATCAAGTTCTTACAGTACCTATAAATAAATACAATGTCATTTGGTATTTTTCATGCTTGCCAATGCATTACACGTTCGTGAATTTTGTTGAATCTAAAAATAATAATGATTAAGCAGGTAACTGAATTAAGATCACAAAGATGCAATATGCGCAATCATATACATCTTGTGAATGCGTGATTGGATGTTTTTTTAGTTGGACTAATGACTTGATGCATGGCAATTAACTTTCAAAGGCTGTTGTGTGAAATTTAAAAATATTGATGAAATATACTTGGTCTTGGACAGATCCTGCTTCCTGGAGAGGACTGTTGCAGCAAGGCTTGCAGAACTTTCCAACTCAATGAGTTCCTTCCACTTTTCTGTCCAAACACTGAGTGGAAAAACGTTCTTGCTGGTAAGAAGAGGACAGTAAAAGTGCAATTATTTAATATCTTGACTGCTATAATCACTTTTCTAATTTGACCTTAAGGAAAGTGAGGATGCTATTTTTTCCCCTCATAGGTTTTTTTCATTGAAAATGATTTCCTTTAAACTGCAGGTGGCAGTAGTGTTCATTTCGGGGACGGGACGACTGGCAATCATGTGCAGGACTTCTAGCATCAATCAAACTGTTTGATCTAATTTGGTTACCTCATTTTGCTACAAGTGAACAACAAAAAAATCTTTCTCAAAATGATGCTGTGCTTTTTTCGCCACTGCATACTGCATGTCCAACCACAATACATCATATGAACAAACGCATGATACCTTTGATTGTGCGGGTGGACTTAATGTCGTGGCCAGTGGGTCTACTTTATACTGTATGCAAAAAGAAAGTTGACAAGTAGTACCCGTAAAGTCCAGTACAGCTACAGCTGGACGATATCCGGTTATATTCAATGCTCTCTCGCACAACCATTCATTTCTAGTTGATACTCAAATTATAATAGCTCCACATGCTTACACCCCCCCCCCCCCACACGTATTTATTTTTCTCTGATTATGGCAGGTTGTTATATATTTTGCTCTCCATGGTTTTAGTCAGCTCATTTACCTCCAAAAGTGTCAAAAGTATTCATGTTCACCACTCAAGTAGAAATAGAGATATTGGGGTTTAAGAAGCCCTCTGTGTAAAATGAAGTATCACCGGAAGCTTTTTACTGAAGTACAAGTAAAAGCAGATATCTTTTAATAATATCTTAAAATACAAAACGTGTAGTAATGTGTGGGTGTGTCGGGATCCAATAAAGACAAAAGCTTAGGCTGATCATCAGCAAGCTCTGGGGAAGCCTGATATTGAACCTGTTCATCTGGTGTATGGCAATCTCGCGATGGGACAAATAACAGGCAAAATGTGATTTAGTCCTTTGCACATCCTATATGTGGAGTGACATATCTGCTCTTCTTGCAGCTATGGCTGCTGAACAGTGATTCCATCATAGCATCAGTCCCAGAGTGGTCTGCTAGCACCCACACTCATCACAGTCCATCACTGAGGGCTGCAAGAGCACTCAAAGTCCTCTACATAGCCTGTTCCCATATGGGGGTCCAGCAGCAAGAGTAAGTGAATACAACATGCGCATTTCTCCTTCAGTTTTCACTCCTTCTTGCCTTAATCTTTCATCTTTTCAATGCACCCGCTTCATCGCTACCTGCTGTAATGCAAAGCAGAGGATGAAAGATTCATTTGATTCGATGTTGTTTACTGTGCATAGCTTATGCACAACAAAACATGAATTGATTTTTACTCCCATTTGTTCCAAGGGCAAGAAGATGCAAGATGCATCCTGTGAGGACAGATTAAGAAAAAAAAAAGTAGGATGTGCTATTCTCATCTGCTACTCATAGCACATAATTATGGGATGGTCACAATGCACCGCTACTGTACAGCTATCAATGTTCTACCATCATGACCCCCGTTCGTAATCTCGGATGACTTAAGGTAATTCACTGTATGATTCATATAGACAGATAACTATTCACACCCAAATTTGCGGTTTTCAATTCAGTCTTCAATACACCTATTGCAAAGTCTTTTGGAATTTGGGAGATGAATCAAAGGAAATCCCAAGCAAGCGCAGGCTGAATATTTGACCGAGGCAGACATGTAATATTAGCCACATGTGCCACCATGCCGCCCAAATACGCAGTTTGTGCTGTGGTTCCATACCAGGACATACAGTAATGTTCCATTATTTTGCAAACACGATTGCTATCAAATGTCTTCACTTGTCACTTAGTGCTTTCTCAAATTGTTTTGACCGCTGTGAGTCTCTGTGTACCTTGCTGTGATGCATTAGGAGGGTGTAGGTGGATGCTCTGCGTGTGGTTCTTCATGTTCTGTATTTCTCCCCCCCACTGAAAGTCTTCAACCCTCATTATTTTCAACTGAGTCAGCACTGGTCGTTTTTTATCCACGCTGCTCTCCCCTGCAGCTGAGTGCAGTCAAGTCAGAACGGGGAAGTTATTTCCAATGTTTTGACAAACTTGCTGTCAAAAAAGTCACACCAGCCTTCCGTCAGGAAAGCTGCTATATATTGCACGTCTAGGGTAATATTCCTAAAATGATTCGCTCTTCTGGGATTGTTTTGCACAAATTATGTCATCGGGCAAAAGAAAATGTGTCGTGGGATGACAGGTCACAATGGCCTTTGAGGCACTTGTTTTGAATTAGCAAACCAGTTGGAAGTACATCAGCAAAGCTTTCTGCTGGTAAGTAATGCACCCAACTTTGCCTCCTTTTAGCTTCACAAGCGAGCATCTCGTTCAGTATTGACCAGACTTAAATCTGCCCAGGCACCCATTCTGTTACCTGACAACACACCACCAATCAAATGTCACAAAATGATATGAATACTAAAGTCATGATGACGATCCTGTCTCAGATGACTCCTAAATGCCCTTAGTGTGAGCGGATATATCGATATGGGCATTTGCCATAGATACAGTAAGATGAACAAATAAATAACTTGAATTAATTAAAAAACATTTCAGGAAAAAACAAGGTGATATTGGATAATACCCTGCGGTACCCCTCAAGACCTCTCATGGGACACTAATGTGTCACAGCACCCAGTTTGGGAATTGCTGGTCTTGTTAATGCAAAGTGAATGAGTTGCCCAAAAATTATAAAATTCTCTGTAAAACATAACATAATTCACTTTTTGTCTTTTTTGCACTGATATTTAGCTGGCATAAAAGTCTCAAAATGTAAAAACTGATTAAGACATTCTTTTTGTCCTATGTGTCGTTTTAAGAAAAAGTACATGAACAGAAGACTTACCCTGTGAGAAATGCACAGATGGCTGACATAGATTTTCATTTTGGTACGACACCATACACCACACATACTGACACATCATCATTCTTTCCTTGTTCAGTCACTCTTCCTACATGATGCACAGGCGTGTACCGATGCAGCACCCAAGCTTGTCATCTATCTGTTTTAATGTTTTCCTCGTAATTCTGCACCGTTTGTAGTTAAAAATGGCTCTATTAAAACTGCAGTGGAAATGCTTCATCATTAGCTTTATTGCAGCTATTTCTGGCTTCCTAGTTGGAGTGAGCACGGCTCTGGCAGTCAACATAAATCACTTGCAATTTCTACGTTTTAGCGTGGCCACCAGCTGGGAGGTCAATGCCACAGGACACTCTGTGGTGCTCCCGCTGAAGGTGTGCGAGGAGTTGCTGCAAGTGATTGAAGACAGCAATGCTACACTTCCTGCATCAATGCGTCACATGAGAGCCTATAAGGTGAGGCATAACTCTCAGGGGCAGGAAACTGGAGTTAAAACCCGCCGGGTGCTTTGCATCATTACAATATTTTCATCTGTCCAAAAACATATGACTGAGTCTGGGTAATCTCAGCAGATATAATAACCATCTTCTCCCCTTGTTTTTTTAGTATAGCACCACATTAGCTAGTTTGTCTGAAGCAGATAACTCAAGCACTTACACTGTAATTATGACCTTAACACCAATTTAATGTTTTCATCCACCCTTCAACCTGATAACATGATAAATTGTCCACTATAGTAACCACTGTCCCGGAAAGAGTTAAGTTGAACGTGGCAATGTTTTTCATCCAATGTTATACAGTGATCCCTCACTTATCGCGGTTAATGGGGACCGGGACCGGCCATGCGTGATAAGTGAAAAACCGCGAAGGAGGATTTGCTCCTCCCTTAGGAATTTTTGTGTAGGTGTGTGCCAGCATGTTTAAAATATGTAAACATTATTTATACTTGACATATTTGAGACAAAGATTACAGCAGTGCACTTATTTACTTAACTTAAACTTACACAGGAATTAACATTCATCAGCATTGACCTCTGAGAGAGGAAAAGAGACTTGTGTTGGTGGCGTGGAAGGCGGCTCTCACTTTACGCTCTGAAGGTGTAGCCACCGTTAGCCTCCGGATAGCTCCTGGCCAGCTATCTCCGCCCAATCGATGTGTTTATGACCAGGCAATTAATCGGCATTGATGAAGAGGAGCTGAATTGAGACGTGCTGCAGCTTTCGGACAAGCCCAATCACCCATTCTCTTTCTCTCTCTCTCTCTCTCTCTCTCTCTATCTTTCTATATTTTGTTACTCATAATTAAATCTTCATGCCATGAGGGGAGTAGCAGCATTGATGTTTGCCATTGTCTGATCACTGTGGTGTGTGAGACCGTTGTGAAACTGAGATGGCTGTAAGCACAAGGCACAGTGTTTGTCTGGTCGCCGGAAATGGTTACGGTGGTCGTGAGGAGTGTGATGAAATGATACACTCAAATACTTCCTGATTGCGGAAGCCTGTTTGGAAGTCGGCGGCGGAGGACAGGAAGGTAATTTGATCACCGAAACATCTTGAGTGACTCGAATTCGTTTAAGACGTCGGTCACCAACATGGGCGTTTCGGGCACTCTGTAGCCCCCAATGACCACATCAGTTGCCAGCCAGCCTGTTCTGAAAATAGCTTCCCAGTCTTGAGACATTTGTATTTTTATTATCGCATTGCAACATTTTACCCCTCACTTGAGTACATTTTTAGTCCTGTACTTTTACTTTCCGCAGAGTGATTATGTAGTGTAACAGGGTAGTAGTATTTCCGAAAACTGTTTCACCAAAATGAGCCATGACGCAATGTGTCATGATACATGATTGTCAGTGCCACAGTATTTTGTGCATAGTAAAAAATGAGAAGCCACAAGCAAACTGTACATTCTATATAATACACCCACTCACATTTCCAGCTTCCAACTTTCCAAGTTTGACTCACAAAGTTTGACCCATTTTAGTGTCTGTGAGTGGATCAAAGACCGCACCGTAACCAGCCTGGAATACATTTTCGACTGTAGTGTATTCTGTGTTCCACACCCTCCATTCCTGGACCCTCCTGTGTAATGGGGTGTGAAGTACTTTGGCTTGGTGTCTCTTTGCCACCGGCTCATTAATCTCCTACTTCTCTCACCCATGGTGATGACATGTACCAGTAGGTTAGTCACAAAGGGGATCAGAAACTGATGCCTTTCACAATAAATCGTTTAGTATCCACTATTTGAACAATGACAACTTTGTAGTTTTGCTCTCATACACCAGTACAATCACGCTGCGATGGAAGTGTATGTTTTTTACCGTGTACAGTATGCAGAATAACTACCTCCATATTCAGGGTATCATTGCTATTAATGTATTATGTGCAGCCCATTTGTTTGTTGCTTCAAGACACATGCAGCAACTATATCTGGATATTATAGCTGACATTGGGTTGGCGTCTGGCAGATATTTGACTGTAGCCATCAATATGAAGTTCTTGGACATTCAGTTGGCTGAAAATCAAAAAGAGAAATGGCAAAAACCTTCAGTGTGGCCAAGTCATAGTGCACCGCATTAAACAAATCAAATGGCTTGACGATAGCTGTATCCAACATGATGATTAAAAAAAAAAACTAAAATAACTGTAATTTTCATGTTTCTCAAAAGAACAGCCTCCACAGTGATAGTACGGCAACTCCAAAACAGAAAAGTGATCTGAACAGATCAAATTTGTCAAGGGGCAAATGATAAAATAGCCCCGACTTAATTTGTGTTTAATTATAGAATTGATCCGCCAGCACAAACAATAGGCAAATTCAAACTGCAGCTATTTTTCTGAATTATCGCGACATCATGCCCAGGACCCAAAGCCAGGACTATAAAAACGTTCGATATGCTGTAGGTAAAAAATGTTTTCTGTCATTTGTTTCCCCCTCAAATTGTTACATATGATTGAACATCATTACTAACATTTGCAAAATGGCCCGGTTAATGTTACAATTATTTGATGTCTTTGAAGGACCATGAATGAAGTGTTGCATACCCATAGTAAATTAACTTTTTAATCACGTAAACTAAGCTAAGACAAAGGCACTGTTTGAACTCCTCTTGGATTTTTGACATGCAGAGCTTGAGGGAATAGACTTGGTATTGAACAAGATTTTACCAGACGTTTTAAAGCTCATGACCAAAATTATAAATGTGGTTGCTTCTTGGGATCCAAACTTGAAAAACTATACATTGACATACAATGCAATACGCTTTTATTTATTTTGCATTAGTGGCAACTCACCTCCATTTGCTGTTTGTTCTCATTTGTATGAATCATCATTGATGTGCCCGAGTGGCGAGCAAGCATTGGCACTGGGACGTAGAAGACAGGGACTTGAGTTAGGCAAATGCCCTCATTTATCATCCCAGTGTGGAGCCCTCGGTGGAACACAACTATTGTCTGCAGCAGGCAAACACCCAGTAATAGCAGATGGAGCAAGTGAGGCAGGATCAGGCTTAGTTGATTTGCCTTCTGTGCTTTGTTTAGCCAAATGTGTGTTTTTTGAACTTGTGAAATGGCTGCATCCTGTGGAGATTTTATTAGAAGAACATAATTGCTGATAAAATCACCAGTGCATCTGTGCTTTTGGGAATAAAAGTTTAGTTTACTAAATGCTGTAAGTGTGTGTGTGTGTGTGTGTGTGTGCGCGTGTGTGTGTGCGGGTGTGCATGTGTGTGCGCTTGTGTGTGTGCGTGCGCTTGTGTGCGTGTGTGTGTGTGTTTGAAACTTTACCAACTCTCTTCCTGTTGTCCTCAGGTGGCTTACCTACAATTGTGAATGCTCAGAAGAGTTGCCGGGATTTCGAGGCCCTGTTCTGTCGATGGTCAACTCCCAGTGTTTGCGTGTCACCCTTCATTCCAAAAAAATTGATTTCTGTGTATTTGGAAGAATAGAACCTTCCCCATATTAGCCATTCAAAGTAAAAAAAAAAGGCACGTTGCTATTATTACTACCATTGGTAGAATGTGGCATTTGTATTACAGTTTTTGTTTTAACATTCGTGTCTGTTTTGTATATTTGTTCTATTTAGAATTGAAATTTGTATTTTGTTTTATTCTTTTCTTTTTTTTTTTTTTACACATTTCAACCAAAACAAATTCAAATGTTTTTTTTTCTTCCCCCGGATGAATCAGCTCTTCGTTTCTGTTCATCTGTTTGAAGGATCTCCTGCTTGATGAAGCTTATTTTAGGGACACTTCAGAGAGAGTGCACAGCAGCCAATCCTCTACTTGAGGGTAATTACATCTTGTGGAATAAATGTAGAGTTTTGTGGAGTGGTGGTTTATTTGTTCAGTGTTCATGCATTTTGTAACGGTAAGCCTTGTTAAAAAAAAAAGGTTTAGTATTGAACATATTTTTAAAAGTCTTAATATGTCTGTCTTTAATAATGATGCAATTTGTTGGTTGTGCATCACACTAATGCGGCTTACAGTAAGTACAATATATGGACGGAAATATTGAGGCATATTTTCTCAGGACGTCATTGGGGAGTTCTTTCATCCAGTACACAAAGCAAAGTTGATAAAGAATTGGTTTGGTGGAGAGAAGAGACATGTTGAATTCCATCAAGAAACCTTTGGGATAAATAAGAAGTGAAACTCCTTCTTGAGGAACGTTGTCTCATAAGTGAATTGTCTCAACATTTTAAATTGTGCGCCAGGCTTCTTACAAATCCTGCTCTTGATAATGAACCTAAATTTAAGCGGCCAACTCCAAAGTTTTGTGTAAAGTCTCTCCCAGTAAGATCTCATAATTTCCAGAAAGTAGTATGTAAATGAGAATAATAAATGTTCCACATCATTTAGTTGTTTTGAACTGACCTGGCATTAAGGGGGTTAAATATTGGTAATTTAAACATTACATCTAAGTCATGGCTTTTCTTTTCTATCGCAGGTCTAATGTGCTCTATGTATTCTGTCCCCATTCGTTCAAAGTGAAAGTTTACTTTCACTAAACTTAATCATGAGTCAGTACATTGGATATTGGTAACATTTCACATGTATCACAAATAGACATTACAGCAAAAGAGTTGAGAAGCTTTCCCGTATCCAGCAATTGTATTTTGGACAGGTAAGATATATGCATTTGATTACAGTTTCAAGAGAGTTGGAGATGGATAACCTTTTTGTTGTTGTCAGGCACAGACACATTCTAAACAGAGAGTTGTCAATTTCTGGAGCAACCACTCCAAAGATTGTCCTTTTTACTGAAAACGTTTCACTGTTGTGTAAGCATCCCGTGCACGAGTTGAATAAAGCTAGGATGTGTTAATAGTCGTATCTATTGGAGCTTATATGCACACACATCTAGTTGATGTGTGAAAATAACAATTTCATCTACATATGTTGACCAGAAAGCATATTTTTGCTTGCATTCCCGTATATATTTTAAACTCCCCTTGGTAGGAAGACGGGGTTATTTTTTCTGCCTATGTTTTCATGCTGAGATCTGCTGAACGCTGATGCGGCAGGTGACAATTACTCTTAAAAACACCCAACTACAGTATTGGGCCTGCTGAGATGGCAAAGCAGAGCATGAATGGGCTAATTAAATACATCCGCTGAACTGTCAAGGGCTTCTCATTTCCTTTCTGCCCTTTCTCCACGAGTGCAAATGAAGCAGGCTTTAAATAACCAATTTGTTCTAGGCATGATGTGCCGAGGAAACGATACACACCAATGGCCACGAGCTGATGCCTTGAGGGGTTTCAGGTATGCTTTGTCTTTGTCCCCTTGATGATCGAAAGGGAAGTGTCAAATTAAAAGTTTTGGCATAGCGCAATTATTGTCTGTTGACAGCACGCAGCTCATTAGCCTTTTCAGACAGTTATCTTGTGAAAATAGCATGAATAACTGCAGTACTTCAAAAAAAATGTTCACCAGTGTTTGTAATTCTGGACAGTGGAAGGGTTCTTAGCTCAACTAGATCTGCAGCTAAAATATACTAAACCTAAATTAGGCAATTATGTGCAGCAGCTACTATGAGTGGGAAAAGCTTTGGGAATATAATGACTCCATGCGCAATCTAATGAGAGCCATTACAAGAGCTGTTCAGTTTTAATTGACACTTTCTGTGAGGTATCGATTTACAGTATAAGTGTCTAATATTTTGACCCTGGCCAGTTAAAGTAACTATGTTACAGCTCCCAATGTGATGCATTGCCCGCGTGCATTTGTGAGTACTGTACAACCTCAATAATATTCAAACTAACCGGCTCAATCAAAAGTGAGCATTATTTACATCCACTCAGCATTAATGACAAGAATGTTTTTGTGCTCATCACTTGGGCAATTATTTACTTAGTGTACAAGATTTCAAAGTTTGCCAAGGGCTGGCACATGTGCCTGGGGAGAGGCGCCGGGGGGGTTGATTTCTTTTACAGGGTTTGTTCACAAAATACCTGCGGTATTTATCCATAACAGGCAAACACTCCAAATCAAATTAAAATCAACTGACAATCAGGCATTTCTTTTGAACTGTGGTCCAACATAATATTGATTTGGGCTTATCAGTTTCATTATAGCTTATATTTTATTTGCTAAAAGGGAAATAAAATATAACACTAATCCAAACATGGTTGGTCCGTATATTTGTGTTGGATTGCTGTAAATTGTGACCAACGTTTGTCATACTGACCAGTAGATGGCATGGAGGTTCAGTGACAGAACCTGTACCAAATCGTGCCATTTGAGTGGTTAGCTGGTGACTGCGAATGACAACCCCCTCTGGAGGAAAGTGTCATTCGGCCAGCGAGTCACGCCTAAACCATCAGCCTGATACCTGCTGCAGGTTCCGTCGATGGGCAGAGCCACGAGGTAACCCACATGCTTCCCCAAGGCCAAAGGAAAAAATAAATGCAGTATTAACCTAGCTTCCAGAACCAATGACTGGTTCCAGAACAGAGTGATGTCACCGGAAAATAGGTGAGCTAAAGGGTCCCACAGCTGAGCGAGTGGATCAGGGAGTCCCTGTCCCCTTCTCAGCAGTCGACAACTTCGTTGCCTGAATTTGGAAAAGTAGAAAAACTCACACAGCCTTGAACGATTAGGAGCAAATCAAAAACCAAACAGGAAAAAAAAAATGAGGCTGGAGGCAAAGAGCTAAGCTGCTCACAAAAGGATTTATTCTAAGCAGAACAAACCCTAAGAGTTCTGTCCTAGCGGTGAATCTGAATCCCAGTGAGCAGAGCACAGGTTTTTAGATCATATTCTGGGAAAGTCCCCTGCTGAGCTGATTTGCCTGCAATAAGATTACCTTTAATTGTGTCTCTACTTGGGCTTCTCGGTGTTATATGTTTTGATTTCTTCACAATGAGCTCATAGTCACATCCATGGATGGGTGGATGGATGGATAGATAGATAGATAGCATTTTCATAATAATGAAACTGTTCCTCAGAATTAAATGTTCATATTTCTCTCTAAAAAGTCACGCCCTGATAGTAGCAGCATTGATGTCTGCACTTGCATGATCACTAAGGTGTGTGAGATTGTTGTCCTTCCATTTTCAACACCACTTATCCTGAACAGGGTGCGGAGAGGTGCTGGAACCGATCCCAGCTGACTTCGGGCGGAAGGCAGACTACCCCCTGAACTGGTCGCCAGTTAGTCGCAGGTCACAAACGAACATTCACACCGACAACCACACCGTCACTGAGTGGGAATCGATCCCACGCTGACGGCATACAAGCCAGGCGAGTGCATCACTACACCATCACTGACTTTGAGATTGTTGTGATTTTTTTCCCCAGGTTTTTTCAGAGATGAGAATTACAGTAGAGAAAATAGTTGGGAAAAACGTACTTGTCAACTTTGTGGGTGGGGTTGCGGACAAGGACCACCTTGAGCCAAAAGCTACTTGTCGAGGGGTTGGGGTGCTTTGATCCTCATGCAAAACAGGCACATTCACTGAGGTAAACAGGCACGAATGGCAATATGCGTGAGGCCGATTTAGCACCAGCTAATGCTAACATTAGCCCACGTCCATCGGTAGCACCAAGAAGAGTTCAACTTCACCAATAAACACATTACATGGCAATGCCTCTCACCTCTCATTGATGCACACTGGAAAAGGCACCAAAAAAAACAAAAAACACAGACACCAAGTGGAGGAGGATGTAGTCGTCAATTCTGTCATTTGGGTTCTGCATCATGACATTGATTGAAAACACATCAGTGAGTCCACTTTTGAATGGCTTAAGAAAACAAAATGAAGGTTATCTCGTGGCCAAGTCCAAGTGCAGACTTGAAACTGAAATGCTTCAAAATTAAATCTGAAACATTAAAGTCGGGGAAATTATGCTGAAAAACAAATGTTTGTGAATGAGAAATTGTTTTCATGGCACTGTACAACCAAATCAACAGGCCGCGAGGCTGATGGCAACAATCTAGGGAAAAACTCATGGAACAGTGCAAGCAAGACAAGCCACAAACACACTTGACCTCAGCGTGAGAAGAAAAAAAGGGGCAAGGCTTTCAGTCATGTGACTATACAGACTCACGAGTCATCAGCGAATCACAAGAATTTGTTATTAAACTCTTGACCTGAGCCACGCGCAGGAGTGATCATTCTGTACTTGAAACAGCGCCCCTGGTGGTCAGAAAAATGAACTGTAATTTCCTCATTGTCAGACTTATAAAGGCTGAAGGTTGCAATTGGTTTAATGCATAGAAAATTGATGTGCGATTGTTTTTCTTTCACTCCGACTAGTTTTTTTATTTGCTCAATGTTTTTTTTTTCCAAACATTTGCACACAAGGCAGGTTGTCAAATTCCTCATACAGTACTGACGAGTTCAGTTCCAAATTATACTGCATTTTTCCTATAGTTTTCCATTTAAGAATATGCCACATTATTAGGATAATATGTACATTTTTTCTGCATGTCCCTATCTTTCGGACCTTTGGAAGTGTCCCAGGGCTTTTAGCCGTAACCTATTCCTGATTGAGTGGAGCTCAGGTGGCTGATATATAGACGGCCAGGATATTACACCGTGGGTTACCTCCTGCTAAAAGCTTTGTTAAAGAGCCTGACAAAGAGAGAAACAACTCCCATCTGACAAGTCTGTCATGCACAATAGACTGCTGAGCCTTAATCTGCAGCACTTTTATAGGTCGGTACTGTGTAAAGTGAAAGTGACAGCTTGGACATTCCACAGAATGACTACTACTGTACCAAAGATAGAAGCAGCACTGGCTGTCAGCCCATATAAACAGTGGTTCTTTTACTCGCTGGAAAGTCTTAGAATGTTCAAGTGTAAGATGAGCGAGGTAAATAACCAGACGTAGGAAACTGCACAAATCTTTGAACTCCAACAAATGAATGTAACTATTGAAATTAGTGTTGTCAGGAAAGGTCAGAGATATAGAACATTCTACAAGATGCTTAACCATACATTTTTTTGGTACTAAGTGATTGAAACAGCAGCTTGGCCCGAGACTGCTGAGACTGATGAAAATTGGTTATGAGGAACCCATAATCACAAGACCGACATGATAATATTTCAAGAAAAATGACAACTTGAATAAAGTTATACGATCACAAGATTAGCTGTAACTTGACAGCATCTTCAGCTGTCCGCAGCTTAGCAGTTTCGTCGATAATATCTAGCCGGCAGCCACCGGATAAAAGCAAAAATCAATCGTGTCATCTTTTGATCAGTTACATTTGCAAGGAGCAACGATGCTCACACGGTATGTAGGATCGTACCTTATTATGTTTACATTATAAGACGTATTTATTGGTCCGTTTCAAATTAATGAAAAAATCTTGAATTACTCTATAATTATCTTTGTTGTCAGTACCAGTGCATTAAAACTGGCAATTTAAAAGCAGTGAACACCAAGTACTTGTCTCCACTGGTTTGTGAGAAAAAAAATCTTGGGGGCCACTGTTCTACAATACTGTTTCATTACAACTTGATACATCTTTTTTATGCCTCTGCAGTCCCTACAGTCTTACTAACATCAGAAAAAAAGCCCATTTGCACCACATATGACACCAAAATATGGAGTGATCACGCAATGAGAGCCACAGTATGAATTTCAAATTGGATTTTCCGGGCTTTTGCAACTGTTCATGTATTTTATTGTTTTTATTTATCCATTTTCTTTTTGCAGAGACAATGTTGTTTGAGATTACAATATTGCCACTGTAGAACACCATCTGTTTAAGAGAGGTCAAGCCAAAAAGCTCGTTTCATCTCTGAGAGGAAATGAGGCATTAGATTGAGTTCCTCTTTTAGTCACCCAATCCTAATGGGTCATCTATCCTTAGCATCCTCGGTCATTAAGTGAAAGAAGGATCACAGAATCATTGTACTTTTCCAGAGCCACTCGGGCGTTGAAATAAATGATGACACTGTTATTAAGTTATTTATGTCACTACCTGAGTTTGCACAGGATGTTGCGTCCTCTCTCTGGATTTGAGGACATTGCACTGTGGACCGAACCGTTTTGAGTATCTGTTCCAAGCTTTCAAAATGACAGATTTAGACTGTTGAACAGCGGTGGGGATCTGTATAAAATGAAAATTATACTGTGATTTCTCTTGCGCTTAACTCAGTGGGGTTTTTTCTTTCTTTCTTCTTCCTCCAATATCCCTTCCACGGGCACAAGGACATCGAGAGAAAATTCATCTACCTCAAAGTTACAACTGAAATTAATGGTTATTCAGCAGGCGCAGGAAGCAAATAAACACAATTTGCGGAACTTGATTCTGCCTATTTCACGTCTGCTGCCCATGAGGCAGCACTCACACTCAAATACTGCTTCTTTGGCAATGTGGGCTTGAGGGTTCTTCTGTTCCATACAGCAGAGAAAGGACAAACATCCATCCGTAATACAGTCAAAGTCAGCAAGCACGGAGAGAACACGGGAACTCAACACAGGAAGGCCGGAGATGATAATCCCAGCCTCGGACCTGAGAATTTTGCGGCAGACACTAGTCAGCTGTACTGCCCATTTTATTTTTGAATATGTATTTATTTTGAATGTGGCTCTAATATTCCTTCATCACTGAGTAAATGTTCCACTTAGTTATGAGATTGTATTCTTCTATTCATTACTGCACGTCAGAACTTTGCATATTGTTGGAATTCCTATATTTACAGCATTTCGCTCAAAGCACTGCTATGTTCTGGATACTTCTTAGGCTTAATTACAATATCTTCACCTCCGGTCTTTGCAATTGCCTCATCGTTAACAACCATCCCCATCCTCCACTTCTCAAGTCCCTCTGTAACGCCCTTCATCTGTGCTTTCGAACAGGGACATGGAGCATATCATTGGAGCGAAGCTCATTAGAGTTGTGCATTGGTATCAAAAAGACTGAGCAGCACGCCAAGCTCCAGTCAAGCACGTGTGTCGAGCCTTCAAGCAGGCCCTGGCGAAGAAGTCAACTTGCTCTTGGGGAAGACTGATGCCGAGGCCTCAGCAAAATGATGACAACTGAAAATAGACATCTAGAAAGCACTTCTGCAATACAGCATATAATGATGGCGACAGAGCAATGACAGAGAAAATTGCTAAGAGTTCTTAGTGGCTGCCCTTATACAGAACAGTATGTCAAATATATGATTATATCTTTGGATTAAAGGTTGCAATGCATTTATAGTCCTGTATATAATTCCTGTGATAAAATAACGGACTGTATTACCTGGAATATTTTTGTTGCTGGAAATACAATAGCCGTGCCCCAATTCAGGGACTACATTTGAAGGACAATTATGCCATAAGGCCATATGAAGGTCTGTCCCATAAAAGAAGTGACTCTCTGTTTTACCTGTCAGGAGTTGCCACAGCAAATCACTCACATGCTTTATTTGTCACAGTTTTTACGCTGGGTGTCCTTCCTGACGCAATCCACCCGCTTTTATCCTGGCTTGGGATCAGCAGTGGCTCCGAATTGGCAAAGGCTGTCCCATCAAATGTAAACAACCAAGTAAATCTTTTATCTGCTTCTATCTGAAGATGTGTCCATGAGCGAGCCATTCTGCATTCTGCCCCACTGTTGTGTAACAAAGGGTCTTATTTAAATATTAACCACCCTCGCATCTAATTTGTCCACCCATTGTGACCAGCTATTTTAGAGACCGAGTTGCACAAAGGGATAGACAACCAATCACACGCACACCAACAGTCACTAAGCAGCTATCAATCACACGCCAATTCTCAAGCTTATGAAACCAAAGTGAGATCGGGATGGGCACAAATTCTTTATTCAGCGCTATTTTGCAAAAGTGGCAAACCTGCTCGTTACTGTGGGTGTTTTCAGAGTTACGTCACATAACTTTGATCTGCAACTGTGGAAAGAAAGTGTGATGGTTCTGTCTCTATAAGACATAGATTGAGTGGAAGGCTTTCGTCTGACAGACAGGAGACATTTTGAGCTGACAGCCGACAGACGAGATGGAAGACTGCTGGAAATAGGAGGAAAGGCTGGTGTTACTGCAAATGCTGCTGCTTGAGTGCTGCTCGCCAGCCTCAGGAGATAAATCAGCATCCGCCTTGGAATCTCGAGATTTTCCATTGTTGTTTAGGAGCCAAAGCAATTGTGTTTGATATGTATTAGGGGAAAATATGCACTGAGGTTTAACAAGGTTGTAACAGGTTCTTCAAGTACTGTATTTGACATTCAGTTACCGGTAAGTCAGATGACAGAAATGGGTGTGAAGCTTACTGCTGACTTGGGATTTGAGTTAAGATCCGAAGATCAGATTGATCAAATAAGGAAAAGTGGGTGTTGGAATGAGGGTGACAAAGGCAAGCCAGTCTGTCACCATTGAACAGTTAAGACAAATAGTCCAATCTACACAGATTCATGTCTTTGTCGCATCACTCTCAGTGGTTTTCACTGCACTTTCACTTCAGTTCAGCCATGACTGCCATGTTCTGCTATTTTTATATTGTTCATTCACACACACACACGCACGCACACATGCATATACTGTACATATACATATATCCATCCATCCATCCATCCATTTTTCGATCCTCACAGGGGGTGCTGGATCCTATCTGTGCAGTATCCTTGCTGTTCCCAGCACTGAGCTTTTCTGGACTGAAATGTCAGATGTTGTTCCCGGGATCTGTTGCAACCACTCATCTAGTTTGGGGGTCACTGCCCCAAGTGCTCCGATCATCACAGGCACTACTGTCACCTTTACCTTCCAGGCTCTCTCCAGCTTCTCTCTGAGCCCTTGGTATTTCTCTAGTTTCTCGTGTTCCTTCTTTCTGATGTTTCCATATATATATATATATATATATATATATATATATATATATATATATATATATATATATATATATATATATATATATATATATATATATATATATATATATATATATATATATATATATATATATATATATCCTCGACCCCGGCGACCCTTGTGATGATAAAGCGGATCGGAAAAGGGATGGATGGATATGGATATATATATGTATATATATATATGTACGTGTGTGTGCGTGTGTGAGTGTATGTGAGGATATGTTTGTGAGATTTAGTGTGGAGTGCGGGTGTTCACGAGGCAAGTGGGGAATGGTGAAGAGAAATGGCATTTCTCGCTCGCTAAACGTAAAACAAAAAAACTTTCATCAGATGCCGAGCTCCTGCTCTTCAAAGACTAGAGTGGAGTTGGAAAGCAAGAGAGAGAGATGGGGCACAAGACTCAAAACGTCTGACCAAATCATAGCATTTGTGGAGAAAAGCTAGCAGGCGAAATGACCATGACTCACTCACAGGCCTCTAAATTAAGGGCACCCCTTCCCCATGTCTATTGAAAGAAAAAATCACTTTTCTTTTTACTCCCATTTTTTATGAGCAAAACTAAAAGCTTGTACACTTTTTCTGTGTACCAGAACAAAAGTCCTATTTTTTAAAAATATTGTTCACAAAGGGCAGCCCGGTGGTCCAGTGGTTAGCACATCGACCTCACAGTTCAATTCCAGCTCCGGCCTCCCTGTGTGGAGTTTGCATGTTCTCCCCGGGCTAAGTGGTAGAAAATGGATGGATGGATGGATGGAATTTAGATGTGGTCGAATGTTAAGTTGTGGCACAGTTAAGGGGAGATTGCCCCACGCAGCACAGAAATAGCCTCAACTGGTGTCGGTGGTATCAGGAAAAAGTGAGTCTTTAAATGAGGCGAGATCCACCGCACACAGTTTAAAGGTGAGCAAAGTTATGCAACGTGTTTCGCCTCTCAGGGCTTCATCAGGCTACTAATATGTGCTGGCTCTGCTGCTGTAATTAGTCCATAATTGACAGCCAGGAGTGGGTTGGGGCGAGCAGAGCTAATCAACATGCAGCAATATCAAAATTACAAAATACACAAGAGAATGTAAAAAGAACAGTAATACAAAGAGGGCTACACATGTCATATACTGTACATGAGAGGAAGTGGGAGGGGGGGAGTGCAGGGTTCTTGAAAGCTCCTCACTAAAGATGGCTGGTCATTCTTCAGCAGAGAGAATGTGTACAATCCTTTCTTGAAACGACTTCCTGCGTAGACGAAGTAGATGGAAGAATTAAAACCAAAAAGTAAGTAACAGATTATCGAGAGCCATCGCAACCCAGAATCTCAGGTACTAGTTTAACCCCGAGGGTTCATTGAAGCCGTGTGGTTGGCAGCCTTGTGCTCTGCTATTCCCAATCTGAGATTGCATTTGGTTTGTCCAATATATATAATACAGCATAGACTTTTTAACATTAACACGTGAAGAGAAATAGTTCATAAATTTTTTGATTCAATATTCTTTGCCTGTCTGTGAGTGACTAAATACTCACGTCTTATGTGTGTGAGCACACACATCTCTAATTACCATGGACTTCTTAGGCCAACCAATTTTTTACTCCCAGGCTTGGGTTTCTTACACATGGAAGACAGTATCCCTAAGGTTCTTGCTTCTCTTAAAATAGAATCGAGAGTTGCAGTAGGGAAGAGCTCTTGGACCAGGATCGCTTTTGAGTGTGATCCAATGTTTTTCTTTCTTCTTGCTTGCTTTGGAAACATGGCTATAATCAGACAAAAAATTGACAAATTTCTCCTTCCTTTCCTGTTTAGGAGTTAACAGACTGTCTCTATTCTTATTTTTTGGCTCAGATGTATGCCGACTCTGTGCAGCCCGCCTGAATGAATCTTTCTGTCATAACTTTGAGTGTCTTTTTCAAACATCGGGGTCTTACTCTAGCAATTTTGCTGGTGGGGTGAACTCATCAGTTTTTTTGAGTCTGGAGCTCTTTGATTTTGAAGGCCTCCACATGGGCCTTGCGGGGCGTCCAATTTTGTTTGATCAATAATTAGTGTGGACATCTAAAGACCACTTATTCAAAACTCGTTCCCATTTGTGCAAGAATGTGGGATCCGTAATTGCCCAATGGAGGTCGTTTGTTTTTTCTATGGCCACGTTTGCTCTGTTTCTATTTCTAGTAGTCTGAAAGTGCAATGCCATGCCATTTAAGACATGTCACTTTCTTCATCAGATCATTGAATTTCGTCTGAAGCTCTTTTGTTGACTTGCTTGAGCCATTTTCTTCCACATCCCCTAAAAGTGACGGTTTTCCAATGATTGATTCTGCTTCAGCGTCTCTGATGGGCACTCGGTGTGGTGATGCTTGCTCAGTTGTAGCGTGGACTCACTCTGGTTTATATTGAATGTTGCATCTGTCGTGCATGCAGATAAATGAAAGATTCTGCGAACTGAGCTGGGGAGCTTCTTGAAGAGCCAAAGTTAAGGTGAGATTGCCCCACAGAGAGCAAAAAAACTGGTGCCCGGGGTGCCAAGAAAAGGGGAGTCCTTCAACTTTGTGTGGTGGATCCCTCCTGATTTAAGGAAGTTATTGCGATATGTTGATGTTGATGCTCATTGTCTTGCTAGAGAGCGTTTTAACGTAACGACAAAGGCGTGAACCAACATAAATGTTTGAGCTGAAGAGAACTTGGAATTTGATTCAAGTATTTTTGCTACAAACAAAAAGATTTTGGTAGGGATGAAAGAGATTTATGTTTTGGACTCCTCTTTTTGGGAGCTTCAAGTGATTGTCGCAGTGGATAAGGAGGATTTTTATTTGTCTAACTGACCTGACGCACCCGGAAGCAATGCATCCCTTGCAAATGGAGAAAAAGTGCGAACCAGAAAACGAAATGTGGAATAGATAGAGACGTGAGCCCCACTGGCCAAGCAGAACTCTTTCCTGTCTGCGTTTGTGCCAGGTGCTTTTTTTTACCCATAGTTTCTTGCCAAAGGAAAGCCTTTTGTCATTTCCAATATATTCCTGTAAACCTATCTTCACAAGGGATTCGTCGAGCTGACTAAAAATCCAGCTCTCTGAATGGTTCCAGGACTCTGCACATTATGAGTCTCTGAGGCATTAATGTTTTCAGGTGACAGAGTCTCATTTTCCAGAGCTGCTCCTAAATTATAGCTCTCTGTGCACCAAGGTCTCATAGGCAGCTCATTCTGGGAGACGGGAGCTTTTATTCAGCATCAGGGTTTTGAGAACAAAGACTTCTATTGTCCCACAGAGACGACAGGTGCAGGGGAGGCCAATTTCACAAGTGAAGAAGATCATCTCATCAATGTTTTTCCATTTTCTCCCCAAATGTCTTACTGTAACATACATCACTACATTTAGAATTAGGCTGACCTCAAGGACATACATTATGCAATTTAAGACGGTTCGCAGATGGCTTAATAAATGCTTGAAAGCAAATTTTACATTCATAGGTCAAAATACACAAAGGATAAAGATTACAGGATACAGTATATATTTGTCCCATTTAGATTCCAATCACTTGTTTTTGGGGAGATGGTTCTGTCTTGGCTCAGATTTTATTACCATGACTAACGGACTGGATCTGAATAACGAGCCAACATGAGTTGCAGCTCAGTGTTGCCAACATAACTTTTGTCACAATAGTTTCCAATACCTTTAGTCACTTAATTAAATGAGGAACTCAAGTGATTTTTTTTTTTTTTTTGTGGTGTTACCGGAGACTCTGAAAATTGAAACCATGCTTTGTCCAGACTGCAAATGAATCGTGCTGGCACAAACCACCAATGATGGAACCTTCACCTATTACAGTGGAGTCACAATTTAGGAATGATCCTTTTTAAGAACAGTTTGGTTTGCGAACAATGTCTTAAAAAAGAAAAATTAACTTTGGTGACATGCTATTTTCAGTTGATAAACAGCCTTACAAGGCCGAGGAAGGCGCAGAAATGTGTGCCTTTTCTTACGGTGCATAAACAGGCTCCGTGGTTCAGGCACGTTTGCTTCTTACTTATTTTGCTGAAAATGGCCACAATGTCTGACAATGCAGTGCATTGTAGAAGGTGGCTGCCATTTTGGGCAAGCAGTAACCCCAGCTCTCTTCTTGCAGTGGTGGGGTGTGGCAGGGGGCGCGGCTGACCAACATTTATGGAGTTGCAGCAGGGCACACCTCATTCCTATTGCCACCATTTCACTCGCCGAAAAAGCCCAGCTCCTAGTCACCGCTCTGCCACATACTCTAATTCCGCTACGTACGGTCGTGTTTAAATGTGTTTTCAAACAAATTTATCTCTAATGATTTGCTTCGGTTTTGTTTTGCCTCCCCCCCCCCCCCCCCCCCATTTCTTTGCCACTTTCAATAAACTGCTGAAAGCAAAAAGTCTTCTGGTTTGTTTGGGTAAGCATTTTTCCCCCCCTCCGGCCTGAACATGTAGTCAATTTCTCAACTGGTTAAATTTTATTTTGGCAGGAAAAAAATGCATCATAGAGAAAGAAAGAGAGACAAAGAGTGCTTGTGTTGTTCTACTTCTTAATTGCTTTCTTGAGAAAGCAGGGTTGTGGCGTCTTTTGACAGGACATGCACTGTGCGAGCAACGACGCCCAACTTCAAATGAGCTGGAACGCTCAAAGGAAAACTATGTATGAGCTTTGTAGTAGGATTAAAAAAATAATTAGTTGAGCGGATTGGTTCCTTATCTTGGAGTTCATCACGAAAATGTTTTAAGGTCCCCTGAATCATTTAATGAAATGGGTCTATCTCGAATCAGAAACATTCAGTGTTTCTCAGTTGCTCAAGCATAACAAAACAGCGATGGGATATTTTCTTGATGGAGAGGTTTTAGGTAACTTCGGTCTTTGGCATTTATTTTAATAGCGTGAAACATTTCTGTTGACTCATCTTAAATCAAGCATATTTTGTAGCTTTTGTCTGTCTGCCTAACAACTCTGGTGTTTTAGTGATGCTTCCTAAGACTGTCAGAGTCTCAAATGTGAGAATTGTATTGCAGAGTTTTTTATTTTTAATTTTTTTTGCCTTTCATCTTCCTCTGCCTCTGCTTGTTATCCGCTATCGCTTTTATCATTTGAAAAGCTCCATCATCACAGAACAATGCTGCTGGAGAGTGGAGCAGGCAGAAGAAAAAGCTTGCCCTGATGTTATTGTTTATCGAGATGCAGCGGCACATATAGGGAACACGTAAATATTGTCAACTCTCAAGTCCTAGTAAAGCACTGACATACTGGCCAGCAGCAACACTGATGTATTCGTTGGGTTGCGCAATCACATGCTATATGTTGTTTGAAATTTCACATCTCTCTTTGTAACATCAGTGCTGCAACGCTTTGTGGCCTGTGGCTCAGTTCTACTTGCAACCATGCCAGCATTCGTTAGGATCATATCATAAAGATGTGAATCTCCCTCACAAATTAATTGTCAAGTTTTATTGCCTCACATTTCACTCCTTGCTTTTCAGATACTTCCGATATCATGCATTTCACTCAATAGGTAAATGGCACAGAAGAAACGTCATTCTAATTCTCACATCAGAAGATTACCGGTAGTTTAATTAACTTGCTGGTTGCAACAATTAAGTTGCGTTGGGCTCTCTGGCCACAGACAGACCTCAATCCTCAAAATAATCCCACAAGTATTCAGTTGTTTTAAAGGTTAGAACTGAAGTCTTTCTACCCCAAAAAATGTGGGAGGTTGTCTTTGATGAACACCGCATGACCACTTTAGCAAGCTTACAGGTGGCAGTGCTGCAAGGTCAAAACACGAGAAACCATAAGAAACAACACTTTGGCACACGCAGTGAAAATTTAGCATTGTTTACACAGCTGAAACACGAATGCTCAATTATCACGAATACCCTCCTGACTACCAGGAAAAAAATGTTGTCCAATCACATTTATTTTGAAATTCCCCAATCTATGTGAAGTAATTGGACTACTCCAAAAGAAATGTTTGAAATTCCACTACATTTTTTAAACACTTGAATACTAGGCCCAAATACACTTAAAACAACTCAACGTGTTCATAAGAGTTTTATAAATAAAATGCCAACAGCATTTCAAGACAAAATGTGTTTTGATAAAAAGTATTACTTTTCCTCTTCCCATAAAAAGTGCTTGCACTGAGGGAAGCCATTTTCTTACTTTTTCTAACCCCTCCAAATTTGGTATCATTGGAAAGCACTGAATGTCCTCTTTAGAGTAACAAAAGGAGTTAATGCGATTGGATGCACTGGGTGGGAGATATTTAGGTTCACAAATGTCCTCTACAGAGGACAAATTTGAACTACTGGTAGTCAGGAGGATATCAAAACAAATTGGGCATCCTTTAGAAAAGGCTTTACAATTGTATGAAAATCTTAGAATAATTTCCAAAGACAAATTAGAGAATGCATTCAAAGTAAAAATGTAACCATAATGTCTTCAAATTTACTTTGTACTTATCAGCCAGTTCCATACAAATTAGTTATTTGTACGTTAAAAAAACAAAAAAGGCACTCCTGGATCAACTCAGGAAGGGAGTCTTAACCCTGACAATTGTGATCGTAAAATTGTAGCAGCTGGGGTAAGCTCCAGTTCCCCTGCAACCCAAAGGAGGACAAGGAATGAATGAATGGATGGATTTGCAGATCATAACTTCTTTTCAAGAACTGTTTGCTTGCCTCGAAATAAGTTCTCCAGAGACATTTGAACAGGCAGAGAACAACTGTTTAGGACCACAATTTAATTTGACTCCACAGGTGTCGAAGTCCGGTCCTCGAGGGCCGGTGTCCTGTATGTTTTCTATCCCTTCCTGCTGCAACACACCTGATCCAAATGATCAGCTCATCAGCAGCTCTATCGGAGCCTGATAGTACCGTAATCCTGTAGGGTGGCCCAGTGGTTGACGAGTTAGCGTGTCAGCCTCACAGTGCAGAGGTGCAGTGTTCGATTCCAGCTCCGGCCTTCCAATGTGGAGTTTGCATATTCTCCCCGTGCCTGCGTGGGTTTTCTCCGGGTACTCCAGCTTCCTCCCACATTCCAAAAATATGCATGACAGGTCAATGGAACACTCTAAATTGTCCCGAGATGTGAGTGTGGGCAAAAATGGTTGTGTCTTTGTGTGCTCTGCGATTGGCTGGTCACCGGTTCAGGGTGTTTGTCGTTTCTTTTCTGCTATTATTTTACTTTGATTTTCACTTAGTTGTCTTTGTCTTGTTTTTATGACATATTTGAAAAAAACATGACAGAGACATATTTTTGTATGAACTAACGAGATTCTGTGGAACAGTTAAAGTATTGAGTACCGTCAATTATTTACTTTTTGTGTAGAGACTCTAAATGTAGGCATTGAAATATCATCCAGTTACTTGAGTAAATCCGGAACACCAGAGACACTTTTTAAGTTGTTTTCCATTTTTCCTTTTTGAATACACCCTAATCATTTGTACTTCACACCCGTTTTTTGTATACGATTAGGTCAGAATGTCAGGGGAACTTCAGGATTTATCTTCTGGGAGCCATAAAAGTGTAGCAATATTTTTTTATATCCACCAAATCGAAACTGAAGTGATGGATTGCCCGTGGCTTATTTTAAGTCAGGCAAAACTCCAGAAGTGTTTCTTTGTTTGAACAGCACCTCATCACCTTTCTGATGTGTCAGTGATTTTGGGTTGCAGAATTGACGGATAATGCTACGCAGTCGGGCTTTTTGCTCAGAGGCTTTAGAAAACAAATTGCCGCATTAGGTTGTCCACTTGTGTTTGTTCCAGAAACAATGGAAAGGATTTCAGAGGGAATCAGATTGATTAATCCTTCCTGTCTTGCTCCTTTTGTACACCCCAGTGAATGGTCGGAATTGGTTTCTCAAAAATTGGATTTTCAACCTAAAATATTGAGTTGTGACAGTAAGAATAAGGAATACAGCTAGAAAGACGTTGCGCGAGATGCTCTGCTATATGTTTGGTTGTTCAAAGAGTGGGACTGTCACATTAAAAAAATGGGCTAATGAGAATGATTTTAACTTTTTAAATCATTGGTTTGGAGCTGGAAATAGACTTATCTACACATGCTCATGATACACAATAATTCAAGAATGTTAGATATCATCTGCCGGGAGCTGTCTGTATGTGCTTGAGTCAGACACAAAGTCCGCTATCGGCCCACACTCTTGCACAACAGAGGCTGAGATTATAGCTGCGGTTGTGTGACTCAAAGCCTTTCTGTTGTCACCTCCTTGGGAGAAAGTGCTCTATCGGACACATGCTCGCAGGTCACACACAACACGTTTGGTAATCAAATGAGATCTAAACCAAGAGCTTCAGTTTGATGATCTAATCAGGAAAATAAAAGCAAATCTCACTCTGATGCAGTGTGACATACCCATGTAACCACACCAAGTCCAAAACTTGCAACATTTGAACCTGCGTTAATACTTCCAGTCCAGCGACTTTTACTGCAATAATAGCTGAATGTTTTGGGGAGGTACAATATGTCTCTACCAGCTTTGCACATCTGGACACTGAGAGTTTTCCCCATTCCTCTGAGCAAAATAGCTCAAACCGGAAGATGAATCTCCTTCCCACTCTCAAGTCTTTTGCAGCCTCCAACAGGTTTCATTCCAGGGCTGCCAGGTATTTACCGGTAGCTTCATCCCATCGTCCAATATTTGCATTTCGGGCAAAAAGTTCAACTTTGGTCTCATCTGACAAAAGTACCTTCTTCCACCCAATTCGTGATGTATCCAAACTTCTTTATTGTAATTGCTGACTTTTTGTTGCTTAAGGCACATTGTACTTAGGAGATTCAACAAGAATTTATGTGCTGAACCACTTCCAACTAACTGTCTCGTTTTCCAACTCATTAGTCCCTTCCTTAACTGCAGGGACACATGATGATGGGTTGTGCGTGGTGGCATGAGGTAACGTGAACGAAAAGGCCAAAGAAAATGAAAATAAACTCACACTTCATCGAAGCTCACTAAGTGGATGTGTCATGAGATATGCCATCTCACAAGATTTGTGTGATTAAAAATTGGTAAGTTGTTCAGTGGGCTAGATTTTACAGTTTGTATCTAATGAAGCAGCTGTGTGACATTCCAAAATATCCATTTGAATGACTCTGGGCCATTTTGTCAACGGATTGAACCACGAATAATGCTGACTGGTGTTCGTTAAAATCCTATTACTTTGGCAAAAATAGGCATATTGATTCTAATCTTGTACTTAAGTCACACAAAAAAAAAAACTACATCTGAAATATACTTAAGTACAAGAGGAAAAGGCAAAAATTACTCACGATTATAAATGGTGTAATGTTGGTGGTGAAAGTCATATACACAAACACACACACACATATTTATGGGCAGCGCAATGGTTGAATGGTTAGCGAGCACATCCACCTCACAGTGCAGAGGTGCAGGGCTCGATTCCAGCTTTCCTGTGTGGAGTTTGCATGTTCTCCCGTGCCTTTGTGGGTTTTCTCCGGGTACTCCCACCTTCCAAAAACATGCGTGGCAGGTTAATGGAACCCTCGAAATTGTCCCTAGGTGTGAGTGTCAGCGCGAATGATTGTTCTTCTATGTGTGGTCTGCGATTGGCTGGCAACCAGTTCAGGGTGTCCCCCGCCTATTGCCCAAAGTCAGTTGGGATAGGCTCCAGCACGCCCCCCTTGTGAGGATAAGTGGATCAGAAAATGGATGGATGGATGGATGGGTGAATTCATCAAACATTTTCCCACAATGTGAGGCACGCTCAGGACAATACATTTCACTTCCCCCTTTCCTCATTGGTACTGTGAAAATATGCAGTTCATTTATGTGAAAACAGAAAATATAAGCAAAGAGCAGGTTATTAAATCTGTCTGAATTCTATAAAGAGCAACAAAGGTCCATGGTAAAACAGTGGATTGCTGTTTCCGCTGACATTACTGCAAAAGGAAGAGCTCTTACAGATTAATGGCAGGAAGAGAACTGACATAGTCGCTTTGGACCCAGTTAGACAGTTTCTTCAAGGCCTGCTGAGCTTTCTAATTTAAAGAAAGAAAAATGAGTACGTACACACTTTGAAAGGAGGGAGGGGGTGTTTTACCCCATGACCTTGTAGAAGTCTCACAGGGTGGTAGTGTCAAGCTCCTTCAAGCTGTCTCTGATCCCGCTGTTTTGCTGCTGCGTCATTGAGGTTGTTAATCATTGCGACAACCTGCACTGCTCTAAAATGTTTTACCAAACATTTTATAGGATTGCCTGAGAACCATGTGGCATCACATGCTCCAAATACATCATTCACTGGATGAAAGTCCTTCCCTCTATGTTATCATCGTAAAATGACTCTTAAGTACAGTTGCTCACATGAACATTCTCTATCTCTTTTTGGCAAATATTTGACATATTTAAGTGTTCGGAGAGGTGTAATTGTGGATTACAGTGCATTCTGAAAAGTTTCACGTCAAAAGGCAAGTTTGCTCACACATCCATTGCTTTTTCTTGAAATGTCATACAATCAAACATTTTCACCAAAATCTCTGCTCTAAGACTGATAGCAATGTTTTGTATTTATTTGCACTGTCATAGTTCAACCAATGTTTTTTTTCGGGTTGAAGTTTTTGGCGATGTGGAACTACCCTACGTCAAATAAAGTGTGATTTCCAATGTTTTGGTTACATTTATACTGCCACATCATTGGGCAAAAATGTTCCCTCGCCTGTTGTAGTACACCTCCACACACTCCAAAGAGACGAATGAAATATTAAATTTGCTTATTTTTGTTTAGGCAAGATATTTGTGTGGATTGCCTTGATTTGTGCAGGAAGGTTGACTTAATCGGCTGTATTTTGATTTTACTGATCGTATGTTGATTTGGAAACTCGTGTTCTGAGGGGACACTGAAGGAGCTGACAGAATAGTTTAAACAAATCCATAATACACATTTGTTTTGTATTGTAATCATTATTCTGCATTAAATATAACATGGAGAGAAAGAAAAATTGTGTTATCTGCTGGATTTAATGAGATTCTCAGTTTTTACTAGCCAAAACAAGTAGTCAGCACCAGCATATACACTATATTCTGTATACCCCCAGTATATCATAATCACAGTGAAGACAGTTTGAATTTCAATAGTACCATGATAGTCATGAATCAAAACTTCAGCAGCCCAACCATCGCCATCAAGTTTGCATATCATACAGCAGGGGTGTCAAACTTACCAGTGGGGGGGGGGGGGGGGGGGGGGGGGGACATTCAGATGTACGAAAAATCTTCAAGAAGTGGTCACATGTAAAAAATAATAATAATAATAATAAAATTAAAGGAAATTAAAAAAAGGAAAGAAATTAAGTGGTGCAAAATGTTATCTTTAGGATGTTGTAAAATCATTGTTGATTATTATTTGAGTCCATATTTTTCATTTCGAATGTCCGTTTCGGTTGAAATAAAAAAAAATGTGAATGCATGTTCACTGCATTCGCATAATTATTATTAATAACGTGCAGTTAAATGTACCGTAATTTCCGTACTATAAGGCGCACCTTCAATGAATGGTCTATTTTAAAACTGTTTTCATATATAGGGCGGACTGCGGTATAAAGCACATAGAATAGAAGCTAGAATAGTGGCTGAGGTTGCATTATGCCTCCACTAGATGGACCTACGCTAAAAAGAATATAATACAACACAATACAGCTTCATTTATATAGCACTTTCTCAACCGCTACAGCTTTAAACAAAGCGCTTTACAGAACATTTAAACTACTACATCTAAGAAACCAGACTATTGATCCATATATAAGGCACATTGGATTATAAGGCCCACTGTCGGCTTTTGAGAAAATTGAATGCTTTTAGGTGCGCCTTATAGTGCGGAAAATACGGTAATTTGAGCAAACGTGTTGTTCCAGAAGTGTGCATTTTCAAGTCTAAATGTGAGCAAAACCTCTTTTCTGTAATTTGGATTTGTTGATGGTGTACAGAGGAAATCACAGGGTGCAGGGACAATGTTTCCATGAGCCCAGAACAGAAAGTGTTATCTCATTCTGATCAAGTCTCCAACAACTGAAAACAAACAGATAGCAGCTGTTAATCTAATAACTACGGTTTGTCGAGTTGCTTCCATGCCAACAGAACAATGGCGTCTTCAAATTATTCCAATTCAGTCTTCCAAAATTAGTCTTGTTTGTTGTCAAAGTATGGTTGGTCCTTTGGTACGCCAGGTGTCCAATATGTATAATGCATTATTTATTTATTTTTTTGTATTAAACCGTGATCACCAGATCCCTACTCTGAAATGGTCTTACATTGTGTATCCATTGAAATGGTCACATGTGAGTTAAATACAGTATACACTGCAAATATTAAACCAAGAGAGAGAGAGAAACCTTTTGCTGTGTATGGAACCACACAAGCTCATGGCCAGCAATCTTCTTATCGGGCACATCGAGATATCAGTCCATTACAGAGACAAATGTGCATAAAAACATTGGATGGCAATCAAATAAGCATGTTCACACAATTAATCAGTCTCTCGCCGTTTCTAATTTGCTTTTGGGGAGTCTATCCCTCATGATACAGGAAAATAAGGGTTGTGCGTTCACTGCAGACGCACCGAAACTGCATTAGAGACTGCATGGCACATTGATCAGATATACTATTGAGCTCTGGGAAATTGACACTAAAATTGCCCGTGCGTGTCTATTGGATTGTTGGCTGTGATGCTTTGTGGTCACGCTTCAATATCTATAAAGGGTGAAAAATGCTTCTTTTTTTTTTTTTTTTAAATTCCTGAAATTGTGTTGGGATTTATTCAAATCATCTGACTTTCATTCAAAAGCTGAAAACTGTCCTAAAATCGATACATTTTGCCACCCAAGGGTGTCATATTGCAACTGTAAAAACGTTTCGAGCCATAAGAAAAACATATGAGCAGTTGCCATGTGGCATACATTTTGCTGATAAGGAGCAGGCTGTTTGAGAATAATTGTTTATTCATTGTATTTTTACAACTTTTGATGATATGTATACTATGTTTAAGTTGATTAATTAAAATAATCATCAAAGTATAAAACACGACGTCGTGAAATCGTTTCATCTTTCCTCACAATTTTCAAGTGTAAAGGACACCCACGAAAGGTCAGTGTTTTGTTAACATGTTAGATCCTCAGCCATACACTGCAATTGAAAAAGAGAAACTAAAATCCTCATTCATCCCCGAAACATAAATGCCATTCTATCTATGATGCTTTACATATACAGTATCACATTGCGCCTGACTCACTGTGCTCTGTTTCTTGCTGTGTTGCTTTTCCTCGAGTGCGTCCTTCAAGCGCATGTGGCGAACGGCTGAGCTATAGCCTCGGAGAGGCAGTGGCGCTGTCAGCTCAGATCCGTCTTCATTAAGACGGGTATGGCTCAATGGGAGACTTGCTTCCAAAGCATCAAATGTACAGCATCATAAATCTACATTAGGGAAAACGGGGCATCTCACGTCGAGGTGGGATACTGAGGGGGTGATAAATTGTGGAGGTCAGCAGTACTCTCCAAAATCCAGACCAAATGTATGTCTTCAGAGCCATTAATCGGATATCAGGGTGATTCAGAAAATTGCCAGTGAAAATCCTTGTGTCGTAATTCCTCATCTTTTGTTTGCGGTTTATTGACAGCCTTAGATTGCCTTTTTCATATGGAAAGGTCATTCACCAAGGCAACTTGCCAGGTGTTTGCAGAGCAGCAGACCATTGCTGTGTAGTGAATGCAATTATGGCTCTCCCTGAATATCTGATGACCTGCCAGTCCATCTCTCAACACAAGGAAAGAGCACTGGCATATTAAATGTGGCTAAACTAAAATGACTGTCAGTAGGGCATCGTATTGTGGGTTCAAGGGGCTTTTGTGGGTGACAGGTCATTACAGGTTGGAATGTCAAGTTGGCCGCCCACTTTTTCTGAACAATGAAATTCGATCAATTTCATTCCAAGCAGTTTGATGGATGCTTGCAAACCCCTGTAAGACAAGAAGGATCAAGTCGATGTAAAAACAAAACAACAGACAAACAAACAAAAATCATTTTGCTGAGCTAAATATACATTTATTTTTTCCATTGCTCTGCTAATAATGTACTTCTATCTCATGCATTTGCTAGCTAACAGCTAATCAGAGCCAACGCTGTTTTCCATATTGCAATTAATGGTCCATTCATTCAAATCAAATCTAAAAAGCACAAAGACACAAAAATCTCTTCATTTTTCAGAAATGCTGCTTTTACTTTGGAGTATTCCCGCTTGAATCGTGAATGTTTTCAGCAAGTTTCTGCATATGTGTGCATTTTATTGCATGAAAAAATGACTGTGGAGGGTATGATAAACAATGAATTCGCAGACAGATTCCTATTAAATTTGTAGTCAGACATGAATCCTGACCACCCCTGGCTACCACTGATGTTTATTGGTTCAGTTTGCTGGCTATATTGTAAGTGGATTAATGGGCTGCTCTCCTCTATATTGTGGGCCGGTCTCTTGGGGTAAAATGGAGCAAAATAATAATGAAATAGCCCTGCATTTGCTCAAAAAGATGTCGGCCCACCAGGCATTTGCCCTGTATGTCAGATGAGCGGTCCAGCCCTGTCAAGAAGTGGAGCGGCTTGAAATTTCCAAGTTCCTGAAATTTACATTCTTTCAGTGGGAGACCAACATCAACTCCTGCGACTGAGGAGGGAGCGCGGCCTGCCACAGGAGCTGTTGAGCCAGTTATATGCATTTATGCGAGAACAATTTGGACCCAGACAACAACTTCTTCCAGAACAAACAAAGGGTAACAAACTCTGACTATTACCTGGATGAACAATTCAACACTAATATAAAATTGGAAAATGCACTTTCAGTAATACACTTAAACAGTAGAAGTCTCTATAAAAACTTCACAAAAATCAAAGAATACCTGACTAAATTCAATAAATTCAAAATAATTGCCATATCAGAAACTTGGCTTGATGAAGATAAAACAACTGAAATGGAAATAGAAGGTTATGAAATGTTTGCAACTAATAGGGAAAACAAAAAAGGAGGGGGGGTTGCAATATATGTAGACAAAGCACTTAAATGCAGTAAAATCGAGAGATTGACAAACACAATAGAAAACCTAATGGAATGTCTAACCATTGAAATACATAATAAAAAGGCATCAAATATCATCATAAGTTGCATCTATAGGACACCAGGATCATGTATTGACACATTCAATAAAAAACTAACAGATATGCTCAGTTACAGCAACGATAAGAAAACACGAATAATATGTGGTGACTTTAACATTGACTTATTAAACCCAAATGGACACAAAAAAACAACCGACTTCATAAATACTATGTACAGCAACAGCTTTTTCCCAGTAATCCTGAAACCTAGCAGAATAACAGTTGACACGGCCACATTAATAGATAACATATTTATAAATAAGATTGACCATAAAATGGAAAGTGGACTTCTCATTAATGACATAAGTGACCACCTACCTGTTTTTGCAGTTTTTCATAATTATTTTGATAGAAAAGCTAAGTCAACAACTCGCATAACAGAAATAAGACTAAGAACCCAACGCTCCACCGACGCCTTTAAGCAAGACCTAGAAAAACAAAACTGGACCGAGGTCTATTCAAACGAAGACCCAAATACAGCGTTTGAAGTATTTCAGTCTACCATAATCTCCTTATATGATAAACATTTTCCATTAACTAAAGTCTCCAAAAAGTATAAAGACCCAAGTAAGCCATGGATAACGAAAGGCATAGAAAACGCATGTAAAAAGAAAAACAATTTATATAAATTGTTTTTAAAATTGAGAACTGAAGAAGCAGAAAAAAAATATAAGACCTATAAAAATAAACTAGTAAATATTATAAGAACCAGTAAAAGAGATCATTATCATGCACTATTAGAGCAGAATAAAAGTAACACACAAGAAATATGGAAGATACTTAACCAAGTAATCAGAAATAGTCCTAAAAAAATGGATTATCCAGAGTATTTTATCAAAGGCAAAAATACTATTTTGGAAAAAACTGCAGAAATAGCAACTGAATTTAATGAGTATTTTGTCAACATCGGCAGTAACCTAGCAAAACAAATTCCTGATCCAACAAACTTGTTTGAAATAGATAGATATGTAGAAAAAAACTCCTCCACGATGTTCCTTACTGCTGTAAAACAAGAAGAAGTATCAAATATTATAAAAACTTTTAAAAATAAAAAGTCAACTGATTGCTTTAATATTGACATGACAATAATAAAGCAGATTATAGAATATGTAGTGCGACCTTTCACGCACATATGCAACCTGTCATTCAAAGCTGGTATCTTTCCATCAAAAATGAAAATTGCTAAAGTTATTCCAATCTATAAAAGTGGAGAAAGACATCGGTTTACAAATTATAGACCAATATCACTACTACCACAATTTTCAAAAATATTAGAAAAACTATTTTCTCGCAGACTTGATAGCTTTATACAAAAGCATGCGCTGTTAAGTGAGAATCAATATGGCTTCAGGGAAAAGCGGACCACCTCAATGGCAGTTATGGAGTTTGTGGAAGCAATAGCCACTAATATAGACAACAAAGAATTTACTGTTGGGGTTTTCCTAGATCTAAAAAAAGCTTTTGACACAATAGATCACAGTATATTATTGAAAAAACTAGAAAGATATGGCATTAGAGGTGTAGCTTATAAATGGATAAAAAGTTATTTAGAAAACGGATATCAGTACGTGCAACTCAACAATAAAAAAACGAATCAACTAAAAATCACTCACGGAGTTCCTCAGGGGTCAGTGCTTGGTCCAAAACTATTCATCTTATATATAAATGATATCTGCAAGGTCTCAAAACAATTTAAATGTGTCCTATTTGCTGATGATACAACTTTCTACTGTTCTGGAATAAATCTGAAACAGCTCCTGACAACCGTAGAAAACGAATTAAACAAATTAAAAAACTGGTTCGACAGAAATAAATTGTCACTTAACCTGAAAAAATCGAAGTTAATTGTTTTTGGCACAAGACCAATCAAACACCAAGCTAAAATTATGGTAAACTCAATTGAGATAGAAAGAGCGTATGAAACCAAGTTTCTCGGATTAGTAATAGACTCAAAACTATGTTGGAAGCCACATATCGATAACGTAAAAAGAAAAATAGCCAAAACCGTAGGGATCCTCTACAAAACCAAGGAAGTGCTAAATAAGAGATCTTTGTACACATTGTACACTTCATTATTATTACCATATATGACCTACTGTGTGGAAATATGGGGAAATGCCTGCAAAACAAACACACTCCCTATTCTCAACCTACAAAAAAAAGCAATTCGAATTATTAATAGATCAAAATATACGGAACCCACAAATCCACTATTTATCAAATTAAATACGATGAAATTTTATGACCTGGTTGACTTTAAAATCGCCCAATTAATGTACAAAGCACACAATAACCTGCTCTGCCAAAACATTCAGAAGTTTTTCGAAATTCGAGAAAGCAGCTATGATTTAAGAGGTACCAACTTATTCAAAAAACTCAAAACAAGAACAAACATCAAGCAAAGAAGTGTATCTATCAAAGGTGTTAATCTGTGGAATAATCTCGAAACGGACCTGAAAATGAGTAAATCGCTTGCTGAGTTCAAAAACAAATTCAAAAAAATAGTACAAACAACCTACATCAATCAGAGTTAAAATGATAAATTCAAAACATTAAATATAATGATAAATCAGAACTAAGTTGATAAATAGAGAAAGGTATATAAATATCCATTATGAATACAAGAGAAAATTGACACAAGAGTGTCAGGGTGTGGAAGTATATAATCCCGATACAAACCAAAAGTTGTAAAAATATCACGGTTAAGGGTAAAGTATGAGCCTTAATGGAGACTTCTTTCTTCTTACTTTTTTCTTTTCTGATTGATATAAAAATGATTTATTAGATACAATCACATAACGGGGTAGGACTAGATAAGTTTTTTACTTCTTCCTACTCCCTTGAACATAATAACTGTGTTGAATGAAGATTGATTTCTTTCTTTTTTCTTTTTTTATCTACCTTATTTTCTGTCAAATTATTACTGTATATATGTTTTATGTTCAATAAACAAACAAACAACAACAACAATATACAGCAGTCATTGAATCAGTCCTATGTTCATCCAACACAGTCTAATTTGTTGCTGCCACAAAGAAAGACTAAATATGACTGCAACAGACTCTTAGGACTGCGAATATCACCGACTCCCTTCTACCCACTCCTCAGGCCTCATACACTGCAAGACCGAAGGGGAGGCAAAATTATATGGGACCCTCCTCATCTCGGTGACCAACCCTTCCAGCTCCGTCCCACAGTCAGGTGCTATCAAACAATGCATATTAAAACCGGCAGACATCCCAATTGCATCTTCCCACTTCACATTAATCACTTAAACAGTTGACTCAAACTTCCATGGTAAGCACTTTGCCAATCGTGGCCAATTTTGCCAGTATTATTGTAGCTTTTTCTCTCTATATATTTGTATAACCCACTGTTGATCACTATTTCACATGACTGGATGCTTAAAGGTGCTCAAGGACTTTCTGTATCATTTGAACAATCATATCAACATTACTGCACGACTGGTCACTTTATTTTGCTTGACGACTCTCCGTATCATTTGCACAGCTGTCATTGTTCAGCACAACCCCATTAGTGGTATCCCTACATCGCTTCACGACTCTTGGTAGTTTTGTCTTCCGTCCTAAGTGTTCTTTATGTTAAAGTTGCTTGTTGCTGTCATAATAGTGTTGCTCAAACTACCGGAGAAAGTTTCCAAGTGTATTCTTGCATACTTGGCCAATAAAGATGATTCTGATTAAAATGTGTGTATCACTTATATTTGCAATGACAATGTTGGCCGCATTGGGCTGCTGCTATCGGCAAAGTCTGTGTTTAGTGGCAATAATACGCATCAGTTCTCCTCTTGTCCACAAATGAGCTCAAGGCAGCAGCTTTGACAGCTACGAGTCCAGGGAGATGCTGCCCAGGTCAAGCGCTGACATCATAAGTCAATGGCTGGCTATTTAGATGTTGGCGGTGGTTGGAGACTACTGCTAACAAGCACAAAAGGGCCAATGAGTGGACCGGTGAAGGTGTCAACTGGGATTATACAACAGAAAGTGCTCATTTGTTTTCTTCTTCCACCTCCCAAGTACATTCAATCGTTGTTTCCACTTTGATTACAATGTGCTGCCAAGCATTGCTTGAGGCGTGGCGGGGCACAAATCTCTGGTTTACATGGATGTGTACGTGGAGGACTCCTTACTGTTGGTCTCTGTGGAAACATTGTAATCACCTTTATGTATGTACCCCTTGGGACGCAGTGCTGGAGAAGGCTCACTTTGGGGAACTGATAGCGAGGCGAGGCCATCCATTTTCAGAATGAATGAGCAGCGATTGAGAGACCTCAATGAAAAAAAAACAAGTGCTTGTGAATAACAGTCTTTAACTTTGGGGTGGATGAAATGAAGCTTTAAAGTCACAGCTGTTCAACCAGTCAGAGACAATTGAGGAAAGCACCTTCACGCCGGTGCGAATCCTTTCACAAATGCAATCCCTCGCTTGTTTTTTTTCCACAAATGTCTCCCAAGAGTTTTACAAGAAGGGAAGTGTTAAACTGAAGCCGCAATAACAAATTTACAGTGTACAGAGCTGGTAAGCAACAGCGGTGACATAAGACATGGCGTGAGGGGAATCTTTGCCTGAGCCACGGTGTTGCAGGTTTATTACATGCCACACAAGACTGGTTGCTAGATGAGTGGAAAATAATTATCTGTGGGGACTCCTCAACAAGCAAAGAACAATCAGGGCTTTTTTTCCCTCCTTCCTTTCATTCACTTTGACTGCTATGGGAACTATAATAAGGCTTAATAATTTGTGTCTCATTAGGATTGTCAATTCAAATCATACCTGGCAGTCATAAAAATGTCAAGTGATGTCATAAACGGTGATGGAAAACACATTTGGTTAGTGTTAGTTTCTTTCAGGCATAAAGCTGCTTGAGCTCATTTCCATAATACCTTTCTGTGCCCCATTAGAATCTTGGGAGCAGTTTGCCTTCATTTGAATGTGCCATGAAATTGTTTATATCTTTTCTGGTATTTGTCACTAAGGTGGCCACTGGAGTATAAAGAAATTCATGAATGAGAGACTTTGTCCGTGAAAGCCTCTGCGTTTGAAAGTTGTCGACTGGCTGCAGCTCAAACTGATTTTTATTTTTTTTTTTTACTGTCAAGCCTTGGATTTATATCAGATTTCACAGCAGGAAGCAAATTGGGTAGGAGATAGCAGTCAGCCACACTCGCCTTCTGTAGACCCACGAATAGATCATTTTGGATGCAATGTCCTCTTTTTACCTTTGCTTAACCTTTTCATACTTTGATTTTAATCAATGAAATCCAAGTCAAATATTCATGAGGTAGTCAACATTAGACATAGTTATTGACGACTGGCTCTGTTGACCTTGTTTGTGCGACAGCAGGAATACAGATTTCATTAATGAGAGGTCACTCAGGTCAGTTTATAGAAATGCTCTTGATCGTTAAAGGTCACCTTACTGAACACTCAAGGCAAAAACTGAGAGGGAAAACATTTTGCAGGACGAAGTCCGTGAGAGCACAACAAATATCCAGTGTGACACGTTTTAAATTTTAAGGCTGCATCACACACTTGAATCGTAAAAATAGCAATTTTGATTCAAACAAGCTACAAGAGTGCAGATGAAGGGCGCCGTCAGCAGAAGAGTAAAGCTTATCGGCAGTGCATGCCTAAATGACTACGTCAAATCAAATTACAAATTGAAATAGTACAATGTATTAGGAATCACAAGTGGTATTTTGAGTCATGTTAGATGGAATTTAGGGGTGCTTGATGCACACCTGTTGCATGTGTGTATAGCTACAAACTGCTCTGTCTGCCAATTTCTGCTCTGACGATTAAAAGGCCCTTAGTCAATGTGGATACAAGCAATTCAGAGGCATTTTATTGAGCTGAACATTTTCACAAGGAAAATGAGTCATATCAATCTCATAAATAAAGTGCACTATAATCATACAAACAAGTCCAACTATTGATCACAAATTCACGTATTGAACAGAGAAAAAAACCCAGACACACTTAATATCATTTCTCTTCAGCAGTGACATAAGGATGTGACGATCAGTAGAATATGGATTATTCTGTCATTGCGTTAATAAACGCCAGTGTGTTTATTTGTTTGTCCTTCAGGCAAAGTAAACTTCACCAGTCTTTTCACCATCATCATAATGACTGATTGTCCATGCAACTGTCACACATGTAAGGAAAAAGATCACTAGTCTCTATCAGAGCAGAGCTGCGGGATACAGAACATGCAACCGTAGTTGAACAAGTGAGTGGATAAAAGGGTTTATTGGGAGCCACGACAAGGCGGGCAGGAAGACTCATGCAACTTTCAGTGGTATGAAGTCATATTAATGTGTCACTGGGGGTCCTGGACAATAGCCCAATTCTTGCTCACACATCTGAATTGATGCTCAGATTGGCCAAACGTGGGTCCGAGTTTATTTCATACCTGTAATGATATCCCTCCATGTGGTCCCTACAAGCATCCCGGATATTGTACATCCAGCGCTTGATGCCTTTGCGGTTCAGGTAGAGCACCAACAGGAATATGACACCAATCAGTGCCAGTACCAACCCCAGAAAAACATATGAAGTCTCCAGCACGCCTTCCATGTTGCCCGAACACTTCAGCTGGGACTGCTCCACCTGCAATAGTGGCTGGCGCCTCAGACGTTCAGGGTCTGCACAGGTAAGGTTCTTCATGTCTGTGACCTGAGTGGAGTTCTTCAGCCACACCAACAAGTCATCAATAGAACAGTCACAACGCCAGGGATTCCCTACCAAACGAATATGAAGGTCTGACTTCAAGTTGAACTCAATCAGGGAGGTGGAAGGAACATTCCTGAGACGGTTGTGCCTCAGATCAAGGTCTTGCAGTTGCGGCAACGTTAGTATCCCATCGGGGATGGAGATGATGGAGCTATTCTGCAAGTTGAGCTTGACCAGGTTGGATAAACTTGCAAATAAATCATCGGGCAGAAGCACAAGATCATTGTTGGACAAATCCAAAACTGCCAGCTGGAGGAGGTTTCCATTCTCAAGGACATTCAGTATCCCCTTGACAGAAGAATGGTTGTGAAAAGACCTACTGAGGTTCAACACCTGCAATTTGTTGTCATCTGGAAAAGCCTTTTCGCTGAAAGTTTGGATTTTATTGTTGCTCAGATCCAGCCGTTCTAGGTTTGGCAAGTTATGAAACACAGTTTCCTCCACAGCCTCCATCTCATTGTCACTGAGATCAAGATCTGTTAATAATTCCAGGTGGCTAGGAAAAGAGTCCTCGTTGATGCTCGAAATGTTGTTTCCCGTGATTGAAAGTAACTTAGAATTGACAGGTATGAAATTCGGAATTGCGTCCAAATCCTGGTTTTGGCATTTTACTGTTTGCGAGGAACATGCACATTTTTCCGGGCAGCCCTGACAGGACCGTATGATAGCAAGAAGCAAAAATAACTGCATCACACCGTACATTAATGCATTCATTCGAATTCCTTCGCTTTGACACCAGCACGATGTGCTCAACAGGCGCATCTTGTCTTTTCCCATCTGTTATGGACACTGTGCGCAACGTCAGTCCGGAACAGTCACCTCCGAGTGAAGTTTTTCCCCACCTTGATCCGTTCCACTTCAAACTCAAACGCCATGAATCTACCCCCAAACCATCTTTACTGAGGTCTTCATTTCCTCGAGGGGGAAAGGTAGGGATGTACACAAACTTCTTCGCTTCGTTTATTCTCCAAACCTCAACGTGAACGTGCAGGATTAAAAAAATAACTAAAATCAACACGTCAGGTATTCAAAAGTCAAACTTGGTGAAAATAATTTGAACCGCGCCAAAAACGACAATGCACTTTGTCTCCGGTCTCCGGTAAATGCTATTTAAATATTCCTTGCTGTCAGACTGTAAATTGGAGTCTGCCGCTCGGTAACCTGGTGAGAAACTAAGGAGGGCGAATCCAAACACAACAGCTCCACTCCGAGGGTGGACCATACCATCATAATCCTCTGAGAGGGGTGCTTGCGTGGTGGAATTCGTGGAGCCTCACAGAAGCCTTAAAAGCTGTTCAAGTCTGAAATTCCGCGTTTTGCTAAATTGTAATTTGTGATTGTAATTTTAAAGTTATAATGACTGTGCTATGACCTATGGGACCTCTGAGGAAGCCCAGGTACAACAAATTTAGGGACAATGTAATGTAATGATGCATTAAAAATGCATATCAGTGACATAAATGTGGACAATTTTCCTTTTTCGTTTTATTTAGTTATTCATTTATTTTGGCGTGACATTAGAGATTTCTGCGTTGTAAACCAAAATATTGAGCAGGGGTTTTTGCATTTATGCATTGTGCAGAATATATATAGTTTATTGTATTGGTAGTTTTTATACTTGCTTTTATTCTGCCTTGCTTTGCCCTGCTGCCCGCGATCAGGTCGACATTGTAGTCAGAAACTGTTGTCAATTGCCTTACCTGGTTAAATAAAGGTTAACAAGTTTAGTGACCAGAGATATACAGGTACTTCATGTTTGACCAAGGCTACCACCTGGTGACGCCATTGCGCACCGGGTAGAAAACAGTCACCGACGCTCATCTTGGTGTTTTTGCAGCCTTTAATTATAAAGCTTCAAACAACATAGAAGTACTTGTATATCTTGTAAGAGCACATAACAATACTCACAGGGATCAGTGGGCGAGCTCGATTTTTTTCCTGTATCTTTGGATGGCCATGGGGTGGCCAAGGCTATTTCAGAGGCCCGCAAAACAAAAACTTGGAAACACATTTTCAGTAATCAACATCCACTTTTATGGTGAATAAAAACCAGAGTACCCGGAGAAAACCCACGCAGGCACGAGGAAACCTTGCAAACTCCACACGGGAAGATAGGAGCCGGAATCAAACCCTGCACCTGCACTGTCAGGCCAACGTGCTCATCGGTTGATCACTGTTCCGCCCTATGTGGAATCAATTGAAAGATAATTAAAACTTTGAAAACATCCACCCATTTTCAGCACTGTTCCTCCTGAACAGAATCACGGGGGGTGCTACTCACTCCATTTTTTTGTTTTATTGAGGTAGTCTCGTAGTACACAATGCAGAATTCTCATGCAAAACACGTCTCATAATTTGGGAGGTCTTGTAGAAAGACACAGAGTCCAATTGTGCTACTGCGAGCTAGCTTGAATTGAAATGTAGTCGTTTCACACAAGTCTTGTTCTATTATTCAACTTTCAGTGAGGTTTATCATTTTCTAACATTGACATTGTATTGATTGAATGTGTGATTGTCCTTACATGTTGATTACAGAATATTTCTCACTATATGCAATCTCACTACGTGTGTTTTATATGCATTCGATTATAGTTTTCCAATATTTCCACAGCACCGTCTCTGTCAAGAATGAGCCTCCAACCTGTCAGCGGTACAGCAGGTTATTTACAGTGAGCCTCATGTTTTAATCATAAAACATTTGCCGAACCATGCAGCGTCACATTTTTTTTATAGCTTCTATACTGCGATCAAATCAGCCCAGCAACATCATAATTAACAATGTCTCCCCAAATCATCTCAACAGAAGCTGTTCAGCATATCCCGTCAACTACTTTACACTGCTCCCGACCAAATAAGGTGAGCACAATCAGCAGGGACGTGCAGGCACGAAAGGCAAGTGAGGCAGACCCTCACTACCAACATCTGCTGGTCATTCTCTCCATGTGAGGTTTTCATCGATCCATCCATCCATTTTCTGATCCGCTTTATCCTCACAAGGGTCGCGGGGGATGGTCGTGTGTGGTGGTGGTGGGGGGGGGGGGGGGGTGCTGGAGCCTATCCCAGCTGTCTTCGGGCAGTAGGCGGGGGACACCCTGAACCGGTTGCCAGCCAATCGTAGGGCACACAGAGACGAACAACCATCCACGCTCACACTCACACCAAGGGACAATTTAGACTCTAAATTAGAGTGTTCAATCAACCTGCCATGCATGTTTTTGGAATGTGGGAGGAAACCGGAGTACCTGGAGAAAACCCACGCAGGCCCGGGGAGAACATGCAAACTCCACACAGGGAGGCCGGAGCTGGAATTGAACACATGACCTCTGCACTGTGAGGTCGACGCACTAACCACTAACCGGGTCGCCATGTGAAATTTTAAATGATTGTTTTAAATCCTGTTTTATTTTAGTTATATGGTCCGTGCTTTCCATTGATTTTCTTTTTTAAACCAATAATTATAAATTATTTGCCCCATTAAATAGCTGGATGTGCATATTTTTAATGCAGGATGACCGGGGAGTGAAAAGGCAAAGTGCTTGGAGCTTCAGCTTACCATTACCGACTCTGGCAGTCAACTTCTGCACAAGCGACGTTGTTTTATCACACATGTACTGCACATGGTGACATTCCGCAGTCTGGGGGATCTTTTTTCATGAATGTGTGCGACATTTAATCACTCTCCAGCACGTGGCAGTTTTACGTTCCGTTGTAGCTATGCGTAGAAGACGGCTGCTTCCTCGGAAGCGTTTTGGCCGCATTTTTCGCCGCATGACGTACTATACCAAAAATCGAGATGACGTAACTCGGGTGGTCAAAACAATGCGCATGTCCGTGACGACATTTCTTTCCGTTGCTATGATTGGTCAAAAGGAAAGATTGTTCGACGTGCACAAAATGCCGCATCGCCCAATAGGCTCAAAGTATTGTTCTGAATGTCCCGCCTTCCTTCAGCTGTTATTTGGTGATGTAATACTGTACCGGATAGGCAAGGACCTAGTTAAATTTATGTTACAGTGTCAAGAAGAAAATTATTTGTAGGAATGGAACAGTCGAGATATGCAGCTAATGTGACTTATTTTGCCATCTCCTTTTCTTTGTTTATCTAGCGGAAGGTAGTGTGATTGTTTTCATATCATTTGGTATTTCATGTCGGCTATACTTGTTTGCGATGATGTGTCAGTCAATTTAGCTATCTGACTAATCCGGACGAACGTCCAGTCAAATGTAACATGACACTTAGGTTGGTTTTGTCCTGCCATGATTTTCATTTTTACGACACAAAAAATACAAATTCCAATGTATTTTAGCCGTCTCGCTTCGGAGCTACACCTAGCTCAGCCACCAAGCTTGTTGGGGATCGGTGTGAGATTCCTCCAACTGAGACATTTCTTATGCTTGGAAGTTGTATTAAATGAAGAGATTGGCGAATTACACTTCTTGACGAAGTAACTATGATGCGGCCTGCACTTGAAACTAGCTACCCGACTACAATGCTAATTTAGCATGCTTGTTACATAACACAATAATACACTATTATCAATATATGCCATCAAACATAATGTTCAAGCATTTGTAGCCCTAAATGCAGTTCTAAAGCACTTTGAATTTTCAACTTTAAGAACATAAAATAGCTTCATGTTTTCGAATGAATAACACATTTCAGTCAACTTTTATTTTGTGGGAGGGTTCCATTTTGTTCTAATGAAATCTTTGTTTTTCAATGTTTCTTCTACAGGTTACTGCTTCAATTATGGAGTTTTGAAAAGCAGTGTGTGACTTTTGAGGGGAAAGGGTGGCTTTCCCCTCAAGTTGATGGTTAGACTGCAGGCTGTGAAGGTTGAAGGAATCATTGAATGTGTTGCCTTTTGTAAATTATCTGGAGAGCTCATAGAGAACAAATTATTTTTTTGTAATATTTGATTGCATGGTTTGGTACACAAGATAAAACACTTGTTAGTGTAGTGATGCCATTTGTGAAAGCACCTTGGCTTGTGGTCAGCATTTTATTGAGATGGTAGACTGAGAAAGTCTCCCAGTTTCTGGGGTTGCTAGGGTGCAGTGGAAGCTCAACACAAGCACAATTCTAGCACCCCGCAGGACAAACATCTCAACCTTTCGTTTTGTTATTTTTAGGCTTAATGCACTCAACCCCTATTGAGGGAAGCCTTTTTTCACTAGAGATTGTCACTGCTACAGTGTGTGTGTGTGTGTGTGTCTGTATTTGCAGCTTCACATTGCTTTGTCTTAGGTTTGATTAGTAATTTAGAGTAGACTGTCAGACGGCAGCAGGCCTCAATTTGAAGATTTTGGGTAGCCCAGGATGAGTCTGGAATTGTCAGACTGTACCCCCAAATGCCGCTCACTGGAGCATGCAAATGAGGTGGTAGCAGCAATAACGAGTGGTTCTGAGGGCCAGTTACGAGCATTCTTAACGTCACACTGCCATAATGCAGCAACTTTGCGAGATGAACTTGGTCGCACAGCATTGCACCTGTCTGCCTCACTGGGAAAGAAGGCCATACTGGAGTGGCTGCTGGAAAATAAGAATGCTGACTTGACAGTGAAGGATAAAGAATCAGGCTGGACCGCTCTGCATCGCAGCGTCTTCTATGGACAGATCCACTGTCTCCTTTCCCTGACCAAGGTACATGTTAGATGACAAGTTTAAATTTTATCAAGTTGGTGATCACTGAATGGGCTGTTGAAAAAGACAATTAATGTGAACTCTCAAAATTAAGTTTCAGTCAGTTTATTAATGGGAGTGTTGTCATGCTTTTTATGTCTAGCATGGCGGAGTCCTCTCCACTCAGGATAAGGAGGGTCTTTCTACCCTGGACTTGATTATGAAGGATCGACCACCTCACGTCACGTTGAAAAACGCGGGTAAATGATGTTTTACATTTATCACACTATGATTGGGTGATTTGAAAAATAATCCTGTACAGTATTACATTTATGAAAGAACTGAAACTGGCTTGAAAACGTAAATACTAAATATTGCTTTCCCTGTGTGTGTGCGTGTGCGTGTGTGTGTGCGTGTGTGTGTGTGTGTTTTAACGCATTACAGATCCGACTGAAGTTTATACATGGGGAAATAATACAAATTTCAGCCTTGGGCATGGCAATCAAGAGAGTCGATTGCACCCTGAGCTAGTGGATGTCTTTGCCAGGACTGGAGTTTATATTAAGCAGGTAGGCTTTGTGTTTTTCACAACTTGCTTCCCCACACCAAACATCTCACTTTCAGGCTGTGTTCTAAATTTCCGTTGCACTCGTCAAAGTGGCCTGCTTCTACAGTTGAAAGAAAGTTTGTGGACCCTTTGGAATTAACTCTATTTCTGCATGAATTGGTCATGAAAAGTGATCTGATCTTCATCTAAATCACAACAATAGACAAACACAGTCCGCTTGAACTACTACCACACATACAATATGTTCTCATGTATTATTATCGGACACACCATGTAAACATTCACCATGTGTGGTGGAAAAAGTCAGGGAACTCTTGGATTTAATCACTGGTTGACCCTCCTTTAGCAACAATAACCTTAATCGAATGTTTCCTGCAGTTGCAGACCACACCTGCACAACGATCAGGAAGAATTTTGGACCATTCCTCATTACAAAACTGTTTTACTTTAGAAAATGTCTTGGCAGGACTGGTGGGAATTGCTCTCTTGAGGTCATGCCACAGCATCTCTATTGGATTGAGGTTAGGAGTCTGACTGGACCACTCCAGAAGGTGTAATTTGTTCTGTTGAAGGCATGCTGTTGTTGATTTTCTTCTGTGCTTTGGGCCATTGTCCTGTTGCTTCACCCATCTTCTGTTGAGCTTCAATTGGTGGCAGTTGGTAAACTTGGGAATTCATCTTTCCTTCGATGATAGCAATCTGTCGAGGCCCTGAGGGAGCAAACCAGCCCCAAACCATGATGCCCCCTCCACCATACTTCACAGTTGGGAGGAGGTTTTGATGTTGGTGCTTTTTTTCCTCCACACATAATGTGATGCGTTCCTTCCAAGCAACTCAACTTTGGTTTCATCTGTCCACAGAATATTTTGTCAGTAGTCCTGTGGAACATGAAGGTGATCTTTTGCAAACTTCAAATGTGCAGCAATGTTTGGACAACAGTTGCTTCTTCTGTGGTGTCCTCCCATGAACTCCATTCTCTTTCAGTGTTTTACGTATTTTGGATATGTCCACAGAGATGTTGGCATGTGCGAGAGGTTTTTGTAAGTGTTTAGCTGACACTCTAGGATTCTTCTTCACATCTCTGAGCATTCTGCACTGTGAACTCAGCTTTAGGGGACGGCCACTCCTAGTTAGAGTAGCAACAATGCTAAACTTTTTCCATTTATAGACAATTTGTTTTACCGTGGACTGATGGACATCAAGGCTTTGAGAGATAATTTTGTTACCCTTCCCAGCTTTATGTATTTCAACAATCCTTGCTCATAGGTCTTCTGAGAGCTCTTGTGGTGTGAGGCATGGGTCACATCAGTCTTGAGAAAAGCAAACTTCTAACTGGTGTGTTTTTCATCTCATTGATTGGACTTCAGGTTGCTGACTACTGACTCCTATTAGCTCATTAGCCTAATGGTTCACATACTTTTTCCACCCCCCACTGTGAATATTTACATGGTGTTCAATGAAAAAAAACTTAAAACAAATAATTGTGTGGTATGAGTTCAAGCCGACTGTGTTTGTCTATTGTGACTTCGATGAAAATCAGAACACATTTTATTCTCAATTTATGCAGAAATCCAGGTAATTCCAAAGGGTTGGCCTACTTTTTCCTTGCAACTGTATTCAAAACTCATGACAGAGCAGTAGGTGTCGTGTAAAAACAGGGCATTATCAGTTCGTCCTGAGAGGACACCACCTGGGTACCCCAGCAAAACACTCTTGTCTCCCGAGTCCTGTGTTATGCAACTCTGTTTCTGGAGGAGACAGGAAATGAACTCCGACAAGCGTGTGTGTTTCAACGGTGTTATGACCACATCCAACATTCTGTTATCATATTTATAAATCAAGTACACTGTGAGGGCACAGTCATGTCAGCAGTGCACATACTCCATCCATCCATCCTTTCTCTAATCCTCTTATCCTCACAAGGGTCGCGGCGAGTGCTGGAGCCTATCCCAGCCGTCTTCGGGTAGCAGGCAGGTTACACCCTGAATTGGTTGTCAGCCGATCGCAGAGCACACATAGACGAACAACCATTCGTTCTCACAATCAGACCTGGGGGCAATTTAGAGTGTTAGTGGACATTATACTGTTATTATCCATTTGTCACTTAAGCCTGGCTTTGCATCAGTAACTCCCAGGCTGTGCCAACATGGATACAATTTCCGGCATTATTTGGAAACACAAGAAAGTTCTTGGTGAGAGACAACATTCTGGTCTTCTGTTCAGGACAGGATGGCAGTGTTTGCGTTAATAGTTGTCCTGAACTGTTGTATTCGTCATCTTGGGTCATTTCATGAACCCCATTGCGGTGTAAGTGGATCTAATTTCATGATCGCGTAATGACTCTGTGGCACTGCATGTTATTTCCCTTGTATTCTTAGTCCACTGCAACAGGTGCCAGAGGTTAAATATTAATTCCACATAGACACATTTTAATTAAAGGAACAACGGTGATGTGTGTGAATGTCCACACCAAAGTCATACTTGACAAAACACCCCTGTGGTCTATTGAGGGGAGCTATGTATTAGTCATGATGTTTGCTTTTCTAGTTGTCCGCCAGCCTTTTTGTTGGCGTAGTCTTTTACTATCACTACAGGAGGCCTTGGCTGATGGAGATGGAAAAAGATGACATCATGAGGTCAAATTGGAACAAGTCTTTGTGCAAACAGCAATTTGAGATATGAATTGGATTTGTCCTTATACTGTAACGCATTTGTGGATGTCCTGTCTGTGCTATGAAAGTGTCATTTGTTATTGTTCATGATATTTTAAGACCTAAAAGGTGGTAAATTCAGGTAATTAATGCTTTTATTTGTCACTATTTTAGGTGGTGCTCTGCAAGTTCCATTCAGTTTTTCTATCTCAAAAAGGTCAGGTTTTCACATGTGGACATGGACAAGGAGGACGGCTTGGCCACGGAGATGAACAGACTTACCTGGTGAGACTTCTTTGGCAGGATTTTGGTTAAAAACTAGAAAAAATGCAGTCTGTCCTTGTTTTCTAGTAGAATCCTACTATATTTCTGTGACAGCACTGTAACTCAGATCTGTACATGTTTCATAACGTGCCAAAGTCTATCGCTAAACTATGCTAACATGATAGTAAAAGTCTTAATGGCAGTGATTGCTGGCTAACTAAGCCAGAGGGTAGCCAGCCCCTCTCACAAAGTCAGCTGGGATAGGCGCCTGCTCACCCGTGCCCCAATGAGGACAAGCGCAATAGAAATACATGGATAGATGCATGAGCATAACTATGGACTGTACTTGTTTTGCTTTCATTTGCAGGCTGAATTGACACCACACTACCTGTCTTGAATTAGACAATTTCCCTGGTGCTTCTAATTTTGCTACCCTGACTCTCTTCATCACTCCCAATTCTACATTATCAACATACTTCCTAATAATAATAATATAATAAATATGCAATGTAGTGCCTATCCTCTAACCATTTGTAAAACATCCAAGCAGCATTTCCTCTAGTTTGCACGTACGCGGTTTCACCATCATTTCACTTTCCTTCAGGTTCCCCGAATGGTGGAGGGTCTGATGTCCCACCACTGTTCTCAGGTGGCAGCAGCAAAAGACCACACAGTGGTGCTGACAAAAGAAGGCTATGTTTACACTTTTGGGTTAAACACCTTCCACCAGCTCGGTTTGGCTCCTCCACCAGCTTCGGCACATGTTCCTAAACAGGTGAATATGGTATATTAGAATATGGGTGATCCTTGTTTCAATTATGTCATTATTCATATTTTGTAATTTTGAGTCTGCAAATGCCTTTCTATTGTTCATCTAATTTTCTCTCATTCTTTCGTATGTAGGTGTTTTCCAAGGCACTAAAAGGGAGGACTATAATTGGAGTTGCAGCTGGCAGGTTTCACACAGTTCTGTGGACTAAGGAGGCAGTTTATACAATGGGACTCAATGGAGGGCAGCTTGGTAAGACATGAAATAACTATTGTGGCTAGGTGACATAGCGTTTAAAGACCATCCATAATGTTCGTGCCTTAGAATGAAGGGTAAAGCCTTTTTTTTTTTTAAATTGGGGAACCTATTACTATGTCGACGGTAAATATTATACTGTATACAGTAATCCCTCGCTATAACGCTGTTCACCTTCCGTGGCTTCGCTGTTTCACGGATTTTTTTTGTCGTTTTTTTTCATGCTTTTTTTTTCAAACGGTGAATTGTGTTCTGCATCCTGATTGGCTAAGAGGCTGACCAACTGAACAGTCTCTGCACCTCGTCTCTGTACAGCTTGCCAAATTTACCTTTGCAAATTTTTGGTCTTTGGTTTCACTGTATCAGTGGTGGATGCTGGTCTGTCAAGGAGGGGAAGCTCAATTTCGGCCTACATCATAAAATGTGTCCGTTTACTTATACATGAATTCTACTCTCCGTTCCTTTTCAAAAAAATGAAAAGGATACCTTCACCATAAGATCGATGATTGGCTCATTTTGCTGTCAATCAAAAAGAGATTCAGCCTCAGACAGATCATCCAATCATCATGCAGAAATTCTGAGCTTCTTGGCCAGCCCATAAACGCCCACTGTCCGTAGACTCTCAGAGACGCTGAGCGTCCAATGGGCGGGACAAAACCAGCATTTATCCAATGACTCGTGTCGTTTCAATGCATTGGGACAACCTACACTGAACTCTTGAGACGCCCAACGTCAGCGCGGTCGACGCTCAGCGTCCACACAGTTTAAAGCACAGTGAAGCTACGGGAATGAATGAGAAGAGAGTCGCGTCGTAACCAGTAATAAGAAGCTGATTCGGAACAAAAGTTTAGTGCATTGTAGCGCATATTTAGTCAATGACATGTCCTCACAATTGAACGTACGCACATATATTTGATCACTTACTTTTTGACATTTTAGGGGAAGCGGCGCTTCCCTTGCAGTCTTAGAGCAATCACCTCTGCATTGTATACATAGTTCAGTATTGTATAATAACTGTAAAAAATAAAGCTGACTATCAAGTACCAACTACAACTTTATTGTCAAATGTGCTGTATGTGAAACATACAGCGCATTTGAAATGTCTTCCTTCTCACATTTTTTGCTTTTTTTAAAATTTATTTATTTTTTAAAATAAATCCTACTTCACGGATTTCACTTATCATCTTTTTGGAACGTAACCCCCACGATAAACAAGGGATTAGGGTACTCATTAGGGTACTGTATATCATTCAAAGGCCTTTTTTGTTTACATTATGAAACAAAAACAACAACAAAAGAAAAACAATTGCTGTTTTAAGGCCCAGTATATGGTTTGGTTTTCAGGTTACTTGTTGGACCCCAATGGCGAGAAATGTGTCACAGCCCCACGGCAGGTATCTGCTCTGCACCACAAGGATGTCACCATAACAATGGCTGCTGCAAATAGTGGCGCTACTGTGATCGTGACCGAGAAAGGAGATGTCTACCTGTTGGCCGAATACCAGTGTAAAAAAATTGCTTCACGGTCAGTAAAACACCCATCACAGCAAAAGCGAATTTTTTGCATACATTTTATAAAATCCATCATTATTAATGATTCATCTTGCTGGTGATAGAGCATAGTCAATTCAAACTGTACAAACAGTGGCCTGTTTAATAAAAAACGATCTAGTTTGCTGTCCCTCATATGACAGCATACTAATTAACCACCTGCTTATTACAAGATGGTAGTTTCAGGTTGTGTTTTAGGCCATGATGATTGTCTGGTCTTGGTCCCATTCAGGCAGCTAAATATCAAGAAAGTCCTTGTCAGTGGTGGAAATCTTGACCATCGTGTAAGTCCACAAATACTAAATGAATGCGGGGGAGAAAAGTTGTCCATCTTGGCTTTGGATGAAGCTGGTCGGGTAAGTGCAGGCAGAAGTAAAAGAGAAAATTACATTCTTTTTTTCCAACTAAAATGACCATGACATCATTGCTTGTTAAACCATGTGTGATTCTCTTTACAATTATGTGACTTTAATTATAAACTACGGGGAATTAAAGTCAATAAGATGATTAAGATATTATTATTATTTACACAACTATCACTGCATTTTCACATGACACCCATTGATCAGGGCAAAGTGTACATTGTACAGTGCTTCCTGCTGAGTATATATGGGCTACAGAACAAACGGCAGACACTCCTGTTCATTGCGCTTGATGTGACATGGTTGGCCAGAATTAGTTTTTGGATATAAATGTGTATCGTTCATGTACTTTGTATGAATACTATAAATGAATTTTTGCTTTCTTTGCTATCTATTCCATTGTCTCGTTGGAGGCCTAGAGATGGAAATGATGACTAAGATTTTTCACCAACTTCTGTATTTTTCCATCCCTGTCAGGTGTTCTGCTGGCGCTCCTCAGGTAGCTCGATGAGACAATGCCGGTGGGCGTATGGGCGCCAGGTTTTCATGTCTGACATTGCTCTCAGCAAAAACGGCATGATGTTTGTGACTCAGGAGGGGGAGGGATTCAGTGGCATGTGGGCTGGAGAATATAAAAAGTACAATGAGAAAAAAGGTAAGTTGAGGGAAATTGTGATAACTTAAATCATGTACATATAGTTGTTGAATCAGCATTTTGTCAACCTACTCATTGCTTGATTATTTATTAGCCTTTTACTGCAATGAGAACAATGCATATTGACTGGTTGATTATTAAATATTGGTATGAACGAAATATTGTAGTTGTTCTAATATATATATATATATTTTGTATGTGTTCTTGTTTGTTTGTTTGTTTGTTTGTTTGTTTATTAGAGATGAGTGTGGAGGTTTGTGGACATTCAAATGTTGCCACAATGTTTGAGCGAATTCGTCTGGAAAGGCTTCCCTACATTCACAGAGCTGTCAGCATCACTATGGACTCAAACGGTCGAAATTTTGGATTGCTTCAGGTTGATCCCAAAACAAGGTACAGGATCATTGGATTGCATAAAATTCCAGGCAATTATTGCTTGACCTAAATCAGTGGAAAGCAATAATAGACACGCAGACAGGGATCGGCAACTTCAATGCTGGTGGGAGCAACAATTTTTTGTCAGTTGTACTGGTGGGGCACATTAGGCCATGGACTTCCTTACCAGATGTATGACACATTCAGTTTTAAATATGGACATAATGCACGCATACGTGCAAAATAATCCTCTTAACACACAAGCCCAATTTCAATGAAGTTGGGACGTTGTGTTAAACGTAAATAAAAACAGAATACATTTTGAAAATCATTTTCAAATTATATGAAGTTGAATACACTACAAAGACAAGGCATTTAATGTTCAAACTAAGAAACTTGATGTGGCCTCTTTGCTTGTCATTCACAAGCAAAGATGAGGGAGGTTCACCTCTTTGTGAACAACTACGTGAGAAAATAGTCAAACCTTTTAAGCACAGTGTTCCTCAATGTACAGTTGCAAGGAATTTAGGGATTTTATCAGGTACGATCCATAATATCATCAAAAGGTTCAGAGGCTCTGTAGAGGTCATTGCATGTAAGCGGCAAAGCTGAAAAACAACGTTGAATGCCCGTGACCTTCGATCCCAGATGCAGTACTGCATCAAAAACCGACATCATTGTGTAAAGGATGTCACCACATGGGCTCAGGAACACTTCTGAAAACCAATGTCGGTAAATACAGTTTGGTGCCACATCCGTAAGGGCAACTTAAAATTCTCCTATGCCAAGCAAAAGCCATTGATCATCAACACCCAGAAAAGCTGCCGACATCTTTGGGTCCGAGCTCATCTAAGATGGACTGATGCAAAGTGTTCTGTGGTCTATGAGTCATTTCTTTCCAAAATGTTGATGAAAATTGTGGATGTTGTGATGCAGTGAAAAAGCTGCACCTTGTTGAGGTGCGGTCTACTTCTTTTTCTCAACCGCATGCAAAAGTCTCCGTCTTATCTGGTAGGCTGCTACGTCAGCACTTCCAAATATGGGCAGACTGGCCACTGGGGCACTGCCATCTGTTTCTCTGTCCTGCTGCGCAACCCTATCACTCAGAGTGCGGTGAGAAAAGAGCTTGAAGGTTCCTGAATACTGGGTTCAGTTTTAAATCATGGATGTTTTTTCTACCACTTTGTGGCCAAAACTACTCCCGTATTTAATTCTTTTCAAGTCGGAGTATAAATAAAAAACAAAACTTACACACTGTATTTTCCTTTTTTCCAGTTTATATGAGATTCCCAGCATTTCTCCACCCTCCTTTGCCACACACCTCCAGAAACTTCTGGAAGAAGCGCATGAAATGGACAGTATCCATGATGTAACACTTCAGGCCGGCAATCGCACCTTTGCGGCTCACAAATATATTCTGTCTATGAGGTCTGAGTTCTTCCGGAAACAGTTTATGGCTGAGCGTTGTGGGATTGATGAGGAGCTTGATAAAGAAGTGAGGAAGAGTGAAGACGCTGTGGGCTGCGACTTGTTCATTTTGGAGAACATTCCACCGGACATGCTGGAGTATGCCCTGCACTTCATCTACACAGATAACTGTGAGTTACTGGTGCACGGAGCCCGACCTAGACACCATGGAGCCCTGATGGAACAAAGCCAGGTGTGGAATATAAATCATACCCTAGTTATTTTTGGACGATGTTCCCTTGAGTTTGCCAGCAATAATTTTTCAGAAGAGGTCAGAGTCTCATCTACTGTTATGTCCTGTAACTACTCTCATTTTGTATTGGGCAGGATTCAGAGGAGGAGAGGCTTATCAGCAGCCTGCAGGACTTGGGCCTTAGAGGTCGCTCAGCACTGGAAGTGTATCGTTCCCTTCCCATAACAGCCAAAGGAGATTGTAACAAGGCCACAAGCAAAGGCTCCAAACCTGGCAAAAAGGCGAAAGGCAAAGGTGACAAAGGTACCCATGAAAGAGGGGACAACCCCGTGAAAATTTTGCAAGGAGTAGCAAAGAAGCTTGGCCTGGGCAGCCTGTCTGCACGGTGAGTTTTATGTTCTGAACCCTACATGACAATCCTTTTGATTTCAGTTTCTTATGAAGATACTTTATTTTTCCTCGGCAGACTGGATGGTGTCAAATATGAGGGTGGAAAGATCAATGTTATACACAAGAAAACTGGCAACAACCTTAAGTTCAACCAAAAGAAATGGTAGGTGTTCTAAAACTGTCGTATGTTATATATATGCAGAGTGTTTTGAGATGAATTGCTGAATGTAAAAAAGAAGAAAAAAAACTCCTTTCTGCTTGTGACTTACAGTTCCTACCTATGTGACGTGACTCTGAAATCAGAAGATGGCAAAGAGTTTCCTTGCCATAAAAGTGTCCTCTGTGCGAGACAAGGTACGAAGTTGAATAATCAAAAGTTTTTTTTTCCAATCAAAAACATCTGACTAGGTGAAATTACATTTGCACATGGATCTCTTATTTGATAGCAGGTTCACAATTCTTGAATCCATTGAACATTAGAGTTTTTGCAGATCCTCTGCTTGAATTTCTTTGTAAAATAATGTATCAGAATACCGGTAGAGCCTCCCGAAGGAACCAAAACACTGCAACTCTGCTTACCTTTTGGCGTTTACATGATCGTTTTGGCTGAGAAACCTTCTAAGGGGGCGGTGATGATGTAAATTAGGAAATAGCCAGCTCGCAGAAGCTGTATCGAAATAGAGTTAAGATTGACTTGTCTGTTCAATTTCCCATTCGAAGGGTAGCATTTAGAAAGTCCGTTTTGATTTCTCCTATAAAAAAGTTTTATGTTTGTCAATTTTGGCAGAATATTTCCACAGTATGCTGAGCAATCCGTGGATTGAGGTTTGTTGTGCTCATTTATTTTTTCTAACCAGCTTGTCTGTGGTGCTTAAACTAAACTATTCACTTTCCAGTATCTTGGCATATCAGTTACACAAGTTCAAGGGCTGATGCTTTGTTCCCTCAGGCTACAGCTTGTACTGCGCTTCGGATGCCCACAAGCTCAGACATTTTGTTTGGCATTCTTGAGTATATTTACACAGATGATTGCCCCACCATTAAAGGTAACTTTACATGCTTGAAAGACAGATTTTGTAACCCTGGTTGTTTTTATTTACATGGGCTATGAATACATTTGAAACTTAAATATGCTCTTGTCCTATTTTTCACTCCAGAGTCTATGAATGTGGCGTTTGTCTGCAACGTGCTTGTTGTAGCTGATCAGCTGCTGATCACACGATTGAAGGAAATGTGCGAGGTCGTCATCACAGAGAATTGTATGTCACTTTTGTATTTTTTTTTTCAATTCCTCTTGCTAAAGTAAACTGTAGCCTAACTACCCTGCCGTATGCTACACATCATGATTAACTTGAGTTGAATGAGAACGTTTTTCAATTCACTATTCTGCATCTCTAAGAGTTAAAGGTAAACTGAAGGCAAATTGCAAGAAAGTATTCTATATGTGCTATCACTAGTCTTGCATTCTGGTCAATATTGTGTTTGTGGAATTAAAATTAGGCAGATGAGTCAATCCCTTCTCATCATTCTCAGAGCGCTGCCATTTTGATCCTGAATTGCCCTCTGCGTTCAACTGAAATCGACATCAAAGTGCCTCTAGGCTCATACTGCTAACTTCACTGTTCACCTGTTTTCTGGGTTTGATCACGACTAGTGGGGGCACATAGAGCATATTTGTACAATGAAAATTGTTGCCTTGAATTCCCCTTTATTTTTCCTTGAGAAATGCATCATACTTGAGTTGAAAATGAATAAAAACAGATATTCTTGCCCCTGATTGCATTCCTTTTCTGCAACCTTCCGAAAGTGACTAATTCAGCTAATTTGCTCTTTGCAGTAACTCTGAAAAATGCAGCTGAGCTGCTGGAGTTTGCCGCCATGTACAACGCAGAGCAACTGAAACTCTCCTGCCTCCAGTTCATTGTGCTGAATATGGCTGCGCTACTCGAGTCAAAGTGAGAACCAAGATTGATAATTATGCAGGAGCTTGAAATGTCTACTTAAGATATCAATTCATGTAAAGTAGTGCAAGCGTCGAGCTGAAACCTCTGTGCAAATTTAGTACATTTCACATTTTTTCACACACCAGTCAACGGTCAGTCAACACAAGTGTAATTTTTCAAATCATTGATCAGTTTAAAGTACTGTTAATGGCTCAATAAGCATGTCGTTCTTTCGACATGCTTATGGAGATGATATACACATAATAGCAGATATAGCTGGTATTGAATAAATTACAAATTATTTTTGGTGCTTTGGATATGCGGTTCAGAAAATGGATGAGTTATGTGTCTGTCTGCTCCTTATTTCTATGATCCCATTAGAGCACTGGATTGTCTGAGTGATGAAGTCCTTCTTGAGCTTTCTGCAGCCTACAAGAGGATGGTCAGTCACCCTAACACCTGCGCTACAAACTTTCCTATTGCTGGTTACTGTTTTTGTAAAATTTAGATGAAGATTTGTTACAAGAAACTTTTGGGAGATTCGATACAACTGTTTTTTTACCAGACCAATGCCAGTATAAATACTCAACTTTTGAATTACAATACAATACATCCTGATTTATATAGCGCTTTCACAACAGCTGCAGCTGTAACAAAGCGCTTAACAAAACAGTTAACACGAATTGTCACAGATACCGATACCACTATTACTTTTGATACATAAAATATCACACACACACACAAAAAACAGTGACAGATCATTTTTAAGAAAGACCTTTAGATTCAAACATAGCATTTTTCCTTGCATGAAATTATAGCAAATGTATTTTATCCATTTGTTCACAAAATAATTATTAAGAACAGAACAAAATGAAGTTAAATAAAAGAATACAATGAAAGAAAGAAACAAACTAGTGGCCGGAAAAAGTCCTACTCAAAACATGTGGCTGGACAAGTTCTTGAAGAAAAATAGTCAAGTGCAAGGAATTGAATACAGCAGTGCTTCAAGTTATGAATACACACAATTTCTGCAGTTTTTAGCAACATAAATTTCTCACCGTTTAATTCAACTGTATTGTCTCCCCAAACACTTGGTGGCACCCACATCATGATGTACATAACTGTGAAGAAGAAGGAGACTCTTGCGTCATATCCTAGCACTCCGCTGAGCTGGAAATAATGTCAATATAAAAATACAGGACTGATTGTTGAGATGGACCAAACCTAAATGCATGTACGGTACATGTCCAGACCGTTACAATTTTTAAACTATTTGTGGCAACCGAAGACTTTCTTTTAGTTGGGCTGATTGGAATCTACAGTACATGCAAATGCTAATGTGAGCCACTGTTGACCACATCAATGATAGGCAGGCATTGAACTTGTTATAAAAGCACACGCTAATCAATTGCTATATGACGCACAGTAGCAGCCCACCTGTTGGCGAAAGCGTTCGTTCAAGAGCAGTGCATGTGTGTTGAAAATAAGTCATTTCCCAACATATGAAGCTTACTTTCTTACCAATGCTAAAGCGTCTGCTATCAATACAGAACATGCATGTTTTCTCTGACATCCACGGAACCTGGCAACACTTTGGATTTGAATGTTGGGGATGTTACTCTATGCGACGCAAGACCCAATGCGCCGGACCAGAGATCGCCAAGCAGGGACATACTGGGACCAAAATTCACCTCGCCAACGACCAATAGTTGTCGATGAAAGTTGTGGGTTGTTCGCCAGATGTTGAAGTACTGAGCGGTGATATCAAACACTACACATGCAGGCCTCTGTTCTGACGTTGTTGCTCCAGAAACCTGTCAGATGGGTCAATAATGGGTCTCGGTCTGAACTGAACAGGGCCAGCTACCATTTGGACACTTGCTAAAATTAATGCACACAGTCATCCCTAAAAATCGGATTTGAGGATTGGAATCAGATTATGCCTGCAGTCTGATTGCAGTCAAAAGGTTTTCGGCTGACTGTACAGTGTGGTTTAGCTGGTATTCTTCATTTTTACGTTTTAATTTCAGATCCCAGCCATGCACAGGAGAGTTGTGACTCCATATCCTGACGCCCCAGATCTCAGTATGTATGAAGATGAACATACTGACTTCGCCTTCAGCCGCAAATTAGAATCTGAATTGGACCAATCCAGCAGGTAAGCAGCCTTAAAGGCGCCTGTAACAGCCCGAATATTGCCAAGTATTTTGTAGTTCTGAACTTAAAAATTATTTATGCAGTAAACAAAAAAAAAAATCCTCCCCCCCAACAAGTCTCATTGGTGATATTAGGCTTATTTTCTGGTGTTCTGGAGCAGATTTTGGAATGCCTACTTTAAGGTAAAAAATGCGTGAGCCCGATGACGTCAACACGAGAACAACACCAGCCTATTGCAGTTGTTTTTTTGGTTGCCGGGTGTTATTTTCTTGTGAAAGTTGAACAACAAAACGTGTCAGCCATCTGAGAGAAGTGTAATTTCGGCGGCCACACAGCATAATTCCCCAAGTTATACTTGGAATTTCCATGTTTTTGTAAAAAGAGATAAACATTTTTATGAAAACGCATTGGTATTTTTTATTGCTATTGTAACAAAACAATCAGATCTGTGAACAAGTAAGCAAAAATAAGACTCTGCTTTAATTGCTTAAAATTAAGGCAAAATGGGCCTTGACTTGGGAATTTTTTTCTCTTACATAGACGGTAAATATGAACATAATATAGCCCAAGTTGTTTTACTCTCCTAAATAAAACCAAGATGTGTAACCTGTCAATATTAGCCAAGCTGTTTTTAACCTTAATCGCTGGTTTCTTTTGCCACCCTAAACGGGACACTTGATTGGGCTGAACATTGTCACATAAATAATAGGTCGATGTAAAAAAGATGTCTGCACCAAAATTCACCCCGCTGAAAAACTCATTCGTGATTTAATGTGGGGGGGGGGGGGGGGTTATGACACCCATAAATGCTTTTTTTTTTTTCATCTGTGTCTCGGTCATTGCGGGCAGGCAAGCATTGTAATGTTTCTCGGCTAGTTTTGTCAAGTTCTATTGTCTGAAAACAGTGACCAATAGTCACCAAATATGCAAATGCACAGCTCTGCTCTACTCTCTGTCTAGAGCTGGGCGATATGAAGATCTATATCACAAAAACGATCAACATTTTTGTATAGTATTAGAGAATGGATGCATGGATACTATATTTGAGGATAAAGTTGAGTTTTGATCGAGAGATTACTCTCTTGGAATCATTGAATAATCAAATTTATTAATCATGATTTCAGTATCGATCAAAAAAACGCTTAGTGATTTATTTTTGAAAAACTGAAGAAGAAAAACAGTGTATCCGCTTAAAAATAAATGAAATTTAAATGTGTGCTGTTCATTAATCAAAACCCTCCTTCCACAGGGAAGTACTGTTCAAGAAAGCCAAGATGAAGGCTAAAAAGAAACCAAGGCGACGCTCCGACAGCTCAGGAGGCTATACACTGTCTGAACTTATTCAAAGCCCCCCTGCTGCAGGTATGGTTGCACAAACACTCACATGCAAGTGACATTTCACTTGAAAGCCTCACTTTTCACTGATTTGCAATTACTGTATTTCTTTCAGCAGTTTCCCCATGCCTGGTGAAGACACGAAAAGGCACTTCAACAGAGTCACTGCAGGAGCTGCTCACATCGGACTCGGAGGGTAGCTGCATGGGGCTGGGTAGCCCCAGAGAAATGCAGTCACCAGTCTTTCATGACAGAGCTGTGGTTAGTGTACTGTAGTGGTCACACATGTTATTCAAATACAGGAAAATAATTGGTTTCATTATCCACAGGAAGAGAGGGTCTTGTGTCAGAGAATGAAGATCCCACCCAATACAAGGGATGGCCTCCCACCTCCCCCCACCTCTAGTCCAAAAGATATCCCAAAGATCCTTCACAGGTAAAATGGACCAGGGTTTTTCCTGGCTCAAATTAAGGCAGAGGTGGTACCATCCTGACCATGCACCATGACGTGCATGTACTCTCTAAACTCAACAAACTCACTTTTTTACAGGAAACATACTTACAGATAAGAGTTCCAATGAGAGTATGACTATTATCATGTTAAAGCAATCTTTTATTAAAACCTGCATCGGAAAATGATGGACTCATAGCTTGTGTGGTGGGGCCACTTTTATTTGAGACACTCAGAGATTATTTTGAATCAGCCTTCAAGTGCTCTGTGGGCCATGTGCACCTGTGCTGCAATAGCACGATGCAGTGTCCTCCGTTAAAAAAACAACAGCATTTTAACTGCCTGTTGCTTTAAGTTCTCTGCTCTGGACTTGGCTTTCCTCCTCGCAAGTGGCTGATTTTCCCTGCCATATCTGCAACACTAAAAATCATAAGCACAAGGGTTGGATTTGGAATTTTGAAACAAGACCACCGGGATTTAGATGATTTGGAATGGTCCCTCCAGCTGACCAAATAATTAATTCGGCATCTTGTGTGTTTGAATAGTCTCCTCGACAAATATATTGCTTGTGACAATCAGTTATTGCACCTGAATCAAATGCAGGTTAGAAATACGATTAAAAAAAAAAAGTCAGTTGAAGTGCACCTATTTTTCTCCAGCAATATTTTAAAGAGATGATTAGGAGAAAGTTTTCTGCCATAGTTACTTTAAATCTGGTCCTGTGGTGTGACCTTATGTTATTCTAAATTGTAGACCTTCGCATCCACCTCCAGTGTTGGATCTCAGAGCCATCATGGACATGGAAGCCAGCTCTGCGCAGACCCTCAAACCAGCTCCTAAAAGCCTAGCAAGGTAAAATATCAACACATATTCAGGTTGACTACAGTTGCTGTTTACAGACTATTTACAGCGCACACGTTTGAGGTATTCCCACCTACTCTACATATTTTTCTGCTTGCCTTCAGTGTTGGTACCCTCTGCAAATATTCTCCTACTCCTATGAAATTGTCCCAAAAGCAAAGGAAGATGTTGGCCTTGGCCAATAAAGAGACCAGTGTGGAGGCCACAGCATCCAAACCCACCCCCACAGTCACGCCATCCAAAAACAGCAGTGGGAAGACCTGGTGAGTGAGTGTACTCCAGAATCCATCCATCCATTTTCAGTATAGCATATCCTGTTCAGGCTCACGGGTGTGCTCCAGGATCAGAAGCACAAATGGAGGTGGAAGAAATTAACCCGATGTCCAGTGCATTTGTGATTTCAAGTACAAAACACAATTTTTGTTAATTTTTTATTCTGCATTGAACCCTCATATACAAGGGTCATTCAATAAATAAGGTGAATTTTTTGGTATAAGGACTTCTAATACAGATAAAAGCTTACCATTTTTTTTCAACATACTCTCCCAGCACTGTCGCACACTTTTCCCATCTGTGCCCAAGCTTCCATATTCCCTCAGCATAAAAATCTTCGTGCCTCTCGTGAATGCTTTTAAGGGACCAAACAGGTGAAAGTCTGAAGGGGCAAGGTCTGGGCAGTACGGGGGATGAGGGAGCAGTTCCCAGCCTGGCATGTTGATGGTCTGCAGTGTTTGGGCTGCTGTGTGAGGCCTTGCGTTGTCACGATGTAAGATGACTCCTTCTGACTGATGTCCCCTGCATTTGTTCTTCATGTCTTTCTTGACCTGCCTCAGCAGTTAACAGGAGTTTGAAAGTGACGAAGTCAAGTGTTGTGAGCGACTGGCTAAGAGATCAGTCCAAAATTTTTTACACTGAGTGAATATGGAAGCTTGTGTACGGATAGGAAAAGTGAGTGACAGTGCAGGGAGACTACGTTGGGGGGGGGTAAGATTCTATCTGTATTAGAAGTCCTTATACTGCAAAATTCACCTTATTTATTGGATGGCCCTCATAGTTGCCACTTTGGCATTTGCTAAATCACATATTTGAAGATTTTTTCTTCTTCTTTTCTACAGTTATTCACTGAAAACCTCATTTGTTTTTGTGCTTAGCCAAAGCAGTAAAAGTATGGCTTTGTCACTATCTTGTGGCATCTTGATGCCAAGAAACTCTAAAGTGATTTGAGGAGCTTCACTTTGACTAAATTTGTGCCTTGTCCTCAGCTTGTGACAATGCAATCATAAAACTTTTTAGGGTGGGTATCAATTACTTGTGGATTAATTTTCGCTGTTTGTTCCAGTCCTTGGTCCCCGAGCCTTCCATGAATGGAGGTGGTTCACTTTATTAGCCTTATGCATTGTTAAAAACCCAATTCTTTTTACATGTCTTCATTGAGTATGTCATTCAAGTTAAGCAAAGCTCCACCATCTCAATGTGTTTCATGTTTCCCCTCCATTGATTTCTGTCATCAGGGCAACAACACTCCAGTCCCTACCCTCACCTTGCTCATTCCGGGCGCTGCTCGAGGAGGAGGAGAACATCCTCATCCGAGCCGGGCAGCCGGGAACTCACAGGGGCCAAAGTGCTCAAGCGTTACCTGTCAGCGTTACACCTGTTAATAGGAGGGTGACGTTCAAATGTGCTGATGGCAGTGAGCCGGAGAAACCTGGGTAAGTTAACTACATGTAGTGAGTTCTGCTATCAGTGGGAGGCACTGTTGTCAAAACAGTGCTTCATCTTACACAAGTTTAAACCATTGATTTCCAACCAATTGGCCAAACACAAGAGGTCATTGGGTGTACCATGGGAAATGATCCAGTTTCACTTACCGGTAATTAATCCCGCTGGGTTTGTCTTCCTTCAATGCCTGCAAACTGAATTTGTAAAATTGTGAGTAAAGTGAGAAGTGACCATTATTTGAACATACATCTTTCTTTGTAACATTTTTGTTCGGGGTGTGCTGTAGTGCTGTAAGTTGTTTTGTTTTGGGGGGGTTTCCTCTCATTTAAAATACGTGCTCAATGGGAGTTGGGAAACACTGGTCTAAATTACAGGTCCCACAATAAAATCACATTCATTTATAAATTCACACCATTCATGTCAGTCCGGACTGTTTTATACAGAAACCCTGTTTCTGTTGAGTGTAACTTAGGCTCTGCCAGTGAGATTCAGTTCTTTCATTAGAGTGCCTGTTAGAGAGGCTGCCATTCTCTTGGTGAATGTGGAAAAAGTCGTATTCACATAGTTGTTATCACAATATGAAAACTGTGACAATTGAAGAAAGAAACGTGACATTTTATATACAGTACTGTATTTTCAGTACTGTACAAAAGTCTTAGGACACCAAAAGATTTATCATAACAGTAATTATTAGGGCGAGGAAAAAATATAGTTTTGCAATATATCGCGATATTTTTTTTATTTTTTTTTTGCTGAACCCAGGGATTGATACTTTAAGTGAGTGTTGATACTTTAAGTTACCTTATTTGGGTTTTTTTCCTGAGTTTGAAATGTCCTACTGTGTTTGAACACACCTTGTTTCTCAAGCCAATTGCAAGAGACATCATAGTTTATTCCCCTTATGAGCCTGTCTGTTTGAACAACAAAGGTTGAGTGTACAGTATTACAAACTATAAGACAAACATTGGGTGGCAAGCATCTATCTGCCTGTCACATAGAATGAGTAATCAGCCCACTTTGGTTTTAACACGCGCAATAAATAAATTTCCAGGGTTGGGTCTGCACGGTAGTCCATTGGTTAGCATTTCTACCTCACAGTGCAGAGGTGCAGGGTTCGATCCCGGCTCCGGCCTTCCTGTGTGGAGTTTGCATGTCTCCTCCCCGTGTCTGCATGAGTTTTCTCCCATATTCCCAAAACATGCATGACAGGTTAATATAACACACTCTAAATTGTCCATAGGTGTAATTGTGAGCACAATTCGTTGTTTGTGTATATATGGCCTGCATTTGGCTGGCAACCAGTTCAAGGTGTACCCTGCCTACTTCCCGAAGACAGCTGGGATAGGCTCCAGCACGCCCGCGAACCTTGTGAGGATAAGTGGCTAAAGATTTATGGCCATGAATGTGGCAAAGTACACATCCAGACTCGGATATTTATTTGCACGGGAGGAATTTAACCTGATGCTCGTTTCAGTTCGCCAGCCCCGTCCGTCTGTCTCAAAGTTGGAATTTTTCACTGCGCTCCTCCATGGGTGTGGCTAAAGCTGTAGAAGAATTGTGATCATTTTGGAGAGGAAAACCTTCTCACCGCAATAAAAACGGCATTTTCCTGACTACAACCTCTTACCCCCCACCACCCCCAAACTTTCAACTTTACGTCTTTTAATGTAACACAGTTTATTTATGGACTTTGACTGAGGAGCTAGTCACATCTGACTATTCAAATTAACGAACACGTCTCACATTTGACCAATAAAAGTGTCCGAGTCCGCCCTCATACCAAATCGTCATCAGCTAGTTGCATTTGGAATGCACATGCTGAGGGGGAGGGGAGCTGAGTGACACGTGGAAGTGTGTATGCTTAGCAGTACGCATGGCTGTGTGTGAAAGAGCAATTGAGAGCCAAACTCAACATCTCAACTTGAATTTAATGAGCAAAGGGAACAAGTGCAATAAACAGCCCTCCCTGTAGTGTGACACCCAGTCATCTGCTAATATGCCTCGTGTGACAAGGGTAAAGAGTAAGAGAAAAGAAACGTTCTGGGATTCTCTGTAACTATAGCTGTATATTCGCTATTGTTTGGGGAGGGGCTCATCTACCGATATTTGTAATACAGACAATACCCCATTTTAATAACATGGAGAACCGCGGCTATTAGTCCTAGGCAGCTAATATCTACAAATGAGTTTTTGTGACTCAATTTAGCTGCTGCGGCTTTTATTCAGGTGTGTTTTGTATTCCAGAAATTATGATAATCCCGTTGAGAATATACAGTCTTCTGGTAGTTATTGTTAGTGTAGCGCAGTTTAAAGATATAAGGACCAGCAGAGGTTTACAGGGACCTTTCACTTATTATCAAACAATAAATTGGTCCGGTTTGACTTTCCAGCTATTTATTGAATATTTACTAGCCCCGGCATTACTCTGGAACATTTTGAAAACAGTATAATATCATTGAATGGGTGAAGCATTTTTCATCCACTGCACATTGAGCTACTGGGCCATTTTTCAAAGGGGCCATGAGAGAAACTTCCATCCATCCATTTTCCGAACCGCTTGATCCTCACTAGGGTCGCGGGGGGTGCTGGAGCCTATCCCAGCCGTCTTCGGGCAGTAGGCGGGGGACACCCTGAATCAGTTGCCAGCCAATCGCAGGGCACACAGAGACGAACAACCATCCACGCCCACACTCACACTCACACCTAGGGACAATTTAGAGCATCCAATCAGCTTGCCATGCATGTTTTTGGAATGTGGGAGGAAACCGGAGCACCCGGAGAAAACCCACGCAGGCCCGGGGAGAACATGCAAACTCCACACAGGGAGGCCGGAGCTGGAATTGAACCCGGTACCTCTGCACTGTGAAGCCGACGTGCTAACCACTGGACTACCGGGCCGCCCTTGAGAGAGAAACTTAAATGGTATTATTTTGATCAACTGCTACGTGTGTGTGTGTGTGTGTGTGTGTGTGTGTGTGTGTGTGTGTGTGTGTGTGTGTGTGTGCGCGCGCGCGTGCGTGCGCGCGTGCGCGCGGGTGGGTGGGTGTGTTTGGTGCATGTTGTCATGATTGGGAAATAAAAATGGAAAACAAAGCTATGAGCAGTCATTAAAATTACTGGGCACGTTGTGGTCTGTGGGATGGATTTTGCTCAGGTATGCTCTCACAAACATAAAATGTGCTTTACTCTAAAGGACAAAAAACACTGCCAATGAATTAAGGGGAGCAACCGCAACCATTCATCAATTTAAATCAGTTTCACAAACATGACTCTGGAAATATTTTGCTTTAAGTATATAAACAGTAATGAATAACCTTTGAGTATTTATGTACCGCCTCAGTATTTTTTTTTATTAAATTCAATGGATTTTGCTTAGTATGGCAGTATGACACTGAAGAAAATGCTTACTGTTAAGGACTCTGGGGGAATTGGGATGACCAGCTCAAAATGATGGTCAGCAAGGTTGACGTGACCGAAGTCACCCTGACTTCAACAACACTCGTGTCGAGAAATGCATACCGTGCCCACACACAGACTATGAAGCCGGGTGTAATACTGTATTTGCAAAGGCCTGTGACCCAGTAAAAGTTTTTTTTTCCATAGTTCCTGCTCGCCCGCAAAGTTACATCTCTGCTATCGTACTTCTGCCGTGTGTTTAGCCTGCAGCAGATTTTCAAGGAGGCCTCCAGATGTTAAACAGCTGCATGAGTCGTGAGTGAAGCCAGTGATGCTAACAAGAATTGATAAGGGCAGCCCTCACGTCACATTATATCTTACGGAAGAGTGAGCAGGTATCAGGTTCCTCTTGGTATTTAGCGGAAGAGTCAAGAAACCGCAGCACCAGTCGCACCGACCTCGTCTTCCGGAACACTCATTCCTTGAGATGCGTTGCTGATCTATGAATCTTAACCCCTTCCATTCTGATTTTTGGAATCCAACTTACTCTCCAAATGGCTTTCATATAATATAATGAGGATAAAGAAACAAGAGTGACATGTAGATTAGCTAAATTCCTCTAAAAGAAGTCCAGCAGGATTATGGCCAGGAAGAAACAATAGTATCTATAGTACCTTTACAGTTGTCTGAGTATTAGTGGAAAAACATTTCATTATGTTTGAATTGATTATATTGGAAGTTCAGTGGACTTGCACCCGCGGAATTGCATATTCATGGGTTTTTGTTTTTTCCAAAATTAAAAAAAATATTTTTGATGTATTTTTTTTAATTTATTTGCTGTTTTTGTGTCCAGGCAACAGCACTGTTTTGAGTGGCATGTTGGTGTAAAGCAGTGCTTCTCAATTATTTTCTGTCATGCCCCCCACCCCCACGAAGAAGAAAACATCTCGCGCCCCCCGCTCAACTATAAATAGTTTGTCTATAAAATTGTTCTAAGTACACCTTTGCATAACACTGTATCCTTATTAACGTATAAGAGAATTAAAAAAAAAAAGAAATATGGACCAACTTACAACAAAGAATAGATTTAGTAACTGTAACGGAAACGATTTAAAGTGCATCTAAAATTCAAAAATAAAATTAAATCCTTAATGAAACTATAAACATTTTTTGTCTGACCATGTCAAATCATACAATACTGAAAAATAAAATTACATAAAATCAATAAATAATAATGCATTCAAACTGATCACCAACATTAAGTCAATGAGCACAATATTTTTAAAAAAACCCTTTAACCTGCAAAACAAAAATATATAAAATAATTTGTGCTGATTCTTTTTTTAAATCAAAGATGATGTCTGGATTAATGGCTACAAGTCGCAGTCACAAAGCGGGATGGTTGTTGGCAATATTCGGCACGTTTTCGCTGAAAAAAACTCAAGCCGCTTATCAGCGTGATTGGGATGTACTGTAATGTCTTTAAGTGACACCTTAATTTAGTTGGCTCTATGTTGTCCGCTGCCAACATTTTTAGACAACCCGGTCTTTCCTCGTCTTAGCTTTCGGGAGACTTTCGTTCGCCTCTTTATCTCCCGTCTCTCTCCGCCTGTTGACTTCGAGTCTACACTTCATACTCATACTCTGTGCTGTGTGCAAAGCGCGCATGTTCAGTGCAAACAAAACACCGGGCGAATGCTCCCTGCGCACACTCTGCCAATGAGAGCGCCACTGCCCCCTAATGTAGTGGAGGTGCAACTGCACTTTATTTTAGGACAGTAAAAAAAAAAAGCATGCTCCCAGAGGTCAAACGCGTCCCCCTTGACGGAGCCTCACGCCCCACTATTTGAGAAGCACTGGTGTAAAGGAAGTGTGTTGAAGTGAGTAGAGGAGTTTCATTTGTACAGTTGTAGTGCATTGCTGCCATCTTGTGATATCTGTCGGCAGTTGCAAAACCTTTTAGGGGTTGGCCGTCAATGACACACAGATTTTTGGTCTTCGTGGCAGGACTCAGTCCCTATTCCCAGCACATAGAATGGGTTCACTGTATTTTCTCATCTCAGAATTTTTATTCAACTTGAAATGCCAAGAAAATGCCTAACAATGTAACAAAGCAGACAACTGAACTGTCAACTAAAATAGACTTTCTGGTCCACGAAAAAGTTTTCAGGTGCAGTCTCTCAAGTGTAGTGAAGTAAAATAACTGCCGTCTCGTGTTATCCAAGTTTGAGATCATATTTAAAGCGCATCATTCTGGTCTTAATGCGGTTGGGATTGAGGTCCACATAATGCAGAGGGAGATCCAGACTAGTTATACAGCAACATACTGTAATGAGTGTATTCAAGTCAGATGGAGAGGCAGCCATTCACACAGAAGCTGGTCAGTCCATGTTCACATATTCTTTTGTTCGTCCACTGAGACAGGGCAGCGCCTCGTGCATCCTCTCTCTTTCCTCCCACCTCACCAGTCTCTCCCCTCAGGCCCTGGGTGATGGCAGCGGCAGCCGGAAGCCCTCCCCCCACCTCCCTGGTGACCTTTGCTTCCATCGTGGAGGAGGAACGACAGCAGGAAGCGGCGCTAATCCGCAGTCGAGAGAAACCGCTGGCGCTCATCCAGGTAGTGCGGCTTTGCCTGTGTGTGGTAGAGCTTTCTTTGACTGACACAGATCGACATGTGCCATGACACACAGCAGACACGGTTGAAGAAAATGTTACTCACATTATTCTAGCCAGCCTTCTTTCATCACCTTGCTAAGTCTCTATGGTTTACATCATCAATAACATGTGCAACGAACTCCCGTTTTATCACGGGGATACGTTCCAGACCCACGATAGGTGAAAATCACCAATATCGAGACACTTTTCTTCAAATGCGGTTTTACTGCTCCCCATAAAAGCGTACATGAAGACTTCTAAAACACTTTTTTTCCCACAAGTTCATCATTACTGTTCACTTGCTCTCACTTAAGCCAAATAAGAAGCAAGGTCTGCTTGCATTAAGGTGTATATTTGTCACTCTCAAACAGACACATCAAACAAAAATCGTAAACTTTGTATACCGTATTTTTCACACTAAAAGGCCCACTGGATTATGAGGCGCACCTTCAATGAATGGTCTATTTTGTAATTCTTTTCATATATTGCACGCACCGCATTATAAGACGCAATCTACAATGGATCCACTTGATGGAGCTACGCTCAAGGAAATGCCAACAGAACACTACACGAAACTACACCCTGATTTATATAGCGACGATCAGATGTCAGTAAAATGTATTTAATAAAGCAGTGACACAGTTCACTTAACCAACAGCAAGTTATAACATTGACTCGTTAACGTTGAACTCTGTTGTCGCTGCTCGATTTCCGTGTTCAACTGCGAAACCGATCGCCTTAAGTTTGAACTCTGTGTTGTAAGCATGTCTCTAGCAAGGAGACATTTTGGGATTGACATATTACCCTAATGACCATACACAAGGCGCATCGGATTTTAAGGCATGCTGTGAGCTTTTAAGAAAATGGGAGGCTTTTAGGTGCGCCTTTTAGTGCGGAAAGTACGGTATTTAAACGGCAAAATGTGTACCCAGAGCATAGAATGTCATTTCATGTCAGTCTGCTAGCTATAATTCCATCCAATGTACATGTTCTATCTTAATGCTAATGCATAATGCAGAATACCAATGCTAACTGAAATTATCAGAGGTGTTAGGATAATTGCAAACCTTCAAACATCTTCTTTTAACCCACATGAAGAAATAACACAAATATGAATATTTAAAAGGCAGAACATGGTACCCTATGCAGTGAAGGGATTTCCTCTTCCGCTTGCTGTTTAGTTTTATGTCTTATCTCTTCCAGTGGACCTCAGCGCTGCCCAACATGTTGCAGCACAATGTGGTGATACAGTACACTGAAGGTGCGCAAGTCTTAGTTCAGACTTGCTTCTATGCTGTAAAAACTCATCAAAGCAACTCGGTTTAAAATTCTGCTTTATTGCAGGAACAGGAACAATGAGCTGTGATGAAATAGGGTTTGGTGTACATTGCCTTCATGTCCTTCTGTGGCAGACCATTTTATGACCACAGTTGGTTGGAAAAATGCTGATAAAAGTTAGACTGTTGCCAGCCTTTTTTCATCGCCTTCCTAAAACCCCACCACGACTCTATGTCCTCATGAAAAACATTTATCATCCATCTTATCCTGTCGGCAGGGTTTTGTTTTTTTCACCCTCTGAGGGTTTGGTTCTGCTTTCCTCAAATATGCCTCCTTTCCCTGACTTTCTTCTCTTCTCTGTGTAGATTGAAGAGAGGGCTATTCAAGACCTTCTGTTCCATTACAAGGCCCATGACAACCCTGATGAGCTGATCTTGGTGGAGAGGGCCTCCTCGGGTCCCATGGCAGCTCCAATATGGAACAAACACTGATGACTCGCCACAATATCGCAGTAAAGTGAGACGATTGTTGGCGGTGTGCTTCCGTCAAGTGCTCATCGATTACAACTTTATGCTTCTTATTGCAGTTGTCCTCATTCGCTGCATTGTGTTGTTAATGGGTGTCACGGGGTGAATGTTGTCCATAAGAAGAAAATGTAGTCCATCTGAGGCCTTGCAGTATGAACCTTTTTTTTCAAAGTTGCTCACATGGCTTAAGTTAATGCTTCCCAATTGTTGTTGTAACGTGATGTTGCCAAAGAAACGAAATTGAGATGGAGACACACACAGAGGGTGCACAGTGCAGTGTGAGTTTGATTCGTTGGAAGTTCTCCATAATCTTGAGAAAGTTTGGAGTGCCAACTAGACCTAGAAAATTGACTGCGTTTCAGCTGATTGATTTGCACAGACGTTATGATGTCATTTGGCATCAATTGATATAAAAGTGGAGTGACTCAACATTCTGTCAATCTTCCAATCCATGGTTTGGTGTGTTCTAGTGACATAATAAATCTTTTGCAGGGTGGATTTTCTTTGCAAGAAAATGTTTGTTATCAATCTAAATCAGATGTAACAAGGAGCTGTTACATTTATTTTCCATCCTGATTTACACATTTGACTTTTCTTTCCAGCCAACAAAGGCAACGTGGGTACCTCAGTTAGACCGTGTGATATTATGTTTGTGTGATTGGGTTGTCTTGGTATTAAAAGACTTTACAATGAGAAATGGCAGGCAATAAAGTATCATTCATACCTGTGCAATGACTCAGTAAAGTGTGTGTGTGTGTATGTGTATGTGTAATTTATACAGCAGCAGGCTGAGCAAAAACTGTGACGTCTTTAATGTCCCTAATTGTTTCCTTACCTTGATCCTCTTTGGCGTAGAATCTCTCTGACTAACTAAAAAATGGTAGCCTCCTGACACGCTGGCTTGCCTGCATGAGCCGCAAACAATTTGCACATCTCGGCCTCTAATTGACTGCGATGACCCCGATCCGAACTCCAACGTGTGGTAATTGACCGGTTTAGCTGAGCGTAATTACAGCTAAAACATCACATCACAAGTCAGGCAGAGAGTGCTTGTGAGGGAAATATGAATTACTCATTAGTGTCTAATTAGCTGAAGTATTTTTTTTTCATCATGCCACTCTAGCAGGTTATTAGGAATCAAACTGACATGCAGTGGAATGATGAGTATCAATGGTAGATGTAGAAGAAAACTGTTTGAGAAATAATTAACTGCCCAGTCCCCATCAATTCTGCATTACTTTTATTTGTTTGGTTTATTTTTGAAAGGAAAATTATAATAAAGGTGTATTTCAACCCGAGGAAATCCCATCGCACTCCACCCTGGAAATTCTTATTTATAGGCTGGAATAATGAAGGTGTCCAGCTGTCAAAGGTAACTCGCCTTTTATTGTTGAGGGTGTGCCGATCTATTAAATGTGGTTGATTTGAGGACAGTGCATGCAATCTGACAGTCGGGAGATGGGGGAGGACAGACCTTGGCCATATTTCCAGCCAGCCAGATGGAAAAGTTGTGAGGTTGTCCTCCAAACTGTTAGCATGAAGTCCTGCATTATTTATGGACAAAAGGGTATGTTCCATACATTCAAATGCAATAACTTCCTACCTGCTGAATACTGTAGTGGCAAGCACATGCCCAAATGAGTGAACTCAAAATTCCCATTCGTCCTGTCTGACTCTATGGATTTATAAACTTTAAATTATATTTATGCTGTAGTGACACAATTCAGAATGCAGAGGAAATGAATAAATGGAAAATTCAGTTTAACTCAATAAAATCATGCGTCTGCTGCCAGAATTTTACAGAAGCTACGGGGCTGAACTTGGGCCACTTGCCTGGGCCCCAAAAAAAAAAAAAATCCATTACATCTGGAAGATTGCAAAAGAACCGTGTGCCACAAGACAATTGTAATACTCCTCCAGTACTTATGTGTTCTTCTTTTGTATCTTTGATACAGTATGTATCCAGTATATTTTTGATTTTATTTCATTTCATTGTTAGCATGAATTAAGTGTTCATTTAAAGTGACAGTAGTAGTAACAGTTTTTATTCAAATGACAGACAGGTAGTTGCCTTTCAAATGTTTTTGCTGCAGTGGGAGGGCTTTGCCTTTTTTTTCTTTTTTTTTACTTCTACTCCATGTGTACTGTGGACATTTAAAATGTGAAAAATAAATTTTTGTTCATACAACCCCACAACTTAAATGTTAAACTGATTTTGAGCATCAGTAGCATTGATATGCACTCATAGTTTAGTGGTATATGATGCTACAGCTAATAATAATAATCATAATAATACCAATACCGATACCCATACTTTGTATCGACAAGGTGTATTATTTTTTTGTCAAGAAAAGTCTCCCAATGTATGACAACATCTACCTTGTACTTCTACTCCTTGCGGTATCATTTTAGTTTTAAGTGATTAGAACAGAATATTGCTTTTCAACAAGCAAGCCATTTGCTTTGAAGGTGGTTCTAAAATAAACAGGGACCCTTTCATGAGAAGAAATGCGACACCTGTGGAGAAAGGGCACTTTTTCTGCTGGATAGTGCATGAAAGAAGCTCCCTCGGCTGATGAGTCTGAGATTTAGAGCCTGAAATACATTAAATGGAAACAATATTGTCTTGTATGCTTTTTTAAATTTGAATTTTCAGATAGAAATGAAAGCCAAAGGTATACTCGACTGAAATTAACAATAAATATATGGATTTTTGTTTTTCTACCTTGGCAGTTGCAAATGATTGCAGTAAATATGATGCATAAATATAGGGCAGGGGTCACCAACCTTTATTTGAAGTTGAGAGTTACTTTGCTGAAATTGCCTTTAAGAATATTACTCTTCCATTAATAATGAATGAGATTAAGTCATGAGAAGACACTAATCAAGAAAATGATTTCTCACAACAATTTTACTGGTTACATTAATCGTCATAAGGTCCGACTTTCTCCTTCAGTGGTGGCCTGAGTGAAGTTGTGCCGGTTTAAACATATGATGACAACTTGCCGTGATTATTTACAGCAAATGTAACATGACAAAAGTTAATCGGCGACGAGGAGTGGTTGAGTGTGACGGGCCCGGAAATAGACCGGCTGTTCGGGGAAAATCATATTTTCCCGATGGTCAGCAAGCCCCTTGCACATTTGCATAAAAAATCAGGGAGAAGCGCTTGAACTAGTCTTAATAGGCTTCCTGATGTGTTTTTCAGCACATTAATTTAGCCTGTGATGGCTAAATCTAAAGAGGTTTAAAGTGAAGAAAAGTTATTTTCATCAGTTTGTTTTTATTCTCGAGTAAGGAATCATATTTGCTTTGGCCAATCGGTCCTTATAACAGAATTTCCTTATGTGGGAAACGACTATGGCAAATGTCCTGTATGAACGTGCAATATTGACAAAATACATGTGTAAAACCACAAGCAATAAAACACAAAAATATATTGTCCAAAAACCGGTTGTCAGAGATTTTCTCGGACAAAGTTAAAGAAATGACTCGGCACACAGGAAAATTGTCTTCAATATCGGCGGAGGCGGATCTCTGAGAGCGAACGACGGTTAGTTGCTCCGCGATCACACTTGATCTCCCTTCCCGCCAATTCAGACTTTTATTGTAACATACAAGGAAAACACTGCCCCCGATATTTGCATACCGCACCCCCGGTCCGGCCCCTCGGTAGTGATTGGTTACCTGTTTTAAACATTGAACCACCAGTACGTTGGCGCCTTTTCTGTCTGGTCTACATTGAATTAACATGTTGCAGACTTTGCGGCTGGCCAATGTCGCCTGGGCGCGACGGGTGTTCTCAACTCGTCTTTTGTTGTTCAACCGCTGTTCCCGAATTATTCATTCCCCTTTTGTGACCGAGTTTCGCCCTCTCCCCCGTGATCGCCCACCTGGACGTGCTAATTGTGGACTTCAACAGCCCTCCGGCCAGGTAGCCGGCGCCTTTATGCACAGGCATTTGGGGGGTGCTGGATACGCACCCAAATATCTTAAACGTTTCGATGTGCCCAAATTAAAATGAAACTTTAAACATGATACAATTTTGCTCATAGATTCCTCTAACACCGGTTTATAAAACAAAAACTGCAGAATACAGTACATGCTTATGTACAAAATACAGTATCAAGACTAGTAACAAATAATGTTTATAAAATAACATAAATGCAGTACAGTACTTAACTACAGAAATACTGTATTGTATTTTAATGTTGATTTTTCTCCATCTTGGGACAAAAACATTCTATTTTTGAGTTGTTGTGTTGGCTTCATTCTTTGCTGTATGAAAATGTTTGCCTGAATTTTGTACTGGATCTGGTCAGAAACAACAGCTTTACCTGTTTGTTCATTAAATCTATCCACCAATCCATCCATTTTCTAATCAGATTATCCTCACGAGGGCCGCGGGCGTGCTGCAACTGATGCCAGCTGCTGTCTTCGGGTAGTAGGTGGGATACACCTTAAACTGGTTGCTGTGCATTAAACCTGCAAAACAAATACTATAAAAAAAATAGATAGACAAATAAATGGTGTTGTTGTGGTCCACTCACTTGACTCGTGTTCAGCGACAGTGAAGATGTGGGTGTGGATGTTTGTTTGTCTCTATATTTGCCCTGTGATTGACTGGCGACCAGTTCAATGTGTAGCCTGCCCGTTCCTCAAAGTCAGATGGGATAGGCTCCAGCAACCCCCGCAACCTTGTTCAGGATAAGCAACGTTAAAAATGTGTGTGTGTGTGTGTGTGTGTCTGTGTGTGTGTGTGTGTATCTATCTATCTATCGAGAGAGAGAGAGATAAAAGTTTCCAGTTAGCTGAATTCAGTGAGTAAGCATGCACAGCGGATTCCAAACTGAAGTACCATATTTAAAGCATATCTGTAAAATTTAGTAGTCCCTAAAGTGCCTCGCCAGAATGTAACTTCACTGCCAACGGATCCGCAGGTTGGGACTGGGGTATACAAAGGCCTTTTAATAAGGCAGATTAAGTGAGATGGTCCTCCCTATCTCCCTTGTGAAACAAGATCTACTTCGTAACCTTTCGCTTTAATCTGCAAGAAGAACATGGAACCAAACACATCACACACTGTCCCTCTGGGATCAAACACAACTGAAATAACGGATCCGCTTTGTTGGACTGATTACTGCTGCTTCTCCTCTCCAGAGACCCTCACACAGCCCCATTCGACATTTTCTTGACAGGAGCGATCCTGCAGATATATTTTTAACGGTTATGTCCGAAGCATTTTGATTGAAAAGCAGGAAGGAAATTACATTATTGTCAATCATGAGTCTGGTACACAAGCTCAGCCAAAAGTGTTGTCTGCAGCACATGGAAAACTAAGGCCAAGCTAACTGTCCTCTGGAATTCCACTTATCTCCATGAAGGGAGATTGAAGAGGCACTGGAGGCGACATAAATGAGTGGATCTTTGTTTTCTAGTCCTGCAGTCAGTCATATTTTATCATTAGTTTGTCACCTTTAGTGGGGCCCTGGACACTACACAGCCATTTTTGTGTGCGTGTATGTGTGTGTATATGTGTGTGTGTAAATGTGTGTGTACGTGCGTGCGCGCGCATGTGTGCGCGCGTGTGTGTGTGTATGTGCGCGCGTGTGTGCGTGTGCGTGTGTGTGTGCGTGTGTGTGTGTATGTGCGCGCGCGCGTGCGTGTGTGCGTGTGTGTGTGTGTGTTTTAATCAGATATAACATGCAGTTAGATATGATTCACTTTGGGTCAAATCATGCACCACCAACTGATCTGAGTAAAAATTTGACTTGGCTGATTGCTGAGCACTGACTCATGATCGCACAACTCATCAAGTCGCTCCTCTGTCATGCTCAATGTAAAATAAGAGGAAGGGTGGTTTTTGTAGTTGTGGTTATGGCTTGGTCCGAAAATGATAAAAATGATTATGTACAACGACACTAAATTATCTCGTGACAATATTTCTTTTAGAAAGGAAGAGTGTTGTGCAGCTTTTTCATGAGACATTGCTGAGACAGGGTCTCGGTGAGCAAAAGGAGCTTACATAAGACTGAAAGACCACAGCCAAGGTGAACATAGAAAGGCAGGAGAGGAATTGCATTGTCTTCTGATAGGAAAAGGGAAGAGAAGACTTTGTGGTGGAACCAAAAACTACAGGAAATCATAGTCAAGAGGTTAGCAAGTGCTCTTCAAGAGCCTTGCTTTTTTTTTGTTTTTGTGTTTTGTTTTGTCACGCGGTGGTGTTGTTACATCATGTGGACCTGAGTGGGATTGTTTTTAGCATTTTTGGCCATGACATTCGTCAAAGAAGAAGAATCTGTGCTTGGTGGCTGCGCCTTCTCGGCAGCACATGTGTACCAGCACTGATTTTGATTGAGGGGATGTCGGCTGTTGCTGGACAGCCCTGGGGCGCTTGTGTTTTTTGATCCTGAAATGGGCAGCATTTTTCACAGCCCTGCTTTGTTCAGCAGAAATGTCGGTGCTGTTGGACAGCCTGCGGCTGGATGGATGGATGACTTGTGGAGCCGACGATGAAAAGAAAGGAGCATCAACGCAGAGTGCCGATGCGTATGTGGAACCGGGAGTCGCGGCTTAGAATTGAAGCGGATTTACATGGGACCGGATATGTGAGCCAATCTCTTTTCGCAATGGACGCTACAGCTTCTTGTTGCTTTCAAACTTAGCTTGTAGCAGACGTGTGCACATTGCGGCATGATGTCTTTGATCCACTGGCGAAAAGGACACTTTGATTCGCTCCTCTTTCATCTACAACTGCTTCAAACAACAAAGTGTATGCAGAAAAAGTGGTTGAGATTGCACGACCGTCTGTGTCTTTGTGCTGTGTTGTATTATTTTGTCATTTTATGTTAACTGTTCTTTTGATGGTGGCGCAGCTTCTCTCTCTCCTGTGGTTGAGAGGAATGAAATTTAATCTGTGCTGTAAGTTGCACATGGAGCACATTTGACAATAGTTTACTTGAACTTGAACTTGAAGATGTGACATAGCTTCAGGCCTGGAGTTGTTGAGTCCTGATATTGCAGATTTCTTGGGGACTGGGATAATAGTGGAGTGTTTGAAGCAGGAGGGGGCTTCATACTTTGCTCCTTGGATCCGTTGAAGATCTGCGTGACGACCGGGGCAAGCCGATCAGCACCGACTTTCACGGAGGAGATAGACGTTGCATCCGGCCTCGAGGCCTTTTTTTTATCTTTTGTTGCTTGAAGAGCCGTCTCATGTCCTTTATGAATCGCCAAGGTGGAGGAGGGAGTCAGGGGTCTCTTTGAGGTTGTTGGTCATAGGGGTGAGTGGGGCTGGGTTGTGAAAGTATCTTTTTCAAATCTGCAGTTGAACATATTCAAGTCGTCAGCCAGTCTCTGTTCTCAACTTCGGCGGAGGGGTCTCCTGGAGTTTGTGATTGGTTGCAGCTCTTTCCACACTGACGCAGTGAACTTGTTTTTCTTTTTAATTTAAAGCTTTTCTCTTTTCTGCATAGCATTTCCTGGTAATGTTAATTTTCTCTGTCAGCTGGTTTCAGGCACATGTGTACAGTGTTGTATTGCCGCTTCGAAAGGCGTCGTTATGGTAAAGGTTTGTTTTTCCATGTTTTCCTTGTCTCTTCACCTTGAGCTAGCGCTCATCTGCTCATCAGCTGGATCAGCTATAAAAGACTGGAGTCACACACGTACGCGCGCGCCAGCGCCAGGGAGTCCTCGGCTGCTGCAGTGACCCTTTGTTTAAGCTTGTTTTTCTTTTGTATTTGTTCGTCTCACCTTTCTATTTCACTCTATTTGTCATCGTCTTTAATCAACATTTTTGTCAATCGTTTCCTGTTAATTAACCTCATCTTCACGCCTCTGCTCTGCCACACTCAAAATGACATATTTTTCAATTCATAAACCAATGGCACGTAACAGTCCCTCTTAGCCACACATCCTCACAAAAACTTATGTAGGATGTTACAGTGTCTGTATATTCGTTCAAGCTGCCAGATGAAGTTTGAAGGACATTCCAGTCAGTGCAGTCCAAATAGTCCTTTTTGTGCCAGCTTTGCTTCTTGGTCTACTTCTTCACTGTGTTCACTTCAGGTTTTGCACATTTAAGTTTGTGCCTGCATGTTGGAATTAAGTGGACTAAACAGTGATTAGACAAATCTAAAGCTACGCAGAGCGGTATCAGTCTTCCAGCGTTGTATATCAGTGATCCAGAATGTTGCCTTCCCTGGTGGGATAATTAGTTTTTTTTTGTTGTTTTTATAGTCAGGAGGTTCATAGTTAGGTTTTGTTCTGTTCAAGTCACCTGGGCTTCCGAGGGATGAATCTCTCTTAAATTAGTTTACTTGTTCAGCAAATGTTTTGTAGCTTGTGGTGTGATGTGAACACTAGCAGGTCAGCACACCATGGGCCCTATTTTTATTCCCAGCCCAAGTCTTGTGCAAAACACAGTCTAACTGTGCGCATGGCTGGCATTTTCTTTCTTGTTATTTTTGCTAGACTTTGCACAAGTAGAATTAGGTGTATTGGGGCGCATGCACCTTTGTGCGTCATTGTGGGATGGACTTCCGCCCAGTCGTAGCGGCATCATTTGCATTCAAGTCAGGGTGGCCGCAGTGCAGTACACTCAAGTACGCCTTGCTTGACATGACGGAAATAGAAAGAGCACCGAGACCACCTTGAGGGACCCCGCATGTCATGGCCATTCGATCTGATTCAAAACTTCACATGATCACAAACTCACTCTTTTCCTCTAAGTAGGGCCAAAACCATTTTAGGACTGTTCCATTTTATCCCACCCAAGTTTCCAACCTGTTCAAGAGTATTTTATGATCAATTAGATCAATTGCTGCAATGAGATCCAGTAAGACTAGCACTGATGCTTTTAAAAAAGTCAGATGGTATTGAGACAAGACACCGAGTTGATGGTTTCAACCGCTGAACCAAATCTATTCTAGTGGTTTGACCACTGTATCAAATTCCGTCAGTGGAATTGAATTATTCCTGAGTGGCTTTAAGTGCTGCATCATTTTGTCATTTTGCTGGTTTGTAATGACCTTTGATCTGATGGATTGTACTTTTTCACAAAAGTAGCAGGTGAATTCATTGTGTTTATCTGTTGAGAGGTGTTCTGATGGTTTCAGAAAAAGGTTGTCTAGCTTTTACATTGTCTGTACAGGTTGAAATGAACATGGAGTTTAATTTTTCCCCACTTACGCTGCGCTTTCCTTCACTTTGATTTCAAAGTCATTACAATCTTAGAACACCTCCAAGGTGTTTTAGGTCGACATGAAATGGTCTTAGTTTTAATAGGAACAACATCATCCAAGGACAATTGAGATTTTCCAGGTGCAATTATCCAGATGTTCATCAACAGTCTGCATTCACAGATTCACAACAATAATTCTTATAGACATGTTGCTTGTGTTCTCATTTATATATCTTTTTTTTTTAATAGACACAATGGTTGTCTGATTTTTAGGGATTATTTGTAGTTCAAAGAACCCGCAGAACTGAGATCCGACTGTCCAAGACATGCAGCTGCAAGTTTGAAGAACTGACCATAAAGTCTTATCATGAATGAGTAAGATCATCAAGGCAAATATGTAGGCTAATTTGCACTCAACCGAAAGAGTTCACTTACCCAGCATCGTGCTTTTTTTTTTCTTTCCCTAATGTGGGTGCAACCTGTTTCTTGGATGATGCTGCCAAATGAAAATTTGTTTCTTTCTGACTTTCGGGTTGAGTGAACGCTGGCGCGTTTTGGCTGCCGCTGCTCAACCCGTATTGTTTTGTGTTTTTTGTTATTGTAAAGTGTCCTTGGGTGTCTTGAAAGGCGCTTATAAATAAAATCTATTATTATTATTATTATTATTATCATCGAACTGCGGCCTCGGGTTTCCTGATGCCAAGTGCATACACCCTTATGTTGGAACATAACATAACATTTGTTTCTTAGAGACAATCCGTGATAAGCACAGAAGTACAATAAAAGCGCACAGCTCAGGTTCTGATCGGGCAGGCCATTCGTCCCAATCATGCTCTTCTTGGTCTCACTGTAGTTGTCCACATGACCATTGAAGTTCCCTAGCAGAAGCGCTCTACAGCCCCCCACAAGGACTCCAAAAAGGATGGGTACTCTGAACTGCTGTTTTTTGCTTCAGCACAAACAACAGTCACGACCCGTGCCCCCACTCAAACACAGAGGGTGACTCATTTCTTATCTAGTAGGGTAAACTATAACGTACAGGTGCCAATCTGGGGGTCTATCGGCTTTATGCTTGGCTCTGAATGAAGGGTCCGTAACCTAAACTTGGAACCTTCCAAGCCTTTGTATGATCGTAAGGACTCACCATTGTAGTTTTCCTCATCTGTCATCTGTCAATAATTTTTAAAAAGCACTCCTGGTGCTTGATAGGGATCCATAATATCCAACCTGGAGCGGCCTGGTAGTCCAGTGGTCAGCACATCGACTTCACAGTGCAGAGGTACCGTTCAATTCCAGCTCCGGCCTCCTTGTGTGGAGTTTGCATGTTCTCCCCGGGCCTGCGTGGGTTTTCTCCGGGTACTCCGGTTTCCTCCCACATTCCAAAAACATGCATGGCAGGCTGATTGAACACTCTAAATTGTCCCTCGGTGTGAGTGTGGGCGTGCATGGTTGCTTGTCTCTGTGTGCCCTGCGATTGGCTGGCAACCAATTAGGGGTGTCCCCCACCTACTGCCCAAAGACAGCTGGGATAGGCTCCAGCACCCCCTGCGACCCTTGTGAGGATAAAGCGGTTTGGAAGATGAATGAATATCCAACCTGTCCATCTTGCATATGTATGTCATTATGTCCCTTTCAGTGAGATGTGAATTCACATGGATGGCATGCTGACTGATATAACGCTAATTTTATCGCTGTACTGCATTGTAAATCCTTCGCCTAGCACTGCTACTATCCTGCCAGCATGGCTGCGTAAACAATTGCACCGGGGGATCAATCACGTGACGTCCGGAGCTCTCGTAACATTGAATAGTGGGATCATTTTTTTACAACTTAAACAAAGAAAGTTGTGGGAAAAAAAACAAAAAAAACCAACAACAACAACAATAAACTTGAACTTAAATTAAATATTATTTAGTTGTTCGTGCTGTCACGTTGAACAGTGTGGAATCAATTGAAACGTATTTAAAACTTTGAAAACATTCATTCATCCATTTTCAACACCGCTCATCCTGAATAGGATCGTTGGGGGTGCTGGAGCCGATACCACCTGACTACGGGCAAAAGGCGGACTACACCCTGAACTGGTCACCAGTCAGTTGCAGGGCAAGAATTAACCATCCATCCATTTTCAACACTGCTTTTCCTGATGAGGTTTGCGGGAGTTGCTGATGCCCATCCCAGCTGACTTCAGGCGGAAAGCAGACTACACCCTGAACTGGTCACAAATCAGTCTCAGGGCACATATAGAGGCAAACAACCATTCACACCCACATCTACACCATCACTGCATGGGAATTGATCCCATGCTGCCTGCACACAAGTCAGGAGAGTGTACCACTACACCATCAGCGACTTAATGAAGGAAAAAATTAAAAAAGAGGCTAATTTTGTATTTTGGGTTCATTTATATATATATATATATATATATATATATATATATATATATATATATATGACTCTAGGGGAGTCAAGCGTCTCCGCGCACCACTGTACAATATTGTACTGCATCATATAAAAGGAATGAAAACATTTCAAATGTGTACAGCTACTATAATCACAACGGTGGAGTACACCCTGGACTGGTTGCCAGTCAATCTCCAAGACAACATTAAGCATATTGTTAAGTTTCTTATAGTATCATCCGAGGTCATTGCCTTCTGTCCCAATGAGTGTGCATGACAATTCACTGGTATACAAGTGAAGGCCAATCATCAAATAAACTGTGGTTTTGGCCACAGCCCGCCCATGACAAGGAAAGACATTAACACATCCCCGAAGGGAACATTGGATATCCTGTTCATACTTCCTACCACTTCAATGAGTGACATAATTCCATGCAAATATTTCAATGGGCTCCAACATGGGATGCATTGTATTTATCAAAATTTGTTTTATGTGTATTACATATGATGATGTATCTGTTTTTGATGACTTACAATTTACCGTTCAGTGGGCTTCTGCTTCATGAAATCGAGGGAAGGTCCAATTCGGAGTGAGCATCTGCCACACATGCGAAAGACATTGACTAAGTTGCGCTCTATCCATTGTAGCTGATTAATAGTTCCATGCACATTTCCAGTTAGGAAATGCAATTTCAAAGTTGTGTGATTTCTGTCTGAAGGAAAGTAAGAGAAGAAAACAGAAGTTTGTCATTTTGGAAATAAAACACCGGCGTACTTTTGCACGGCATAAAAGTGGATGGCCACTCCTGTCCTGAATTGACTTTGGGGTTGATTCATTTGTTTATTTAGGAAGAAATTAAGAAAAAAATACTTTATGTGGCATGCCTGAGGATGATTTTGTTCTTAATTTCCTCCTAAATAAATAAATAAATGAATCCATCCAGCGTACTTGTAGATGAGAAGAATGAGAATGTGGAAGCTTTAAATAGTTGTACAGAGACGATCCCAAGACTGCCTGGTTGGAGTCAGTCCCTCACTGATCATGATACAGTAGCAATGTTTGGAATTACCTCCAGTACTCAATATTAACTCAACCCATTGAGATGTAAATGACAATCTGTGTTTTGTCTTCCTTTGAAACAATTTATCTCATGTAATGTCTTTCAGGTCATTTCCACTCTTTTCTCAATGGCTCTGCCTTCTTCAAATGATAAGCAAAAGTTTGTTTCTTAGTGGTGCCATCTGAGAAAGCTTTGTGTTTCGCCACCCGGTAATGTGATGTCACAGTTAAATGTCCTATTGGTGGTCATGGGTCAGCACGAAACCTTTTTTTTTTTTCATAGAATCCCACAGGATTCCCATGAGATGTGATTCACATGTATCTTTAATCATGCGATTGGGATGATACAAGATAAAAAAATTCACAGGAGTGAATGGGAGCGATATAAAAAAAAACCCTCTTGAACAGTCTATGAGGAGAAGACGGGTGGCAAACTGTTCAATGAGTATAATGCAACTTTTTTTTTCCTTTTTTAAAAAATTGTTCCTGACCTCCAAATATGAGCGATACCGAAGTGAGAGTCATTCTGAACAGGAGCAGCACAGGACAGATCTTTTTTCTTTACGATGGTCCGAGACTGGGCTACACTGGATTTTCTTTCTGTGGGAAAGTTGAATGGGACAAGAGTGAAAATCTACTCCTGGATCACTATCTATTTAGCACTGTTGTGAGTCATGGGCCGAAATGCAGGCATGTCCGGCTCCGGCCCTGGAGGGCTGCTGTCCTGCCCATTTTCCATCTCTCCCAGCTGCAACACACCTGATTCAAATGATCAACTCATCAGCCAGCTCTGCAGCAGCATTAAAACATTCCTGATTATTTGAATCAGGTGCGTTGCTCCTGGGAAAGCTGAAAAACAGGCAGGACAGCGGCCCTTGAGGACCGAGTTTGGACACCCCTGCTTTAATGTATCGAAACAGTCAACCATTCGATTTTTTGTCTTTTATGAATAATACTCCCTATAGAAATGATCAGAGTAGACCTAGGATTGAACCTGATACTTTATTTCAGTGTTAACAAAGAACATACAGGAGAGTAACGCAGCAGCTTCTGTATGGTCCTGAAGTTAAGTAAATGGGATAATCAGGCTTTAGAGATCTGAGTGGCGGTTAGTGACGCAGAGTTTCATGATGCCAAATAGAGCTGCCCAGCCCTGACAGAGCTGGTTCATGACCTGTACACCGACACTATCTATCTATCTATCTATCTATCTGGATTCAGTTCTTTCACGGTCACTTTTGGGACTGTACTCATATACAGTACAGTTTTGTGTTAAGTCACAAAACAGCCTATAGGAGGCGATATGGCAACATTTGTGTGTTCAGTGTTTCGTTCAACCCTCTGTGATGTGCAGCTATGCATTTTCTGTTCATTTCCTCCCACCCACACACATTTGCCCACATTATGGTTAAATACAATTTAAGCAACAACTAAGTGTTCTGGGGGGGGGGGGGGTGAAGTGGAAGTGATCATTTTGTACTGAAAGGCATACATTGTTAGATCTGAATTCAGATTTTTAAGTAGGCAACTACCTTCTAATGTATGTCAGTGTTTGTGATGTGCTGCAGACTTTCTGTGGGGGGGGGGGGGGTATTCTGGCTCTTCCACAGGGATTCAGCATGTGAAGTGGGCAGGTAACAGTTAACCTCCCCACCGGTGGAATAATATATGGCATTCAATAGACTCGAGGAAAGCAAGTTGGACCTGGTACGCGCACGTGTTGCTTTTAAGAGCAATATTTCTTGGAAGCCGGAGAAGAGATTAAAAATGTGTAAAGACGCCCAAAAGTTTCTTCTTGCGACGGGTTGATTGTCAGAGGGAGGACTGTGCCAAAGTGTGAATCGAGCAGTAGTTTTTTTTTTCATGCAAATTTATCAAATCAGAGGCGTGCCTTTGAGCGATGGAGCCGGAAAAGCAGCCACCTCCTGGATCATGCAGCACCTTCAAAGACTGTGATGTGCACGTCTCGGACACATTCATAGCAGCATTGGAGTGAACGTTTGTGAAGCACCAAGTTATTACAGGCTTCACTTTCCACGCGTCTGTCGTCTTGACTGGCTGCACTTCCTCTTCAGTGCAACCATCAAGTCTGCAGCTGTGCCTTTGGGATTTTGAAACTCACTTGTTGCGTTGAGTCGCCATTATCTACCCCTTTTTTTTGTCTCGGCATCAAGTTGAACTTCTTTTATTCTTCTTCTTATTTTTGACATGTTGAGATTCGATTTACATCACGTTGAAGTTACTCCACGAAACTGAATCCGTGCGTAAATACGCATTCGCTCCAATTTTGACACTTGCTCTTGACTTGAATAACTCGGGACTTTTCCAGCATCAGCATGTCAGAGAGCGATAGTAGCTCGACCGGCAGCCGTCTTTCTGAAACTGAAAGCGTCAGTGTGCTGAGCTGGGAGCAAGTGCAGCGTTTGGACGCCATACTGACGGAGACCATCCCGATCCACGGACGGGGCAACTTCCCCACGCTGGAGATGCAGCCGCGGCAGATTGTCAAAGTGGTACGCAGCAGGATGGAGGAGAAACAAATCCACGTCCGCGACGTTCGGTTAAACGGCTCCGCAGCCAGCCACATACTGCACGAAGATAGCGGACTGGGTTTCAAGGATCTCGATCTTATATTTTGCGCAGATATGAAAGGAGAAAGGGACTTTCAGATTGTGAAGGACATTGTTCTGGACTGTCTCCTGGACTTTTTACCCGACTGTGTGAATAAAGAGAGGATTACCCCTTTAACGTTAAAGGTAGGTGGACACAACCGATCCTTTTTAGAATGATGTTTGTTTAGTTTTGGCGTTGGCGACATTTAATTGCATTTGTGACAATTTGGGTTATCGGTCATTGTGCTCACACTTAATGTGCAATTAGATTAGCCTGGCAATAGTAAAGGAAGCCCAAGAGGATCAAGTGAAACCAGACGTCGTTTGTGAACATATCTTTCTCATGAATGTTTTGCCTCTTGCAGGAAGCCTACGTGCAGAAGATGGTGAAGGTATGTAATGACTCGGACCGCTGGAGCCTCATTTCCCTTTCCAACAATCGGGGCAAGAATGTGGAGCTGAAGTTCGTGGACTCTCTTCGGCGACAGTTTGAGTTCAGCGTGGACTCTTTCCAGATCAAGCTGGACTCCCTGCTGCTCTTCTATGAGTGCTCCCAGAACGCTATGACCGCAACTTTCCACCCTACCATTATGGGCGAGAGCGTGTACGGCGACTTCGGCGAGGCCCTGGATCACCTACGTCACAAGATCATCTGCACCCGCAACCCGGAGGAGATCCGAGGTGGCGGCCTGCTGAAGTACTGTCACCTGCTGGTGAGGGGCTTCCAGGCCGCGTCCGAGTCTGAGATGAAGTCCCTGCAGCGTTACATGTGCTCCCGCTTCTTCATCGACTTCCCAGACATCGGCGAGCAGCGGCGCAAGCTGGAGTCCTACCTTCAAAACCACTTTGTGGGCCTGGAGGACCGCAAGTACGACTACCTGATGACGCTCCACGGCGTGGTGAACGAGAGCACGGTGTGCCTCATGGGACACGAGAGGCGACAAACCTTAGGGCTCATCGCCATGCTGGCAGTGCGTGTTCTGGCTGAGCAGAATGTCATTCCCAACGTGGCCAATGTCACCTGTTACTACCAACCTGCGCCTTACGTGGCAGACGGTAACTTCAGTAACTACTACATAGCACAGGTACAGCCGGTGTTTGCCTGCCAGCAGCCCGCCTACTCCACCTGGCTGCCCTGTAACTGAGCCAGCCCAGAGTGTAGAAGGAGGAGGTGGCGGTTGCTGTGTTTGAACAGAAGCACAGTTGCCACCACGGAAAAGGGAGTCCTTTTTTAAAAAAAAATGTTTTGCATCAAAGCTTGTGTTTTTGTTCATATGTTGAGTATGAATGATAGATAACAAACCAGTCGACTCTCAGCCAATGTGAATAGCTCACATTTCTTGAAATACCAACTCCCGTCTTTTTCGTATATTAAAAGTGAGACTTTTGCAAATGCAAATGGCAGACCTGTCACTCAATCAAGAAGTGAACAGCAGAATCTGCATCGGTGCACATTGACATGACAGCAACTCTAGCCCAGGTCATTGGGGTGAACAAAACCCCACTCGCCAACCCCACCCCTGTCCCACCACTTCTCAGGTGGGGTGGGGGGGGGGGGGGAATCTCCAGGGCACTCTAATAGAGCATGCGATATTGTGCTCGGGAAGCTGCTATTTGGATGACTTTGGTTATTCCACCAGCATCTCTTTTTCATTTGGGTATAAATGTGGTTGTTACAGACCAAAGATATGTGTTTCTTTCTTACATTAAAACCCTGTTTTTTGTTTTCCCCAAAGGGAGTTGAGTAAAAGCTCCGTCTATATGTATATGTGAACGTTTGTGTTAAAGTGCCTATCGCCTTTCAGTGGGCAGAAAAAAGAAAGAGCAGGCCATATATTGTGTGAATTGACTTTTTTTCGTGCAGCACACGAGAACAGCACCAGGAAGGCTTGCGAATGTGTGATACAGACGGTGCATAGAATGCTATTTGCAAGTCAAGAGCATGACTTGTATTTTGCATGAAAGTAGCAGCAAAATGTTGTGCAGAGATTATATTTCCAGTATTAGAATTAAGTATATTCCTAAACCACATTGTCATTTATTATGCATCTCATTTGTATTGTCACTCATGGGAGCAGTTGACAAGAGCCGTGTTATCATCAGAAAACCTTAACTAAATGTCATCTGTGTGTTTTGTGGGAAAAGGGAGGATCTTTTATCACCTGGGAAAAAGTACAATTGTAGTCAGAGTTCACACAGGTCAGAGGTCAATAGCCACTTTGATAGCATATGCTAATATGCACATAAGCCATCCTATATGTTCAGGGTGTGCACTAATTCCTTTCCTATATGATATTATTGTTGGAATCAAGAGAAAGTGGACAAGTTTCCGTCATCAGCATGTATAATGGATTTAGTTCTGCCTTGGCTCACGCTCCAGGGTCCGCAAAAAAATGACATACTGTCGGTAGCGTTTTGTGTTGTTCTTAACCTAAAACAAACCAACGGCAATGACGACAGACTCCTTTGCGGTGCTAAAAAGCAACGGAAAGAGAGCAGAGTCAGACAGAGTGACCGCTTGAAGAATATTTGCCGTGACACCTCAGATGATGAGACACTATTTGCTGTAGCACCCTGACAGGGAATTCCTCAGCTGCTGCTCAAGCACTCCAGCTGGGTTTGCCTCTGCAGATGCTCTCTTGAGGGCTCCCAAAAAATGTGCTGCCAAATACTTTGGCGATCCACTGTGGTAGCATGTACATTGATTAAAGCCATTCGTTTGAGTATAGAAAATGGGTGTGTAGCAATAGATTGTGTTTCGTTTTAGATGGCAGCAAAAAAGGCAGATGGGAAAAAAAATTGATGGAGTAGGAGCTGGAGCAGGAAGGAACCAGTCGGGAGAGATGGGTGCAGCTGGTGATGGGGTTTATCTCTATAGGGCTACTATGCTTCATTGTGCAAACTGGATCACAATTTAATTACATGTTGCTCGTTTTGTTTTTGTGTGTGTGTGTGTGGAGGTGGGGACCAAAAATATTGCGCAACTTTTACTTTCAGATTTCTTTTTTAAAGAAAAAAACCCCTCATAGAAACAGAGGAAATCCCGACAGATTCACCAGATGTTTGAGTTGAAAAGTGTTACACTTGTGGTGCTACGGCTTTTTTAATGTTGTGACTGCTTCATTCTTCTGCATTAGAAAACAACTTTGTACATATATGAATACAAGCTCCAGCATTGCCATATCACTTCTGTTGCAGCCTGCAGCCTTTTCCTCCTGTTATATATATATAAGTCAGACAAGCCAAACTGCCAAAGTTATTTGTCATTCTGCCGGATGCCATTTTACATTTCGTTCTTTTCGTCAGTGATTGTCTTTGATGGTAAAACTTTGGATTATGCAGGCATTGTATTGCCTTTTTTTTACTCATGTTGCCAGCTGACTATCTTGCTAGCTCCAGTCTGCCTGTCCAGTCGTGATTGTGCCTATGAGGTAGAGATTGTGGATTACGGCAATGTCCTGTATGCGTTGGCTAAAACATCTTCATCATGACGCAGTCTTTTGCAGAACACACATGGGAAACGAAATTAAAGATCCTTGTCTTGTATGTGTTTGAGTTAAAAAAAAAATAATTAAATACATATTTGTATACATAAAGAGATGTATCAGAGACTGCATATGTTGCAGCGCTTTTAAATCTGTGATTGGATTTATGTGGATATATTTTATGTTTTGTGTCCGACGGGTCCAAATTCAACAATGTTTTCATCAATAAAATTTATGCAGATCAGACTGATGCCTCGTGTCCAGACTTTGCCCCTTGAAATCCCTAAACTTTAAACAATGGTTGTTTTCACTGAACAAAGTCAAAGGTATCAACCTCAATTTCCAAAATAACACAGAAATGAAGGTTGCATGTCATTAATCTTATTGCAATTGCATTCAAAGCACGTCTCCATGGAGATGAATTACCTGAAGTCTTGAAGTATCTCAAAAGGGTCCTTGTAAGCAGCCACCACAATCCATCTTGTGCAACTGCACTCACTGGCTGACCCTATTGCATAGATGTGGAATTTCTTTAGGAATTCACCAAACAAATCTATGGGATATCGTACCATCAATCTTAAAGAGCTGGACAGGCCCGTACAAAAGAGGCATTATTCTTTTGCATCTCCATTAGAGTCCAAATGTACGTCTCGACAGTCATGCAGATGTATCATCAAATATCATCTGTCAATTCTTTGGATCGTTTCAATAATCTATTTATTCCCGTCATTCTATGCTGAATTGATGTTGAATATGTGTCCACTGTCAGGTTATACATTTTGTTTTTATTACTTGAATCAGAATGTCAGAATAGTCAACAAATGGTACAAATGGCTGTCTTTTATTTAGATTACATTAGATTTTCCATTCGTATGCACTTTCGGCTAGGTTGTAAAATAACATGACAGAAAGACTTGATGATTAAGTCAGAGAAATAAAGCAGAAAATTTGACTGAATACAGGAGGAAACAAAAGGAGGAAATAAATCAAATATTGTAAAAAGCCCAAAATTTGGAGTTTATTTAGATTTAGTGAAGATCCTTTACTCTCGGGGCTATAGATCCTTTTACAGTGGAACGGAAAAAAAAAATACACACATTCCCCGCCACCCCCTCCCGCCATTAATAGCGCAACCACAACTTCTCACTCTACAGTATATGTCATAGTTTCATCTGAGAGGTTTGAATCTGTCATGAAATCTTGATTCTTTTCAGTTGTTCCACAGTAGACATCCAGTATTCTATCAATCATTTACTTATCGAATCAAATATATGTTCTCATAACCCATCCCAAAATGGGTCTAGTACGGAAAATAAAAGAAGGCTGCTATAGATTCTCTTTACTTTTTTTTTTTTTTTTTCAAGCATTGCTCTCTGTGCTTAAGTGAGCTGTCAACAGGTACACGGGCTCCCATATTAGGTAGAATGAAGACTCTGAATTGCCTGATGAGGTGAATGTGAAGAGGATTGTGAGTGGACGTCCATTTGTCAGCCCCGTGATTGATTGATGATGAATCCAGGATGGACTCACCATCTCGCACAGTCACCCTGAGGCACAGGATAAACCGTTCTGCTTGTTAAACGGTATTTTATGGAAGCACAAATAAAAATACCATTCGAGTGAATCTGAAAGTATGACGCAGATTTGCTAAAAACCTTTAAATGAACAGGCGCGCGAACAAAAAAAGAAAAAAAAACACATTTCCATTCAAAATGATTCGACTCAGGCTGAGGTTCAAGCTGTGTGTCTCTGTGAGCGAGATTCGCTTTCTTGTTTGGAAAATGAAAATGTTTTAGGGTGGGCCAACGTAAAACTAATACAATTTATAGGGAGATGTTTTAAAAGTAAAACATTTTAATAAGGCCGTAAAAAATGTATGTTCTTTCACTGCAATGAAGCCGTTTTTGCCAGCATGATGAATCCTTTTGCTGACATTTGAGATGTTTTTAGGTTGCATGTGAGGGGAGCGATAGGCCACTTGCCAGTGGAGCCAAACGTATATTTATGTTTCTATATGGCAGAAGGATAGCTGTGGTGTGCATGGAATTTCTAAATGCATCCAAACTTTGGTCACCAAAAACGAGGAGGAAGAGTGTCTCTTTTCACTGACTTCGCCATTCAGCAGCTTTTTTGATTGGTTCGCTGTTGCGGGGGCCTGATGGGCCCAGCAGGCCCAAGCAAAAACTCATCCAGAAGTAGTCGTCTCCTGCCAGACAGATCTGAAGCCGAATGCGAGCAAATTTGCATCCACAGATTAAAAAATATATAAAATAAAGACTTTCATGCTGTTTTACAAGGACTATCTCTGCCTGCTCATCAAAGTCTGGCTTTGAATAGCATCCCAGTCATAGACCAACAATAGTGCATTGACAATCGGGTCTCAGGCCCATATGGACCAGAGCCTAACTAGCTAATGGTTGTCAGATTGAAATAAACTCTTGACAATAGAGCCGACGGTCCCACATGTCACACGAGAATTCGTCCTCGATCACGGGTCTGAAAGTCAAGGCCCGGGGGCCAGATCTGGCCCGCCACATCGTTTTATGTAGCCCGTGAAAGCAAATCAAGCATGTCAACTTCCACCATGCTAGTTAAATCGGAATCAAAATTTCAAATTGTCATCTGTCATGCATAATAATCCAAAAGACATTGCAAGCATTTTCTTGTTACCAAACCCCTTATCACACAAACATAAACAATGTTTAAACAAGTCATTACTCATGACTTCTGATTTCAGCAATTTGTTGTCAATGCAATATGTGGAGGTGATTAAACATTTATATGTATGCATCTGGTGAAGTGACAATTTGGTGGCAGGAAGTTGATTGAAACATTACGCCTGCTCAGATCACCTTCAACTGCGGTGAAAGCTGTTCTATGTGTTGATGTCTGAGCGTTCCCTTCTCTTTTAGTGTTGCAAACTGCAAGAAAAAAAAAAGACGGCCAAAGAAAAAGAAAAATACGATGCGTGCCAACCGTTTATCTTTTGAGAGCCACCGTTCTGAGCAAGGGCGCAGGAATTTTAAGGTCGCATTGTATTGGCTCGTGTACAGTACATTATCATAATAGTATTCCAGAGTAGGAAAAATGTGTGTTCCAAATTGCAAAGAAAAGGCCACATTGTCTCCCATCCCTTATTTTGGTTTTGCTTTATAAAGGCTTCTCCTCACAACCTTAGAATGCATGTGATTATGGCTTTGATATAGAATTATCTGCGAAAAAGCATTCTTGGTGTCAGTGCAGCAACATCGTGTGTCACTCATGCGTGACATCCGACAGCTCTCACAGTTTAAAGATGGTCTCTCTTTTTCCCTTTAAGATTTGACAAACTATACTGCCCTATCTATGATGGGTGATGACTCTGCAACCCCAAATGGTCCGTTCCCTTGAAATCTTAAATGGACTGTAATTGTATTTATGAAGATATGTCATATTAAACAGTGCATTACAATTTCGCAATAGAGTTTTTATTTTTACAGAAAATGTTTGTCTCCCATTCTGCTTTGAAGCACAACATAACTTACTGTATTCTTACATCAGGTTCCCTTCTCATTGGCGGTTAATTCTAAAGTCAAATGATAGGAACAGCAGCACCAAACGGCCTGGATCCAAAACTGCTTAATTTGAGATGGCGCATGAAACAAATCCCTTCTAATTGGAGGGGGCTGTGATTTTAACTTTCCAGTTGTCTGGTTTGTGAAAGACCACACTGACGTTCATCTAAGAGCTGACAGGAGGAGGGTGAGAGCTAAAACAGACCACAGAGTGAATCCCTGTGTAATTATCTGTTTTACCTTTGAGTGAGAAGGATAGCTGCATAGCTTAGATGCTTTTCATTTATCCTCCAGTTTGTCCTTGCTGATTGTCTGAGAGCTGGGCTATTCTCTGATGTCTTTTCCACTGCAGGGGTTGGAGAGTGACCTTCTTCTTGGGATTTCTTGTTGTTTTTCCTCCCAACTGGAGTGAAAAATATTTTCCAGATCAAAGTTTTTATGGGGACACTAGAGTTTGTAGAGTGGCTTTACCATACTGACGGCAGGGTTTGGACCGGCAAAGTTCCACTCGGATTTTTAAAAGTGGTCTTAGTAATTGGAATTTTTTTTTTTTTTTTGGGGATACTTACTTTTTATTTCTCGCTGAGGGAGAGTGATAAGAAAGTGCAGACGGTATGATAGCAAACATGTAACCACATTCCAGTGGGATGACATTAACAATCTATTAACAGCTATTATAAAGATATCAAGTTCGAATGAATGTCTGCGACAGGTCACAAACCATCAGACACACATCAGAACTACTATTCTTGATAACAGTAATGAAAAAAAAAACCATTACCGCACATTCACGCGATAGTTTGGAGTAAAATCCTTTAAAAAGCTCACATTTTACTTAGTTTTTTTTTTTGTTTAAATCATGCTAAGCAGTCGACCTAACTATGAATGAGCTAAATTTGGAAAGTTATGTGTTTGTATGTGGTAACATGAGTCGACCTGTATGTAAAGACAAAAAAGGACACAAAAATAAAGTGGCCGACAGCAGATGTCCGTGCGGCTAGAGAGGATGACATCTTTCTTACTCTTGTCTCATGATTTATAGATTCCTGAAAAAGAACACCCTCTGTGGTTGTACCATTTGTGGTTAATAATAATAATAATGACAAAAAATTAGTTCCTCAAAAGAGCCGAACAATTTGATGATGAGGTAGGAGGTGAAAGGTAAAAGATGGAGAAGGCGACTAAACACCAGAGGTGGGCCTGCGGACAAGCTGCGGGGAGGTTGTAAGATGATCTTCTCTCAGAGATTAAGGTCAATGAGGTTAGAGGCTTTATTTTATGTAAGTCGTACAACTTGCAAGTAGGGCATTGGGAACGACTGTTACAGACAGGCCTGGTTTGGGTAACCTGAACGTTCTGGTGAATTCTCGCTGAGCCGGACTGCAATATACATAATAATGAGCACATTATTAAATGGCAGAATAACAGTTGACACGGCCACATTAATAGATAACATATTTATAAATAAGATTGATCATAAAATGGAAAGTGGACTTCTTATTAATGACATAAGTGACCATCTACCTGTCTTTGAAGTTTTTCATAATTATTTTGATTGAAAAGCAAAATCAACAACTCACATAACAGAAATAAGACTAAGAACCCAACGCTCCATCGATGCTTTTAAGCAAGACCTAGAAAAACAAAACTGGACCGAGGTCTACTCAAACAAAGACCCAAATACAGTGTTTGAAGTATTTCAGTCTACCATAATCTCCTTATATGATAAAAATTTTCCATTAACTAAAGTCTCCAAAAAGTATAAAGACCCACGTAAGCCATGGATAACGAAAGGCATAGAAAACGCATGTAAAAAGAAAAACAATTTATATAAATAGTTTTTAAATTTGAGAACTGAAGAAGCAGAAAAAAAATATAAGACCTATAAAAATAAACTAGTAAATATTATAAGAACCAGTAAAAGAGATCATTATCATGCACTATTAGAGCAGAATAAAACTAACACACAAGAAATATGGAAAATACTTAATCAAGTAATCAGAAATAGTCCTAAAAAAGTGGATTATCCAGAGTATTTTATCAAAGGCAAAAAAACTATTTTGGAAAAAACTCCTCCATGGAGACTTCTTTCTTCTTACTTTCTTTCTTTTCTGATTGATATAAAAATGATTTATTAGATATAAACACATAACACGAGGTAGGACTAGATACGTTTTTTACTTCTTCCTACTCCCTTGAACATAATAACTGTGTTGAATGATGACTGATTTCTCGTTCCTTTTTACTATTTTATTTACTTTATTTTCTCTCAAATTATTACTGTAGATGTTTTATGTTCAATAAACAAACCAAACCAAACCAAAACCAAACCAATTTTTTCACACATTTCCCTCAGTTTTCCATGCTGTACAGACACACACACGCACACACACCGGTATATATATCCATCCATCCGTTTTCCGATCGGCTTTATCCTCACAAGGGTTGTGGGGGGTGCTGGTGCTATACATACAGTATATATAGATATATATATACACACACATACACATTCACATACGGGCCCATGGGCTGCCAGTTGCCCATCCCTGCTATACACTGTTTGGACCGCTACTCCAGCCCACCCATTAGTTCCTTCCAGCCCATGGAGCCGTTTTGAAAACTGTACATATCGTATGTTATTCAGATTCAAGAGTAACCCTCCAGTTGCTGTTCAAATGTGTTACTAATGCTCTCAAAATGAACTACCGGCATGATATTATAAATAGCGCTGACTGCCTACCTTACTAAGGGTGTGGCCAAGTAACAATCATTTTCAACCAAAAGCAGCAAAAATGTAATACAGAACTAGAAACACTAACACCAGCCATCTCGTTACCTCTGCGTCCCGCGTCCTAGACGCATTATTTTCCCGCCAGACACACAGTTCCAAATAATGTGCATTTTTGGGACGCAAGGAAATTTCTTAGTCAAAATAAATAAATAAATAGAAACGGTAAATCGATTTTTCCAGCAACGATCACAGTTTGACCATTGCCACCATTGTTGTTTTGATCTCGCGTGATGTAATCTCGCGTGACGAGATTTCCATTCTCGCGAGATGAAATTGGTGAGATCGACCTTCACTTCATGGAAAGCAGACGATTGCCAAATTATGTAACGTTAAAAGTAGTGTTGCGAAAAAGTTTTGCGAAAGTTTATTGCAGAGATATGAACTCAAAGACTGAACCATGGGATGAAATAAGAACCTATTTCTCAGCAAATCATGTATGCCTGAATTATTTACATTTTTGCAACATTTGTTTATAAGAAATAAACCTATTATCAATATATATTGTTGTTGTTTGTGTTATTATCATATGCCATTGAATAAGTAGACCATTTCAGAATTCAAAATTTGGGACTCTTTAAATGCACAATGGGACTCACACTTTTCTGATCAGCGAGTCCCTGGGACTTGCAGGACTCAAACTGTAAAATTATCACTGTAACACCATAACAATATTACCCCCAGTCGGTACAAAAATAACACATTGGACAACAAAGGAGAGCAAGCGAGGATTTACTGTACTCATACCTGTCAACTTTTCGGAGCGCCAACCTGTATAAACTACCAAAAAAATCCTTATAAAGAGCAAAAAATCCTTATAACATACCAAAGCATTTTATATGTCAAAATAACGGCACAGAAAAAAACCCACGAAATTTTCAATGATATTTCTTGTAGGTCTCCATAATACAATGTCTGGTTAATGTCTAATCATCATTCTACTTAGTGGCATTACTGTGTTCAGAGTTGTATTTCGGAAATGAAAGCATTCGAGTAGACGAGCACCATTCTGGGCAAAAGCAAACGGAACTACCTGTTAGGGGGGGAGGGATAAAAAAAGGAATTTTCAGAATCCGTATGATTTGTGCGATACGGCCATATACGTAAGATTAACCACAAAATCCGTATGAACTATGGCTAAACCGTATGAGTTGACAGGTATGTGTACTTCTAATCATTATTAAAACTTCCAAAGTGCCCCCTATGGTTATGAAGTGTAATTTTAGGTGATTGTATATGTCAGCGGTTAACTGACGGTCTAAAAAGTGACTAAATATATGACAAAACTTGTCTGTGTGAAAATAAATAACACGCTCGTCCTTAGTGGTGTTTGCATGTTCTCCCAGTGCTTGCGTGCATGTTCTCCCGAGTGCTCCGAGGTTAGGGTACCTCGGCTTCCTCCCACATTCCAAAAGTATGCATTGACAGTTTTAGTGAAGAGTCTAACTCAGGGGTTGGCTGGCTCAATGCGGCTCCCGGGCTTTCAAATGACAAGCGTCGAAAACACCTCGGCAGTGGCGCTGCCATTCAAACCACGGCGCTAAATACACAGAATTGACTACGTCAGCCTATCATCAATTCCATTACCTGATTGACATACAGGGCAACCAATCAGATGACAACTGAATCATCGCTCATGCGCAAACAACGGTGCACAGTGCTAATCGCTAAACTAGTCAGCGAATTACCTCCGATTTTACAATACAATACAATACAATACATGCTGATTTATATAGCGCTTTCGATTTTAAGGCAGGTGTGCCCAATACATTAATTACGATCGACCGGGAGCCAGCGGACTGTTCCCAAGTCGAGCTTTGGGAGGAGGAAATGGGGGCAAAAAAACTTCATGTGTCTGTGTGTTGCGATTTCACTCATGTTCGGTGACGTTCCGGCTGTCGCTCATCTCGGCGTGCGTGCGTGCTTGCGTATGAGCAAGTGTACGTGGTTGGGCGCCCGCATGTGTGCGTGCGTGCGTGTGTAAATGCTTGCATGGGCACGATCGGGTCGGTCGCGGGAGGTTCGTCGCTTCAAAAGTCGATCTTCGGTCAAATATGTAGCAAGCTGACCCAAGTAGAAAGTAACCAAAGCAGCTCGTGTGTGTGTGTGTGTGTGTGTGTGTGTGTGTGTGTGTGTGTGTGTGTGTGTGTGTGTGTGTGTGTGTGCGCGCGTGTGTGTGTGTGTGTGTGTGTGCGTGTGTGTGTGTGTGTGTTTGTGATGTGGCTTGCAGTGAAAAAATGGCTCTTAGTCTTTGACTGGTTGGCCACCCCTGGTCTCAATTGTCCCGAGGGGGCAACTGGTCATTTGATCATTTGAGTGGAAGCAGAAGAGGGTCACAGGCAGGTGGATGCTGAGATCCATTTGTTGGACCTTGGCCAAAGAAGAAGTTATTTGAGAGAAAAATTGAGTTACATATGGATCAACAATGATACTCACCTCACACAGATGCTCCTCCCCCCTCCCTATATATATATGTATACAGTATATACTTTAGCTGCTTAGCCATGCAGTATGGTAGATCTGTATGCAGCCTGCTATTTGCATTGGAGATATGATGGGGATAGACAACGGAGCAAAAACATCAGAACAATAAAAGTATAACAGGATAATAATTCATAGAGTCGCTGATGGGGTATTGGTGCACTCGCCTGACTTGTGTGTGGGCTGCGTGGGATCGGTTCCCACCCAGTGACGGTGTGAATGGTTGTTTATTTCAAGATGTGCTCCGCGACTGACTGGCGACCAATTCGGGTTATAGTCCGCCTTTCGCTCAAAGTCAGCTGGGATAGGCTCCAGCACTCCCCATGACCCTGTTCAGGATAAACCGTGTTGAAAATGGATGGATGGATAATTCATAGGAGTTGGATTTGTCTGCAGTATTTCTGGACTGTGAAGGCAGTGCGACCCCCTCTGAGGGAGACACACAATGAGTGGCAAATATGACAGGATGGGTCATGAACCAGGCAGCGCGACAAACCTTTCACTTGACATCAGCTTTGCATGTACAGAAGTACTTCAAGTAAAATTTCGATGTGACTGGTAGACCTAATGGGCCAGACAAAAAAAAACATTGAGAATATTGCATGTACAGAGACTCCCCCATAATGTCCAAAATAAGCCTTTTGGTTTATATGCTTGAAAATATCGTGTTTTGGGCAGCTCTACATGTAATGTTCATTGTAGCCAGTAAACAGCTTGTGGAGAATTATCGTGTTCACTTTGTGGGTTGTAAGAGTGTCAAATTAGTGATGTTCAGTTCAAAGAATGCTCACCCTGGTAACCGCTTATTGAGACAATAGATCATTATGTTCTTTTCAGGAAACGTTGGAGAAAGCCACCGAAACCCGAAAACTGCTCCCAGGTGCTGCAAATCGCCCCTGCTCTTAGTGTGTGTGATTGCCATATGGGCAGGGTTCGAAATGAACACGCCAACTCACCAAATATGGGTTAAGATTACTTTTGGCAGGTGTTGAGAAAAACTTAAAAGCCAGTTTGGCTCGGTGATGCATGAGGCCATCGTGTCTGGCAGTTATGCTGGCGCATCGGCAATCGAAATGATTAGTAACCAGGACTAACATTCCGATTCTTCCGGAATTGATCCCATTTTAAATTTCCGGTTCCCCCTTACGGCGCCTCAGACGTACGCCATGCCAATGATATGTGTGGCTCAAGTAAATTAAGAATCAACTCAGTGCACACTTCCGATAAGATGAAATTGTGCAAAGGTGGTTGCATGACGTGTATAATTTCACGGAGTGCCGTGACTAACGAACGTGGTGCTCCCTCCCCTTCCGAGCCAAAGCCGTCAGTACGCTGAACTTTAATGTCTTAATTGGGTGAGTTAAGCAATAAAATACGTCTACTGGTATCATTGACACATTTACCAACAAAACCTGATCAATTCAAATGCAAAGATCAGCATATGCACAGAATTTTCTATACCAAGTGAGCGTGCATCCAGAACAGGTACATTGTACAACTAAAAAATGAGAACAATTTGATGACCATATGGTTGGTTCTCTTTTTTTAGTTGTTTGACAGCAAGTTAGACCATCTGTCTTGGCGCTTAATGTATACTCATTTGCACTCGTGTGAATTGATTATGAATTTATTTTCATGACGTTTTCAAATTCATGTTCATAAATTTCACATGAATCTAGGTTAAAAATAGACCCGTGAGAAATTCATATTCAATAAAAAAGTGAGAAGTTTGGATGTGTTCCGATGTGTTCATTCAAAAACAACTGGGCATCGTTTGAATTTGGGTGATTCCGGTTCCAATTCCTCTTCTTCTATTCTTTTCCGGTTCCTAATGATTCTCAATTCCAATGAAAAAACTAAAAATAAATAAAAGTCCAGGGTGAAATGAAGTTCATTTTCGATAAAATCTCATGAATCTCTTCTCTGTTCTTTAATTTCATGAACTCTCAACTGTTCGTGAACTTTACTATGCTACTCAAGGGGCTGTAACCGTTATATACATTTTTCTGGGAAGATCCGCGGGAAGGACTCAGCCGCGCATCCAGAATTGCCACTGTGGAGCCAACAAATAGGAGCGGCCAGCAGGAACCAGGCCTTGGCCGCCGTGTACCCGTGCGGTAGCTTTGGTGGCGGAGAGGGTCTGCACGCCGTGCCGTGTATGCAAATTTTCTGAAGGTCTTTCAGCACCGACATTTTAAAATCTGAACTATTCGGGTAGAACCAGTTATTGCCAGTTCCACTCGATTCCCAGTTCTCAATGCCCAAACCCTAACTAGCATCTCCATTTAAACCAGGGGGTCCAACTTTTGAAGGTTCGCAGACAGAAAGATCAAAGGAGGCAAATGCTGCTTTGACATTATTTTCATTCAACACGAAACCAATTCATCAGTGATAAAGAGATGTGAAGCTGTTATAGATTTACTTTTTTATATACTAAAACACAGCTCGGGAATACAGCAATGATTTTTCAAGATTTTGGCGTGGCCGGTGGCCCTATCAAATGATGACTGATTGGGTGAAAACAAGAAAGTGAGAAATGAGAACAAACTTGTCCTGTTCTCCTGCCTTGCCACTCAGTGTCAAGGTTAAGTACCATGGTACAAGGCAGGCAAATAATATGTTATTTTTGTCTGTTCTCTGAGCTGTAAAAAAAGAATGGCCGTCGTTTGGACTCCGCAAAAAGAATCAATCGAGAGTGGTTTGGAAACGGAAGACGTTAAATTCAAACGACACCCAACCTTATGCTTATGTTTTGTTCACGGTCATTTGTCATCCTGGCAATGAACATTTCCAATGAATGCTGTGCCGTAATGATTGGTAATTACATTTAATATGATCATTGGCTGTGTAAGTGACTTTTTTTTTTGTGTAACCAGTATGAGAAATGAACAGAGATAGTGTGAGGGAGGTAAATTACAACAACAAAAAAAGCAAAGGTAAAGTTTAAAGAAAGAAAAAAAGAAATGGCTCGAAGTTATGATCGGATGGTGACTTTAGAGAGCCACCCAAAAAGTTACTCGAGAACCCTGCACGTGTGTGCTTTAAAAAATGTGAATAAATGACAAGAATTCTAGTTAATGTATGACTGTTAATTATATTGACGTGTTGCGTGCACCCTGTAACACCATTGAGTTCTCCGACTCTGTTGTGTTTATCTGAAGGGTGGAAAATGTTTAACTCATCTCAAATCTCTGTTTAAGGAGTATAGCCTCTCCATCCAGCATTATTTAGTGATGAGCTCATGCACAGATCGACTCAGTAGACACTACTTGGGGCTCAGAAACATTTTATTATTGATGAGGGGGTAAAAGACCAGGTGTCTTTTTCAGCGTGTTCATACAAAGAAACGTTTGGTGGAAAGCAACATAATTTCTCAATATAAAGTATGTAACTGGAGCTAAATTTGCCACATGAGGCTAAAAAAAAATGTTGGGCAGCGTTTGTTTGATGATCTGATTCTTAGAAACGTCCACTGAGGGCATATCCAGAAAAGTGCCAGGTAGAGAGTTGCCGCCTCAGTTTGTGTTGATGAAATGGGCCAAAATCGAATTCAATCAGCTGTAGGAACATCCTGTATGCTGAGCAGTTGAACATATTTACAGAAAAAAAAAATCAGCTTGCCGTGATCGGTGAAAAGCGAAAAGAGATTTGTGGATATTGTGGCATATATACAGTACATAAAATGATAAATAGATATATACAAGTAAAGAGTCCTGTAATATCCTGTAGCAATTACATTTAGTTACTGTTTTAAAAACATATGTGACAATATTTCATTTCACAAGTGTGATGTCTTGTTGCTTTTTTTCATTGTTTATTTCTATTCTAAAAAGCATTGTGCTGTCTTTCTTTACATTTCAACTTTCTTGCAACTTTTTGCTCTCGGGTGTTTGTAATTTTATTCAAATGTGCAGTGGGTCAACAACAAACGTACAACGAGCTGCAAATGGACTTGAGAAACCCCTGATGTCAATAAGATGTCAGGAATCAATGGACAAGACTTTCATCTTTGTAACTGGAGATGTCTACATTTCATGGTTACATCCTTGGGCATCTTACATCTCCGCAAAGTTTGATGTCAATCGGTTGCAGTATGTTGCTTTTAAGTGATCCTGCTAACAAAAACTAACCGACAAATGACATTGTAAATTATAAATCGCTTGTAATAAGTCTTGCTTGACAGTACCACTGTAAAGTGTCCAAATGTGGTTGACATGAATGCTTATATTAGACAAATATTTTCGATACACAGAGGCCTCCGGCGCAGGTTCCTGAAAGAGCCTTTTCTATGCTGACAGGCCTCTGAGCTTCAGTCACTCACAGTAATGTGTGAGAGGCTGCATTGAGATCTCCAGGCTCTGGGATCAGTGTGCGGAGCCGCCGGCTCGGTTCACAGGGGTCAGTCTGAGGATGTGCACTGTTTGTACTGCAAAGCCACGCTTCTGCCAAAGTGAGCTGCATGTGCAGACCTCCTCCAGCCCTCTCCTGAAAAAGAAAAGCATTTTTGGAAAATCATTATAATGTTTATATACAGTGGGAAGTCTGCTAAGCTCAGTTTGGACTGCACTGCTCAACAGTGTGACTTAATAGAGATTTCATGAAAGGTCAGGCAAGATAGGAAAAGTGCCTTATCTCTGAATGCAATTTTACGAAGTCTGTAGGAGACTATACGATATGAGTATATACAGTATGTGCAAGTGATAGAGTGTGCGTCCGTGTGTGTGTGAGTCTTTACGCGCTTCCAGCTTCCTCATCCAATCCTCAGAGAAGCACTTGTCTGGTCACAGAACAGTAATTCATTGTCTGACAGCTGTTTTCTTTTCTGTGCGCCTGCCCTGCCTGGATCCCGGGGTGTAATTCCACACACACAGCCAATTGGAGCTTTTCCGAAATGGGGGGAAAAAAAGGCCATGAGCCGGTGCTGTTAGAAAATAGCGTCATAAAACAAACTCCAGTGGACTAATTGAATTTGGCTTTTAATTCAATTATATTCAATTATGGGTCAGTGGCATTTGTTTTTTTTATAGTTGTCATTTTTTTCCACAAACATCTGCTTCATTGCTCCCACCTGACAGAGATATTACTAAGACAGATGTAAGCCTACTACTGTACACATGAAATAGCTTTTTGCCAACCACAGAATTTATACTGCACACAACGACCCACAGAATTTATACTGCACACAACGACCCACCCACACAAAACATATATATATATATATATATATACACACACACACACATATACATATACATATTCAAAAAAAATCCTCGTCTCACCCCTTGGGTGGTGTCCGTCCCTCATTCAGCTCGGGTCCTCTACCAGAGGCCAGGAAGCTTGAGGGTTCTGCGCAGTATCCTTGCTGTTCCCAGCACTGCACATTTCTGGACTGAGATGGCCGATGTTGTTCCCGGGATCTGTTGCAACCACTCATCTAGTTTGGGGGTCACTGCCCCGAGTGCTCCGACCACCACAGGCACGACTGTCACCTTTACCTTCCAGGCTCTCTCCAGCTCCTCTCTGAGCCCTTGGTATTTCTTGAGTTTCTCGTGTTCCTTCTTTCTGATGTTTCAATCACTTGGGACCGCTACATCCACTACAACGGCTTTCCTCTGCCCTTTATCTATGATCACGGAACAAAGCGGAGATGGGCGAGATGTGATACATACATATATATATATATATATATATATATATATATATATATTTGTGTGTGGAGGGGTTTTCTCCGGGTAGTCCGGTTTCCTCCCATATTCCAAAATCATGCACGGCAGGTGTGAGTGTGAGCGTGGATGTTTTTTTGTCTCTGAGTGCCCTGCGATTGGCTCGCAACCGGTTCAGGGTGTCCCCTGCCTACTGCCCGAAGACAGCTGGGATAGGCTCCAGCACCCTCCATGACCCTTGTGAGGATAAGCGGATCAGAAAACGAATGAATGAATGACTATATCTATATCTATCTATCTATCTATCTATCTATATCTATCTATACATATACAGTATACAGGTATATATATATACTGTATATATATATATAGATAGATAGATAGATAGATAGATAGATAGATAGATAGATAGATAGATAGATAGATAGATAGATAGATAGATAGATAGATAGATAGATAGATAGATAGATAGATAGATAGATAGATAGATAGATAGATAGATAGATAGATAGATAGATAGATAGATAGATAGATACAGTATATCCATGAATGCATGGGATAGGATATGGATAGGATGGAAGCATCATTGAGCATCATAGCAGCCAAAATGATTAGGCATATGGTTCAATATATGCACCGCCTGCATTGACTACAGTAAAAGCCCCTGACTCAATGCCACACATTGAGGATCCTGGAGTGCTTGGAACTGTATAACATCAACAGGATCCTGAAGAACCTTCATCAATAACTCAACGCGGCTGTTCTGCATTGGCCTGAACATATCATAACCAGATCATAACCAAGAGTGGCTTCAGTTCCAAAGTAAATTAAAGCTCAGACACCTCCTCTACATGGATGACATCAAGCTCTATGCCAAGAATGAGCGGGACATCAATTCCCTGACATCGGAATGTCATTCAGGCTAGATAAGTGTGGGCGAACAATATCTAGGCGGAGGGATTGAACAACCTGAAGACAGCATAACAGATGTGCAGGACAGTTACAAATACCTTGGAATTCCACAGGGCAAATAGCTACCATAAGAAGGCAGCTCAAAGGGTGGCCATGGCCAAATACTTAGGAAGGGTGAGGGAGATCCTGAATAGTTAGCTGAATGGCAAGGCCATTAACACCCAGACCCTGACAATAATAAGACGCCCCATTGGCATTATACCTTGGCCACTGGAAGAGACGCAAGATACTAATACTAATAATATCAAGACAAGTAAGCTCCTTACAATGCACAGAGGGTTTCACCCCAAGTCCAGCATCTTGAGGCTGTATACAAAGCGGAAAAAAAAGAGGGTTATGGACAAGTGAGCGTTATGGACATTATCCAGTAGGATACAACACGGCTCCAAAAATACATCAAGATGATGGGGGACGACCTGCTGAGTGAATGCCTCAGGCAACAGAAACCCAGTAAGAAGGAGCCAGATGGACTGTCATGCAATGACCAGGACCTGCATACTCCACATACCAATGGCTGAAAAAGGCTGGACTAAAAAACAGCACAGAGTCACTAATTAAGATAGCACAAGATCAGAGAAAGAAAAGGAGAGAGCGAGAGAGACTTTTGTCTATCTATCTATCTATCTATCTATCTATCTATCTATCTATCTATCTATCTATCTATCTATCTATCTATGCAGTTGAAGAGTATGGAGTTTTAGGTGGAAAAAGAGTTGTACAGCGTGAACATAAAGGCACTGACAAAAATATTTGGTACAATATTCTGCTTTGAAAGTACACTGTATATACTTACACCCTTTGTAGACGATTGTCATTTTTATACAGATGTTGCTAAAAGTCACAAACAGCCCAAGAAGAGTGCGTAAGCGTGCCTGTGTGCGTGAGTGTGCACACACACATATCTTTGGGGTTGTCACCATGCTAATATTCATACAGAGATTCATTTTGTTCAGTTTCAACAACACTGTTGCAGTGGAACCTCTGATGTTGCAAATTAGCCTGCCCATGTACACTCACCCTGTTCTATGGGGCCAACAGGCTTCCGTTACCATGACGACTGGGACTTCATAACTATGTCACTGCATTATATGTATCAATTAGTGTGAACCATATTATCGTAATGGCTTGAAAATGGTGAATCGTCACCCAACTGTAGCTGAAGGAGGCTTTTCAACTACTATAAATTAGCCACACTATAACATTAGTGGTCCAGTGATTAGCGCGTCGACCTCACAGTACAGAGGTACCGGATTCAATTCCAGCTCTGGCCTTCCTGTGTGGAGTTTGCATGTTCTCCCCGGGCCTGCGTGGGTTTTCTCCGGGTACTCCGGTTTCCCCTCACATTCCAAAAACCTGTGTGGCAGGTTAATGGAACACTCTAAATTGTCCCTTGGTTTGAGTGTGAGCGCGGATGGTTGTTCATCTATATGTGCACTGCGATTGGCTGGCAACCAGTTCAGGGTGTCGCCCGCTACTGCCGGAAGACAGCTGGGATAGGCTGCAGCACGCCCCACGAACCTCGTGTAGATAAGTGGATCAGAAAATGGATGGATGGATAACATTAGCATCAATGAACAGTACACTTTCCCAGTTTGTGTCAGTCCATCTCCAATGAGCTCTGGAACAAAGAAGCCGGCAGCATGTTTTGAGGGGTGTTCACATGGCACACATTTGCATCGGTGCTGCACCGATGTATTTTGTTGCGATATATCTTACACCGGTGTAAATTTTGTGGAGCGTTCACACATATAAAGCTGCTTACTAAAGAGAAGATAACCCCAGTGCAGCCCCACTTGCGTTCACATGGCAGTTTCTGTAATCAACTCTTCTCACGCGTTGCGAGTCTACCCCTGTAGCGTGCACACGTCCCATTTTATACCGGTGCTGCCCCGCAAACTAGCATTTACTCCAGAGTAAATTTTGAAACTACCCCCTGAGCAGGGTTAAATTTGCGCCGGTTTAAGCTGTTTTCAAGGGCTACACCGGTATAACTTTGTACGTGTGAACGCTCTACGGGGGGCAGCCCCGTTGCTACACCGGAGTAAAAGTTGCCCTGTGAACACCCCTTTGGTGTTTTTGATCTATGGCTTTCACTTTGCACAGTAGAGTTTTAACTTGCAAGGCAGCGTTCAAATCTTTTAATTGGGCATGTGTTGCTGAACCCATATGCAAAACAGTGTAATTACAACAATACAACATGGAGCAGGCGTAGCAAAACTCAGAGGTAGTCTAAAGTGAGACATCATGCGTACTGTACGCATTAAAGTTTTGTCAGAATCTGCCGTGTTAGGTCTGTGATTTTTCACATTTTGTGACGGTTCTCACGGCAAGCTAGTATGTATGGCAAGCTGTTCTGTCATGTTAATCATGGCGCAACCTGGTCTGTGATGAATTTTGGGTAAAGTACGATATGGCACGTAAATAAATCAGCCAACATTCTCCAAAGCAACGACTGAAATATGGAGGAAAATAGGGCACAATGGCCCAGTACATTTCAGGCAAATGGGGCCCTGACCTTGTGTAAATGTAGCTTGAGAGCAGCAGGTCTCTTGGTGAGTCATGCACAGCATCTCTTTTGTCTCAGTTTTCCTTTCATTTCCTGTCTGGATGACCGAAAAACACTTTGCAGGGTGGCTTGTAACATGGCCTTAGCAAGGTTTGGACACCATCTCTGTCCTTCATTTGTCGACAGGATGTTTAACCAAATTGTTTGGACAGGTCAACGGGGGGAGGAGGGTGGAACACTGAGAGATTTGGTCCAGATGGTGTTATTAAAACACATTTGGCGCAGCACTGACAGTGAGAAAACCTATTGACGTTGTTTTTTTGCCAACATAATTGTTATTGTCATATCTGCACAAATCAAAAACATTAAACCTGCTTTTTTGACAAGCTAGCCTTTTGGCAATGCTGCACTATCTAATAGTGATACGGAGCGTCTGGAAAGGCTTTTTCTGTGGAATATTTACTTTTACAATTGAATCAATTAACTTCAGCTTTTTTTTAACACCAAATTTCAGAATTTCCAAATAGAGCGTAGCAAACTTTTTTTACACAGTGCCAGGCAACATCACAGTTTATTTCCTTGAGGGGTCAACTCACACCTCCAATTTAATACTTCCTTATCCCATTTTAGAGAGGTTTGTGGAGGTGCTTGACTGAATAATGTCATGAACAGATGGCATTGTTCCAGTTTTCTAAATTAATTTACACAAAACTGAAGAGAAAAGGTGGAGAAAAAAAATCCTCTTGGACCAAGGCTGTCTTCAAAAAGTCAAACGAGGGACCCGCTACATCGGGGAGTGAAAATAGAAATCCTTCATTGATGTGTACTAATGGTTAGCCATCTACTTCACAGCACTCATGTTTGTGATTCTCATTTTACGGCCTTCTCGTGATTTTTCGCTGACTCCAGTCTCCTCTCACTCTCCAAAAATATGCTTGTTATATTACCTAACGAATCAGAATTGTATATAGATGTGAATTGTAAGTGGGAAATGTTGTCTCCCGAGGTTTTTCTGTTAGCTGGAGACCAGTGTAGGGTGTATCTGCCTGTTGACTTTTTAAAACCACTGTAGCTGCTTAATTGTGCTATCTTGATGCAAATGCTCCATTTCTGGTCAGCAGGGGAACCCACAAACAAGGGCAATGATGGAGGCCTTGAAAGATAAGGTTTGCGGGGAGCTTTGCTTTAAAATGTTTTATTGGAGCAGAGAAACTATTTTCAACATAGCTCTCTCCTGCTTATTGAAGCTAAAATTACGGTTAAAGCACAGGTATCAAACTCAAGGCCCGGGGGCCAGATCTGGCCCACCACTTAATTTTATTTGGCCCTCAAAAGCAAATCATGTGTGTCAACATCCATGATCTTTGCTAAATTCTGGACCAAAATGTCAAATTGTCATGTGTAATAAATAACATTGAGATTTCGCAATGATTTTAAGGCGTTAACCCTCACTTGAACAAAAACATATGGTTGACTGATTTCAAAACTGTCCATCCATCAATTTGTTGTGTACAGGTAAGAACATGATGTGATGGTGAAAAATTCATTCGGTTTCACTGTTTTAACGGCCCTCTGAGGGAAGTCTTAACTCCAAAGTGGCCCGTGACAAAAATTTGTTTGACACCCCTGAGTTAAAGGCTTGAAAGCTACTGTACCGCAAAAGTCATTTCCGTTTCTCTGGACAAGTTATTGTGTGCGAGTAATGGTTCAACACTGTAATCCAGAACCTCGAACATACAACCCCCATCAATGTTTACTTGGGATAGAGATAACCGTAATTTTCAGGTTTTCCCCTGACATACCTACACCAGCGGGATCCCGACCACACTGTACACACCTGCTCCATCCGAGGTAAACACAACCCTCTGGCTTTGCACAAGTTCTCACATCTAATGATAGATGATGCCCTACTGTGAGCTCACATATTTACCGAGACAAGCTTACACAAGTGGTTTTAGGTCTTAGCAGGGAATTTTTGGAACAGTACTAGTCATCACTGATACAATCGATAAACGGATTACAATTTTAAATGCAGCAGGTGCACAAAACAGATTTTCAAATGAATATTGTTTTGAGTACAGCATAATCTCTTACTTCGGGCACGATATGTTCTGAGATACCCATGTCTCGTGGTTGTTACCATATAGCAGAGGTGTCCAAACTCCGGCCTGGGGGGAATTTTTCTTGTGGCCCATGGCATTTACAAAAAGGAACATTTCTTACTGTCTGTCACCTTTCAAACATTGTTATGGGCAATTAGATTTCCAATTAATATCCATTACAGTGCACAGGACTGTTTCCGCATGAATAGGTTGTCAGAGATTTTCTCGGACAAAGTTAAAGAAATGACTCGGCACACAGGAAAATTGTCTTCAATATCGGCGGGAGCGGATCTCTGAGAGCGAACGACGGTTTAGTTGCTCCGATGATACACACTCGGCTCCCTCTCCGCCGGTTCGAACTTTTATTGCAAAATACAAGAAAGACACTGCCCCCGAGATTTGCATACCACGCCCCCCGGTTCGGCCCCTCGGTAATGATCTGATTTACCCGAATACACAAGTCACAGACTTTGCTGATGACTAATGTCCACCTGGGCGCGACAGCTGTTCCCAAACTGTCTTTTGGTATTCAACAACTCTTTGTTCCCATTTTGTTTATTCCCACTCTGTGATTGAATCTAGCCTTCGCCCCCCTTGCTTTGACGTGATTACTCAAGAAAAGGCCCTCCGCCCAAACGGCCGACACCTCTGCGCTGAGTATGTCCAGACATGCCCAAATTAACCGAAACTTTAAACATGATACAATTTTGTTCATAGATTTCTCTATCATAGGTACACAGTTCTGCAGAACAAGACATGTTTTTAAATAATTCGATAAGCCACTGGATTCATCTCATACTTTAGTTCTATTTAAACATTCAACTATTGTGTACTCACTCATGTATACATTACTGCAGGGGTCACCAACACGGTGCCAACATGGACCAAATGAGTAGCCCACAGGCCTGTTCTAAAATTACTTTACCAGAAGTGGGACATTGCCTAGAAAACACTTTCGAGAGGGTTATATTAATCATGTGTGGTTGATTGATACTTACTATTTTCTACCTTGTTTAATAATCTGATGATTATTGCGAGAAACGATCAGTGTCTTCACGTTATTTCTTCTTCCCGTTGTTTTTGTCCAGTTGTGCTTGCCATCAACGTGAACATTCTTCACATCTTCACACTTCATCTTTTTGACTCAGCGTGACTCAGACTTGATCTTAGTTTTACTGTTTTTGTGCTTTCCACTCTCTTCGTTATTAATGTATTGTTTATTGTTGTGTATATGATATTTGCTTCATGTGCAGCACTTTGTATACAGCGTGGTTGTTGTAAAGTGGTCTATAAATACAGTTGAATTGAGTTGAGTTATGATTAACTCTTCATCATAACAACATAATTGAAGGTAATTCGGGCAAATGTGCAATTGTTTCATTTCATGAAACTGGTAGCTCTTCTCCTTAATCAGGACCCAAGAAGTAGCTGTCAGTTTTCAAAAACAGTGACTTTTGCATTACTGGATATGCTCCCAGCTTGTTTTCCAGAGAACATTCTGTTCATGTCGATGAGGAGAGACAAAACGATATAGATTGTCCAGTCGTGCTTGCCATCAAAAAAATACGTAATCAACAATTGTTCAACTCTATCTTGACTAGCTTTGCACAAATATATTTAAAAATTTTTAAAAAGCACAAATACAGAAAGCACCTGCAAACTTTGTAATAATTACCATGGATTCTGTAGCAGTTTTCAAAATGGGAAATATTTTGTCATTTATGAGCAACGTAGAGGACAAGGAGAAGTTGGCGTTTTCCGTTGGCATTTTCCCAGATAGCTTTGGGAAGCAACCCATCTGACGTATTGAGTGAGTCAACTTCCACCTTTTGTCAAGCGGCGACCATATATCACATTTTGTATTTTGCTTGGACTGGGTGTTTGTCATTTTGGATATGAAATGTTGTATGCAAATTTCAACAACTCTCCTCGTGTATTTATGAATGCCGTTGCTTAGACACCAGTTCTGGTTGAATCTTTTTGGAGTGAGACTAGGCCTCAACTCCACAGGCATAAATCTGACAGCAGAGATTCGCAAGACTGTATTCATCTTTCTTGACATACTGAGTTGGACATTAAGTCGTTCGCTGTTTTATGTGAGGATAACACAGTACCTGACCACCACAGAGCTTCGGTCGGCGTGGCTGTAGTCGCTCCTCACCTAAAGAAACACACTTAAATGCCAATATTTGGACTGATCTACCGTCCCTTCCTCTCATCCACCATCCCCCTTTGTTGTCTGACTTCCCTGTGTGCTTGGTTTAGACGTGAGGAATTTTATTCTGCTTCTCATTAGCTGTAATCTCAGTGACCCTGACTTGTTATCTTGCCAGAATGTCCCTTCCTATAACAGGAAACACCATCACCTACAATTAGCCAACCAATACAGAACCTTTGGAACTTGTTGCAAACATTCAGGGTGGCAGATTAAATTGCATTAAACATGGACTTGGCTCATCGAGGCAAAACACATAACAGAGGGGAAATATCTCAGTTTGCAGTTTGTATCACGGCAAACCAACAGCCAGATGGATTTTTATAGCAAGACCAGGACACTTATTGTTCACAATCAGCCAATCAAGACAGCTTCTTGGTTCCCTGACAAGTACCTTCAGATGAAAAGTATTTGTAATGAAAGTCGTGGAACCAAAACCGAAGCTTTGTGAGGCAACTTCCAAGTTTGGATATTCCAGCACTGCAGGGAGTTTGGGATTTATGAGAGAGGCAACTATGGCATCCTCTGTACCATAAACACATACAGGACAAAAAGTCAATCATACATATTCATCTGTTTTGTTGTATCACTGTGTGCCTCCCTTATCTGTTTTTGATTGTGATTTGATGTAAGCAGTGTCTTCAAGGGTACACGAAGCCTGGATGATTGGAGACCAAATTAACATGTCTGTTCTTCAGCAACTTGTACTGCTGGCATTCTCAGTATCATTTTGGAAACCATTACTACCAGCTCCGAGTCGGCTTACAAATGCTTGGGATGACGATGCTTGGGTGGTGCGGGATACTCAGGGGCTTCGTTCTCTGCTGCACCCCTGCACACTACAACACTCCTGCACCCTCCAAACCTTACCCACCATTGGCACAGACTGCTTTCAAGCCGTGTCACCCCACCCAGGCAGGGACTGACTCACGAGGGATCCGTGGCAACGCCGGTGTCGTTGCATCCACCCTTGTTAAGGGCAGTTAGGACGGCGGAAAAAATCATTGGCACCGCCCTACCCACTCTCGAGGACTTGCACACCGCAAGAACCAAGACAACGGCACGGAAAATCCTACTGGACCCCCCACACCCTGCCCACCGCCTTTTCCAGGTGCTCCCGTCAGGCAAGCCGTCAACCATGCTCACCAATGCTCCCGTCAACCATGCGCACCAAATCCAGCAGACACTCAAACAGCTTCTTCCCTCGAGCCATTAACTCCCTAAACAGTAACCCAAATCTACCTGTATAGTGGCTCTTTGCAATTTTGACACTGTCACTGATCTATATTCCACATCTATATTCCACAGCACCAGACACTTCAAAACGCTCAAGGACATCTGCACAATTGCACACTTCTTGTACTACAAATACTGCTACTGGTCGCTTTAAAATGGTTCAATGATTTTCTGCACCAACTGTACAACTGTGAAAGTATTGTATTCTACCACTGATCACTTTAGCTCTGCTCGATACTTTGCACATTGTCTCACAGCTGTCATTGGGTGGTACCATCACACAACCCTTACATTACAGAATGTCCTTCCATACTTATTTGTCATGCCCTTGTTTATGATGATACTAGTGTAGCCTGTACTATCGGAGATACATTCCCTGTGTGTTCTACATACTTGGCCAATAAAGATAATTCTGATTCTGAAAAATAAACATGAATCTGAAGAGACGTCTCATAGCATTTCATCATGAAATTACGGTGAATCAAAATATTAATATGACGATGGCATTTGTTTTAGAAAGCTTATATCAAACGATGAGGCTGTGGTTCATGCTTTTTATTTCAATGCTAGTTCTGGACCTTATTTGGAAACGAGTGATGAGACAACCATGCCTGCGTATTTGTTGTGAAAGAGTGAAACTGGGTTTGTGTTTGCATGTGTGTGTGTGTGTGTGTGTGTGTGTGTGTGTGTGTGTGTGTGTGTGTGTGTGCACGCGTGTGCGTGTGTGTGGGTGTGTTAGTATGGGTGTGGGTGTGGGTGTGGGTGTATGTGTGTGGCATTGTGATGCTATTTTATTTAAATGGTTGTGTGTGTAGTCCTAACATACTTGGTTGGTAAGATGAATTTGTTGATGGACATAATTATTCAAATCACAGTACAGTATATCCTGTGTCTGAGTAAGGTAAGGCACTTACTGTATGCTGTATTAAAAGGGTTAAATAGAATTGCATAACTGAATAGAGATTTAAATCCAATTTTTAAACGACACTAAAATGCAGAGGTGACAAATCCAGTTCCAGAAAGTCAAAACCCTGCCACGGTTTTCCTTTCAGCCACGGTTGCTTCAACTCAAGTGGCAGGTAAATGCGCTCATTCACTTCGACTAACATAGTCATGGAAAGTTCCGACTAAAATAAGATTCAAATGCTCATACTCGACGAAAAAGAATATGAACCGAACTGAACAAAAACTAAAATGACAGCCTGACACAAAAACTGGACTAAAACTGAAATAGGCCGCCAAAAACAACACTAACCTCATGGAATGAATACACAACAATGACGTCCAACTTCATTCGTCATTGGCTTGGGACCAGTAAAAAAAATATGTGAATGTGAACATTTAAGCACAGCAAAGTAAAAAACAAACAAACAAAAAAAAAGCCTAAAATCACTACTGGTATATATATATATATATATATATATATATATATATATGTACAGTATATACAGTATATATATTTTTTTATTACGGCCAATGTTTTGTTACCTTTCTCTCTGGTGTCTCAATGTTGTCAGCTTCGAACCATAATATGGAGCACAAGAGAGTTTGTGATCTCGACGGGAACCTCTTAGCAGAGATAGGTTCTGCACCGGTACACTATCATCATATGTTATCAGGTAATCATGTAGAGCAGAGAAGTTTTTTTGATATGCCGTCCCGTGAGGCTCCTCTGGTTTTAGGGCTACCGTGGTTAAGGATACAACATCCCGATATTGTGCAGGGCCAGCCATTTATGTTGCACTTTGTCAGTCTTGCGACCTTATTTTACAAATAAACCTTTTTGTACTCGATCTTATCCTTGTCTGCGTTTATGTGATCCGCTCCCGGTCCGGAACCATAACAATAAATTCAATAACAATAATAATATTCTGTACTTATTTTTCTTGCAAAGGTTCGATTTTTGAGCGTGTTTAAACAAGAGAAAACTCTTAATGGCGAGTTTTACAGCCTTAAAACATCTCGTATTGTAATTGTAAAAACAAATTCCTACTGCGCAGATTTCACCTATCGTGGGGTACTTTTGGAACGCAACCGCTGTCCAGTACTTGTACATAAAAGGTGCTTAGTTGGATTGGCTAGGCTACATTGTTTTTTTTTTTAAAACAAGTATCTACCATATTATGCAAACACTTTGTTTTTCTTCTTTCCCCCCAGTTTTGCTGCTGTAGACTGCAAATTTCCCCAGTGTGGGACAAATAAAGGATATCTTATATCTTATTACATGATTTACAGTTTAAAAAAAAACAGTGAGATACAGAGGTATCGACGGTCAATTACATAACATCTCAGCTGCTTCAAATTAATACAATTTGAAAGGGCAACAATGGAAGTTTACTGGTGCAGTGAACAAGAAGACTGTTCTTTTCTCCATATTTTTACTGCGGTTAACCTTTTCTGGTATGAAAGGGTGAGGGAAGGAATCCATAAACATGCCTGACGGTTGTCCGTGAACACCAGCAGAAGCTACAGCACGAAGGATAAAGGACGAATGATCCCCATCAGGCACTACTGGGGCTGACAAGTTATTTGACTCGCTTGAATAAGGGACAAACTGTTAATGCACCTTACGTTTAGACTAATTTAGCCAGCCCCTAAAACATAAAAGGAGAATAAATCTTGACACAAGAGGAGAATCTGACTTTGGTTGATGTGCCGCTTGCCTCAACCTGCTCTGAAGACCTCCTGAAGTCCCTCAGCGATACCTGAACTCACAACCCTTTGTGTTATGTACGCCATAGGCTGTGCCTTTCTTGATAAAGAGATAAAGATGTGGTGTCAATTGTTTGCGGTCCATTTAGACGTGAACTCAAAGCCCGAGGTGCTGAAGTGCAGCTGTCTGCATGTGAGGAGGAAATTGTGCAGCAGAAAAAAAGAATGACTTTCCACAGTAAATATGCATGTCTAGCTATGTGGCATGTAGAGACAAGGCCTTAGTGGGGGGGGGGGAGGGATCCATGTGGTGAACGGTAACATTGATTATGTCGGGTTGGACATCATTTGAATTTGAACGATTCCGATTCCAGTTCCTCATTCTGGTTCCAAACTATTCTCGACTCTGATTGAGGGACAAAAAAGTTTGCATGCATGGACGAAGATGAACATTTGACACGGCCTGTGCTGTTTGTCTGCACTGGGTGGCAATGCCGGAAGAAGTTTGTTATCATTTCTTTGTTTTCCACCAAACACACACTGGCCACCCTAAAATCCAGAAATAAACATTGACTTTTTTTAACCTAGATGTTACTTTTCACTATACAGTGTATTAAAATAAATAAACATGAGAGCTTTGCATGCCTTTATCGACACTGATGGACTGAATAAGTGCGTTAAAAAAACCCAAATTAAATTAAAAAGGTAACCAGTTATTTTTGGGGGATGAAATTGACCAAACTTGTCTACAAATTCTAATTCAACAAACTGTTTTTATTTTTTTTTTCATTTTATTCATATCAAACCTACAAACTTGAATTTATATTATTAATTTTCTTTCACAATAGAGCTTTCTTTTTGAAAGCCTAAACACATTTACGCATGAACGTAAATGTGTGTCCACAAATTGCTCGCACTGATGGGAAAACCTAATCTGGTGGAGGTTGTATAAATAAACGGAACAAAATGATTTGATAATCCAATCCAGAGTAGTAGCATGTACAGTATGAATTTAAAATCCGTTCTTCATAACTTTCTCTTCTGGCAATGTGCCTGCAGTATTGTGGACACAAATGCCTATTGCGGCAGATGAGAACACACGCTCTCATACTACAAAGTATAAATAATTGGTATCCTAATTAAGTTTACATTACATTTACACTTGACCCACCGTTTAGTTGTAAAATGCCTGAATTTTCCCAATAATTACATCACAGATGTTAAGCGTAATGTTGGCTGACGCTTGAAGCTCATCAAACAAGAGCCACTCCATTCAGTTCAATTATATTTCGAGTTTTGCACTGAGGTTAAAACGCACTTTCAATCGGCAGCGTGTGCTCACGCCTGGCGCGCCCGCCGCATGTGTGCGTACTTCTTCTTTGTTGGTCTCCAACAATTCTTCAGTTTCACAGCGGCACAGAAACAGGGTCGGGAGTTTTAAAATGTTAACAGTTCCTGGAGAATCGGAATGTGAGTCCCAATTCTCGAGACTTGATTCCCAACCCTATTCACGGGTCAATTTGTCTGCACAAAAATTAGCATTCTGTTCTCCAGTGGCCTTACTCGTGCCCGAAGCCTCATTCTACACCATAGTACAACAGCATAGCTAAATGTTGCCCTTTGAAAGAAGGCAAAATTATGACAATATCAAAGGTTTTCACTGAAATGATTTGTCATCATGCACATTGCTGGCACACAGCCTTGAGAGAGAGCGAGTGAGAGAGAGAGAGAGAGAGAGAGAGAGAGAGAGAGAGAGAGAGAGAAAGCAGAGCCAGTGCAAAAATGGAGGCGCACTCGGCTGTCCAAGAACAATTTAATGGGTACTGTTCCATCCAACCCTTGTGCTACCTCACAATGTATTACAACAACAAAGATGTTCAGGGAGCTCTGAATAGGGAAATGACGCATTAGAATGAGGCACACTTGATTTCAAGCTCAAAAAGAATGCCTGGAAGCTTTTTCAGCTTGAAGCCCCATATATGAAATCATACTCATTTTGTGGGGCATGGTAAGAATGGGTAAATGATGGCTATAATTTAAAGCAACATTACATATCGCCCATTGTGATAATGACAATAAAATGAGAGAGTTGTCATTTGGCTTACTTTAATAAATTAATATCAGGTTGCTTTGAGAAAAGCTTCTGGGTCATTGCAGCGACACAGATGGCCTCCTTTAATGGGGTATATAACACTTTCTCTGCTCCTTCCTGTTCGTGGTTGTGTGTGGTCCGAATTGTCATACTAAAATCAGCAAACACCGTTTTCATAGTTGCATGTAGTGTCTATACAGTACGAACGGCCCACGGGCTGGATCAGGCTCGCAAACTAGTTTAATCCAACTCACGAGATGATTTGTTGAAGTATAAACATAAGTAGGGCTGAGTGAATGAACAGCTGCCTCAAATTTGCCAAAGTTAGTTATAATGTCAATTGTACACAATTAAGTTATGTCTCTTTTTTTTTGTTAGGCCTTAATAGTACAGTGTGTCGAATTTAGTGCCATCTAGTGGTGAATGAATAGAATGCAATGACCTAAACTCGAAGGGTGTGCATTTTGAAGCACGCGCACGGTGGTGCACTTATTTCTTCAGCAGAGGTGCAAGCAAAATATCATCAAAACAACTTTGCGTATTCCCTCAAGTGACGGAGTAAGTGCATGGCATTCGTTACACATGCTGTGTTCATCGCGTTGATGTACGTTCTCTTGAGTTTGTCTCCTTCAAGTACTCACAGCAGAAAGATGGCGGCGGAACATTGGCAGTCAGGGGAGGTGCGCCCTATGTAATATACTTAGTGATTACTTCACCGACATTTACCGTATTTTTTTTGCACTATAAGGTGCTTCGGAGTATAAGGCACACCTTCAATGAATGGCCTATTTTAAAACCGTTTTCATATACAAGGTGCACCGCATTATAAGGCGCATAGAATAGAAGCTATAATAGTGGCTGCGGTTGCTCCATTGGATGGAGCTAAACTAAAGAGAATATAAAACAATACAATGCAGCTTTATTGATGTAGAGCTTTCACAACCGCTGCAGCTGTAAACAAAGTGCTTTACAGAACATCCAAAATACTACGTGAAAGAAATCAGAATATTGATCCATATATAAGGCACATCGGATTCCAAGGCAGTGCACCTTGAAATCCGATGTGCAGCTTTTGAGAAAATTGTATGCTTTTAGATGCACTTTACAGTGCAGAAAATACGGTACATTGAAAAAAAAAATTATTGACGTGATAGAACAGGTTTTTCTGCATATTATTGAAATGAATAATGGGTTTTTGAAATATGAACAGTGAAAAATCAGACTGTACCTTTAAAGCCATGTTTCAAAAGCTTTGTTGATAAGTTATTGAAAAAGAAATGCATGTGTACACACCCTTTTCTTCTGGGTCATTTTTTGGCATTCATTGCAAAGGTCTGTAAATCTTGCTCTTTCACAAAAACTTGCTGTTTCAATGGGTGTGTGCCAAGATTTGATATCTACTTCTGTATGTTGAAATCATGCTTTCCCAGAAGCTGACTGGTGATGACAGTAAGTATGGGGACCCATTAGTCTCAGCAGATGGTCTCTGAAGCCGTTGATAGTGCAGCAAAAGGACTGCACACCCATTGACAATCAGATCTCACCCTGTAAGAATGTCCAAGCTGGAATTTGAGAGAACTCTTTACGACAAACCTGGGACTTGTTCCTACTCAAATCCGTGAACTTAAAATGATCTTTTGCCATTGCACAATTAATAGTAAAATAGGCCTGAGAATCATATTTTATCTCTAAAAAAATATTTCTATCTATCTATCTATCTATCTATCTATCTATCTATCTATCTATCTATCTATCTATCTATCTATCTATCTATCTATCTATCTATCTATCTATCTATCTATCTATCTATCTATCTATCTATCTCTATTCTACTTCTTCCTTTCATAACTGCTGCTGTGAATTGGGAATTTCTCCATTGCGAGACTGATAAAGGTTTTCTTTTCTTTTCTTCTTTTTCTTATCTATCTATCTATCTATCTATATATATATAGATATATATATACGTACAGAGTCAGGCAAAATGATCTGACACATTTGTAGGTTAAATAAAAGGCAAATAAAGTAAAAAAACAAAAAAGTGGTTTTATTTTCAAAAAGTACATATGCCATTTTTTTTTCAAAAATGCCATTTTGCTTAATTTCTTTATAATGCCATTGTTTTTTATTTCTTTTCCACTTGTTGCCATGAATTGGATTGGTGAGCATCGCGCTTTCATTGCGGAAACGTTTATCAAAACAAACGAATCTGTAACTGCAACACAACAAGTGTTCCATTTGCACTTCAATCTTGGTAGACATGATCCCATAACAGCTCCAAACACGATCTTGTTATGGGGTACCAGCATCAGAGCGACTGGATCTGAATTGAAATAAAATCAACAGGCCGACCTCGCACGGCTTGGCCCAGTATCTGAAGTTTTGCTTATTCACTGCGCCGCACAGATGAAAATGTGCCTCGTCACTGAACAACACAACTGCTGCATGGGGGGCATGTTGAATTTCCAAATACAATGCTCTGTGAGTTTTAGTGTCTCTTTCGCTGAGTTCTTGTGCCAACATCATTTTGTATGGAGGCATTTGAAGATCATTTTGAAGAATTCTTCGCAAACTTCTTTCGAAAAGTCTAAGATCCTGGGCGTGTTTAAATGTCTAACGGAGTGGAGACTGTTGAACTGAAGCTCTTACCGCTGCCACATTTTCTGGAGTTCTGGCGGTGCGAGGTCATATACTGTATATATAGGCGGCCCGGTGGGCCAGTGGTTAGCACGTCGACATCACAGCGCAGAGATCGTGGGTTTGATACCAACTCCGGCCTTCCTGTGTGGAGTTTGCACGTTCTCCCTGGGCCTGCGTGGGTTTTCTCCGGGTACTTCGGTTTCCTCCCACATTCCAGAAACATGCATGGCAGGCTGGTTGAACATTCTAAATTGCCCCTAGGTGTGAGTGTGGATGGTTGTTGGTCTCTGCGTGCCCTGCGATTGGCTGGCAACCGGTTCAGGGTGTCCCCCGCCTACTGCCTGAAGACAGCTGGGATAGGCTCCAGCACCCCCCGTGACACTTGTGAGGATAAAGCGGATCGGAAAATGAATTTATACCGATAGATAGAGAGAGAGAGAGAGAGAGAGAAAGAGATTTAAATCTTCCTGAAAATTAACGTCCTCCTTCATCCAGATTATCAAATAGACTGACCGAGCGGGAATTGGAGACAGCAAACCCTGCCGCAGTGACACGTGTTCATTTTCATTCATTAGCATTGAGTTTGGCACTGTTTTGTAGGTGCCTCTCACTCCTGGGTGGAGTTTACTGCTCCCCAGTGCCCAATTTCTTCCCTCTTTCCCTGGAGGTTGAGCATCATTAATAAAGCAACATGGTTTTTGAAATTGTTTCTGTTGTGTATCTGCACACAAATTTAATCAAGAAATGGGGTCCATGACATCGAAGAAGAGTTGAGCATCATGAAATGTCTCTAATATTGTGGTCGTGAAAATTGTTTTTTGTTTTGTTTGTTTGTTAGGGGTTTTTTTTGCCTCAAGGTTTACTGTTGATTACATCTGGACTTTGACTTGGATTCGATAAAGGTGGACTTGACGACAGCACAGCCCTGCCTTTTGGATCGCTCTGAGCTCCTCACGGCCCGACGCCATGAAGGCCCTCTTCTCCCTGTTGAGAAGGCTTTTGATGTTCTTATTTATCCATGGCTAATTCCGTCACCAGTGGACCATTGTTGGGACAATATCCTCACAGAAATATAGTCTTTAAATACAGTGGGAGGAGTCTTCAGTGCCTTCAGCACATTCTTCTAGAAAAACATCCCAGTCTGTGACATTAAAACAAATATATGCATATACATGACATACACTTCATGTAAGTTTGATGGTACAATGGTTTTTGATAAAGGATAATCTATGGCTTTAACAAGAATCGAATGTCATGCCTTACTCTCAAGAATTGTCACCACATCAAACCAAACAAGAAATATTTGTTCATGATCAAAATTATTCCTACAATATGAAAGAAATCAAATGACACTAACATCCCACAGGCGTCATCTGACACTCAGCTAATGTCAGAACGACATCGGGGACAGATTTGTTTTCCCCTTCCAATAAGCACAGACACAAAATCGTGGAACTAATGAATGTTGAGTGTGGCAGGCCCCAAAGCAGTGTGAAACACAGTGTGACTCTTTCTGCTTCTGCTGCTTGCATCACCCTGCAAGACTAGTGTGTGTATGAGAGAGAGAGAAAAAGAGAGAGAGAGAGTGAAAATGTGTGTGTGTGTGTGTGTGTGTGTGTCTGTGTGTGTGTGTGAACATGAATTTGTCTCCATTGCCATTAGTGACGATGAAGTCAAAAGTGTTGTGAGCGACCGGTTGAGACATCAGTCCACAGCTTTTTACGCCGAGGGAATATGGAAGCTTGTGCACAGATGGGAAAAGTGTGTGACAGTGCTGGGAGACTACGTTGAAAAAAAAGGAACATTTTATCTGTCGTAGAAGTCCTTACACCAAAAAAAGTCATGCTTCAACTGTGTTTTTCGAGACCTCCTGGTATAGTCATAGTGGCTCTTGTTTGTTCATTGACTCTTGTTTCGAAGTATTTTTGTTATCCTAGCAGTGCTCTTTGTTTTTTGTGTAATTGGATTTTTGAATATTTTAGTTCAGAGCATTCTCTGTCTTCTTTTGTATCTTGCCTTTGCAAGCGCTTTTGGTTTCATGCATAGTTTTTCCTGGCAATTTGTGACCGGCGATTTTGTTCATACTTTTTCGGTGTGATTTTCTTCAGTAAATATTTTTGGAATCGCACTTTGTCTGAGCCTGGATCTTTGACTCCTGACACATTGTTTGGATGGTCAGAACCTAAACATTTTGGGGGGATTTTCTTGAAAATAAGGCTCCTCAGATTAGCTATCCATGTGAATCTGTACCTATCCCACTGAATCAACCCAATGATTTACGACTGAAAGTAAACCCAGAATGCTAATGATTTTCAGATTCCTTATGTTTACAGACTTTTCCCTTTTTTTTCTGATTGACATAAAAATGATCTATTTATGTATTAATGCATAACAAGGGGTAGGACTAGATATGTTTTTTTACTTCTTCCTACTCCTTTGAACATATAATTGTGCTGTATGATGACTGTTTTGTTTTCCTTTTTTGCAATTGAATTTCCCTTTACTTTCTGTCAATTTATTACTGCACATATTTTATATGTTAAATAAACAATAAACAAACAAAACAAAAGAAACAACCACATGCTACGTAAGGGTTTATATCATTTTTGCCACTTTTGATGGCAACTTTTTGTTGACATTTTGCAAATATGGCGTGAAAAGAATACAATGTGTTCCAGGTGGAGACTCCTCACTTGGCTACAAAAAAATTGATGACTGATCAGGATTTAAACAGACACATTCATTTAGGAAATTATGCTGCGGGTACCGAGACGTCTCTCTTTAAATGGTCAATGTTGAGCACAAAATCATAGATTTTCATAGAAATACCACTGGTGGTATTTCACATGTTCGTGATGTAGAAACCTTTTTCTAGCTGCTCGGCAGCGAAATAATGTTTGTATAATGTTGTTGTTGTTCGTATTATGTTAAAAAATAATCATTAGCTTGTGGTAATTACATGCTGTAGTTGCAATCAAGTGAAAGCCCTACAGACAAATATGTTTACTTTTTAACGCCCATAAACAATACAAATTGCTTAAATTGAATAAATATTGTCGTCTTGATGATACCCATCACTCATGGCCCGATGTTTTTCAGAAGCCTAAATCCCCCAATCCCACTGAGCGGCAAAGTTTTGCGAGTGTTTGCATACGTCGTGAATATTGATGTCTCGTCAGAGTGAGTTCAAGCTTGCAAATGGTCATAAAGATATTTGCCAGTAGTTTTACTGGTCTCAAAGAGTTTTGAACATGTTCGCTCACTCAGTGGGATACGGGCTCAAGTGTTGGTGGGTAGAGTCACTGGGCTCTATTTTTGATTATGAGAAATAGTGTGCGTAGTACTATGATCACTCATTTTTAAATTCTGTCCTCGTGGTTTGGAAGGAAAAACTGATTTAAGCGCAGTTACATTGTCATCTTAATAGGCTGCATCGATTATGGTTTGCAAGTTATTTTCACTCACGCAGTCTTTCAAAGCTTCAGTTCTAAAACTTTCAAATAGTGTCCTTATAAAATTTTCTTTTTTACCATTCTACAATTTAGACACATTTGAGGCCTGATTGACTTCGAACCCAATTAAGCGGGTGCTAGATTGTGTGTTTGCTCAAACAGACTGCTCCTACATGGTGGGCTTGTTGTGTCTGATTAACCAAGATTGCAAACTTTTACTTTGATTTCAAACAACAAGTAATTTTCAAAATAATTTTAGTGAAGCCACCAACCATGTTATGTTTGGTTTGATTTCAGATGTTTCGAGTGAACTTTGTAATAATGCGTTTACAACCTAGAAAACCACATTGCGAGTGGCCAGCATACAAATGTCACACTGTGCTTAAGTGTCCCAGACACAAGGAAGTGCAGACTTGAAGTTTTGTTCTAGGTGATTGGCTCTAGGTCAGCCAAATATAATTCACAAGTTCCGAAACTGCATTGCTGAACTGATGCTATGCTATGATAATCGTTCTCTGGCATAGCACAAATGATCACACCAGCGGAAAAAATCTGTTCTCCCCATTGGCCCTCATTTTGCTTGCTCCTCCTCGTCATGGTTGACTCGTCAGCCTTTCAGACACCGTAGTTAAAGGTTTTTAAAATGCGAAATCAACCATTGCAATTAGTTTCAGCCAGTCGCTCAGAACACTTTTGACTTCGTCACTTTCACACTTCGTGCCTCTCGTGAACGCTTTTAAGGGACCAAACAGGAGAAAGTCTGAAGTGCAAGGTCTGGGCTGTAAGGGGGATGAAGGAGCAGTTCCCAGCCCAGCTCGTTGATGGTCTGCACCGTTTGGGCTGCTGAGTGAGGCCTTGCGTTGTCATGATGCAAGATGACTCCTTCTGACTGATGACCCCTGCGTTCGTTCTTTGTCTTTCTTGACCTGCCTCAGCAGTTCACAGGAGTTGGCACCAAGTTTGAAAGTGACAATGAAGTCAAAAGTCTTGTGACGACTGGCTGAGACATCAGTCCAAAGATTTTGACGCTGAGAGAATATGGAAGCTTGTGCACAGATGGGAAAAGTGTGTGACAGTGCTGGGAGACTACATTGAAGAAAAAAAAAGTAAGCTTCTATCTGTAGTCGAAGTCCTTATACCGAAAAATTCACTTTATTTATTGAATGAACCTCGTGTGTGTGCGTGTGTGTGTGTGTGTGTGTGTGTGTGTGTGTGTATCTATCTATCTTATATATATATATATATACATATATTAGTGCATTGACCTCACAGTGCAGAAGTCGTGGGTTCAATCCTGGCTTCGGCCTTCATGTGTGGAGTTTGCATATTCTCCACGTGCCTGCGTGGGTTTTCTCCGTGTACTCCAGTTTACTCTCACATTCCATAAACGTGCATGGCAGGCTGATTGAACACTCCAAATTGTCCCTCGGTGTGAGTGTGGTTCGTCTCTGTGTGCTCTGCGATTGGCTGGCAACCGGGTCAGGATGTCCACGCCGACTTCCCGAAGAAAGCTGGAATAGGCGATTCATCTCTTTATCAACAATTGCGTGGGAAAATCATCATACAGTTTAAGGATGACGGAAATGTGTCAAGAATATCACACTGGCTCAGGAACACTTCAGAAAACTAACATCAGTAAACTGCGACATCCATCAGTGCAACTTAAAACTCGACAAGCCACCCGTTGCAGAACAAACGTTGTGCTTACAGATTTTTTGGAGCGATTCCGGCAAGTTGCACTGTATATACGCACGTGGTGTGTGTGCGTGTGTATGTGCTGGTGCCTGGTGGGCGGGCAAAACCGAGCCGGTGGCTTGCTTGTTTGCGTTGCTAAATCACATGGCCCAGGGGATGAATACAAGTTGGGAGTGGGGGTGGTTGTAGCCAACTGTGCCTGCTCGGGCCTGAGACAAAAGCAGCAAGGATGGCAACATGGCTGTCGTATATGTTTGATGAAACGGCAGCAGTGTCGACAAGAACGAAACAAGCTACTGTATCATCTCATCGCGCTAATATCGATTTGATTCTTAGACTCACTTGGTATCGATATTATCGATGTTTGGATCAATGTGTTCACTGCTGCTTGGGTTCAGTAAGAATGTTAATGGATTACAGAGCAACATGTGCTGCATCTGCCAAACGAAAATCTTCATATTGATGAGGTTGAACCCATATGACTCTGTGTTCAGTCTTAGTCCAATTATGAAGAAATCGTTGGTTTTAGTTTTCAATCCGTAAACACGGTGGGAAAAAAAAAAACAACAACCTGAAAGTACATTCGACTTTAGTTGAGACCACCAATACATGTCACCCTTTGAAGTACAAACTTTTTAAAGCCATTAGGGGGAGGCTCACCCTTAGCGATGGAGTTTGTTTCGTGGTTTTACATTAAAGCTACACAAAATGTCCACCTCCAATGTTTACCCTAATGGCTGCTCAAACGTTTTTGTGAATACACCACACTCTAGTTTACAATTGTGGCAAATTCTTTGAACAATGTGTGCGCACATGCAGGAGAGCAGAAGGATGTCAATTCATGTACACACACACACACACACAAACACATTTTAAATAAGAAACAGTTGGCTCGCTATATCCAGATGAGTGGGTAACAGATTGCTCCTTGTGGATGGTAGACATCAAACATCCTCATAAAGACAGAATCTGGGGAATGCTCCATGGAACATTGACAGCACGTTTCCAAGTGTGTTTTAGCTTGCCTGAGGTGGGGAGAGGATGGACAGGATGCAGGCTTCGCAGGCCTGGCTCGAGGCAAAGGTTCACTGTAAACTTTATGTGACGGGGGGTGTGTGTGAACGTGAGCACGAGGTGTTCGACACTGATCCCTACCTTTGCTGAGTGTCAATGTTTGAGTGGCTTCTTGAAAAGGACGCTGAAAGCATCTTTGACATAATTACACAGTGTGTCAAAGCTAAAAAAGAGGTTTCCTATGAGATGAGGATTGGCAGGTCAGTGTGCGGAGTGGAAACTGGACTGCCAAAAATGGGAAGTCATTGACTCAATGTCCGTGTGTGTGTGTGTGTGTGTGTGTGTGTGTGTGTGTGTGTGTGTGTGTGTGTGTGTGTGTGTGTGTGTGCGTGTAAGTGATTGGGCTGATACATTTATTTGCATCTAATAGTGAAGTTTGAACTTGGCTATTTTTCAAACACTGAACTGCAAATCTGCTGGTGTTAATTTAACACTATAGGGTAGGGAAGCCCAATACGACGATCGAGATCGACAGGTAGCTCACAGATTGGTCCCAAGTCGATCGCGAGGGGTTTAGAGGGCATATCCCAACCCTATTGGGATACAAGATTACTGTAGCTGGAGAAAACCCATGTAAGCATTGGAAGAAGATGCAAACTTCTCAGAGAGTGGCTGGAGCTGAGTTTTGACCGTAGGACCTCGGGTTTGTGGCACACGTGTTAACTTGCAAGGTTAAAATCTGAATCAACTGGAGGTTGACCCAGAATGGACTGCGTTTGGCCTTCATGGTTCTGCTTGTACAGTACCAGAGAACCTGATCGCATAGAACACGTTTTTGTTTTGTTGTTGTTGTTTTTGTAAATCAACATTGATTGTATATGAATCAAATCCAACTGCTTTTTTTGCTTTTGCTGGCAACCTGATGTGGTCGGCTGCATTCTGCCTGCAAGCTTTTGGGGTTGACATGTGCTGCACTAAAATTGAATCCACAGTTTGATTCTGTCATATGACTTTGACACCCCCCTTTTCTATTGTCTTCTTCTATTACTGTAGAAACAAGAAAAAGGGGGAAACATATGCTTGAACATAAAATCATTCCCAAGTCATGACACGAGTGAAGGCATTCGATGTGTCGCAACCCAGATGGCTTTATTGATGATGCCTTTGTGGGAAATTGTACGAAGAGTTACAAAAGATGATGGTAAGACTTTGAGTCTAATTGAGTCCAATTTAATTCCTCAGATAATGAGGTGGAATTCGATTATTGTTCTGGGGTTGACTGATGATCAGTCCAATGTGTATCCCGCCTCTCGTCTGAAGTCAGATGAAACAGATGGCAACTCGTCCGCGACCCTCATGAGTTCACGTGCTGACAGAAATGGATGGATGCACAGAATGAGGAATGGATGAATTGTTAATACACTGTGGAAAGCTGTGTAGCAAGAAGGACTCTCCAAAACGTCTCTTCAAAATAACCATTCTGATATTATGGCCTTTACATTGTTTAAAGCTTTGGCACATGGGAGCACCGGTGGCTCGGTGTTTGGTCCATAGGACTTCACAACTTTGTTTTTCTTTTTTCTTTGGCTTTTTCACAGTTATGTTTTGAGATGAGATTGTGACTATAATCCCTGCCATTAAATAATACAGCAGCAAGTTACGGAAATCAATAACAAGTCAGCAGCATGACAGGTGAGGGGTGTGTCACATCAATCCATCATGTCACTCGGTGAGCTTTGGCCTCACTCCATTTGTTTACGTCCTCAGGCAACATTTCATGAATTGTGTGTTGTTTACTATAGATGCCCGGCGGCACGGTGGTCGACTGATTCGGGCTTCCTGTGTGAAGTTTGCATGTTCCCCTCATGCCTGTGTGTGTTTTCTTCAGGTACTCCCACATTCCAAAGAAATGCATGGTGGTTTAAATCAGTCGTGTCAAACATACGGCCCGCGGGCCGAAATCGGCCCCCAAGGAGGTTCGATCTGGCCCGCTGGATAATTTAAAAGTGAAAAAAAATGCATTAAAGACACAGAATGAATATTTTAAATAAAATTCAATTCGTGGATTATCCACTAGGGGGCAAATTGTTTTGATCACAGTAGAAGACAACATTGTTTTGATCGGGGAAGAAAACAGCAGTCTCAGTCTGTCACCGAGATAGACCCAACGCAGCAAATGATATGAAAGCGCCAATCAATGCTTCTTGAGACCAAAACAAAGGAAAAAGATGATATTATGGTGATTCATAGCACAGTATCGTATAATGTTAATGGTTCGGCCCACTTGACATCTACCGAGTCCGTATGTGGCCCACAATGTGAAATGAGTTTGACACCCCTGGTTTAAATGGAACACTCTCTATGGTCCCTAGGTGTGATTGTGAGTGTGAATGGTTGTTGTTTGTCTATGTGTGCCGTCCTATGGGCTGGCAACCAGTTCAGAGTGTAGCCAGGATAGGCTTCTGCGCACCTGTGACCCTCGTAAGGATAAGTGGTTCAGATATTGGATGAGGGAGATGTATCAATACTAAGGATGCCCAAGCGTGCCAAACACACTAATACACACACCACTAAAATAACAATTAAATGTATCATTAAAAATGTCGTTTAAATTATGTGTATATTACAGTATTTAGGGATCCTCCTGGTTAATTATTCGTGAAAAAGTGCGTGATCGGTTTATCGATCACGCTATGTATATAATTGTTCTGGTAAGGGAGTGATTTGTTTTCCCTCAAAATGTCTTTATTATTGCAATTTCTTGTATCTCTCTCAAGAAAATAAGTATAGACATGTTACTGTCTCTATATTCAATTAATTATTTTTATTTTACCAGCAATGGTCGACAAATATAGCCACTGAAGTGGAGTAATTGACATGGATGCATGTCATCATTTCACACATCACAACTAAAAATTCTTGTTTGTTATAAATAAATAACAGGATTTTATTTTATGAGAATTTACTGTAAATATTGTTGTGACTGGTTGCTCCTTGTTTGATTTCGGCTCCGGCCTCCCTTGTGGAGCTTACATGTTCTCCCCGTGCCTGTGTGGGTATTCTCCGGGTACTCCGGTTTCCCCCTACATTCCAAAAACATGGCAGGCTGAGTGAACACTCTAAATTGTCCCTAGGTGTGAGTGCGAGTGTGGATGGTTGTGGGTCTTTTGATGGTATGTACTCATACTTATGTTTGACGGATCGAGACTCAACCTTGTTGTTTGTGAAGTAGAACAAATACACTTTTTTTCCAACACAGTACAAGTACCGTCGTTTGTTAGCAGGCTTCTCTGGTCATTGTCAGGTTAGTCTTTCGGCAATTAAACTTTTAGACTCACACTATTTAATTTACCATCTGCCAGGTCAAATTCATTTGTGCGTGTATTTGATCTGATTTTATTTTCAACGGTCAAAGTGTTTTAACAGAATGGTTTAATTAGCAGCTTTGCTCAGGGCAAATTGGACAAAATATATGAAATATACTTCGCCAAATCCATTCAAATGAGAGAATAGTTGAACAGCTGATCTACAAAAAAGAAGCATGTCACCACTCACATCCTCGACTTCTCTACTCCTCCCCAAAGATATACTGTAAACTGACATGAATTATAGCCTGCACCGCCGCAGCTACTGAAGCTCTTGTTTCCACATGTTGTTTAGTCTCCACTTCCACTCCATTTGCCAGACCTGAGTATGGCAATTGTACCACAGCAATTCAAGAGCGATACCAACCAACTTCCTGTCATACTGTTAGATAACCGTTTGAGTATGTATCATATTTTTTTAACCAGAGTCCTGCCATGAACTCTGAATTAAACTTGAGTGCTTCTTTAAATTTGGGGTTGAAATTCCATGGAAAGCACTTTGTCTCAGAGACAGCCCTGGAAAATGTAATGACAACCATATACTCAGAATTGTGATCTCGCTTGATGAGGTATTGGCAGTTTTCGGCTTTTGGATCTGGCACGTTATCATATTAGGAATTAAATGGTTCTGACCAGGGCCGGAGTGGGACTCCATTACAGCCCTGGAGTTTCATGGCTCAGACTGGCCCACTTTTGTTCACAGGATTTTCATGAAGATGTATAAAGTTTATCCTTATTAGTTTCCCAATTTAAAATAGCTTCCCATTCAATCCAATATCAATATTCAAATTGTATTGGATCAATAATTCTCAAATCAGAACTGAATGCTGATTTTGCTGATTTTGAAACGAACCCGGTGGCAGAAATAGTGCCCCCCTAACAGCCCACTGGAGTAAACTGAATGTAGAGACGGCCCAGAGTTGCCCTGATTCTGACCAAGTCAGCAAACCACTGTGGACTTGTGGTGAGCATGTCTGCCTCACAGTTCTGAGGTTCTGGATTTAAATGCAGGGTATGGCTCTAGTTCACCCGTGACCCTAATGAACAAAAGTGGTCCAGAAACAAAAGCTGGAAAGACAAATCGGGAAAGACACAAGACAGTCCCTTATTCTCCTTTTATTCAGGAGATTTGTTGAGGGTTAAGTATCACACTTTGAGCTGTTCTCTTCCTATTGTGACGACTACCCTGTCAGACATGCCCTCCGCAGTAGGTTTCACTTGAATTGAGTCAGACAATAACTTAATGATGTGCTACACGAAGCATATTGTCTGAGCTCAAGTTACCGTATAGCTAACAAGCAGATAGAGGAGACAATATTTGCCACTTGACGTCATCATTATGACTCATGGACTAAATGCAGAACAAGGGTCCGCTGGAGAGGAGCCTCCTCACTCAAAGCTTTTTGGCTCCGGTTCGGCTTTTGGAGACCCTGAGGATCACATGTACGTTGTTGTTGTTGTTTTTTTTTATTAATTTTATTTTTGTCAAGGGAAATGCCTTCAATGTTATTCCGACTTTTACATGAAGATTGACATAAACTCTGCTCGACCCTTCTGTACAGTGTACAAGATTTTGTGATCTTGTCATCATAACATTTTAAACAAATGGTTTCAACACAGAACATGAATAAAACCCAAACAGGCTAATATGGAAATCTTGATACACCAAAGCAGCTTGGAATCACCTTATCTATGTCACTGCCCGGCCTCTCAGTTCATATTTTGTCACATTATTTTGCTATATTTCATGAGTGCTGATAAGGCAGTGAAGAGTTCGAGCTAAAGCCTTCACTTGTAACTTGTCATGAAAGGTAAGTACTGAAAGGTGACAATTTGAGTCTTTAGCACTTTGGAAGTGCATACGAGCAACTCCCAGAGATGTGGTATCTATGAACTGCTCCACCACTTAGGCAGCTCTCCCTTGCCTCCTGACATGTACAGTACAAAGTAGGATTGTTAGTCTATTTCTGTTATGGTTCACAAACCGGCAAAATTGATAATCTCAGATTATCATTATATACTGTAAATAGTCAATTGCATAACATTGCATTGTGACGTTAAATTGGGTGACTGGCCAAACTCTCTAACCTATGGCTTTGCTTTGGGTGTTTCACTGCATGTGACAAAAAACAGCACAGTGGGAAAAAAAACAAATCTCACAAAAAAAATCTGATTGTTATGCACACGTTTTGTAATTCAAACGATTATGTGAAGTGTTCCAAACAAACAAACAAAAAATGCTTTTTGTTATTGTTTTTGTAAATGTGAATTTGATAGAAAGAAATGGGTTACAATTTCAAATCTTAAAAGATGTCTTTAAAATGCTCTGATTATATTTATAATTTGTATTTGTTAATAAGTATAAGACAAAAAATGTCTTTTTTTCTGAAATGATTGATATGATATGACCCCGCAACCCTGTTCAGGACAAGCGGTGTTGAAAATGGATGGATGATTGATTGATTAATACAATTCTTTCAGCTGGCCAGATAGTTTGGGAAACACATTACTGGCTATCACAATCAGCCAATTGTATTACATAATATGGGGGTCAGAAGAATTACAGACATGGAGGTGCATCATTAAGTCACTGACTAATTGCAAAGTAGCCGACAACTATTTATGCAGAGAATTGATATTACGAGATACTACTGTGTTGTATAGAGTCAACTTGTGCCAATAGTTCTGTAATGCGGTTATCCTTCTATTTTTGTGCTTTTGTAAGGCCCTAAAATGCCCTTGAAATGAATCTTGCTCCAGGAAAAGGTAAATATCACGAGAATGCTCAAATGAGGAAAAAGCTACTTGAAAATCCAGTTGAAAATGGCTTCAAAGAAAGACCGCAGAAACTAGCTTACGTTACTGTTAAAACAATTATGATTGGATGAAATACCCAAAGTCTTTCTCGGCCACGTGGATCATGGACTGGCGGGGAAACTAGCATTGCCTTGGATGGCAACATCAGATTCCCAATAATGATTTATAGTCCAAAGTTTTTAACCTTCTCCTCATTTATAAAGTTCCATAGACGTACAACATGCCTAACTAATGTGTCGCCTTAATAAATTGACAAATTGGTAAATAGGTTGGTTTATACTGTATTATTTTTGTTTAGCTATAAACTATTTATTTAAATGATAGAATACATTTAGGATGCGTTTAGAAATCCATATAGACAATATAAACATTTTAGCGGTGGCGCCAACTATTCGTAAATCTTTGCTATTCGAATCTTGGTCCCAAATCTCTCCTAATGAATCCCCTTCCTCCTAATTAGTCGTCAGGTAGTCAAACTCCTGTGTTGCTCACATTCATGTACTGTGTGTAGCATGCACTGTAAATGATATTCATGTATTAATAATATCTGCTAACATGTTATTCTTCTTTCCATTACTGACTCCTAATTCTAGTCTTTTAGCCCGTCAACTGGATTGTTGAACCGAGCTGTGGTTAGACATACTGACAGGAAGTGAATATGTGATTGTAAACTTTCCCCCCACCCCACACTCATGGCTTTATTTCCCACTGAGAAACCGAGAGCCGATCAGATTTGAGTGCTGCGGTTGAAAGTCCTGAGTCAGACTGCAGGATCCATATGGTGCCTGCCTGGTTTCACTTTTCCGAAATCACATGAGTGAACGGGTCAAGGTCCACAAAGTTCCACACTGCCTTATCTGTCATGATTATTGTCTCTGATATACGGTCAGAGACTTCGGTAAACAAGATTCTTTTCGTCACAAACTTCTCAGCATCACGTCACCACTGACATTGTGCCAATTCTGGCCATGCTGTACGGTATCTACACTTGATTTATTTCTCTTCTTGGCTTGATTGGTACTTTGGCACTTTGGAGATTGGAAACACAATGAATTTGTATTCACATGATGAGCAACTCTTTACTGATCCGGCTTCATTGGGAGACCCACACTGAGAACATATAACCAGAACAAGCTGTTTTCCATTGGCTATGACCAGGCCAAGCCATTATTATTTTTGCTTGGATGCTGGCCCTGTCACATGTGTGTGACACTCCCAAAGTCTGATTCACTGAAGTTGGTGGTCTTTCTTTCTTTCACTGCAGAGACTGAGTCATTTCCAGAATCCATTCCTGTCAATTCAGTATGTTTCGAGTTAATGTTTGATGTGTCTGATGCAAAGTTTCTCTGCTCTATACGTTCAGCGCCTTTCTGCCGTAGATCTGTAGTTTTAAATGTTAGGAATAACAGACTCGGTCATGACTCGGTGGGAGGGTCGCCACTCACTTCAAAATCGGCAAACCTGAGAAAAAGAGAAGGACGAAGACAACTTGGATTTATCTGGATGACATAAGCGCAGCACATTGGTTCGAGTCAAGGAACATTTTTATCACTGGAACAGGGTGAAGTGGTTAGAATAACATCAAGGCTTTAGGGTTGGAGGACAGTAGTATTAGCTCCATGTGGTCAAAACCGACATCGTGAAAAATGATATGTATCGCGAGGCATTTTTATTCAAAATGGAAATTGTTAGGTCTGCGTATATTATGATTTAATCAGAGAATATCACAATTTTAGATGTGGCTAGAGATGAAAACAGCGCACATGCCCACACGACATCTTAGGGAAGAGAGATGAAAAGTAAATGCAAGCATGACTAGAAGTACAATCAGTTTATTACTCCTAATCAGCATGAAATTGAAAGTGAGAAACAAGTGCAAGGTTGGAGGGTCAATTATACTACTCACTTAAAATAATCTCAGCTCTTTAATGTCATTGGCACAACAGCATCTGATTATTCAAATCCCAAATGATGCTTCATGGAACAAATTCCCCTGTTGCTGTGACTCCCTTCCCCCGTGCTGTTACAAATTCATGACGTCGTTGGTCAACACCAGAGAGTCGCTGGTGATCTGAGACCGAACTCACTTGACGTCAAAGGTCAGGGGGCAGGATTTAATTATAGGTGCTGCATTGTGTCAAATATGCAAACAAAGATCAGCCCGGATGACGTCTTTATATGGCCATGAATCACAGCCAGCTGCAGGGCAAATGTTTTGGAATTGTCCCATATCAATTTGTACATCCTAAAAATCGACATCAGTTCTCCGAACATTTGGAACAAACCTTTTTTCAGGTAAGGGAAGCAGGGCTGAAGTAAACTGTTTGCATTTCATGGTAATGAAGCGTGATCACAGATGTATTTTTGCACAGCAGTGATTCCCATAAGGTGTGCCACAGGAAATAAAATATAGCATATTTTACACACTGCATGGGGCACCTAAGAGCATTCTCAAAAGCCGACAGTGTGCCTTATAATCTGATGCGCCTTATATATGGATCAGTATTCTTCTTTCTTGGACGTAGTATTTTAAATGTTGTGTAAAGCGCTCTGTTACAGCTGCAGCAGTTGTGAAAGCGCCACATAAATGGTGAATTGTATTGCATTGTATTGCCTTTAGCGTAATGCAACTGCAGCCACGATTGTAGCTTCTATTCTATACGTTTTATAATGCTGTACACCTTATAATCCAGTGCCACCTATATATGAACACAGTTTTAAAATAGGCCATTCATTCAAGGTCCGCTCGATACTCCAACGCGCCTTATAGTGCGGAAAATACGATAACTTGATTGGTCCAAAAAAACACCCCACTGCCGCACTCATACAAAAACTACTACTTGAGACATTCACGAATGTACAAATATATATTTATTTTATTTTATATTTCAACAGGGCGGCCCGGTAGTCCAGTGGTTAGCACGTCGGCTTCACAGTGCAGAGGTACCGGGTTCGATTCCAGCTCCGGCCTCACTGTGTGGAGTTTGCATGTTCTCCCCGGGCCTGCGTGGGTTTTCTCCGGGTGCTCCGGTTTCCTCCCACATTCCAAAAAAAACATGCGTGGCAGGCTGATTGAACACTCTAAATTGTCCCTACGTGTGAGTGTGAGCGTGGATGGTTGTTCGTCTCTGTGTGCCCTGGCAACCGATTCAGGGTGTCCCCCGCCTACTACCCGGAGACAGCTTGGATAGGCTCCAGCACCACCTGCGACTCTAGTGAGGGTCAAGTGGTTCGGAAGATGAATGAATGAATGAATGAATATATTTCAACAATTATGAACACTTGGAGCACTCCAACAAAAGCACAGTAAAGCTGTTATTTTTTTTTTGCGTCATGTTAGCAGGTCTCAAAACTGCATTGTGCACTCAGTCTTGTGCACCTCAGGGAAAGCTGTGTACGACGGGGGGGGGGGTGTACTGACAGTCCTAGCACCTTTTATGCGTTCAAATTTATTAAAGTCCTACTCTGATATGTAGAGGGCTGCTTTTGTTGTTGTCCCCAAAAACCTTATAACACCTTGAGGAAACGAGAAAAGAGGATGCTATATTTGGTCAGCTTGCTTCAAATTGTTCAAGCAAATCAATATCTGTTTTCCAATTCAATACCCTGAGATCTATATGGACTACTTAATAAACATCTATTTACAGTAACAACTCCAATTCTTCAAGTTAACATTTTGTTTAATGTAACATTTAGCCTTTATCAGAAAATTCCAGGTAATGATAGCTTTCCCTCCAAAACACAAATTAGTACCAGTTTGGACATACCAAGCTGACATAAAAAAATGTCAATGGTATAAATTTTAGCATTTGACAGCAAATGCATTACTTTGCTCATATTGGAGAAATGCTCATTGTCAGAATAGGAGTAATAGCATGTTTCGCATTCGAACATAACTGCTCTGTGTAAACAAATTCAAAACGATCCTGTATATCCTGTTTTGATCATCTGCTGGTCTGTTTAATGTGAGATAGTAACAAGCGGGCAACATTGTGATACTCAGACAAACTGGCAGCATTATTTTTCTTATGCAACATATAAAACATAATATCCTCTTTGTTCTCTTGGGGGGGGGTATTCTTCTTTTTGATTATTTTGCTTCTGTTTGATGTGCCTGATTGTGTGCATATTTTCAACAAGGCTGCTTGTAGGGGGCTCTGCGAAGCCAAACGTTGCATTGCAATGACTGTTGAGAGTTGTCATTGATATAGACTAATTTAAACCGTCTGTCGGAAGTGGGGTCCATCTGCAGCGCACGACACACAACTAGCTCGGTAGGGGAGGTGAAAGGAAGCGGCCGTCCATCGCGAGCAGATCGCAAATTAATAAATGGAGGGAAAATATGTGAGTGGTTGCTGCAAAGCAATCTTATTTGATTGTTTCCCCAACTCCGTAATTCTCAGTCTTGGCACGCTTTCATCATCGATATTGTGTCTCAAACATGTACATTAGGGGTCACCAAGCTTTTTGAAAATGAGAGCCACTTTTTTGGTACGGATTAATGTGAATGTCTACCGGTTTGATACACACTTTTGAATTAACGCATGTGCTTAAAAGTGACCTTTTATATGTCATTATTTATCATGAATGATAAATTATGGGAGACTGATTATGTTAATAATGTCACACAAGTATAAAGGACACAAGCACTACTTTACTTATCTGAATCTCTACCAGTGTTTACATTTGTAAACGATCACTTCTATAACATTCTGAGAAAATCACAATGTCCCATCACTAGTGAGCCACCAGGGTGATGACCCCTGATGTATAATTTACAATGTCTTTAAATGTTGATAGACTTTCATCTGCTCAGACTGAGATCATTTTTATTCACTGGCAGACAGAGCCACCCACTCTGCCTCCCGAGCATTCAAATCGTCAAGTGTTCCTCGAATATTTGTTGGAGCAAAGTAGCTATTACTCCTCAAAAAGGATTAGTAAAATGTTTTTTTCCTGTTTTTATTTATTTTGTATTATTTGAGTAATAGGTCCATTTGTTGAATCTTGATAGAAAAAGATACAAATGCATTTAATAAAGTTATGCTTTTATTCACAAGTAATTTTACGGATAAATGTCTAATTTAATTATGAATGCGAGCATTTTGAAAAACCCATCGACTAAGGACCTGATGAGAGGGTAGCCTCCCCTCACCTTTGCAGGCAGGCACTTCTACGATCAATTCCGTGGTCATGTCATGAGGCTTGTCCGCATGTCTTGAAGAGTGTCACGGAGCTGCCAACTGACCACCACCTGGTGGCGTGTTGACTCCCATGGTTGTTGTTGAGCAACATCCAACTGGGCCTGATAAAGGAAGACGGCTCCCTTGGCAACGGCTCTGGTACTTGAAAATCCAGTTGTTGGTTGTTGATTGGGAACTGTTCATAGCCCGAAGGCATACCCAACACCGATGTTGGATGGAGCTTCAACTCCTACCTCCACTAGAACTTCGCGTATCTACCTGGAATGGCAGGGAACATTGAGTCCGAGCCAATCGATCTTTGTTCCTTCACTTGATGTATATCGTAGCCGAAAGACAACAAGATCGCGGATCCAAGCCACCGAAATGTGTTTCCTTCTCAGGGGGCCTCAGAATATTGAATCAGTCAATTCTGAGGGAAAAAACCCCATGGAATCCCCCTGTAAATTTACATTTCCCAAACTGACACCTGCATCACATTAGTCTGCAGTTCAACAGGAGCGATCACACCTTTGAGAGCTGCTGCACCAAGTGGACTGACATGAATCATGGCTCCGACAGGAGAGATGTCAATTGAAATCAAGTAGAGGATTATCAAACTTCATCATCAAGGTAAATCATCTCATATCGTTCCAAAAAATTTTAGTTGTTCCGAGTCAGCTGTGTCTAAAATCTGGACCAAGTGCAAAAAACGCGGGAAGGTTGTTAGAGACAAGACTTCTGGTAGACCAAGGAAGACATCAAATCATCACAGCAGAAGATGTAAAGCATAATGTCTTGATTAACATAAAATGCACAGCAGAACAAATGAGGAAAAAATGGGAGGAAATTGGATTCAACATCTGAAACTGAACTGTCAGAAATTGCTGAAAGGAAATGTATTTATGTCCAAAAAGCTAAACAAAAACCATCATTAACACCTAAACTGAACCCCCCCCCACAACCCCCCAAACAAAACAGGTTTCAGTGGGTGAAGGAGGAGGACTCATGGATGAAAGTCAGATTCAGTGACACATCGTGAATCTGTGCTGGGCAAAGTAATGATGCTGGAACTTTTGTTTGGTGCCGTTCCAAGAAGATTTATGAAGACGACTGCCTGAAGAAATTGCGCAAATTTCCATAGTCATTGATCCTATGGGGGCTGCATGTCAGGTGAATGCACTTGGGAGATGGCGGTCATTACATCTTTAATAAATGCACACATTTCCATAGACATTTTGGACACTTTTCGTATCCCATCAATTGAAAGCACATTTGAGAATGATGAAAAAATGTTCCAATATGACAAGGCATGCATGTAGCTTAAAGATGCTGAGATTCTCCTTAGGAGTGACAAGGAAGGACAGGATCAGAAATGAGGTTATCAGAGGGACAACTCAGACAGGGATGTTTGGAGAAAAAGTTAGAGAGGCCAGATTGAGATGGTTTGGACATGTACAGAGGAGGGACACTGGATACATTGGTCGGAGAATGTTAGAGATGGAGTTACCAGGTAGGAGACAGAGAGGAAGGCCAAAGAGGAGATTCATGGATGCAGCGAGGGAAGACATGCAAGTAGTTGGAGTCAGAGTAGAGGATGCAGAGAACAGGGAAAGATGGAAATTAATGACTCACTGTGGCAACCCCTGAAAAGGGACAAGCCGAAAGGACAAGTAGCTAGAGAGCAAAAACTGAAAACATTCCTCAAAGAAAGACACATAGAGCCTTATTTTGGTAGACTAGCATAAAAACAGGCATATCTTCATTTTCGTGCTGGCAAATGTTTCATCTATGATGGTTGGGGCCATGTTGCACCACTTTGGGCATTCAGGCACATGGAATTACCTCGCTCCTCACTCATCTGTCAACTTGGTAACAGAAAGGAGTTCTGTATCCCAGCGTAAAAACAGATGCATTATCATTTTCATGCCGTGGAACTGGTCTAATTCAGCATGTTTGTCAATTTGGTAGACGCGCTGGGCATTCCTGCCATGTCCCCCGGCGCATCTGCAAATTTGGTTACAAAAGGTGATGTTCTTTTTGTGTTTGTTGTTTTGAAACGTCTTTCCCTACAGCAGGTGCACCTGATCCTTGTTCCCAATCAAAGCCTTGCCAAGTATTTAAGGACTGCCAAGTTGTCACGTCTTTGTCGGATTATTGACCTTGCTCATTGTACTTCCTCAAGTGATATTTTCTAGACTTTCTTGCTCTTTCTTGCTCTTGTCCATAGTCACTCTTGTCCGGTTTTGTAAGTATTTCTGGTATACAGTACAGTATTAATTTTTAACAATTTGGGTTAGTGCTTTCTGTTCTAGTTTCTTTTTCCTGGCTTTTTATCGCATGTGATTTCAGGTTGTACTGTTTGATCCTTCGTTCTTCCTTAAAGAAAGATTTTGTTATGGATTTTATTTGTGTCTATGTTTGTGGGATCACATCACTGTACAGTTTGTCCACGAACTGTTACAAAGACTACATTTTAGACTCACTGAAAGGGAAGTCTTACTCTGTGCGCAGGTGGTATAATGCAATTTTGTTTAATTTGATGGAGGTGCAGGTAGAAATATTCACAGACATGTATGGTTGATGACATTGGGTACCAACGTGGGACAGTTCCCCTGAATCATTCTAGAAATCAAATCATTGAATGGATTATAATTATTAACTTAAAAAAATCCCCTCCACCACCTTACCGTGGTGGAGGGGTTTGTGTGTCCCAATGATCCCAGGAGCTAAGTTGTCTAGGGCTTTATGCCCCTGGCAGGGTCACCCATGGCAAACAGGTTCTAGGTGAGGGACCAGACAAAGCACGGCTCAAAGACCCCTTATGACGACTAAAATAAATGGAACTCAGTTTTCCTTGCCCGGACACGGGTCACTGGGGCCCCCCTCTGGAGCCAGGCCTGGAGGTGGGGCTCGTTGGCGAGCGCCTGGTAGCCAGGCCTACACCCATGGGGCCCGGCCGGGCTCAGCCCGAAGAGGCAAAGTGGGTCCCCTTCTCATGGGCTCACCACCCATGGGAGGGGCCAAAGGGGTCGGGTGCAATGTGAGCTGGGCAGCAGCCAAAGGCGGGAACCCTGGCGGTCCGATCCTCGGCTGCAGAAGCTAGCTCTAGGGACGTGCAATGTCACCTATCTTGCAGGGAAGGAGCTCGAGCTGGTGTGCGAGGTAGAGAAGTTCCGACTGGATATAGTCGGACTTGCCTCCACACACAGCCTGGGTTCTGGTACCAGTTCTCTCGAGAAGCGTTGGACTCTCTTCCACTCTGGAGTTGCTCACGGTGAGAAGCGCAGATCAGGTGTGGGCATACTCATTGCCCCCCGGCTCAGTGCCTGTACATTGGGGTTCACACCGGTAGACGAGAGGGTTGCCTTCCTCCGCCTTCGGGTGGGGGGACGGGTCCTGACCGTTGTTTGTGCATATGCACCAAACAGCAGCTCAGCGTACCCACCCCTTTTGGAGTCCTTGTGCTGGAGAGTACTCCTGCTGGGGACTCCCATGTTCTACTGGGGGACTTCAAAGCTCACGTGGGCAATGACAGTGAGACCTGGAGGGGCGTGATTAGGAGGAACGGCCCCCCGATCAGAACTCGAGTGGTGTTTTGTTATTGGACTTCTGTGCTCGTCACGGATTGTCCATAACGAACACCTTCAAACATAAGGGTGTCCATATGTGCACTTGTGTCAACTGATCACCACCTGGTGGTGAGTAGGCTCCGATAGCGGGGGAAGATGCCGGTCCGTCCTGGCAGACCCAAACGTATTATGAGGGTTTGTTGGGAGCGTCTGGCGGAATCCCCTGTCAGAAAGCGTTTCAACTCCCACCTCCGGCAGAGCTTTTCCTATGTCCCGGGCGATGCGGGGAAAACTGAGTCCGAATGGACCATGTTCCACACCTCTATTGTTGAGGCGGCCAATCTGAGTTGTGGCCGTAAGGTGGTTGGTGCCTATCGTGGCGGCAACCCCCGTACTCGCTGGTGGACACCAGCAGTAAGGGATGTCGTCAAGCTGAAGAAGGAGTCCTATCGGGCCTTTATGGCCTGTGGGACCCCAGAGGCAGCTGACGGGTATCGACTGGCTAAGCGGAACGCAGCTTCGGTGATCACCGAGGCAAAAACTCGGGCGTGGGAAGAGTTCGGTGAGGCCATGGAAGCCGACTTCCGGACGGCTTCGAGGAAATTCTGGTCCACCATCCGACGTCTCAGTAGGGGGAAGCAGTGCACCACTAACACTGTGTACAGTGGGGATGGGGTGCTGCTGACCTCGACTCGGTGAACCGGTGGGCAGAGTACTTTGAAGACCTCCTCAACTCCACCAACACGCCTTCCTTGGAGGAAGCAGAGTCTGAGGACCCTGAGGTGGGCTCTCCTATCTCTGTGGCTGAAGTCACCGATGTGGTTAAAAAGCTCCTCGGTGGCAAAGCCCCAGGGGTGGATGAGATCCGCCCGGAGTTCCTCAAGGCTCTGGATGCTGTGGGGCTGTCCTGGTTGACACGCCTCTGCAGCATCGCGTGGTCATCGGGGTGAGTGCCTTTGGATTGGCAGACCGGGGTGGTGGTCCCTCTTTTTAAAAAGGGGGACCGGAGGGTGTGTTCCAACTACAGAGGAATCACACTCCTCAGCCTCCCTGGTAAGGTGTATTCAGGGGTGCTGGAGAGGAGGGTCCGTCAGGAAGTCGAGCCTCAGATTGAGGAGGAGCAGTGTGGCTTTCGTCCCGGCCGTGGAACTGTGGACCAGCTCTACACCCTTAGCAGGGTCCTAGAGGGTACGTGGGAACTCACCCAACCAGCCTATGTATTTTGTGGACTTGGAGAAGGCGTTTGACTGTGTCCCTCGGGGAGTTCTGTGGGGAGTGCTTTGGGAGTATGGGGTACCGAGCCCCCTGATATGGGCTGTTCAGTCCCGAAACTGCCGATGTCAGAGTTTGGTTCGCGTTGCCTGCAATAAGTCGGAATCATTTCCAGTGATGGTTGGACTCCGCCAAGGCTGCCCATGGTCGTCGATTCTGTTCATCACTTTTATGGACAGAATTTCTAGGCGCAGCCGAAGCGTTGAGGGGGTCCGATTTGGTGGCCTCATTATTGCATCTCTGCTTTTTGCAGATGATGTGGTACTGTTGGCTCCTTCAAGCAGAGCTCTCCAACTCTCACTGGAGCGTTTCGCAGTTGAGTGTGAAGCGATTGGGATGAAGATCAGCACCTCCAAATCTGAAACCATGGTCCTCAGTCGCAAAAGGGTGAAGTGCCCTCTCCGGGTCGGGGAGGAGATCTTGCCCCAAGTGGAGGAGTTTAAGTATCATGGGGTCTTGTTCACGAGTGAGGGCAGGAGGGAGCGAGAGACCAACAGGCGGATCGGTGCAGCGTCTGCTGTGATGCAGATGTTGTATCAGTCTGTCGTGGTAAAGAAGGAGCTGAGCGAAAGGGCAAAGCTCTCAATTTACCGGTCGATCTCCGTCCCAACCCTCATCTATGGTCACGAGCTATGGGTCGTGACTGAAAGAACGAGATCACGGATACAAGCGGCCGAAATTAGTTTTCTCTGCAGGGTGTCCGGGCTCTCCCTTAGAGATAAGGTGAAAAGCTCGGTCATCCGGGAGGGGCTCAGAGTAGAGCCACTTCTCCTCCACATCGAGAGGAGCCAGATGAGGTGGCTTGGGCATCTAATTAGGATGTCTCCTGGACGCCTCCCTGGCGAGGTGTTCCGGGCATGTCCCACTGGCAGGAGACCCCGGGCGTCCCCGGACACGCTGGAGAGACTATGTCACCCAGCTGGCCTGGGAACGCCTCGGGATCCGCCAGGAAGAGCTCGAAGAAGTGGCTGGAGACAGCGAAGTCTGGGCTTCCCTCCTAAAGCTACTGCCCCCGCGACCCGACCCCGGATAAGCAGTGGAAAATGGATGGATGGATGGAACTTTAAAAAAATTATATAGCATCCCCATCAGTATTGTGGAGGGTTACACAGATGGACGATGGAGGGTACAAGACAGTCTCCAATTGCCCTTGTCAGGTGCACGGCCGACTACATCTTCCTCAAGGGGAGATCTTGCAGTTTACTTGCCGGACGCAAGCGATTCTATTTCTCTTATCGTCATGTCAATTACGGCACATTTGATTTTGATGAATTGGGGGGTCGCTGTAGGATTGGCTCGGAAAAGACTACTTACACCCAATTCTACCTGCACAAAGTCGAGCAAAATACCTAAAGAAAGAAACCTCCACCCATGCACACAGTTAGACTGCACTTTGTGTTGGATTCATGCTTGTCATGAAAACAAGTCAAGTCAAGTCAAGTCAACAGTATTTATAGAGCACTTTCAAACAGCCATCGCTGCATACAAAGTGCTGTACATGGAGCAATTTAACATGCACAATAAACAGTAAGACAAATCGGTAATAAAGGCGGTAGAAAGCACCAAACAGTAAAACCAAGAACAAATCTAAGTCATGCTGAGTCGAATGCCAAAGAATACAAGTGAGTTTTGAGGAGGGTTTTGAAGATGGGCAGCGAGGAGGCTTGCCGAATGTTCAGTGGGAGGTCATTCCAGAGAGAGGGACCAGCAACAGAAAAGGCTCGATCCCCTCTGAGCCTCAGTTTAGTTCTTGGTACTTCTAATAAGGTCTGGTCTAATAAGGTGGCGCGAGATTATTCAGAGATTTGAAAACAAATAAGAGGATCTTGAAAATAACTTTAAAATGAATGGGGAGCCAGTGAAGGGATGCCAGAGTAGGAGTTACGTGCTCCCTCTTACGAGTACCAGTCAAGAGGCGAGCAGCGGCATTCTGGACCAGCTGAAGGCGCTTAATGGAGGACTGGCTGACTCCAAAGTAAAGGGCATTGCAGTAATCGAGCCGGGATGTGACAAAGGCATGAATTACTGTCTCAAAGTGTTCATGTGAGAGGAGAGGTTTTATTTTGGCCAGCTGTCTAAGGTGAAAGAAGCTGGATTTAACAACGGCACCAATTTGCCGATCGAGTTTGAAATCACTGTCCAGTTTAAGGCCCAAGTTTGAGACTGTTGACTTAAGATAAGGAGACAGGGGGCCCAAGTCTACAGGATGGAATGTACAAGGGCCACTGGGACCAAACAATATCACCTCTGTCTTCTTTTCATTGAATCTCAAGAAATTTTGTGCCATCCAGGTTTTGATTTCTTCCAGACAGAATAGGAGTGGTCTTAATGAGAAGGCGTTAAGGGACCATAAGGGCAATGTCATGGCTTTGGATCCCAATCAGACTGAAAATCTTTGGTGGAAGTTGAAGAAATTTGTCCGTGACAAGGCTCAAATCTGCAATCCTGATTTGGCAAAAGCAACCAAAGCTGGAGCCAGATTGATGAAGAGTACTGTTTTCACTCATATAGTCAATGCCTAAGAGACTGCGAGCTGTTATACAAGCCAGTGGTGGTGCAATTAAGTACTTGTGGTGTGTTGATGTGTTCTTTTGGTGTTGTTTTTTTCATGATTCCATTTTTTCTCCTCAAAATTGAGCGATTCCATATTTTTTTCCCCTCTGCTTGGTGTAATTGTTACTTTTCGTTTGATTTATTTTAGTGTTTCTGAAAGCCAGAAAGTTGCCATTCGAAACATGTGTCATGCTTGTGATATACAAAATTACAAAAATGTTTCTATCTTTTTTTTTTGGTCTCATGAGGGTTCTTTCATTGTTATTGTTAGGATAGAAACTGGTGTTTTCCTCTTGGAGAGGACACTGCGGTCAGAGATAATCATTATCTCTGCACTCTGTCCCCTTAAAGAGGAAAATATTCACACTTTTTAATTCATATAGACAGTTACATTTTGGTCTACAAATCAGTGACACAAACATTTCAATAAAATATTGTTGGATACAGATGTGTTACATATTAAATGACCATTTGGTTAATCAGTATGAACAAAGTCTCATGGAGAGCCAATATTTGTCGTTTTCAACTCCTTCCAAGCACACTACTCGAACACCAGCGTGTACAAAAATGAAAATCAGATGTTGTTCATTATACCGTTGGTATTGGGCCGGAATCTCCTATGTCACATTTTAATACATTTCACATTATCTCATAAGTCTACACTATTTGTCAGTCCATACATGTGAGGGCTATTTTGGCAAATAATTGCAAATGGCTTGCTCTGTTTGACGATGTGATGTTGATGATTGAACAAACGTGCCTGCCGGTTTTGGGGTTTCATGGAAAGTGATGAATTTGGAAGTACTGAGATCAGCAATATATATTGACAGTAAGTGCTGCGATTAGAAGTGAGGCAGTGTATCAAATAGTATTGCATTCAAACTTCTGTCTTCACTCATGCATCAATTTCCCCCCCACACCCCTTATTTCTCTTTTCTTTGCTACAGCAGCATTGCTGGGTTGTTTTCCCCTAATATATTTTCAAAGTCACTATAAGCCCGAATGAGCACCTCCAATTCCATGGGATACATGTTTCCATGGTGAATCGGTTGATCGGGCTCCACTGATGATGTCACATTGTTGTGGTCTTCACGCAGTGTTAGTGTACTCAAATTTGATTGAACTAATTCAGATCAACTGTTCTGTACCAAATGATGACAGTTTTCAAGTTCACCGGAAATCAATTCAGAGCTCAGAATTAGACTAATAAGATGTTGAATGTGCTTGCTGGAATCAAACCACACCCCCTCTGAAGAATACAAGCCCACTGAAGTCATGAAATGCTACATTTTAAATCCCTAGCAGACAGTTTTTCTAGGTCATAACTGGACATGTCTGAGGAAAGAAGGAATTTTAGTGAGACTTAGGAAATTGATCCATCCATTTTTAAGCACTTATCCTCAATAGGGTCACAGGTTAGCCTTTTTTGCCTGTCTTGGGCGAGAAGCGGATACACACTGGACTGGACTGGTTACCAGCCAATCGCAGGGTGCATATAGATAAACAAACATTTTGAGTCTTTGTATTCATTTAACCTAATGTGTGTGTTTTAGTACCCAAAGAAAACCCATTTGGGAAGAACATGCAAAGTGTACAGGGAAAACTCTATATCTTTTAACTGTGAGGGATAACCAATATTCAACTGTGCTGCTTAAGTTCTTTCAAATGTTTCTGTCTTTGAACAGATATTTGATGGAAAGCTTTAGAGTAAAAGGACATTTGCAAAAAAATAGAAAATCATTCTAAGTACCGGTAGCTGAAATCATTTTGGGCCAAATTGTACTGAAAATCCCACTGAAAGTGGAGACAAAAATTGCTACTGGTTTCCGCCTACCGTCTATATGTACAGACTGCTCTGCAGCAATCTGGTCTGAATCCATGGAAAAACATCAATTGTAATTAGAGGTTAGATCAACACAACGTTTTCTTCACATGGGAACCAATTTTATGATCGTGAGGTGGAAATCAGAGAGAAGGGGGAAGCTGCCATGCTCATTCAGACGGGAAGACATTGAGGGGACATGGACCATGATGGCCAGTGGTACGCTACTTGAGGTTTTGCTGTTATCTTGGACTGCTGCCTGCATACTTACTGCTACTGAAAGGGTCGAGCAGTTAAGGTCCATTTTCAACGACGTGTGTGGGTCATATTCATACTGGGGAGGTTTGTGAGAAAATGACGGCTTTCCCCTTATTGAACATGCATGCCCTGACATGTCAAGTCAAGTCAAGTCAACAGTATTTATAGAGCACTTTCAAACAGCCATCGCTGCATACAAAGTGCTGTACATGGAGCAATTTAACATGCACAATAAACAGTAAGACAAATCGGTAATAAAGGCGGTAGAAAGCACCAAACAGTAAAACCAAGAACAAATCTAAGTCATGCTGAGTCGAATGCCAAAGAATACAAGTGAGTTTTGAGGAGGGTTTTGAAGATGGGCAGCGAGGAGGCTTGCCGAATGTTCAGTGGGAGGTCATTCCAGAGAGAGGGACCAGCAACAGAAAAGGCTCGATCCCCTCTGAGCCTCAGTTTAGTTCTTGGTACTTCTAATAAAGTCTGGTCCACAGACCTGAGGCGCCGGGCAGGTGTGTAGGGGCGGATGAGCTCAGAGAGGTAAGGTGGCGCGGGATTATTCAGAGATTTGAAAACAAATAAGAGGATCTTGAAAATAACTCTAAAATGAATGGGGAGCCAGTGAAGGGATGCCAGAGTAGGAGTTATGTGCTCCCTCTTACGAGTACCAGTCAAGAGGCGAGCAGCGGCATTCTGGACCAGCTGAAGGCGCTTAATGGAGGACTGGCTGACTCCAAAGTAAAGGGCATTGCAGTAATCGAGCCAGGGTGTGACAAAGGCATGAATTACTGTCTCAAAGTGTTCATGTGAGAGGAGAGGTTTTATTTTGGCCAGCTGTCTAAGGTGAAAGAAGCTGGATTTAACAACGGCACCAATTTGCCGATCGAGTTTGAAATCACTGTCCAGTTTAAGGCCCAAGTTTGAGACTGTTGACTTAAGATAAGGAGACAGGGGGCCCAAGCCTACAGGATGGAATGTACAAGGGCCACTGGGACCAAACAATATCACCTCTGTCTTCTTTTCATTGAATCTCAAGAAAGTTTGTGCCATCCAGGTTTTGATTTCTTCCAGACAGGATAGGAGTGGCCTTAATGAGAAGGCGTCTTTCTTGCTCAGTGGGACATAGATCTGGCAGTCATCTGCATAGCAGTGGAAGGGAATACCATGTTTCCTATAGTGCCTATATCCTTCAACATGTGGTGCAATGCAAAACAAAAGGAAGGTGGTGTGTATACAATAGCGCGCTGTAAAGAGTGCCGGGTTTAAATGGCTGGGTGAACATGACTTGGGAAGTACAATGAACTAAAATCTTTCACCATATGCACTGAAATTTCCACATGCTCATCCATCATTAAAACCCAAAGAGCAGAGACATACTGTATCCTGACTTCTTGGGGGTCGGCTGGGCTTTGTGGACTGGTGCAACAGCAGCAGCGAAAACACTGTGATTACGACTGTCCCAAATAAATATTTTAAATGGCAAAGTCAAATGAGGGATGTACAAGAAGACCGAAATCTGACCGTTGTGTAATTATGTCAGTGCCTTACCCTTTGAAGTCTTCCTGACATGTACAGCTAAGATCACATAAGGACACATCCTGTACAAGTAGTAGCACGGCATGAGGTTATTCATGGCCGAACGGGAACGACACAATAATTTGGTGTGTGGCAGGCCAACACATAGTCCACAGACCAAAGCGGTGCACTTGCACTCTTCACATCTGCAACAGGGTTGAGCCGAAGAAATATTTTTAGCAGTCCCGTAAGGATGTTGAATAAATAAAATAGCAGTAAATACACTCAGTGTATCACCATTGATTGAATGTTCACACACAAACACACAGACACACACACACACACACAACATTCTGTTTATCACCCCCCCCAAACCCCCCCCCAAAACTCACTAAGGTGTGCAGCAAAAGTAAATTACTTATACCAGTACTTGTGATCAAGGCTTCATATAAAGCTCTATAGACTGGTAACTCATTTTGCTGTCTTGGAATACACCGGACGTATAGTCATGACGATTTGTTATGTTATGTTTAATTTTATCCAAGAATCGGTTAAGTTGCTACACTGGGTCTGGAAGCTGCAGAACAGACTTTAAAGTTCTGCGACTGGTATGCAAATCACTGAAGAGTTTAGGTCCCGACTACATTCAATCAACCTATCAATCAATCAAACAGAGAAATAAGTGTGGGGGGGGGGGGTGGAATTGATGCATGAGGGGTGGGGGTAGGGGTGGGGCGGAATTGATGCATGAGTGAAGACAGAATGCCAAATCTAGAAGGAGGTCTGCAGCCTCGGGTCAGTTTGTGGAGTCCAGAATTCAAAACAAACATGGTGAAGCGGCATTTAGCTATTATGCTGCACATAAATGGAATAAGCTGCCAACAGAAGTGAAGTCAGCCCCAAATGTGAATACTTTTAAAGAAAATTAAAAACTGTTGAGATGTGACTCAGGTCTTTTGAAAGCATTGAAAATAAATAATCAAATCAAAAGTCTTTTTCATACACTGTATTCTCCTTTAAGGCCGTATCTCACAGGACAGTGAAGGTTTGGAAGTGTGTGCGTATGTTGTTATTTTTTGGGGGGGGGGGGGGGTTTGTCAGGTTTGTTCAGTCACATACGGACAGAAAAACATTTGCCAACAATTTTAATGGTCTAGGATAGTTTTCCTTATTGCAAAGAGATTTTGAACATCATCAAAGTTTGATGGTGACAAGATAAAAATGTTTGTGAGCATTAAAACTGTTTTGGGAATGTCTGGTGACTGCAACTTTTTGTTACAATGAACGAACCCTGACAAAACCAACACTTGCTACGTGAATACACACTTACAAATCTTCACCGCTCGGTGAGATACGGCCTGAAAGCAAGCAAGCTACCTTTTATTCGTGAAGTAAATGCCTTTAGAAAAGTGTAGTTTTAATGATGTGAAGCACCTCGTGATACCTTGTGTATGAAATTATGATTATAAATTATTCTGCCTTGCTTACCTCACAAGTTGGAGTTTCTTGTCATTGAATGTTCGCTACTGAGTTGATATGATATAGAACATTGCCCTTACGTACAACTGCGCAGCAAAGATTTTTTTTTGACTGCACACGACTATTCTACCTATGCTCAGACATGCTTGTTGGCACATTTACTGGAATGTAGTTAGAATGATTTAGAGTTTCTGGAAGTTTTCTGTTGTTCAAGCAGTGAAAGAGGAGGCGTAAACAAAACCTAAGAGGAAAAAAAAAACTCTTAAACTAAATCACATGTGACAAGAGTCTCTCTGTCAGTGCTTAGAAGTCCCGGTCCCAAAAGGATTGGAAAGATGTCTTTTTCCTTCCCAGCTATAATGAATAACTTATTTTGTGATAGCAGGTTGTGTTGGGAGGAGCTCGATGACTGCTGGCAAAGTTACCTCACCACAAAATCTACCAGTTGATGAGAGGAGTACCATTTAATTTCAATGTAAGTGCGGTCCCTGGTTGAGAACAGTGAGTGAATGTAAAACATGTCACTGAAACATATCAAAGAACAACCAACAGTGTTCAACTTTAAGCAAATGTTTTAATTTAAAGAACCCTGCAGAGCAACACCATTTGGTCTTCCTGTGTAATGCGTCTTGTGATTTCTTTTGATCAAGATTCATGACAGTCACAGTCCACGGAGAAAGTTTTAGGGTGAGGAAAAGTTTGTGGGGAGAGCAAATACACAAACCACAGAGGGGCTCAGCCGTGTTTAACAACGTGTTAAGATGAAAGGCGGCTGCCTTTCATCTGCGGAAGAATATTACCAAATATGCAGAAACCAACATGAGGGAAAGTCCATCCATCCATTATCTGAAACGCTTATCCTCACGAGAGTTGAGGTGTACTGAAGCCTATCCCAGCTGACTTCGGGCAGCAGGCAGGGGACACCCTGAACTGGTTGCCGGCCAATCGCAGGGTACACATTGACAAACAAACAACCAAGCTCACAATCACACCTAGGGACAATTTGGAGCGTTCAATCAGTCCGCCATGCATGTTTTTGGAATGTGGGACAAAACCGGAGGACCCAGAGAAAACCCACGCAGGCACGGGGAGAACATACAAACTCCACACAGGAAAGCCGGAACCCGGATTTGAACCTTGGACCTTTGCACTGTAAGGCGGACATGCAATCACCACTATCCAACCCATGGGGGAAAGTCAGAAACACTTATTCTTCTACAAAAAGCTTAACGTCCCAAAATCGTGATCAATCATCAAAAACATTCAAGTGCATATTTCTACACATGCACACTTCAATCTCTGACAATATTAGGACATCTCACAAATATTTAGGATTCGAGGGACTATAAGCTCCTTTCTCCATATAGACACTCACTGGAGAGAAAAAGCTTCACCTCACATAATGTCCGAAAGCTGTGACCCATCATCACCAAATTTATGTGTACATCTCTCCTCATGCCACTTCAACCAATGAAAACATTCGAAACATATTTGGGATTTTATGGGCATCAAGTGTATTCCACTTAATGTTACTTGATATCAACAATCGATATTCAGCCAAATTTAAAACCCAAAGTATTGAGGTCATTCAAATAAGGTGGTTCAGATGTTGAAGTGGGCATGAGTACAGAGGACCACATTAATTTGACGGCTGATTTCAGTTGTATAACATGAAGCACATTAGCTTTTCTCCAAAGTACAGGTGTCAAACTTTGGTACTTGTGGGCCGCTATATGCATCTTTTAGATGTTTCCCTCTGTTATGATGAGGGCCGTGGTGTTTTTTTTTTTCTATTAGTGTCTGTTAAAGTATGTGGAGGTGTTTCCAATTTGATGGCACAGGAGGCTCAACCCCTTTTACATCAGCTCAGTGAGGACAGCAGAGGAAGGAACACTCTCTCTTTCTCTGGAGAACTGCCATTTTTGTTGCTACTTTTTCTCGTGTTTTGGTTAGTAAGGGAGGTAAGACCCTATCTTTTTGTTGAATGCATATTTTGATTACGATTTTCACTTTCCAAGTCAGTAATGTTTTGTTTGTTGTGTTAGCCCTGGTTTGCCTTCAAGTCTTTTTTGGTTTAGTCAAGTGGTGATGGAAACTCAGAAATAGTAAATGCAAATACATCTCTTTCACTCGTAAGTGTTTTGAGTAGACTGCTTGGGCCTGAAGGGAGTTGGTGAGCTGGGCTTCATGTTGTGTCCTGGATACCCCAAGACATGTTATGTTTCGATCTGGTTACGTTTGGTTTTGATTCCTCATGTGCCCTTTTTTCGCCACCTGTTCTCGTTATCAGTGTTCCTTGTGTGTAACCAATTAGCTCCCTCAACCCTTTGTGTGTTGTCCAGGTGTTTTTCGTTGTCTCGTCACTTAGCTTGTATTTAGTTCCCTGAGTTTCTGCCAGTCTTTGTTGGGTCACTGTGAGCTGTGAGTATGTGAGCATACGTGTGCTCCTGTCATGTTTTGTTTCCTGTTGTAGTTTGATACTTGTGATTTCCAGGCATTATTTTTGAGTACTTTGACTTGGTGGGGTTTTTTTCCATTGTACTGCTGTGTGTATTTTTTGTTAAATACATTTTGGTCAATCCACCCTGCTCCTCCCTGCCTCCCTGCATTTTGGGGTCCTACAACTACCATCATCCAGAACGTGACAAGACAGGGCCTAACACCCTCCTCCAACACACCTAATTCAAATCGTCAGGCTCCTGCAGATATTGCTGATTAGATGATCATTTAAATGTGTTCGAAGGAAACATCCCAAACATGCCATATAGTGGCCCTCATACCTGTGCTCGGTCGTGAGCATCTATGGAGAGGAAAAGGCTTGTCAATAAAATCCAAAGTATTCAGGAAATCTTTCTGATATTTTCAGAGGTTGATAAGGTTCCGTTGACAAAGATATTTCGTCCAATATTTAGTTGACGAAAGCAATACTAATTGGCGGCAGCAGGTCTTTCTGTTGGACACCAAATTATAGTTAATATTATTAGACTTTTTTTCTTTTGTTATTATTATTTTCCTTTCGTAAACAACCATTTTTCCCAACTCTGTGAGTGTGTGAGGTGGTGATGCAGGAGATGGTGATGCTCTTCACAGCAGCACCCCTTCATGATATTGTTTTTTTTTTTTAATGTTTTGTATTTGTAAATATATGCCTTACAGACAAACCTCTTTGAGAGGGCTGTTAGGGGTCGACTGGGAAATATTTTCAAACATTCGTCACGCTTTTTCTGCACTTCTGGACCACATTTACGCAACGCATCACTACTCCAATGCTCTGTGACACACACAATGAGCTGTTGGCTCCCAAAACCTCCACACATGAATGTCAGGCGCCCTGGGGATCCCCACGGAGCTTTGAAGGAGTACAAAAGTGCAAGCAAGGAAGAGGAGAACGAAGCCCTCTGTTGCGGCTATCATCATGAGGACCATAAGGTCGTTGGCTCATAAAATGGACGATTTTATCACACTGATGAGACCGCAACACATATATCGAGAATTCAGCATCTTATGCTTGACGGAGACCTGCTTACACACAGATTTGCATTTTACTGATGTCATTGCATCTCTACCTGGATTCAGGTCAGTGGCAGAGATTTGGCTCTGAGCGGTAAGAAGAAAGAATGCGGGATTGGAATTTTTGTGAATTAAAGTTGTAGCAATCTAAATTCTTTTTACTGCAAAAAAAGTGTCTTTGCACAGCACACATTGAACTGTTAGCTCTCCGCATAGCTCGCCAGTTTGTTTTCTGCACAATGAAGGACGAGAAGACATTGGACCTGTTGTATGGTAACATAAATGATGCAACCCCTGCCTCCAGTCGGCTCATCAGATCACGATCAGGTGTTGAGAACATCTCATCATGTTCCTGCAGTTCAAAGTCTTCCTACGAAGACAGAGGTTGTCAGGAAGCCGAAGATGAACTGCAGTGCTGCTGTCAAAAGAAAGATTGGATTGTGCTTTGTGATCCAGATGGGGACAACATTGACGACCTCACAGATTCAATAACTGAATACAGTCCTCCTCAATTAAAAGAAAAGGGCCTTCACATCTGAGGATCGGGAGCAGTTAATGAGGATCTGGTGTAAAATCAAGGGGAGATTCGGGGCGGCCTGGTACTCTTCTAATCATATTTAAATGGCATCAAAGACATGTGGCGTGGAATTAAACACATTCTGCAAAATAGCAGTAGGGAGGCATCCTGAAGAGTGCCAATCAGCTGAATTGCTATTCAGCTCTGGGTCCTCCTCCTCCGAAAGACCAAGCGTCAACATGACAGTGACAGATGTGCAGGGGAATAGACAGCTGGAGAAAATACATCAACCCATGGCTGCTGATGTGATCACATTGGTGCGACGGTCTGAACATGCCCCCGTTTTTGCACTTGGGCAGCAACCAGTCACATATTGTGATCAGCGATGTCGGTGCACCACAAGCGACTGTTCTCCCGCCATTTCCTGTTCACCTTGTACAGACACCGGATCTTGCCATCAACAGAAGCTTTTGGGTGACTTTGTGCTGGTGAGGTGTATTAGGGGTGGACAGGAAATCGGCAGAGAGAGAGGGAGAGAGGGAGAGAGAGAGCACAGAGAGCTGGTGGACAACTTTGTGGACTGGTGCAGTCGGAACCATCTAGTCCTCAACATGAGCAAAGCTCAGGAGATAGTTGTGGACTTTAGGAGAACCATGACCACCGGTCAACCCACCATTATTGCTGGGAAGCAGATTGAGATTGTGCAACAGCACATGCACTCGGGACTACACTTGAACAATGGACTAGATTGGAGCACCAACGTGGATGCTGTTTACAAGGCATGTACATTCCAGCCCTCACCTTTGGTCCCGAGCTAGGGTCGTAACCAAAAGAACAAGATTGTGGATACAAGTGACCAAATTGAGTTTGCTCCCCGGTGTGTCCCTTAGAGTGAGAAATTTGGTCATCCAGGAGAAGATTGGAGCCGAGTCACTGCTCCTTGAAAGGAGACTAATGAGCCGAGTTGGGCATCTGGTCAGGATGCCTACTGGATGCCTCCCTGGTGAGGTGTTCCCCCGGGAAGAGGCCATAGGGACGACCCAGGACATGCTGGAGAGACTATGTCTTCCGGCTAGCCTGGAAAGGCCTAAGGATAAACCCCAGAAGAGCTGGATAAAATGCCTGAGGAGAGGGATGTCTGGGCTTTCATGCTCCAGCTGCTGCCTCCACCATCCATCCCCGGATAACCAAAAGAAACTGGATGAATTGTTTGGAAAAGCCAGAAAGATTTTGCAGAGTCAGGATGTTTTTTTTTGTCATTTCATAGTTAACACAATACATAAGTATGTGATCTGGGGGTGACAAGTGTCATGTTCTCACAACTGCAGAACGCCAAATGCAAGTGTGTATTTGTGTTTAGAATACAGGGTTCATTGCTATTTCCCTAAATATTTTCCTTGGGTGTTTGTCTGGTGAGTGGCCGGACCCGTGAAGAGGGCGTGTCCGCTCCAAGGAGCTGTCTTTGAAAGGAGATCAGAGAAAGATCTGGCCTAATTACCTAATGTTTGCCTCAAGACATCTGGGCTGACTGCCTTCTGCTGAGAGATGGCTCATATGGAAGGATGTCAGAAGAGCAGGTCGCCACAGACAAATCATTTGTCAACATGGGCAAATAAATCATTTAGTTGAGGCAGATTGACAGCACAGCCACTCTTTTGGGAAGTTTACAATACATTAGCCTCATTTTGTTGCTATACAGATACGAATACATCCTCAAGTTTTTGTTCAAGTGGTTTCGAGTCAAGATGAAGAGGATCATTATTTGTCCCAAATTTGCAGGATTCAAATACTAACATTAGACTTAGCATCAGGTATTCTAATAAAAGAATCCAGCGAAATAACGCTGCATCGAAGCAAGAGCTCTAACTCAGTCTCCCTTTTTTGTTTTTTTATTTGCTTACTGGGCGGCCTGGTAGTCCAGTGGTTAGCACGTCGGCTTCACAGTGCAGAGGTACCGGGTTCAATTCCAGCTCCGGCCTCCCTGTGTGGAGTTTGCATGTTCTCCCCGGGCCTGCGTGGGTTTTCTCCGGGTGCTCCGGTTTCCTCCCACATTCCAAAAACATGCATGGCAGGCTGATTGGACGCTCTAAATTGTCCCTAGGTGTGAGTGTGGGCGTGAATGGTTGTTCGTCTCTGTGTGCCCTGCGATTGGCTGGCAACTGATTCAGGGTGTCCCCGCCTACTGCCCGAAGACGGCTGGGATAGGCTCCAGCACCCCCCGCGACCCTAGTGAGGATCAAGCGGTTCGGAAAATGGATGGATGGATATTTGCTTGCTTGCTTGTTTGTATTTACATGTTCCAATGATTGTCCTACATAGCGCCAATTGCATTTACAACCCGGTTTGTTGGAACAATATAATCATAAAGTTGTGGAATTTGGGAAATTGTTTATTTCTCGACTCCAGAGCACAGATACATCTGTTAATCAATTAGTTATTTCATAAAGTGGGCATTGGGCAAGACCATTCAATGTGCTCCAGCATGACTGCACCCAAATACACGAAAGAAGGTTCAGGGTTGGATGCCCTTGATAGTGGAACAAATTGACTCGCCCTAACCTTAATCACATAAACCATCTCTGGCCTTGACCCCACAAATGTGGTTATGGATTAACGGACAGAAATATAATCCTACAAATAAAATCCAAGGGTGCTGCCAATGATTCTGGACCCTGTAAAAAAAACATCACCACCCACCCATTCGTTGTTGTTTATTGAAAAAAACAGCTTGTTTTAATCTAATCACGCAAAGTGTGTTTGCGAATTAAAACACTGAGATCCGTCTGGGATACAGAACACATTTGCAGGAACACGAATTCCTCATGTTAACATTTAGCCTTTGCCAGAAAATTCCAGGAGATGATAGCTTTCCATCCCAAACATAAAATAGGACCAGTTTGGACAGACCAAGCTGAAGGAAGAAAATGCGGTTGGTTTCAATTTTAGCGTTTGACAGCAAATGCAATACTCTGTAAAGGAGAAATGTGATGGTCAGAATAAGACTAACCTCTTGCAGCATGTCTAATATCCATCCATCCATTTTCTGATCCGCTTGTCCTCACAAGGGCCGCGGGGCGAGCTGGAGCCTATCCCAGCTGTCTTCGGGCAGCAGGTGGGGGACACCCTGAACTGGTTGCCGGCCAATTGCAAGCATGTCTAATAATAGAACATAACATGTTCTATGTCAACACATTCAAACAGATATTGTATATCCCGTTTCATCTCAATTACGGGTCTGATGTTTAATGTAACAAACTGGCAGCATGATTCATGCAACAAATAAAACACTTTGCACCATTTCTTCATTCGTTCCTCCATTCTCTTGCTTTTTTTTTTTTTTTTTACCGGTAATTTGTTTTGCGTGCCCTCATAGATACGTTTACTTCATTTTGATGTGCTAACATATTTTAAACTGCTTGTCATGCAAGCCATCTGTCGGAGCTGGCGCCCGTCTGACAGCCCGGCTCGACACACAGCCAATCCATCACGAGCATGTTGCAAAATAATGCTTTGAGGGCAACACTGTTGATGTGATATTTTAATTGCGCAGCATTTTCATTTTATTTTTTTCCCACTCTATCCGGGTGTACCGGCCAGTCCAATTGTCAAGTCCGCGCCTAATACTGGGACACAGCTCATTGTTCCTGGGACACGTACCCTACCGACCAGGACAATGAAAGCTCCTTGCTTTCATTTGCACTCAGCAAATATGCGACCGTGACGAGGCTTTGTTTAGTTAAAACATTTAAAGCTGTCTCAGTGGGAAGTGGCAAGAAATGTCTGCCAGTCGCACCCTGGCTTCCTCCTCAAGTGTCTCTTTTGAACAGAAGTTATAAACTCCAAGCGGCATGTCTGAATAGCACTTGTGCAGGGAGATCTAAAGACTAGCTCTCACAACGTCTATTATTGGTCAAGTCATCCAAGTTGACCATGACAAAAATTGTCTAGATTTACAAGGAACCACAAAGTTCCTCACTAATGCCGTCATTATGAATGCGCTAAACTTTGTAAGGTGAACACACACACACACACACAAAAAAAACGGGAAAACCAAACACTGAGTAAAATGCAGCTTTATGTAATTGCATTGAGAAGGCTGTTAAATAATGGCTGAGTTTGAGCAGGGACATCACATTGAAAGCAGTGATGTGAGGGCCGGCCATTGTTGTCGCCATTGTTCTCCCTCATGACTTAAATACAGCAGTACTCCAAAGCCACACTGTCTAAATATGTATTTCTGCACAGCTAATTAGAGGCTGCCTGCTAAGCGGGCACTGAGCCCAGAATGAGGGTTGGCTAAATATACCTAAACAAAAACAAAGCTCCCAAACTGAAAATAACAAACAATTGGACATTAAGACATAATCACAAGCTTAACTGGAAAGGTAACTTTTTTTTGTGAGTTGCGTTTCTTGAAGTAGGAGCACTGCAGCAAAATGAGCTTTGTCACGTGCTTAAAAAAAAAACGTGACAGGAGAGCCCATGTGACTTTATATGACCAAATAAGCTCCCATCAAGACAGAGACGCAACAAAGCGTGGACAATAATTTCCTTGAATTTATAAAGGTTAGACTTAAGGGTAAATGGCAGGTTTCTAATTTCATCCTCTCTGCAACAATGTGATCAGGTTCAAGTGCTGAAGTCTCACGCCATGTATAACACACACATATATATATATATATATATATATATATATATATATATTTATATACAGTATATATACATATACAGTACATATATAATATAAGAAATGGAAACATGCTATTTCTCTGGGTTATGAAACTGTGATTACTTATCCAGCAATTTTGGGCCACTAAAGGCAGTAGATGTAGATTGTGAGCACTAAAGTTGTTCTTTTAACACCTCCATTTTTAATAGTGTGGAATCAATGATTTATTTCACAGACAAACATTGCTAAGCATTCATCCATCAATCCATTTTCAACACCGCTTATTCTGAAAGGGGTCGCGGGGAGTTGCTGGAGCCTCTCCTAACTGACTTCGGGCAAAAGGCAAGACTACACCTTGAACTTGTCACCAGTCAGTCGCAGGGGCACATATAGTGACAAACGAACATCCACACCCACATCCATACCATCATTAAGTGGGAACCAATCCCACGCCGTCAGCGTACCAGTCAGGTGAGTGTCCCACGACCCCATCAGCGACTCATTCCGACGGGCACCACGTTGGTGACCCCATTCTTTTTCCTACTCTCGAAGCTCCACTTGCCCAGGTAGAAGCTGTTTCAACCCCGTACCCCACCGTGTTACAAACGGGTGTGAGATGAGCATTCCTCAACTTTCTCAGCCTTTTTTGAAACCATATTGGAGCCACAATATTCTAAATGAATTATTATTTATGAAAAAAATAAAGGTTATCAATTTGAATATTAAATATCGTGTCTTTGTGGTGTATTCAATTAAATAGAGGTTGAACATGATTTGCAAATCATTGGATTTTTTTTTTAACACAGCGGCCCAACTTCATTGGAAATTGAGTTGTAAAACATATGCAACATTTCAAACACAGACACTAATCACAGAGATAAAATGTGTTGAGCGTTTTTCTCCGTTTCAGTCTGCGTAACTTGAGGAGCGTGATTTAGGGAGTGTCACGGGTCAGTCGATTGGCCTCTCTCCTGCCTCCCTTCCAGCAGATACAAGAGCCCTGAGTCAGCCTGGAGGAAGGTGAAATGTTTTACTGTTCACACATTTCCCTCTCGCTAACCTCAAAAAGAGTCCTCTCTTCCCTCCCTGCAAAATCGCGCTCCTTGAGGTCCTTGTGCACCGCCACTCAGCAGCACATCTGACACATCTGGGAACCCAGAAAGGATTAAGTGCTCTGTGTCTAAATGTGTTTTTGAAAAATGAGAACGCGTCAAGGGTTGCAGGATGGAAGCCATGACGCAAGCCTCGAGCAGCATGGTCAAACAGTGGAAATATGCGAACAGCAAAAATGCTCAGGCATCAAAGCGTGTTTATGAGCATGACTCAAAGGTAATCCAGCACCATATGCTGATATCATGATGTGCAAAACTGCAAAGGAACTAAGAAACTTGTGACATAAGAACGGCGTTTACCCCTTTCGACACGTGACTTTGTGCTGAGGATTTTAAGGTACCCTTAATAAAAGGCTTTTCAAGAGGTTTAGAATCTCAGTATTAATTGCGTTACAGCAGCTATTTACAACAAGAGACATTTAATATTGGGGCTCACTATTTGACAATGTGCGGTCTGCGGTTTGCAATGGAGAACCTTTTCTACAACTGGGACCTAACCTGAATTTGTACTGAAGACTCAATATGCTTTTGTAAAAAAAATAATATATATATATATATATATATATATATATATATATATATATATATATATATACTGTTAAATTATTACTGTGTATATATATATATACATATACACACACACACACACACACACACACACACACACACACACACACACACACGGCTATAAGCGGCTGGATAGCTCAGTTGGTAAGGCATCGGTTTGGCATACGGGAGACGGTGGTTCGAATCCCGCTTGGGGCAAAAAATGAGCACATAACACCATCCAGTGTGGGTCCTTGGGCAAGATCCTTCACGCTAATGCCTACCTCACACAATGATGAGAGACAGTAAAATGAATGACATGCCGGCTCAGACGTCGCCCGGCCAAACAAGGTCTGCGTCAGGTGCTGGGGTACCAGAGCACCTTGATGAAAAATGGGCTACTGGAACAAAGCGGAGATGGGCGAGATGCGATAACATGGCTCTGTTGGAATGCTACTACTCAAGCAACCCTAGTCAGAGGGGTTACATGCAGTGGGCTAAATTGTTACTTCGAAACATTCCAACATCCACAAACGGCAACTGCTGTCACAACTTGAGATTGATGAGGTACAACGCAGGTTCCATGGTGAAGGGCCCCAGGCTGCCAGATCAGAGGAGGAGGTCATACCAGAGATTGGGAGGCAAGCCCCAATGAATGAAATGCTGAGCGAGGCAGCAACTGACCTGAAAGCTCAGATCATGGCGAGAATGAAAGCTGGGCAACCTAGAAACCGATTACAACGGCTATGTGAAGTACCACCTGAAAGTCTCATGGAAAGTGTGAATGCAGCACTGAGGGCGATCCCTACCGTAACGATCACGGAAACCAATGAGCTGATATACGCTTCAGCATCAGTTATCCTTGAGATGCTTGGCTATAAGAGCAACCATGGAAGCCATGAGATACGTTACCCACCATGGAAAAGATGGTTGGAGGCTAAGATCAAGGCGGCTCGGAAAGATGTGACTCAATTGACTGAGGCCCAGAGAGGTGTGATGAAAAGGCCCATACCCGAGATGACCATACCTGAAGCACTCGAAACTGCCAAAGCCTTGTCCAGCCTAAAGCGGTACACGAAAGAGAATGAGGCCAGACGAATAAACAGGCTGTTCGCAACACAACCTGCGAAAGTGTACGCTCAGTGGCAACAGAGCTGACCCACCAAGACTGGAAACTGAAAGGTACTGGAAAGGCATATGGGAGAAGGAGGTTGCACATAACAGCAGTGCACAATGGCTGGTGAACCTGAGAGAGGAGCACAGCAACCTCCCTGAACAGAACCCAGTTACCATAACAGTGCAGACATACATACAGGAAAGAGTCTCAGATATGAAAAACTGGACAGCACCAGGCCCGGACATGGTCCACACCTACTGGCTAAAGAAACTCACAGCACTCCATGAGCGCCTAGCAGCACAAATGAACCAGCTGCTGAGGGATGGGACTCACCGAGGATGGCTAACCGAAGGGCGAATGATGCTGATCATGAAGGATCCCTCAAAGGGTGCAGTCCCATCCAACTATCGGCCAATAACCTGTCTCTCCACAACATGGAAGCTCATGTCAGGCATCATTGCGGCTAAGATAAGTGGACACATGGATCAATACATGAGTGAAGCACAGAAGGGCATTGGTAGAGATACCAGAGGAGCCAAACATCAGCTCCTGGTTGACAGAACAGTCGCACAAGACTGCAGGTCCCGACGTACCAACCTGTGCACAGCCTGGATTGATTACAAGAAAGCCTATGACTCGATGCCACATACATGGATCACTGAATGCCTGGAGTTGTATAAGGTGAACAGGACCCTAAGAGCCTTCGTTGCGAACTCGATGAGGATGTGGAAAACCAGACTTGAAGCCAATGGCAAGCCACTTGCCCAAGTGTCCATCAAATGTGGCATATACCAAGGTGATGCACTCTTCCCACTGCTGTTCTGCATAGGACCGAACCCCCTAAGCCAAGTAATCACCAAGACAGGCTATGGATACCGCCTCAGAAATGGAGCTACAATCAGTCACCTCCTCTACATGGATGACATAAAGCTGTATGCTAAGAGCGAAAGGGACATCGACTCCCTGATCCACACAACCAGGATCTACAGCAGCGACATCGGGATGTCATTCGGGCTTGAGAAATGTAGTCAGATGGTGACTAAGAGAGGAAAGGTAGTCCGCACTGAAGGGGTCTCACTCCCTGAAGGAACAATAGCAGACATTGAGGACAGCTGCAAGTACCTCGGTATACCACAAGCCAATGGCAACCTCGAACTGGCAACAAGGAAAGCGGCTACGGCCAAATACCTCCAGCGAGTGAGGCAAGTCCTAAGAAGCCAGCTCAATGGCAAGAATAAGACCCGGGCAATAAACAGCTATGCCCTGCCACTGATCAGATACCCTGCAGGAATAATAAGGTGGCCAGACGAAGAGATTCAGACCACGGACATTAAGACCCGAAAGCTCCTAACCATGCATGGAGGGTTCCATCCCAAATCCAGCACCCTGAGACTGTACGCAAGCCGAAAGGAAGGAGGCCGGGGACTAGTGAGTGTGAGAGCCACTGTCCAGGATCAGTCCAGAAATGTGCAGTGCTGGGAACAGCAAGGATACTGCGCAGAACCCTCAAGCTTCCTGGCCTCTGGTAGAGGACCCGAGCTGAATGAGGAACGGACACCACCCGAGGGGTGAGACGAGGATTTTTTTTTTGTATCTATCTATATATATCTATATATCTATATATAGATATATATACACACATATACACATATATATATAAAAGGGTGGTCCAGTGGTTAGCACGTCGACCGCACAGTGCAGAGGTACTGGGTTCAATTCCAGCTCCGGCCTCCCTGTGTGGAGTTTGCATGTTCTCCCCGGCCCTGCATGAGTTTTTCTCACGGTACTCCGGTTTCCTCCACTTTCCCAAAACATGCATGGCAGGTTTCATGGAACACTCAAAACTGTCTTTAGGTGGGATTATGAAGGCGAATGGTTGTTTGTCTACGTGTGCCACTGCAATTGGCTGGCAACCAGCTCAGAGTGTACCCTGCCTACTGCCTGAAGACAGCTCATATAGGCTCCAGCTCCCCCGCGACCCTTGTGAGGATACACGGATTGGAAAATGGATGGATAGATGGATGTAATTGACTTAGCGTAGTCTATGGAGCAGTAATATTAATGTGTGTCAATGCAAGACCTTGATTTCAGTGAGGTTAGCATAAAGTCAGAGCCATGAATGCAACTGTGAGACGCTAAATATGAAATAATCACTGAAGCTTAAAGCATTGTATTATGAACATAAGAGGGCAGCACCAGTTTTGACTGGGACACCACCCAAAAAGTCTTAAATATGAACCCTGCATATCTCCTTTCTCCCCAATAAACCTTGTGTGCCAGAGGGGACCAATCCTGTCCTGATTGCCAGTCAGTCACAGAGAGATCACAAATACAAATACATGAGTTCATGCTCATGTTTATTCTGTCTTTGAACTGGGAACGGAATGAACGCTGCCTGCGCCGATGTCAGGCAAACAAATTTAGTTCAACTCTAAACTGTTTTGTCGATAGCTATGAACATGCGCAGTGTGTGAAATTCACTGATAATCCTTGCAATACCGTTTGAAACAAAAAGATTACCGGTACATGTTAGTATTTAACATGTCATTTATACTTCGGGTTTATGTTGTGTTGAAACTGGCACAATAAAAAGTGAATGAAAAACATTGTAGTTAGATGTCCATAGAATACAGAATGTCTTTCATGTACAGTAGTCATAGTTTAAATAGATGATTCCACATTAACAGTACATGATGTGTATTCTACAAATATGCGTAACGTGGCTTGTCAAAAAGAAATATAATTGCCACAAGGGAAAAAAAAGGTAAAAACTTGACAGGAGGACCCAGTTATGCTACTGATCCATGGTCCACAAATTTTGTTGGCACTTGACAACCACGACTGCTTCACGTCTCAACAAAAACTTGTTGAAATTTTGGATGGCAAATCACTACAGGATAAAGAAGCATCCTTGGTTGACTTTTGAACTCAGCTGCTTTCTTTCAGTTTTTTTTCATGTCATTAACCAAATGCAGCTGTGCATATTTCTGTGGATTACATAATGATCACATCACGTTTGTTGTACATCTGCTCATTCACACATACTGTACACATGACATGAGAAGACATTTCCGTCTTCCTGTAAGCACTTCATGTAGTCATCTGTCAATCCATTCATATACAAACATCTAAACATTTTGACCTCTCGACTCTTTACACGGTATCAACTGTATACAGTTTATGAGGTGTGTCAGAAAAGATTGACTGTATTTCGAAACCAAACTATGAGATTACCCCCTCAATGTGGGCCAACCAGCACATCAACAACGATATCTTGTGGCATTTTCATCATTCAGTGTGTGAGAGGAGCTGAGATTCATGGCTACTTGACCCTGACAACACGCCCGCTCACAATGCCATGAGCATCCAACAGTTCCTGGCTGACAAGGACATCTCCGTCTTGGAGCGGCCTTCCGACATGTCCAACCTGGTTCTGCGTGATTTTTTCCCCCCCAACTGTCATCAAGGTACCCTGTTTTGGAAACATGGATGACATCAAGATGGCAGTGATGATGGAGATGTGGAGTATCCTGGAAGAATCCTCCTGCGAGTGCATGACCGTGTGGCACAGAAGGCTGGGAAAATGTATTAGACTCCGGAGGGATTACTTGAAATGAGAAAACCCATAATTTGAATTTGAATAATATCTTTTGTGTCACAACTCCTGGCAGTTTTTTCACAGACCTTGCCCACAGCTCAGAGAAAAAAAAAGGAGATTTAAAAAAACAACAACACTGTATTGTACCCTTGTGACGATAAGCGGATTCAAAAATGGATGGATGGATCGATGTGACGAAATGCCCTAATGTGGCTCGAGTACTCACCCTGCCTCTCCTCTCGCTTAAAGTCAGCTGGGATAAACAGCAGCTGACTCTATAGAAACGGATGGACCAGACCAGGTGGTGCTCCAGCAGGACATGTGGTGCAGAAATCAACGAGTTCCATCCGAACCTCTAACCAGACAGAGGGCTGTAAGTCAGGTCCAACAGATTTAATACTAAGAAAGATGAAGAGCAAAATGACACCGGAACGATCCACTACACGGCTGTGGAGCCTTATCAATCACACCGATGCGGAAGATCTAAACCAGGGCTGTCAAACCCATTTTTGTTGCGGGCCACCAAAGAGGTTTACTCTAACAACATTCTGCTCAAATGTTCAACTCGGCAGAAAACATTGTTACGATTTACAGCTCCTGGAATGATTGCGGATGCTTTAGATTATTTTTCTTTAGTTGCCTCACAGTTTTAGATGTATTGTGGCATGTTTAGTCATCTGATGTTTACCAGATGTCTGGAAGATTGATCTTCAGACAAAACTGTTGTCCATGTGCTAATGCTCACACAGAGAGCATGTCAACGACGAAACCGCTTGTAGCTCTGATCACAAATGGTTTTCATTTTTAGATGTATAATCAAAGATGTAGATAAAGATATATACAGTATATACAGTACATCTGCATGCAATTCTCTGAGGCCTGTATGCATACTGTACAGTTGAAATGATTTTTTTTTCTGGTTTACAAGCATCTGGAGAAATATAATATCTTGGGCAAGTATTCATGCAAAAGAATGTAGATGATGAGAAGAATAATAGCTCACATTGTTTTTAGACACTGCAAAATATGTTACAGCATGCATTTTAAGATGATTATAGTTGGATAATTCCTTCATGCGGAATTTGAACTGTACGTCCTAAGAATAGGATCCTTCACATACGGTACCTTTTTTTCCGTTTGTTTTTGCATATTGAAACACTTTCCAGATTGGAAAGGATTTAATGGCTGAAAGTCTCAAAAGTGAAATTTGGTTCAAAGACTGACGTACAGTCGCAAGGCATTTATTGATTTCCCCTCATTGTTTCAAATGTTTGGTTTTCCACAACATTTAGTTTACCCAGCACAGCATTTGAAGGTGGAAATCCATTTTGGGATGAATTTCAGAATATCTAGCTCAATTACAATGAGCAAAACAACATCAAACAAATCAATGACCCGTTAGATGCGGTACAGATACCATAAAAGAAAATAATATTTTGTTTATGAAACATCATTCAAAAATGGCCACTCTTCAAGAGGAGAGTAGTCCGGGGCTTTTCGTGTTTCCTCGAACACATGTAGCTTTCTGGCAAGTCATCTAACAAAGTTGTAAACAAAATTGTCCATCGCAAACCATGACGGCAAGTGAAAATAAACAAACTGTATTCAATACGGCCAATGCTATTAATACCTAATTTACCCGTAACTTTGATATTTCCTTACACCAAAAGCTTTCACGGTTTACAAAACTTAAGCATGAGCTGGGGCTTATAAAACATCCTGTTCCTCTTAATGTTTGACCTGGCCAGATGGTCAGCATTTGCGTTGGATCAACTATCGCCGTCAATCACGTGTTCCTCCCAACGAGCTGTACCGACTGTGATTAAGGAGTCATCACCCTTGATCCACTGGCAGGCCCCCTGCTTGATGTGAAGGCTGGACACGCGTGAGAGTGGATGTGATGATTCTCCATTCGGGTCGGGGGAATCATTTCTTTGCCGCACAAATTTGTGTTGTACCCAATCGGATGAGATGGAGTCAGTGATGCACAAACAAGCAAAATGATCCCAGGTTGACCATAGCAACCGTTTGCAGAATTGATGAATTTTAAACAGTTTTTTTTTTTTTGCTCCCCTTAAGGCATTAATAACCATGGAGAGAAAAAAGGTTATTGTGAAAGTATAACCACCGATTGAGATAGACATGTTTGAAAGGTTTAGAGCTGTGTGTGTGTGTGTGTGTGTGTGTGTGTGTGTATGCGCAGGTAAATGTTTAATGGGGCAGTGAAGCTTAATAAATGGAACAAAAACATGCAGATTTCCTCATCTGTTCCTAGTAAAGTATCATGCGGCATTTACTGGAAGAGCAAAATGTTACAGCTAGGGAATTGAGCGGTTTTACTTTAAACATGATACACATTTTGTGGTTTGGAAAGGATTGTTTGCTGTCACCGAGGTAAGATTTATATGTACAACACATCATTATTTTTGTTTCAGTCTAAGATGCTGAACTCAATGCTTTTTATAAATGTCCAACAAAGGCATCAAATCTCAAAATCAAAACGGGATTGGGATGAAGATACAGTTTAGCATTCATTCTTGTAATTCAATGATACAAACCAAGACTGCGCTGGAACGGGAAGCCTGGGAACACAGATACAGTGGAAACACGCCTCAGGAAGGACAGAGAGAGTGCGCTGCTTGTCAGTTGCCCAACACAGTATTTCTGTTCACAGTTTTAAAAACTCAACCCTTGACAGAATTGAAATTTTGCATCAACTTGGTACTCCGCTCAGTTGCATACATAAATGTGCATTTGATTAGGCCTACATGTGTGTGTCAGATGCACTCCCTGAATCCCACAGATATATATGAGCCATTGTGAAGTTGCTTATTTACTGTACATGGAAATTAAAAAAATAAATAAAGTGGGGCGGGCACTCACCACTTTGGAAGGTTTCATACAGTACATTATAGAACTCTTTGTGAATGAATAAAATGTGGTGACTCTTCTTTTTTGTGGTTTATGGTTTATGTCCATATTAGGGGGAGAAATATATATATATATATATACTGTATATATATAAAGTGTGTGTGCGTGTGTTGAACAGGACTGCAACATAAATTTTGTCTCGCAGCTGATGTTTTTATTGCTGTGCATGTGAGTGTGGTGGCCTATCCCTGCCATCTCTGAACCTAAATAAAAATGCCAAAACAACAACAACCCCCTCCCCCAGTACATTTTAATGTTTTTTTTCTATTATTTGAAGCTGTATAACATCATCAAGAAATGTGAAGCGCTGGAAGCCAGACAACAGGATGAAACATGAAAGCAATCAATTGTACAAAAGACTTATATGTACTTTTTATTTGTCACACGGACGTCTGGAGATCAGCACCAGTCCTGAAGGTTGGGTCACAGTGCTTGCTGATGTATTGGGCTACATCATGCGGTCGACCAGGCCCCAATCTTGGAAGCCAAGACAACACAAAAGTCAAGGAACAACGTGGAACACTGCATTAAAAATGGCCTCAGGTCGCAAAGGAATCAGACCCATCTGGTGCCGCCAAAATCAGATTGCTGATTGGTGGTGTCAAATGATAGACAGTTAAAGGACCAGCAGTAATTGGTGCGGCTCCCCATCAATCCGAGCTGTCAAAAGATGTAGGAACGGCTCTGCTCATTTGAACTGGTTTTCTCATCAGGAACGCTTTAACATTTCCAGAGAATGAGGTCCTAATTTGATTATCAAAACAAAAGGCATTAAATGGGTATGACGTCTATCTTGGATTTCCTTTCTGAACCAAATCTTTAGCTCCTTATATTATTTTCTAACCACGGGCCAGACCATGAGCTATGATAATGAACTACAGTATTGGAATATCCGTCGGATGTACAAAAACACAACCTTAGCAATGCCATGAATGTGTAATGATGCCATAAAACATGACCCAGTTAACCATGAAAGTGCACAGGAGGCCACATGACAGACTAAGCGGTTCAGTAATCTCCGGGTGTATATTACTGTACGTACCACAGCGTCTTGACCTCCCGGGGCTTCATGGTGGGACATACCACCCCTTGTTTGTGTGTTTTATGTAAATATAGTACGTAATGACACAGTGTCAGAGCACAGATGGTCTTATGGCCTTCCTTCCCAGCAGAGGTCATCTTTGCCACCCTGCCCAAAAGGAGGGGCCGAATCACCAATGTGGTCAAAGCGACCCGCATTCACTCTGACCAAAATGCCAGATGAATGTGTATCTCTCATGTTAACCAGATTTTTTTTAATGGGAATTTCTTGAGAACGTTATCTGAAAATCTTAACAAGTGGTTAATTTGAAGTCCTCTGTTGACAGTACACCCATTTGAGTCGTTTACGTGGTCATTTTATGGCAGAAATGATGCTTGAATCACACATTACCATGACACTGTACGCTTGTAATCTCGACTCTAAAATGGATACAAAAGACGTGAATTACAACAGTTCTCGGGAATTGACTCTTATTTTAGTTGATGTGCATCAACCTGGAACTAATGGTGGCCAATCAGGTACAAAAGGCGTTTAGCAAGTGTTCCAATGTCACAGGCAGTCAGTCGTGAATAACTTCATTGACTAAATTTGACAGCCTGCATATTAAAATGAATTCTGATGAAGAGTATCAATTCAGCTGATTTTGAAAATGACCTCCTAATGTTCACTGAACTGATTCTGGGTTTTCTGACTGGCCTATGAAAAGATACGCTACAGGAAGTAAAACTCAGGTATGATGAGAATTATGACATCAGCATGCCAACAGTCAAGAATATGTCACGTTCCTGCCTTGTGCAAATCTAATGATAGTATTTACAGATGGTGAGTTGGCTATCCCAAAAGGCAGGTCAATGTTATGCCACCTGCAAAGTATGAATTCACTAATATTTCTAATTTTAAAAAAAATCTACCGGTATATACAGCAGTATACAGAGTAGCATTCGATTTTGTGTTTCATCCATCAATCCATCCATTTTCTGATCCGCAAAGCCGAGCCTATCCCGGCTGTCTTTGAGAGTAGGCGGGGTGCCAGCCAATTGCAGGACACACATAGACAAACAAACATTCATGCTCACAATCACACTTAGGGACAATTTAGAACAGGGGTGTCAAACTCATTTTTGTCACGGGCCACTTTTGAGTTACGTCTTCCCCGGGAGGGCCGTTATGACAGTGAAACCACAAAAATGTTTAATTGAATTATCGCATTATTATTTGTCAGGGTAACAAAATGATGGCAAAATTGCAACATCATTTATTACACATGATAATTTGACATTTTCTGTAACTTCTTTTAGCATGGATCATGCACGTTGACACGCATGATTTTCTTTCAGGGGGCCACATAAAATGATGTGGCGGTGCTGGCGGTTATGTGGACAGGAAAGATCTGTAGATCATGCACACATATTTTGGAAATGTCAAAAGCTGAAAGGTTATTGGGAAGAGGTTTGGAGAGAACTGAAGAAGATAATCGGCTATGAAATACCAAAGGCCGGCTTAGTGATGTATCTGGGCAATATAAATCAAGGAAGTGTACTAATGAAAGACGAGTACTTGGTAAAAGTGTTGCTGGCTGCCAGCAAGAAAGCCATAACAAGAACATGGTTTAAAACTGACCCGCCAACATAGAACCTATGGCTGGAAATAGTGGGAGAAGTATTTGAATTGGAAAGATTCACTTACTTCAGTAAGTCACTTTTACTTAATTCACTTATTAAGGGTCCAAGTAGGGAAGTTTAAAATGAGATGAGGAAAAATGGGAGGAGTACAAAAACAAATGAATGAGGGAATGACACCACAAATCGGGAGAGGTCACTATAGATTACGGATATAAATCCAACATAAGGGACACTTGTCACTGTTGATCACAATATTCTGCTATTTTTATTTGTATGTGTGTTGGGGTTTTTTCTTCTTTCCTTTTCCCCCAAATATGTTTGTACATCATTTGTTGTTTCCTATGTTAAAGGGCCGTCACAGCCATACATGGACGTTGTTGTGGAAACTAACCACGGGTGGAAATATACGAAACCCTCTGTATTCATATGTTCAGATTTGTATGGTCCTATGTGTGGTTGAAATAATAAAGATGCAAGTTACAAAAAATATACTGTATATATATATATATGATGTGGCGGGCCAGATCTGGCCCCTGGACCTTGACTGTGAGTGGCACACACTGGGGCAGGGGACAAGTGCAGGGAATTGGCGTCTGCCACGGGTCCAGGTGGAGATGTTCAGTGAGCCTCTATAGCTCCCTCCACACTTGATGAAGCTGCGCGCCACCCAACGCACATTCAGCCAGTGACATGAACCATGACTACCAAAACGGTAGGAGCCCTACGACTGCTAGTCAGTTCGAGACAGTTGCAATTGGTGCAGCTCCTTTCAATCATTTTAAGTTAATCTGCAGCAAAGCATACTATGCCGGGCAAAGTGCATTGCAGTTGTTTAATTGTACACTTCAACTCACCATTAATATCGTTTACCAAGGGACATGATGAAATCACTAACTGCAAAACTTTCAGTCAAGCCACTGCAGAAAACCTTTCCAGACATTAAAATTGCCAGTTGTACAAAGGGGTATTATGATTTTTATCAAACTGCTATGTTCCTTAAAAACTACAATAACCTTTGGATATATTTCAAAGACCCACTCTCCCCCACCGCCACACCCCAACCCCATGCAATCGGAAAAACATCACTTTTTAATTCATTAATCCCACTTTGAAGTCACTCTCAACTTTCGCCTTACCTTCACCAATACATCAAGTTTATCATGAAGTTCAAATTCCTTTATCATGGTAAATGGTTCACAGGCTACATGAATGTAAAGATGAGGCAGCAATACTGCGAACCCAGTGGGGCACCACATTTACAAAGCAACACAGGTGGCCATGTAAAAGCAACATATGGAAAATATGACGCAAAAAATGGCCAGAAAAGACTGTAATCAGCACGTGTTTGATGCCATTGTCCTTGTATGGCGTATTGAGAGCCTCTCAAAGAACAAACTTCACCGTTTGCATTAACCATTCAGACTACCGGTACTTTAGTTAGCGGGGTTCGCTGATGGTGTAGTGGTACACTCACCTAACTTGCATGTGGGCAGCGTGGGATCATTTCCCACTCTGTGATGGTGTGGATGTGGGTGTGAATGGCCGTTTGTCTCTATATGTGTGCCCTGCGACTGACTGGCGACCAGTTGAGGGTGTAGTTTGCCTTCCACCCAAAGTCAGCTGGGATAGGCTCCAGCAATTGCTCGCAACCCCCCGTTGAGGATAAATTAAATTAAAAGTGGCAACATAAGATGGCTACCAGTGGCTTCACTTCTCACAATTGTGACTAACAGCATTGTTAGTCCATTCAAATAGACCGTAGACAAAGGACTCAGCTTGTGAATGTCACATGACCGAACTCAGAAAACAGGAGAGCCGTGATTCGTGCACCCTGTGATGTCATGATCAGCCGACAGCAAAACGGCAAAATGGCCACCCCCTGAGATGGATAAAATCGAGTGGAATTTACTGCTTAATTCATATTCCATCCATTTTCTAATCTGTTTAGCCTCACAAGGGTTGCAAGCCTATCCCAGCTTTCTTTGGGCAGTAGGCGGGGTAAACCCTGAACTGGTTGCCAGCCAGTCGAAGGCCATAAATAGACAACAATTCGCGCTCACACTCACACCTAGGGACAATTTAGAGTGTTCCATTCACCTTCCATGCATGTTTTTTGGAATGTGGGATGAAACCAGAGTACCCGGAGAAAACCCAGGCAGGCACGAGGAGAACATACAAACCCTTAACAGGAAGGCCGTGTAAGGGTGGTTCTGTTTGTGACCTACAGGTGAGACTGTAGGGCTCTTCCTGCAGTGGCACACCTGTTGGTCATTGTGTCAGTAGTGAAGTGTTTCTAAAAGGACTCCATGCCCAACCAGTCGGTGTCGGGATATTGTGCTTGTATTTTTGTTAAATACATCTTGTTAAGTCCACTCTGCTTCTCTTTGCCTCCCTGCTTTTTGGGTTCCTCCGACTACCACCTCGCAAATCAGAGCCGGAATCAAACCCTGGACCTCTGCACTGTGAAGCCGGTGTGCTAACCAGTCACCACCCCCCGTGCTGAATTCATATGTCACATATGCAATTATCAGAATGCTGTGTTGAAATTTGTGGGGGCACATGGAACATGATTGCAAAGAAACATTCAGAATTGACTTCCCGTTTAAAGGAACATTTTCAAAATGCAAAGGAATACATATAGAAACATTTCCAGGTAAGGGTTGGTCAGAGTATCACACCATAATGGAGTCATAGGCTTCCGATTTCATATTAAAAAGGACCAGGTGAAAAGTGATGTCATGTCTCTGAGCGGTATGCAGATTTATACCCAAGCCTCCACCACCCTGTTGTGTTAAAAGCAGAAGTTCAAAAAGTATTGTGTGTCACATCAGATGTTGCCTTACCTCAAATTCATATCTGCAGCAGGCAGTGTCACCGTGTCAAGATGCAAATGGACACCAAAATGTCCCCATACACTGGGCTGAATGTGAAACAGGCATCCTATTTCTGCATCCTATAATGCTATCCTGGGTTTCATCAGCTGTCACCAAGAAGCCACTCCTTCATGATACTGTCTGATCATGTTATTAATACCAGTGTGACGTATGGCACGGTAATTGTTTTCAGAGGAGCCGAACTCAAGAGTAACAATTACTGATAGCAGATTTTTACTTAAGAGATCAAGTCAAGGTTTCTGGCATTGTTTATGTGATTTTATACCATTATGGCTCATAGGGTCAGTAGAGAAATACTTTTGTAGATATAGCAGGATATACTGTATATATATATATATATTTTTGCTTCAAATCAGAATGACTGTCAGGATAGGGACTTTGAGGTATTTACGGATGATCAAAGATCCTTCAGGATGTTCCAACAACTTAACACACGATTCATCATTAATGACTGAAAAACTGGTAAATTAGTTTGGCTTATTTACCGTAAGCTTATTATGGGGGGCATAAACCAGATGAAAATGGGTATGCCGTTTTGAATTATGCACTTTAAAATCAAAACACACTTCTATAACCAATGTTTTATTTTGGAAGAGATGCGCAAAGTAAAAAAAAATACATAATCCAAAGCAATAAATAAACTCCTCTAGTTGTTAAACACATTGTGGATATTCTCTCATTATCCAATCATGAGGATGTGGTCAAATAAATTAAGTTCTAAATTTTCCTGACACAGGGGTGAACTCAGTCACTACAAAGTCTGCCAGCCCAAAAGTGTGCACACAGAAAATAAAAAGGCCACCACCCACATGTTTTCACCAATTAATATTTTTTTTCTATTTCCCAAAAAATAATGTGTGTAAAGGGACAGGGAGTGGGGGTTAAAAACACTGACAAGTAAGAAGAAATTAAATGATAGAATGCCATTTTATTGATGGAGACAAGCTCAAATGCAATTTCATAGAAACATGGACTATAGATCACGTCGTCCTCATAGTTGCCATCATGGCCACCATAGAATAAGGTTCTCTAATCCAGAAGTAATCTAAAAGTATTAGTTGAGGGCACACGGGGACATGGAGTCACCTGGACACAGCTTCGCTACTGGATGGTCAACAAAGTCTTTCACTGGCTGCGCTCCACTGATTGGATACATGAGGAGGAAAATGGGGAGCACGCTGTTTGGGGCTTTCAGGAACTGGCTCTGGAACAAGAGGGGGTGAAAAAGTTAAAGTGAATCACTTGGCGCTGATGACAGATGAGGCGGAAAAGTCATGCTGGAGAGAGATGGTGAACGAGGATGAGCGCTGACATATGTTGGATATGATTGAGAACGTTATTAATGGTTTCACGGCCCTCAGGCCAACTCTTCAGGAACTATAACTCAAAATGAGAAGTAAAAGGGGATAACTGGAGTGTGGCTGATTCAAAGCACCCCAGTTCACAGGATTATTGAGCCCTCCTGGAAGCAATCAGGCAAGAGTGGGGCCTCTGCAGTCACCTCAGTCTGCTGAGCATGAGCAGGGCACTTGAATGGCGAGGAATTGTGGGGGGGAATCCGATATGGCATTAATAATCTTGGATCAATGATGTTGCTGGCGGTACGCTGAAGAAGAATAGCAAATCTGTTTTTACGTGAACAAAGCTACAATGGACACGCCTCGCATGTTGAAATCACAGGGACATGCATTCATTGAGAGAGATGTCCATGTTTTGAACCTGGACACAGATTTCTGACAGAACTAGCTGCCTGCTCTGTGCTGACGGGAACATATTTTAAACACATGGTGAGACTCCTGCCTTGAGCATTCGAGTTCAGCCAACACACATAACGGTGCTCCATAAACACTTACGTGAAGCTAAAAGCCGCTAATGTGAATACAAGAACAGTAAAGTCTAGTTCTGTACCGCCTAAACACTGAAATGCACTTTATTAAAGGGATGGAGACCATTGCAGCAATATCGAAGGCCTTCATTTAACTGCAGAAACACAGTTCAATGCAAAGTGCATTTGCATTTTTTTTCTTGATAATTGTGGCATTCGTTCAAGTTTCATACATTCAAGTTATGATTTGAAAGACAAATGCCAATACACTAAAAAGAGATGCTTCAGGGTCATTAACTCATTCAGTACCAGTCAATTCTAGACCCCCCCTACTTTTTTCCCCCCTAAATCTTGGAAAAATTGAAAAAAAAAAAGATGTATCTGGGGTTGAACGTGTGGGGTGTGAAAAGACATATAAATATGTATTTGGGAGTGAATGAGTTCACAGACTACTGTAAGTGTCAACAATTCTTAATGTTTATGACACGCTGTGGGGCAGTGGCATAAGTGCAGAGCAAGAATTCTCGACATTTGGGAATGGATCAAAATATAGAGTGGATAGAGAAAGCTCAAACAACCCTGTATTTTATTTTATTTTAGTGATTAAGGCTTTTAAATATTTCAGAAAATTAGCCCCCCCCCCAAAAAAAAAGATGGTTAAATCCTGTATAATAGAACTGTAAAAGAAATGGAGGGGAAGTGATGTAGGTTTATAGTTCCCAATAAATATTGAAACCATTAAATTAATGCGTTCATGATGCGCCTGTTGATTTTATGACAGAACTCAGTCTTTTCAGTCAAGAGTGTGCCTGGATTTACACAGCAGTCGAAGTGGCCAATTATGATGAAATGTCTTATTTGATTGTCGAGTTCCATCTACGTTTCAAGTGACATACGTCCTTAGTGGTGTTTACATTAACAGAACACGTGAAACAACCACCATGCGCAGGAGCCTAAATTAATCATGTTCCTAATTCTACAAGCGCCAACATTGGCCGGTGACAAAGTAGAAGTAAAGAAAAATAACATTAGCGTGACTGTTTAGTTGACCTTGGCAACAATATGTATCAGATTTGGATCCACATTTGCAAGAGGCCTGATTCTGATCTGAGGAGATGCAATTCCGTGCAGATTCCAGCCAGATATATTGCTCTATATTTGGGTCAAATCGGTGATGGAGTCTTGTTTTTTTTCCCCAAACTCGCTGATTGACCCCCAAAATTATTCATCCCTCACAAAAATGACCCAAAACTCTCATTTTACTTGCCTGTCATGATTTTGTTTTTTTAAATTTATTTTTATGTATCAAACCAAATTTTTGAGTTTTCGAGGAATGACTCAAACTGTTGTCCACTGTTTCGGTTGCTGACCACATCCATGTTTGCTCAAATTTGAGATGGTATGTATGGAAACACAATCGCATGACTGCTTTAAATCGCTCAGGTGTGTGCATGAAAACTCAAATTCATATTGCAGTGATTGCAAAAGGCCATACCGCGAAGAGAACCGTCTATGTGGAAAATACATGGAGAGATAATTACAGAGCTGTCAAGACATTTTGTTCTTGTGATGGCAGATGATATTTAAAACTCCTTTTCACCTCACATTGACACTAAGTACAAGCTGCACACTGATTGACCTTAATATAAAGTAAATGCAGGAAAGCTGGATTCTTCCACTTCATGAATCGCTTTCAAAGACATTCAAGAGTTTTTCCTTACCATATTCCAGTTTAGTAGTTGATCATCTTCTTGATTCCTTCAAAGCACTTCCACTTATCTGGGATGTAGAATGGTTCAAAAATATGAGGGAAGGGAGTGTCGTAACCACACACTCGACTAATCGGAGCCTCCAAATTAAGGAAACACTCCTCCTAAAAATAGAAAATTAAAAAGAAACAGATCAGTGTAAATTCGGAATTAAAAATGGCGTATGAAATTATGCATGCAAATATGACGTTTGTGTGTGTGTGTGTATGTATATATATATATATATATATATATACACAGGTATATATATTTTTTTTTCGTTGGAACTTCTCTACGAATGCTTTTCATTTTACGAGGATGGCTACTACATCATTGTCATCTATTAGCATGGCACGCCTTGAGCCAATCCTTCCTTGCAAAAGGTCTCCAAACTGATGCGACTCGAGATGCTTTGTGAGCTGGAAAAGCACCATCTGCTACCGTGGACGCTCGCACAACAACATGTAACGTATTAGGTAAGGGACAGAAAGCGGAGGTGGCTCAGATGGTCGCCACACGCAAGTCTGTAAACAAATACAATACTGTACTGCTAAGCCTCTGGCTATAATATATGGCAATACAGTACAAAAATATATTATATGACACACACACACATACACATACACACACACACACACAACATACATAAAGTCATCAATTCACTATTGGATTGTTTTATACTCAATAAATAAATGAAAAAAAAGAACCTGTACTTTGTTAACTGCCAATGGGATTACCGGTAATTTAGGTCTTCTAGCATAAAGCATAAAGCTTACATTCAGTAGTGGTCTCATAAATTTGTTTCGCACTGTATGTCATCATGAAACCATTTCTTTTGATGCAACAGGTCAGAAGAAAAGAGCATCAAGCACGTAAACGTCACCGCCCTGGTGCCGTCCCATCTGTGTTATGACTCGAGTACTACGTTTGAATGCAAGATGTCCAAAGCTAAATGCTTACCCTTTTTTGTAATTTAAATTAAATGTAATTAATGTACAATGAATCCGGATAATGGGTTGAACACACCCATCTTTCACTTTCTGTGCCCTCAGCCTTTGGATGGAATACAACTTGACGGATTCTTTCCAACAGACTGTGGTAGATCCAGACAGTAAGCCAAAATATACGAGTAAAACTGGAAATCTATTTTCCAACTTTTTTTTTAACTTTGCTTAAGAATGTTGCATTTAGTGCCCAAAAAAAAAAAAAAGACAATAAGGGATAGTGAAATAGCTTTCTGTTTGCTTTCTCTGCTCGGAGACAGCAGATATTCAGAGCATACCAAAATGTGCTGCATGAAAGCATGATGTGAAATACAAATTGGCGCAAAACTGGCAATTGATTACTGATATGTACTATTTAGCAGATACAAGTGCACATGTCCCTTAGCTGTTTACATGCCACATGTAGTTATATTACTATGATGACTTGATTGCAAGGGTGCCCAAACCTTTTAGACCGAAGTAGACTTTTCGATCAACCAACCTCCCGCGATCGACCCGTTACCGCACACGCGCACGCACATAATCACACACCCCATGATGAGCAACAGCCTGACACGGGGGCATGCGACGCACTTTTACAGCCTGTTAACTATCGTAGCTCACACGTGCCGTTTTAAAGTGCTTCCCTCGGCCCTCCAGGTTCCTATTCTTTGCCCGTGCCCTCAGTGAATTGTACACGAAACAAACTGAATGATAATAATGATAACGATAAAAGATATAGCGCAACAGCTCTGATTACAAGCTGCAATTGCAGACTGCTGAGCGCTAACAGCTTCCAGGGACGCAGGTCACGCGCCACCGTAGGTTCAAGATTTACCTACTTTATTTTATTTTATTTTTTTAATACTTTTTGTGAAAATGAGACTGATAGGATGATTAGGGTGCAGTGTACATTAACACAAAAAATATATTACTAACATGCACAAAGACACACAATGGTTAGCTTTTTTTCTCCTCTGCACTCGCGATCGACTGTGAGGAATCGTACCAACACCAACTCTTGCAGGAGGACAGGTGGCAACATTCAATCAAATTGACAGCCATTTACATACAGCTTCACCAAAATCGATTGTAATTTGCATTGTGTGCATCGATATGCTTCAACTGCTTTTGGATTGAGTATTTCCGATACAGGAGCTATATTTCTTTGCTGGTCACTCAGTCAAGGCAAATCAAGCTCAAACTCACACAACACCCTTGTTGTGCGACGTACTGTGATTGAGCATGTGCATGCGCTTAATCTAACAGCCATTAATCCTTTTGAATATATTTAGAATGAAATCTTAAAATTTGACGGACGAACCGTTGACCTTACAGCAGTAGTTCAATGTAGTTTGAACTAAGATTTGAAGCACTTTCTACGATCTGGAATTTTTAAGCACACGACCCGGTGACTGTTTTTAACTACTTCAGACAATGGAAATAGAGCCGTAGTGTACGCGAGTAAACTAAGCCTGAAGCAAATAATGTGGATGTCATAGACTTGGAAAGTGACATCCATCTTAATGAGCATTGCAAAATCCCTTTGGAGGGACCAAGAGAAATCAGTGGGGGAGAAAGAGCCGATATGTTTTCTGATAACATGCAACCAGTCAGACAGTAACAAGGAGTATGTCTGGTCTGTTTGCACTCTGTGCAATCTCCTCTAAAAACATTGCTGCATGTGGGAGTAAAGTACTGTACTCTGACTGCCAGCCACCACAGCTGGACAGGAGAAAAGCCACACATCTCAAATTACATTCAAATCAGTATTTACATTTTGGGAAGTTCATCCATATATTACGACTAAATATATGAATACTGTGCACGTGATTTTCATAAGGCAGTTGCAAATGTGTGTATCCACGAATTGAACAGGATTTAAAACAATTTATTAAGGGATGTTTTTTTGCTAGGGATGCACCGACACCACTTTTTTTTCCAGACAGAGTATGAGTTCAACTACCGGTGCTTACAATGAATTAAACAGCACTAGCAGATTCCGGTTATCAATTCTTGACGATTAAAAACAGTGCATCTGATAGTCTGAAAAATACGGTCATGGTAATATTATATAACACAGTATTCTCTTAAAATCAATAGTCACTCACTTGTACTGTAGAGCTGATTTCAGCAGCAAAGCCTCCAGTGATTGGGGCCTCATGGCTAATGAGCAACCGTCCAGTTTTCACCACTGACTGCAATACAAAGACAGAAAAACAAAAAGCATTACTGCACATTCTCTACACAAAAAGACATTCAGCCGTATTAAGTATTTGGACAGTAAAACATATTTCTCTCCAGATATTTATAGCTTAATTTATTATTTTAAGTGTTGTTTTATCATCTGCAAATCACAGAAACGTCTTGTGCACTGCTCGCCACAAAACATTCCTGACAAAATTCACCCCAAAATGTTTACATGAAGATAACCACTTACTCTCATACTTAAGAATGAGCTCAGTAAGTAAAGGCCCTTGAAAGTGATCTGCAAACAAACTCAACCAGACAGTATAAGTGATTGTTGGGAGAGTGGACAGGGGAAAGTTTCGTCAGAACGCAAACAACTATCTGCATACCACAAAAAAAAAAGTCACCCGTGTTTCGTGTGTGGTCTGCATGTGACTCTTGTGCATGAGTCCGTATGATGGATGTGTTGGTGCAAATGGGCAGATTAGAAGGACACTGGATGCACAATGCTGTAAACTGATGTTACCAAGTCAGGGTGGATGACAGACAGCATAGTTCAGTCTGCTACAGCAGCTTGCTTCACTTACGTTGTGTGTCTGTTCATTTAACTGTGTGTAAAGTGGATATGATAGAACTGCATGAACTTCGGTGCTTATTTAGGCTGGTGCATAGAGTTGAAGGGACAACTATGGACATTAGAGGTCTCAGCCTTCCAAGCACAGGCATTTGGGTTTTCTATAACCTGCCATTATCCCATGAAGATGCCTCGGCTCAACCAGTTATCTGTCACAGAATAAAACCAATACTAGACTATAATCTCATCCACTTACCAATGGTAGAAGCCAATGCTATGTCTGTTCCGTGCAACTCGGGAAAACACCGTACTCTTTTTCAAACGGTTCCATTTAAAATTGCTTTTATGACAAATTTGAACCGGAATGGCACCCGGTGGAGCGCAGACCTCCACCTTGAACCCTGTGTTCGCTACATAAAATTGATCAACGATGGAAGCTCCTGCCTTGTGATTTACATTTGTCAGGTTTGCATTCAAATCACATAATGTTTCAAATGATTAGGCGTTCGGCGTTTTTGTTCATTATCCCAAATAGCCCAAATAAAATACTATTTTTTCATCATCAAACAATCATATTAGCATCCATAATAAAGTTATTGGATGTGGTAAGATATGAGACCCAATTCAATACCAACTGCCTTCACTTGAAATTATAAATCCATGAACAATTACTGCCTTTTCCTCATTTGAGGATGCAAGACTTTCCACCCAACCCACTAAAACGTTGTTGCTAATGCCAAACACCTAATAAATAAAACAACAACAACAAAAAACTCACGAGAAAATGAAATGGCAATTTCACTCATCTCTCATGGACGCATCCTGGAAAAGTCACCATACCCAATAAATAAATAAATAAATAAATAAAAAATAAACACTCTTCAGACACCAACACCATCGATGGGTCGTAAATTACTGAACAGCGTCCAACCCTGAACAATTTTCAACAACCTGCTGATTGCGCGGGCCAAGAGTCCCACCCTCAAAAATCTCTAAATCTCTTAACGGATTTGCACTTATCTCAAGAATGGCCATTTTGGTCCAAAGAAGACAGAAATCTGCTGATCGCCAGAAAATTCGCATCCCTGCCTTAAGCAAAGTGAATACTTGACTTCCCCTTCCATTCATTTTACATAAATTATACTCAGGTGTCAAACTAACTATCATGCCTTTTTATATATTCCTCAGAAATACTAAAACTAAACGTTTCACTAAAATCCTAAAAGTTCCAATTTAATCATTTGTAACATGGTATAATTCTTCAAATACCTTGGGAAAAAGAGGAGCCTGACACCGCTTTTAAAATACTATATGCAGTGTGAAATTCCCCGAAATTTGTTTATTTCTTCAAGTTAACTTTTTCCGGCTAGTTTTGCAAGTATTTATGAATGGTGGTGTGTGCGAGGTGATAATTTACGGTTTATAATCTGACCCAGCGCTCCCTAACCACTGGTCTGCGGGGGTCACAGAGATACGCAAAAAATAAATGAATAAATAAAAATCATAATTTTAGAGATGTATATACGCCACTCCCCCGACAATCCCCAACCCCATCAATTGTAATAATAGGCAGGACTAGGTGATCATATGATCCAGAATTGAGATTTTACAGGGACCAGCTGTCAACATATTTACTCAATCAGATGTGGCGGAAACATGCGTGACAGCAGCCAATCAGAGTCCAGCTTTTCCTTCTCTCGTTTAGTTTGCAAATTGAAGAAGTCAACAGAATGTAATAAACCACGATCAAATGTGCAGCTGATGGGCAGCCATGACTTGGAACTATCTTCCGAAGATGAAACTATTTTGACAAGAACAGTTCCTCAACGTCACTTGTGTGTCGAAATCTCCAAAGCGATGTGGAGTAAATAAAAACGTTGTGCAAGGTAAGTCCTCAAAAACAGTTAACACAACAATCCCATTGAATCATTTGAACAAGAACTACACAAGCGATGATGTGGAAAAGAAGACTAAGTGAGTGGAGTTTGCACAGCCTCTCCACATAGCATTAGCAGTTTAGCTGCTAAAAACTAACTTTGCAGTCACCTGACCAAAACAGTAATTAGCGGTGTAGCATGTTTTGACAATACACATTTGTATATCATTTAAGATGGTGATGAAGCCACAGGAAAATATCTGGACACAAGTTGGCCTGTTTGATGGCTTTAAAAGGGGAAAATGTGATGTGTAGACTGAGAAAAAGGACCATGAATACGCAAACATAAAATCGTAAGACCCCATGCAGACCCTACAGTAGTAATTGTGCTACAGAGATGTACACAACTGGCAAAGTTTCACTGAAATTATGAATCAACTGTTGTAGAGATCAATGGAATGGGGAAACTGTTGGAATGTCTGTTGCTTTTGGTGTACAGTGTTCCATAGCCTCTGGCAAATAGCTAAGGATGCTCCCCGCCTCTCGTCCAAAGTCAGCTGTGACAAGCTCCAGGCTCAACCATGATACAAATAAGGATATGCGATAAAGAAAATAGATGGATGGATAGACGAATGGATGGATGTTCGAAGGCACCTGCAGGGGCAAGGAAGGAGCTGGAAAAGGTGGTGGTGGGTGGTGAGATATGTATCCTTATCTTAGTTTTTAGTTCTGTGCAAGTAGTCAAGAGTGGGGAGAGTGGTACCAAAGATCCTTTTTGGCAGTCCTAACTGTCCATTGCAGTCTGATTGTGCACTCCTTTGTAGCAGCACCAACACAGACTGTGAGGGTTTAGCATAGAACTCATTTGATGACAGCTGCAGTCGCAGGAAGTATATCCTCTGCCGGGCCTGTTGGAGGATGGAGTTAATGGTGGCCTATCATCTCCGGTCATGATAAAAGTGTAAATCACAAGAATTTGAGAGTCCAGGGTCTCTCGGTGATTGACAGTTGTACAGCACAAGTGGCAGCTGTGAAGAAAGATGTTTCTTGAAGTTGACAATCATCTTAACAGTCTTGAGCGCATATAGCTTCACATTGTGCTGTCTGCACAAGAGAATCAGCCATGCCACTTCTTATTGATATGCAAACTGGCCACCGCTGTTGATGAGGCAGATGACTGTGGTATCATCTGTAAACTTCAGGAGTTATTCATGTAGAGAAAAAGCAGAGGGGAGGCCCCGGTGCTGATGATGCATGTGGACAAATTCTTTTGCCCCTGCCTCACCTGGTGTGTTCTGCCTTTCAGGAAGCTGTAAAGATGGCAGGAGTAACTCTGAGCTGGTGAGGCATGGAGGAGCGCAGCTAAGGAATAATGGCATAGAAAGGAGAGCTGAAGTACACAAAGGGGAACCTATGACATTGAAATGTCCAGAATGAGGGGCAGCCCCATATATACTGCATCACCCACAGACAGTATTTCCTCGATAAGCAATAAAATTAATGCGTTCCTGAGTATATTCTCCTGTTTGCACTTATCTTAATTTCTTACACTTTCAAGGTGTGACGATTCTCCTGTCTAAGCTTGTGATACACCCACCAAGCATAACCTGAGAATCCACGTGCAACCACCGAAGAGGTGTGACCCATTGAATTCTGAGGATTCCTGCAAGTCCCGGATTGTGGCGTTTTCCTGAGACATCTGATTTCCATATGGATCAATTTAGAAAGTACGGTATGTCACACTTTGAATGTGAAACTGACTTGCTTAGTAGATGCTTAAATTATACCGATTGTCATCAGTGACGTGCGTTGCTCATCTAACAGTATACTTTGAAGGAACATTTTTATTTGCACTCTGTACTTAATAAATATAGCAAAATGAATCTAATCAGAGTACTGTGCTCATGACTGAATGCATATCTGGAGCTATGTCATTAAGAGAAAAGTGAGTGAGTCAGCCGCTGCTTAAGTGTTGCCTAGCAATGCATCACGTCTATGGATTTCATGACCGGCACATATAATATCCATCCATCCATCCATTTTCCAAACCGCTTGATCCTCACTAGGGTCGCGGGGGGTGCTGGAGCCTATCCCAGCCGTCTTCGGGCAGTAGGCGGGGGACACCCTGAATCGGTTGCCAGCCAATCGCAGGGCACACAGAGACGAACAACCATCCACGCTCACATTCACACCTAGGGACAATTTAGAGCGTTCAATCAGCCTGCCATGCATGTTTTTGGAATGTGGGAGGAAACCGGAGTACCCGGAGAAAACCCACGCAGGCCCGGGGAGATCATGCAAACTCCACACAGGGAGGCCGGAGCTGGAATTGAACCCGGTACCTCTGCACTGTGAAGTCGACGTGCTAACCACTGGACTACCGGGCCGCCCGCACATATAATAATGAATATTCAAAAGCTACCTCACCACTGTCATCATGACAGTGACTAAAGATGTTGTTAGTGGTGCTTTCAGGCAAACTCCAAGTTGCCAGCACGAGTCAGCCGTTGCCGTTCTGTCACGTGGCAGTCAACAGCCGAGTACAGAAACAGTTAATTGAACCAAAATGTGCGATATGATATGAAGCGCTAGTCCTTATTACAGCCTCGTGAGAGCGGAAGAGACAAGATGATTAAATCTTTGGGTGAATACGCATACCGCAAGATTTGACATGGAACACCCTCATTTCAAGGTCGCTCCACCCAGTTTGCGTTTCATGAATGTGCATAAATTCAGTGTGTCTTTTCTGACTTAAGCACATGGGAGAATATGACCCTAAATAAATAATAAGTAACCCAAATGCGTTTCTGGTACAATCCTAAGGCGTTTTTCTATTTGAGGTCACAGAACATCCTGACCGCCATTGCTTCTCCATCACCACAGGGACTAATTGTTTGGGGCGGGGTCAACCGAACTATGTGAGCCTTCACGCCACACTTGCAGTATGTGGGGTTCTGACACAGATTTCATGAGTGGCTGAATCTCGGCCACTAATTTTGCAGCGATTCAAAATATGAATCGCTGTTGGTTTGCGGCTTCACAAATTATAGCCCATCAAATGCACAGACGCTTTCACGCAGATGAAAAATCAATTTTCAGCATACACATCCTGTGTTTTATAAAAATCCTTTAATCATTTCGAAATACAATTTCATACGTGCCTATGGATGAAAGATGTGAAGCTTGCGCTCAAAAGTATAACGAGCCATGTGCACGGGTCCATTCAAGTGAATGGGTTCAATTTAGTAAGAGGGAGACCAGTCTTTCAATATGTTCTCTCTCTTCATATTGCAGCCTGGGTATTTCTTGAGTGACATTGTGCAGTGTGCAGCTGCCCTAAAATGTGGCTATAATGTATGAAAAGACGGAGCCGAGGCTCTCATTCACTTGACTGGACTGGCGACTTGCCTACGGCACGTGAACATTTTTTTTTACCAAAGCTTCACTTATTTCATCCACATGTACCTATGAATTTATTTACTATGGTTAAGTATTGTTGTAAAACGATGTTTATTGTATAGACTCTCTGTCTCTCAATTGCTTAAAACCAGGAAATGGGAGTGTGCAGAGGAGTTCCATGCCGCATCACACCTACATCTGTTGGCCAGTTAGATGACAGTGACGTCACGGTCCACCTTGGCCAACGTTCTACAACCAGGAAGGAAGAGGTCCTGAGGAATGGTTCCATTATAACCGCAGCCTCGAAAAAGTGTAATGGAAAAGCGACACACAAAGCACACAGGGTGGAAGCAGTCTGTTTCGGTGTATGGCCAGAACAATAAAAAAGAGGCATTGTGTAACCAGTCACAGCACTGGAGAACCTGCAAACTTGGCTGCCCTTTTGGAGGGTGAAATGATTGTTGCCACTCCTGTTGCTTTCATTGCACCAAAGTGTTCGACTGTTAGTGTTGTTGTTTTTTGTTTTTTTTATGTACTGTGGTGAGTTAGTGTTCCTTTACTGTGTACTAATAACTTTTCCTTCAGCCTCTGCCTTGACAGCGGGCTCCTGATTTTTGGGTAGGGCAGCAGCTCTGGTGGCTTACACATTACTTAGTACTCATTGTGCTGTAGGGATGTCATTCGAGGCCACAGTTGTTCCCAAGGCTGCAAGTGAAATGTCATGTTTACTACCATTCCCATACACGCCCAAAGTAATGAGTGGCATGGAGTTTCATCCTGCCACAGCTACTCCATCCACATTACCTCTTATGATACAGTCTCTTTCTACATCAGTATGCTTCCTGCTTCTGCTTTCCCAACCCAGTCGTTCCTCCATGATGCGGTTTGTCTCATCATGTTTTTTCTTGGCCGCTCCCTTCATCGATGCTTCAAGCCATCCATTTAGCTTGCTTTCATCAAGTTCATGTCATCGGTTCAAGCACTCCCCACAATGCGGCCTCACCAGTGTTGGCAGTCAACGACCTGGCATGCACTCAAAGACTAAGGTCGCAACTGTCACTTTCCCATGGAATATATATCGAATCACACGCATAGGCAGATGAGTACCTACCCGAGCCTACTGCAACACGCAACCAAACACATACTCATACTCTTGTATGTTTACACACCCTGAAGTACAGACAGAAATGTTTTTTCAAGAGCTGCTTATTCTGAGTCACAGACGCTTTTTGACTGCCATATGCATATCATGCTAGCTTATCTGTCATCTTTGATGTCATTCTAAAGGCAGGCAGCATTTAAAACAAAATTAAGTATTATGTAATGAGATATGAGTTTGGTACACTGAAAAAAGGGTGTTGGATTTACATTAAAAAAAGCATGGGTATTGGTTGCATGCATTAAAATAATGTTTCACCAACATGAATCAGAATTTATTTCCAACAATTGTCATGTTGGTGAAACATGAATTCAATACATGCAACCAATGACAAATCCAACAGACTTTTTGTCAGTGTGTGAATGTGCAATCTAAAATCTAACAGACGTAGATGATTTAAGTTAATAAAAACAGTACTGAGGCATTCATAGATTGCTCCCATTTTGCAGAATCCCTCAATGGGATTTAAAACTATTTTCAAATGCACACTTGCCATATAAAGCTGGAAACAGCTCTAACTTGAAAAACCTTGGTAATGACACCCATAGATACACACACACACACACACACACACACACACACACACACACACACACACACACACACACACACACACACACACACACACACACACACACACACACACACACACACACACACACACACACACACACACACACACAGATTCCCACATGGTATGCGACAGGAAACGAAAGTTTAGCTCCAGTGTCGCCAAAGAGAAGCAGCCTCATGCCCGCTGGCTTTGCTCCTGTCTGCTGACCCTATAATTGACTGGCCATCGAAGGGTCCAAACTCAAGTCCTCATGTGATCTTTATGAAATCTTCTGCTTGAAATTGGTACTCAGTGAAAAGCAAGGGGTGGGGATTGTGGCAATGTTTGGCCTGTTAACACAGCAGAGGGAATGATGGTGGGAGGAAATGAAGAGGTTTGCTACATGAGCTGACCCCGTTGATCCACTCACTCTCATGACAGACAGTGAGGGAAAGTGAGAACTACAATGGAGAAGGCGTTCAGGAAAGCACAAGAAAAAAAGAGAGGAAAAAAAAAGTCAGGCACAGCTTCAAGACTGGGCAGATGGCCAAGCCAGCCTCTGGGGGAGTAGAATGCCAGGAGACCTCCGATCCGACTGAAATAACTGCTCACATCTCATGAAAACACATTAAACTAATTTAAGCCAATTACACCGTGACACACACTACACTATTTTCCTGTCCTTCACCACCACCGTACCTCGCCTCAGCATTGGCGTGTGTGTCCAAACACAACTTACTAAAGCATATTGAACCATCTTTCAATCTACAGTAGGGCTGAAATGAGTCCTCGAGTAATTTGAGTACCTCAGTTCAATAAAATACTGAAGGCATTTTTTTGGGGCCTCAAATACCTGCTTGTTTACACTGTCAGGGAGAAGAAGTCAAACTGACCGCATCAGTAACTCTTCATGCGATACATGACAGTAACACACCGTCAATGCGATACGAAAGCCACCTTCAAAATAAGTCTTCGTTATCAAGTAATATATGAACATCAATGCCCAAGTCCGCTTATATTTTGATGTTCCGGGCAGCGTGTTGCAGCATGAGAGCTGACTTGACTCATTTTCCAGACTTTGTTTGAGTTTATTGCTGTTACAAACTGTTGCTTCTGACGCTGTCTGAAAATAATGTCCAATTGATAATTAAGGGCACAAAAAAAATTAATAATAATAATAATTATGTTGGCGGCCCGGTAGTCCAGTGGTTAGCACGTCGGCTTCACAGTGCAGAGGTACCGGGTTCGATTCCAGCTCCGGCCTCCCTGTGTGGAGTTTGCATGTTCTCCCCGGGCCTGCGTGGGTTTTCTCCGGGTACTCCGGTTTCCTCCCACATTCCAAAAACATGCGTGGCAGGCTGATTGAACGCTCTGAATTGTCCCTAGGTGTGAATGTGAGCGTGGATGGTTGTTCGTCTCTGTGTGCCCTGCGATTGGCTGGCAACCGATTCAGGGTGTCCCCCGCCTACTGCCCGAAGACAGCTGGGATAGGCTCCAGCACCCCCCGCGACCCTAGTGAGGATCAAGCGGTTCGGAAAATGGATGGATGGATAATTATGTTGAGACTGTATTGTACAGCGCTGGCTGCGCGAGCAGGGCTAGCAGCGCTCAAGTTGCATCTATCAATTATCTGAACAGCTTTATCCCCTTGAGGGTTGTGGGCATGCAAGAGCATATCCGACCTGACTTGGGGCAATAAACGGGGGACAGCCTGAACCGGTGGCCAGCCAATCGTGCCAAAGTGATGTAGTGAAAGAAGTTGTGTCTGGAGCTGAAATTCAGTGGAGGCTCTTAACACAGTATGGAGAAAGCGCACCATCAAAAAGAAGTGTGTACAAGTGGATTGAAAAGTTAAAAATTGGCCGAACCAGCGTGGACCACGTAGAAGGTTTTCTTTGGATAAAGCAGTTCAAGAAGTGGTGCATAAATGGTTACAATACAAGCCAAAAATGTTCTTCTCAGATGGAATTCACAAGCTCTATGTATCAATCTATCTATCTAATTTGGGCACATTTCACCACTCGTGGCTTTGGGCAATTGAAAACACCGGCACAAAATGGCACGAAAAAAAAAATAAGGAAATTTGATATAATGCAATCACCATCACAATTCATTGTTCATCTAAAACTGTAATGTTTTACTGAATGGATCTGATGACTGTTTTTTGCAGGTTAGGCAACTGACTTAATTTAGAACTTAAAAAGGATCTGAAGGATTCTTTTGTAACAGAACATCTGGCAGTATGTGCGTTGGATGCCATGCTTGTGATATCAGTCCTTGCCTTTTCAACTAGTCCTGCTTTTAGGCAAACAAGCTGACCCCAATGATCTCAATCGGCCCACATCTCAAGCCAAGACTTTGTCCTCTTCAGTGGAAAATAAGTAAAATCTGGTCCAGTGAGACAGCAGCCCTCCCATAACTTGTAAATACGGGGCTTATTTTACACAGTAAATATGGACTTTCAATCATATCAGTATAATCAGGGACTAAATGAAGAGTATTGATAAAACCATGAAAAATCATTTGTATCTTTGTGCTAATTTTAATTCCAGGGTTATTCATACTTTGTGTGACATCCATAAAACATGGGATGATTGTGAATGGTACTGTTCAGGCCTGGGGTGTGCAACTGGCAACTCCAACCACATTTCTGAGTGGCCTCTTGATTAATCCCCAAACTCCCCACCCTCTCCATGTTTTTTAAAAATCACATATATAAATATTTATACAGTAGATATGTATCTATATATAGATCTCTCTCTCTCTCTTAGATTTTTTAAACATTTTATTTATTTATTTTTACAAATGCCCAACATTCTTCAAAAACCGCTGATAACAATATTTCTTCCCTGAAAAGTTGGGGGTGAAACGAAGAAAAAAAATCCCATGAAAAAAAAAATACTTGAAAAAATATATGCGAATCTGCCGGTGTCAAGCCGTGAGTATGCAAGAGTTGACTGCAGTTTTAAGTTGTCACATTACCATCCCCATTAGATGGCAGAGATGGCTGAGTTGTGCAGTCTTGAACCGCACTACATTACAACGTAAGTAAATGTTTTTTTGCGGATTTGGAATGATATGCAGTACAAACAGTACCTTAATGATTAAAAAAATGTCGTGAGTTGAATTTTGTGAAAGCAGTTTTGTGCAGTCCTTAAAAGGTACTTTTCTGCAAGAGAGGTATTTGCATAATATATGGTTATTTTGTTGTTTTCTTCCAACCAATTGCTTTTGGGCTGGGATAGTGGATTCTCTTATTCATGCATTGAGAAATGTACTATGAAAAATAAAATGAAATATATTAAGAACACGTATTTTGCACATATTTTGTCCATATTTCTAATGGTATTTTGGTCACACATCTGGGTAGGTGGTGTATGATCCTATGTGGCCCCCTCAGTTGCACTGATGAAAAATTGGGGCCCCCTCCAGCATTGAAATTGCCCATCCCTGGTCTTGGTTCTCTTTCCATCTATCTTTAACAGGTGAATGAGCTTTACATTTTAAGATGCTTTACTGTAAATAGCTTGTTCAGATAATGTACATATTACCCACAATTTACAGGAATGGAGAATATTTTTGAAAGCCGCCAGGGCCTGCTACGTAAAAAAGAAAACAAAACAAGCAAAAAAAAAAAGAGTATGCAAGTACATTTGTGAAGAAAATCTGGCCCCGTTTACGCCAATGTTGCCATATTTACACCAACATCGGATGAACTCCCAGGCCAAACATATTTTTCTCTGATTAAAAAAAGATATTTGCAAACACTTTCACATCCATGATGTTTGGCTTTACCCATCTCTGTATCTTGCCATAAATGTTTGCTTACTTTCACTCCACAGAATACTCCTGTTTTTTCCCCCCAAAATGCTCAGTGTTAACGCTGTAATTACAGAGAAACAACAATATGAACAGGGACTGGGGCCCAAACATTTGTTCACTTTCTTCCTGTGCCATTCTTTTTTTTTTTTTTTTAACTTTCCAGTGCTTCCAGTGTGAGGGACAGCAGGCCAAACATATAACAATTGTTGTGGTAAGCCACCAAGCACATGCTGGCTGACGCCCCTCCATTGAAATGGAAAAGCAGGAATGATGGCTGAGAGTTTATGCTAATTGGTAACAGGCTGCCTAAATCATCCTTGATTCAGCTCCAAATTACTGTAAAGAACAGACAGTTCACTGCTATGCTGGGTGACAGATCTGGCACGCAACAACAAAGTATATCTGAGGTTTACATTGTGTTAAAAAAAAATATATACTTTTTCAATTAAATGTCTATTTCACACTGCCCATAAAATTCCAAACTTCATGTATCCCCACAGTCTCATATTTTCCTTTAATGAGCAATTTTAAATGTTAAAAAAAGACCCAGACCAAGTAAACTGGTGTGTGTTGAATTTCATGACTGTTTCTAATCATTTTTTTTCCATTCCCAGTGGCCAGTGTAACTCCATTTCAGGCCACTGTGGACAAAATAGGATGGTTACTTGATGAGATTACTAAATAATCTCTACGCCTGCCATTCCCACTTTTATAAAATATCAGTCTCATTTTGGTCTCCAAACATTTTTTTTTTGATTCAGTTTATTTTTCCAGGATTGTCGAAGAAAAATAAATGTTGGGGAGTCACATTTTGAAATCTATGATGTTCTGGAGTACTGTACATCATAACCTCTGCAATGAAGTGAACTAATCATTTGACATTTAATATCCAGCCGATTGGCTCAAAAAATGAAGAAATTTTACAATGCAAGAATCATAGTGAATCGCGACCAGTCTTTTTTAGTATGGTGTTCTTTTTGGACATGAATAAAATATTTGATTATTAAGTTGCATTATTACAGTTAGAATGTAAATAAAGGTCTTTTCGACAAAGCCATTCATGTGCTGCGAGGGCGTGAGGATGGAACGCCGTGTCAGGGTGAAAAAGGTTAAACTCAAGAGCAGTGTTGCGGTGAGGCAAGAAGGTGCATCCAAGGGAGGAGATGGTGAAGTGATTTCAGAGTGCAAATGGAAATACACCAAGCAGTGGGAAAAGCATCTATCCTACTTCTTGGTCGGCCGCTAAACAACCAATTCCAAATATGTGCAAGCATGCAATGTGAGTTCTATCGTCCTTGCATGCTGCCCCACGACAAACAAAAAATGACCAAGTGCAGGTAAAACGGTATTAAAAGGTAACCATGCTCTCATTCCTGACTGATACAGACCTTCCTAAAACTGTCTTTTATGACAATTCATTCCATTTAATAATGTTAGTTGGAATTTTCCACAGTTGGATGTCATGAAGTCTTTACGTGACATCTTCTGCATTGCGGTCGATTGGGTTCAGCCAACTTGGTTGGAAGACTTAAAATGCTAACCTGAGGAAAAGCCTCATATGACGAAGGTCTTCCATTTCATGATTCAAGGGTTTCAAAAAGTGGCTGGTCCTAGCAATAAGACTAATTATCAAGTCCTTACAATAACGAGCTCAATCCAAAAAGGAAAATTTCAGAATTTGTGATGCAAAGCTCATTAAATCATTGCAGTATAGTGAATGCACTCTTTAATTGGCATGAGGATGCCACCAGCCTTTGATCGAAAAAAAACAAAACCAAATTCTTATTGAGAGACTCAGGAACCTTCAGTTTCTGCTCGTTTGTGGGCTGTGCTGCCTTTAGTTTTGTTTGAAGTATCCTGATCAAATAGGTTGGGATCAGGTGACTTCACTTGGCTATGAACAATATTCAATTTCTTTGCCTTCAAGAAGTCATGCGTTGCCTTCTTGGTAAGTTTAGGATCATTATCTATCAATATCATGAAGAGCCGTCCCATCAGTTTTGTAGCATTTGGCCAAATGTGAGCTGGGCTAAAAGCCCTGTACACTTCAGAAATCATTGTGTTACTTCTGTCAGCCGACACATCATCAATACTAGTGATCCTGTTCCATTAGCAGCCATTCAAGCTTAATGTTATAAAATGGCCACCCCCAAGTTTGACAAATGATTTGGTATGCATTGGACCACAAATCTTTCTTTCTCCATATCTTTATCATCTGATACGTTGATAGTTGATTTTGGTTTCAACGAATCATTAAAAGCTGCCAAAGTCTGTTTCTCTGTATTTGATACCCAGACATTCTGACAATATTAGATGTGTATTCTTTCGAACCATTGCATTCTTGTTGACAGTGGGCAAAGCCGTGCTAAGCTAAAAATGCAGGCACGAAACACAAATGTGCTTCAGTGATTTAGTACACTTGTCATATACAGTAGGTCTTGCTGAAACAACGTCAAATCAGAAGGGGTAAACACCTTTGAACAGAAAATAGAAGGCAACATTAATAAGTCACTGGAAAAAAAGTAATACAGCATTAGGATCCACAGCCACAAGAAACCTGAAGTGAAGAAGGATGTCACTGAAAATGTCAGCGAAGAGGAGTAGTATATTACACTCATATAATAAATATTTACTGTATTTTCCGCACTGTTAGGCGCTTCGGAGCATAAGGTGCACCTTCTAATGAATAGACAAATTTGAAACTGTTTTCATATACTGTATATAGGGCGCACTGCATTATAAGGCGCCTAGATAGAAGCTACAAGAAGATAAGATAACCTTTATTTGTCCCACACTGGGGAGATTTGCAGTCTACAGCAGCAAAATTGGGGGAGGGGGTAGGACTCTGATAGCTCAAAAATTAGGTAAAGGTTCTATCCATCTATCCAATTTCCGAACTGCTTATCCTGACAAAGGTCGCAGGTGTACTGGAGCCAATCCCAAGGGCAGGATACACGCTAAATTTGTCACCAGACAATCTCAGAAATAGACACAAATAGCCAACTGCCCACATTCACGTTCAAATCAATGGACAATTTAGAATGCTCAATCATCCTATTATGCATGTTTTTGGAATGTGCAATGAAACCGGAGTACCCGGAGAAAACCCACGCAGGCACGGGGAGAACATGTAAATTCCACACAGGAAAGCCAGAGTCCAGATTCGAGCCCACGACCTCAGAACTGTGAGGGGGATGTCCTAACCATTCATTTATTGTGCCTCTTTTGTGAATGTTATTTAGAATAAATCAGTCCTTCAGTTCCTCCACCTCGCCATGACAGTACAAGTCGACCCCGTTGCTCACAACCAATATGGGAATGGAGACAGGACGCCCGCCCATTGAGCTAGTCTGTGTGTGTGTGTGTGTGTGTGTGTGTGTGTGTGTGTGTGTGTGTGTGTGTGTCTATGCATGAGGAACATAAATAAACCCACCATTCCATTTCATGACATTTTAATAAGGCAGTAGTTTAAAATTACTGCAGTTATTTGAGAAACACAACTTCTAAACAGTCTCAGAGTGACCACTACTGCCTGTGCCTTCACTTCCAAGTCACACCCTATTAAATTACTATTAAATTCTTCATTGGAAATGAAATTCCATCCCAGGTTTTCTGTGCTGGCATTAACAATTGCCTGACATCAGGAACTGCATAGTAAGCTGTTGAGAACCATGAAAATTGGACAGTAAATATCCAAAATAAACAAATACTTCATGTTGTGACTCACTCGTGTACATAGGAAGCACGTGGCATTTCCATGTACAACGGACTAAAACGTTATATCCCAGGAAAAAATAAACTGTGGGAAAACCACAGCTAATTCGATGGAATTAGGTGAATAATTTGAAATGTTTCCCCCCCAAAAGATTTAGGTCACATCACTTCTTGCAATAAGGAGGGCATTGCCACTTTACTGTGGCCATCCTTGATGTACTTTATGGGACGCGACAGTGTACTTCTGAAATAGTGTTAATGCATTTTAGTGTTTGACTATACTGCTAAACAGTTGGTACTATTTTTTTACGCTATGTTTTCACAGTGTAATCATTTGTAAAACAGGCATATTGGTAACCTGTCATTGTAATGAATGGTATTAACATTTATTTGACAAATGACGCTCGGCAATAAAAAGGGGAACAAGTCATGCAAACTTACAAATACAGTAGATAATTGTTGAAGTAAGTGAAAAATGGTAGCCTGAATAAAAGTGGCTACAGTATCATTGCTAAAGAGCAAATGCAGTACTTTAAAACTGAAGTTGTCTTTTTATTTTTTTGTTTTTGGTAGCTTTAGTCTGACAAAGGCAAATTTATAAAAACGTATGGCACTGGCCAAATACAAACTCATCTTGTTTGTTTGTTTGTTTATTGAACATAAAACATATACAGTAATAATTTGACAGAAATGTTATGTGTTTATATATAAATAGATCATTTTTATATCAATCAGAAAAGAAAGAAAGTAAGAAGAAAGAAGTCTCCATTAAGGCTCATGCTTTACCCTTAACTGTGATATTTTTACAACTTTTGGTTTGTATCGGGATTTTATACATCCACACCCTGGCACTCTTGTCAATTTTCTCTTGTATTCATAATGGATATCGCCATACCTTTCACTATTTATCAACTTAGTTCTGATTTATCATTATATTTAAGGTTTAGAATTTGTCACTTTAACTCTGATTGATGTAGGTTGTTTTTACTATTTTTTTGAATTTGTTTTTGAACTCAGCAAGCGATTTACTCATTTTCAGGTAGGTTTCGAAATTATTCCACAGATTAACACCTTTGACAGATACACTTCTTTGCTTGATGTTTGTTCTTGTTTTGAGTTTTTTGAATACGTTGGTACCTCTTAAATCATAGCTGCTTTCTCGAATTTCGAAAAACTTCTGAATGTTTTGGCAGAGCAGGTTATTGTGTGCTTTGTACATTAATTGGCCGATTTTAAAGTCAACCAGGTCATACAATTTCATCATATTTAATTTGATAGATAGTGGATTTGTGGGTTCCGTATATTTTGATCTATTAATAATTTGAATTGCATTTTTTTCTGTAGTTTTAGAATAGGGACTGTGTTTTGTTTTACAGGCATTTCCCCATATTTCCACACAGTAGGTCATATATGGTAATAATAATGAAGAGTATAACGTGTACACAGATCTCTTATTTAGTACATCCTTGTATCTTAGGGTAATAAATGCATTTATTTTAATTCTTTGAGGTCCATTGCTTACATTTTCTAGTACAAGATTGAATGGTACCTTGCAAATAGTTTCAACATCCCATGGCAGGATAGTGCGAAGGTCGATGACCTCACAGGAAACACCCAATTTCTCCTGAGCCATTTGGGCCACTTCCTTCATCACATGTACCTAAAAGAAACGGGGGGGGGGGGGGCACATGATCATGATTTTTTTTTTTGTCTTTCACTCATTACTTTCTGTGATTCTATCAAGAGAGTAGGGATACCTTGCGAATAAAACACATTTTAATTTAGTTTATATTACTGTCTGAAACAATAACTTTGTCTGCTCTTCTGGATCTCAAATTCCACTCGTCTGATTTTCTTTCTCACTTAACTAAGATGGCCAAGCAGCTGAGGAGTGGTGAAGTAGGAAATAAAGAAATACGTTTCAGAAGGAAGGGCCATTGTTTCCACTACTTGACTGGATCATCTCTCTTGCCAAGTCATCTTTCAAGAATAATACGGGCTTTGATGGAGACGCTTTCTCTCAGTATCCTCTGGACCCCATCTCAGGCTGCAGGCACACTGCGGCACGGATAAGCCAGGTAAAGTGGCTGGGAACAATCAAACTGAATCTGACTCCTGGTGAGTGACAGGCTCTGTGACAGCAAGCCGTAGAAATCAAAGCTCGCTGATGAAAAGACCATCAACAATGGAAAGAGTGCTGCAGACATGCGCCGTTAATAGGCGAAGAGCAACGCACGGCCTTGGTTCTGAGATGTCTGCACAGATATAGTCTAAGCATGCCAGCTGAGAGACCCTGCAGTGACACAGGAGGCTCGTCATGTACTTAAAATTAATCCACCGGCTTTGAACATCACATATTGTTGTCCCTAGTCCCTGTAACCAGGGTTCCAAAGATAGACGGTGACTAAACCATTCAGCACACCCACTGAGATGTTGTCAATGATGTGCAGGATCACCTACCTGTGTACCCCAGGCAATCAATGTGACATCACTTCCTTCCTCCACAACCTCAGCCTGTGAGAGTGGAATAGTGAAGGCTTCTGTGGGAACTTGCTCCACTGCAAACACAAAAAGTCAATCAGAAGCATTCCATATCTGCAAAGTTATCCAACCTGGTTGTAAAACTCACTTGTACACTTGTTTTTGTGTACACTGTAACGTACTGCAATGTTGCCCCTCAAGCAGTTTAACCTTCATTCACTGTTCATACCAGAGGAGATTGCTCTAAGACTGCAAGGGAAGCTCAGCTTCCCCTAAAATGTCTAAAAAATAAGTGATCAAATATATGTGTGTCCATACAATTGTGTGTACATGTCATTGACTAAATATGTGCTACAACGTGCTCAACTTTTGTTCCGAATCAGCTTCTTATTACTGGTTATGACGCGACTCTCTTCTCATTCATTCCTGCAGCTTCACTGTGCTTTAAACTGTGTGGACGCTGAGCGTCTACAGCGCGGACGCTGGGCGTCGAGAGAGTTCAGAGCCCGTTGTCCCAATCCATCGAAACGAGACGAGTCATTGGATAAATGCTGGTTTTGTCCCGCCCATCGGACGCTCAGCGTCTCTGGGAGTCTATGGACAGTGGGCGTTTATCGGCTGGCTCGGACGCTCAGCTTTTCTGCATGATGATTGAATGATCTGTCTGAGGCTGAATCTCTTTTTCATTGACAGTGAAATGAGCCAATCACCGATCTTTCGGTGTAGGCATCCATGGGAGCATTTTTCAATTCTCATTCTGTTCTGAGTTAAACTGGAGACTTCTTCTAATAATCATAGTGACACTCTCTTTGTTGAAAACAACTAGCGACAGATTAATATTTTATTTCTGCTGTGTTTTATTGTAGTTGCTTGTGTTCGCAGACTGACTTATATCACCCCAGTTAAGACCCTGGAAAAGACACCTTGTTGGTATGACAGGGTCACAGATCATTTTCTTGAAAAGGAACGGAGAATAGAATTCACGTATAAATAAACAGACATTATGATGTAGGCCGAAATTGAGCTTCCCTTCCTTGACAGACCAGCATCTGGTTCATACATTGTAAGCGTTGCAAACAAATACACTCTTGCAGTGAATGTATTTCTGTTGAGTCGACCAAACGTCTTAGGGCTACTTGATCTTTTAAGCGGGCATATTATTGGAGTGACAGTCGATTCAATTGGGAAAATCAATTGTCTTGTATAATTTGGTAAAAAGTGAAATAATGAATACATGAGGTAATCTCACAGAATGATTCATAATTATTATTAGTGCTGTTCTATTACAACACATTTTTATTTATCGTAACTATATGTTGATTTATCCATGCCTGTGGCAAAGAATGATAGGCGGAATAATTTATTCCATTGGATGGCAGTGGGTGCAATAAACCTGTGTATCCACCAGAGGTGGGAGTAAGTCACATGTGCAAATCACAAGCCTCAAGTAGTACTCTTCAAGTTTCAAGCACGAATCAATCGGGGGGGGGGGGGCAAGTTAACACCCCCCCTCCCAAAAAAAGAGTATTTACTTTCAAGCAAGTCAAAAGTCAAGTCATAAAATATTATTCAGCACAACACTTTTCATATTAGAGTCATGATAAAATACATGTATTTGTTCACCGATCAAGACAAAAAAAAGTGCATTTATATCTCTCAAAATTAAATGAGCACACAAAGAATGTATGCAGCTCTAACAATTAACAGTTTGAAGTACATGCATATATATATATAATTTAAAAGACGGTGTCATTATTTTGTAAATGTCCGTGAAAATACAAAAGTGGCCAAACATATGTTCTTGGTGCTGCAAATATTAAATATGAAGTTATTCAAAACAGTTTCGAGGCAGGCATTTTTGTGACGACACAATCGACACCACCGAGTTGGTCCACGGTTTTCCCCAGCTCTACTGTAGACCTATTGGCAATTCTTCTAAATTACTTGTTTTTTCGGCGAAGCTATAGTACTCAGAGGGAACCCATAGATAATGCATAGGGTGACAGTTGTAATTTAACAAATTATATCAAAAGCCCAAGGTGGAGATCCAGAACCGGATCCCAAACCTTCCTGCTATGACCCAGGAGTTCTCACCAGTATGGCTCTCTTCATTTCAATTTCAAAGTGTTTTATTCATAGTTGTGAATGAAACCAGCAACGTGCAGATCCAACACTTACGAGGGTTGATACAGAACACAGAAAACGGTACCCTGTGGTTTTGAAGATACAAAGATTTCAAAACCACTAACTTTAAGGGATGAGTAGAACCACAAATGGAATGACACAACCATCAAACACACATTCCTCCAGCAGTACATTTTGTCTGGCCAATTCCAAAGGCTAACACATGCTTTTTTCCAGAAACTCATTGCCTAGAAGAGACCACATATACTTTTATCAGCACAACATAGTAGTGCTAGTGTTTGCCAGCTCCACGTTGATTAATGTTGCAGAAAAAAACAGGGTTTAGATCGGTCGGTCGGTGAAGGCCCTCGTTATCGAGGAATGCGGCCCCCAGGACAAGGCGACGGCTCCTGGTGCTTGTGTCTCCGATGACTGTGGAGGCCCAGTCTTCCCCGAAAGCCCCGCCCGCAGGATTGACAGAAGTGGGTTGGGGGGCCGGGCGGTTGCCGGGCCCTCTCCTTCCTCCGCGCTCGCTGGTCCTCCTCCGCAGCGACGCGTCGAGTCTCGAGGACCCGGACCCCGCCCCGCACAGCCCCACGCCAGGCCGCCCGATCCGCGGCCAGGTCAGCCCACTGTGCCGGGGGAATCCGGCACCGCTGAAGATGACCCTTTAGCTGGTCTTTGAATCGTCTTTTCGGGCCACCGCGGGGACGGGTGCCCTCCAGCAACTCCGCGTAGAGGAGCTGCTTCGGGAGACGGTCGTCGCTCATCCGCTGCACGTGGCCGGCCCACCGCAGTTGGGCCAGGGTGATCATGACCTCAATACTCATGAGGCCAGCCCGGGTGAGGATCTCATTATTAGTCACGCTCTCCTCCCAGGAAACATTGAGGAGAGATCAGAGTCGTCCTTGGTGGAACCTCTCGAGCCTCTTGATGCTGCTCCGATTGAGGGTCCAACATTTGGCGCCATAGAGAAGGGTCGGGAGGACGACAGACTTATACACCATGATCTTCGTGTTGGTGGAAATGGCGTGATTCCTGAAGACCCGACGACCGAGGCGTCCAAAGGCTGTGTGGGCTGCCTGGATACGGTAAGTGAGGTCCTCCGTGAGGCCGGCGTCCTCCTGGATAATGCTGCCCAGGTAAGGGAATGCCGAGACCTGCTCGATGGGTTCGTCGTCTATGGTGATTTGGGGTGGACGATGGTTCAGGTGGAGGGTCTTTGTCTTTTTGGTGTTGACGGAGAGGCCAAAGGTCCTGCACGCCGCGGCGAAGCCGTCCGCGATGAGCTGGAGGCCCCCGGAGGAGTTGGAGACCGCAGCATTGTCATCAGCGTACTGGAGTTCGCTGACGGTCGTGACCGTGGTCCCCCGCCTGCTCCTCAAACGGCTGAGGTTGAAGAGCGACCCTTCAGTTTGGTAGCGTAGAGTGATTCCGTGCTCCTGGACAGGGGTGACGTGGTGGATGAGCGCGGCGATGTAGAGGCAGAACAACGTCGGCGCCACCGTGCAGCCCTGTTTGACTCCGGTCCGAACCGGGAATGGGGGAGTCATTTCGCCCTGAGTCAGGACGCAACCCTTCATGCCGTCGTGAAACATCCGGATGAGGGATATGAATTTGGGGGGGCAGCCTTGACGTTCCAGCACTTTCCAGAGTGCTGCTCGGGGCACAGAATCAAACGCTTTGGCCAGATCATAAAAGATGGCGTGGAACTCCCTCCGCTGCTCCCGGCACTTCTCCAGGAGCTGTCTGGCGCAGAACACCATGTCCGCGGTTCCCCTTCCTGGACGGAAGCCCGCCTGGGACTCCGGAAGAACCCGCTCAGCGAGACAGGTGAGTCGGTCGGCCAGTATACGACAGATGAGTTTTCCAGCAGTTGACAGCAGGGAAATTCCACGATAGTTTCCACAGTCGAGTTTGTCGCCCTCCTTGAATATCGTGACGATGACGGAGTCCTTCAGTTCCCCAGGCACCGTCTCCTCGACCCAGCATTGAAGGATGAACGTGTGGAGGCGGGTGAGGAGATGTGCACCCCCAGCTTGTAAAAGTTCTACGGGGATGTCGTCGACTCCAGCAGCTTTGTTCTTCTTCATCCTCCTCAGGGCTCCGGAGATCTCCCGGAGAGTCGGCAGCTCCGTCATCCAGTGTTGCACGGGGAGCTGGGGGACAGGATCGAGGAAGCCGTCTATTGCGCATGTCGGACGGTTCAGGAGCTCCATGAAATGCTCCTTCCATTGCTGGTGAGTATCCTCCTTTTCCTGCAGGATTGTGCCGTCCTTTGCCTTCACAGCCATTGGAGGACTGTGAGCCGGACCGATGATCTTCCTCGTTGCTTCGAAGAAGGATCTGGTATCGTGACGGTCAGCGAAACTCTGCATTTGGTGGGCAAAGTTGACCCACCATTGATTTTGACTGAGGGGAGGACTCATATTCATGTCGCTTCAAACCCAAGAGAGTGCAACTCAGCACTGCATATGAAAAAGCACTGGTAAGGGAAGCTCTCACGCAACACACATTTGTAGTACATACAGCCGATTAACAATATTTATCCTAGAACAACACGCAAATACAGTGGTACTTCTACTTACCAAATTAATTGGTTCTGGAGGAAATTTCTTAACTTGAAAATTTTGTAAGTAGACGCGTTTTCCATGTAAATGCCCTAATTCGTTCCAAGCCCCCCCCCCCCCCCCCCCCAAATTGAGACTTTGATATGTAACACATACATGTTACAATTAGATTATTGCACTATAAATGAGAGTTGTGCAACAGAGTAAAGAATAAAAATTATGGTCATTTAACTTTTAACTGCGTCCTCATCGTTTTTTGCCCTTTTTAGTCCATGTTCTCTCTCAGAAGTGTTTTTTTGCCAGGCGTTTTTGTAAAGAACTGATCCAAGGACGTTTGCTTTTGTCGGCTTTTAACAATCTTTTGAAAATTTCCAAGGCAAACATCAGCATAGTGAGCGATCGCCCGACACTTTTTCTGGGTGATTGACATTTACGTAAAACTATTGGAATGCCTCATGGCCCGAGGGGCGAATGACGAGGACGCTGCATCAACACATATCTATTTATTTATCCTCACACATAGCCACACACGGTAGAAGTCCCTCTTAGCCAATGGGATGCCATGATGATGCTCGGTAATAGCCAATGGCGGAGCAGCTATAAGTATGTTGCGTTCAGGAAACTCGGAGCTGCGAGTAGTGGCCCATACTGTATTTTTACCTTTTGTATCCTGACATTTCTTTCGTAACAAGAGGCAATATTTTCTTGAGACGTTTCGTAACTTGAAAATTTCATCTGAAGAGACTTCCTAAGTAGAGGTACCACTGTACAAGGGTTTCCAGGCCTTCTTCATTTTCAAAGTTTGTCACCGATGTCACTGATCCAAGTGTGAATGGAGGTTTTTGAGAATAGGGCTATCACTTTTGAATCTTTTGAGAAATCAATTATCCTATTACATTTTCCATCATATTTTCCAATGAGTCCGACAGCCTGGGAAAATGGTGACTGGAGTGCATTTATATAATAATAATAATAATAGATTTTATTTATAAGCGCCTTTCAAGACACCCAAGGACATATAGCACTTTATCTACACCATCATTGTACCCAAAGAGGTTTAGATTCACCCATTCGCGCACCCATTTATACACCAATGGGCATCTGCAGCCATGCAAAGCATTACCAGGCCCACTGGGAGCAAATCGGGGTTTGAGGTCTTGCCCAAGAAATCTTCAGTGCAACTGGGAGTGGCAATAAAAAGCTTGAAGCAAGCAACCAGAAGTTGGACATTAACCCGAATATTGACTGCATGTAAAAAGTCTGTAGCGGCTGATTTTTATAATTTTTTTTTAATGGGACAACTAGCCTCAAAAATGGCTTGAGTTTTGAAAGAGGTGAAATAGGTATAAAAAACGATTTTCCCATTACTTTTAAATTTACAGTTTTAAAGCATTGGTACTGACAAACAGATAATTATGGAGTCATTCAACATTTTATCAACAGCCAAAAATGTTTTCTTTCATTTCACATAGTTGTATTCAACAGTACAACAAATGTAGAACAATATAAAATAACAGTGACATACTAAAAATGGACCCCTCAGGAATAATGAACATACCTTAAACTGTAAACATAATACTTTTTGAGTTATGATCCGACATACAGCGTTAACGTCATTGTTACTTGCAAATGTATATGATCAAAAGTTGACACACTGACGCTTTCATCCTGTGACTGTGTGTTACTATGGCTTAGCTGCTAATTTTACGTGGGCAGGCTGTGCTCATGCTTTCCACTTCATCACTTGCGTGCTACTTGAAATTATTCAACGGGTTTGTTGCATTGCTTTGAGTTTGATGACATACCTTGCACAATGGCTTCATCCACTATTTCGCTCTGGAGCTCCTGCCACACGATCAGTGGGAAGGAACTTCTCATGAGTCATAGCTGCCCATCCGGTCTGCGTTTAGCTGCATGTCCGGTCGTTATTACTGTTGTTCCTATTACTTTGCTTAGTGCGTCTTTATTTTATTTATTTATTATTGTTTTTAAGATTCCGTTTACTTCATCTGGCAAACCAAATTTGGAAGGAAAAGCTGGACTCTCATTTCCGCCGCGTCTGATGGAGTAAATATGCTCACAGCTGGTCTCATAATATCACAATTTTCAATCATATAGTCACTCAGCCAGACTTATATTACCCGTTGGAAGTTAATCAACAAGGTGCGGGTTGGGGGCTTGGCTGGGGAAAAACAATGTTTTTTTTTTCTTTTGGTCTGTCTTCTGTGCGGCCTGGTACCAAATGGCCATTGGTTTGGGACCACTGTTCTATGACCTCCAGGAGACAAATGTGTGTTTTTATCCTCAAACAGGACCTATAGGCAAAGACCATTAGATCTTTAAACTTAGCATTAGAGCTGACTTGCTCTGTTCCTTTAGAAAAAAAACCCTGAAAGGCTTCCTTTATAGTACTCCTGCATAAAATAAGACAACATTTACCTGTAATGCACCATTATAAGACACTCCTATCTATGTTGTTTTCACAATAGTTTCAAGCAAAAATCTTACATCTAGAAATGAAATTGCTGTCATCATCTAACCAAACAAAGGCAGCGCTGTTCATACATGATGACTAAACTAATCCAGGTCAATGTGATAATGGAGCTAACAATTTCGACCATGAAATCAAAATAGATCTATGCTTAATAAGGAGTGTGATCTCAATTGGTAAGTCACCTACGATAAAGAGGGTTGATATACTGTAAAGATCCAAGATGCTTATAGATGTTTTTTCTCAGCGCTTTAAATGAATACTTTCTACTTTTGTCAGATTTCCCTCACTGATAATGATTACTGCAGAAAAATTGCTTGAATATCTTGTAAGAGCAACACCAATATCAGTTTTAAAAACAACTTAACCAGAGAGCAGATGGTCAAAAAATGTATAATGCTGATCCCCAAGTTGGGTTGATACCAACTACAAAGGATTTAACTTTTGTTTCCTTTTTACAAAAATTGCATTTTTTAAAGCAATGCTACTCCTACAGGTAACTGATGATGATTTTTAGTTATCATACATTTGCATATTAGGTTTATTATTTTACTTGAACTGTTTTGTTAACATACAGCTGCAGCTGTTGTGAAAGCACCATATAAATCAGGATTTATTGTATTGTATTGTATTAATGATGAATTTATTATGCTTGAAATGAAAAATTGATTATGCCTGCAATGAAGAACGCTTATCCTTTTAGTAAAGATATAATTATGCTTTTAATAAAGATATGCTCACATTTATAAGAAAGAATACTAAGTGCACTGTGTGACAGTTGAGGGACGCAACTACCTTTCCGAGAAAGTGGTTGGGAAGAGATAAAGTGAAAAGACAAAACAAGAGCAATGTCGGACGTGGATGGAGCTGTCAACACCAGCTGCAACCAACTTACGTAATTTTCACTCACATACACACACATAGTCAAGCAAGTTCAGTGTGTCTTCAACAGCCCTCAACCTTTAGGTTGGACACACCCATGTATTACATTGCCAATGAGAAATAAATGAGAGGTCGAGCAGGGAGATCCTTGGGTGACGTGCAGAGAAGTGAAACCTAACGCCAGTGTGTCCTCTCCTCATTGGGTCTTTATTATGAATGTCTATTTGATAACTCTGACAGTAACATAATGACACAACTGCTGTGTTTAATAAATGAGCAACAGTACATAAACTTGCCTCGCAATCCAACTTACCTGCTGCTCTGTAAAGGATCTTGGGTTCAAAGAAAATGCAGGGATTCTTATCAGCAATGCAGGACAGAAGCAACCCCTTGGCCTGCACTGGGCTACGAGGTACGACAACCTGCACACATAGATTGCATTGGTTTAAAGCCATGTTTAACACGAATAGTAGTACAAAGAGTGATTCTGCAATTGTCATCCTGTTATTATAGCCACACTTTGCTCTTACAACCATAAATATAGTACACAGTGATGGACCTGTTAAACCCCCTTTACCACTACTTGCCTCATCAATTGTACTCAATTAGTGACATGGTTGCTTGTCTGTATTTTTTTGCTGCCTCCCGGCTTCTCCTGAATATAATTTGTATATTAAATGCAGGTCAACCGGTTCGCATGTCGGCCTCACAGTGAAGAGGTGCAGGGTTCGATTCCGGCTTCGACCTTCATGTGTGGAATTTGCATGTTCTCTTCTTGCCTGCGTGTTTTCTCCAGGTACTCCGGTTTCCTCCCATATTCCGAAAACATGCGTGGTAGGTCAAAGGAGCACTTTAAATTGTCCCTAGCTGTGAGTGTGAGTGTGAGCGCGAATGGTTGTTGGTCTGTGTGTGCCCTGCGATTGGCTGGTAACCGGTTCAGGGTGTCTCCCGCCCACTGATCGAAGACAGCCAGGATAGGCTCCAGCATGACCCTCGTGAAGATAAGCGGATAAGAAAATGGATGGATGGATGGTTGGATGAAATGGAAAAGTACAATAGGTTTTGTTTTCACTCAAGACCTTATCGTGGTTTCAGTGCACAGCAAGAAATGCTTTAACTTTGAGTCAGTGGTCAAATCCAGCTTGTAAACTTTTTTGTACATATCTGAATCACATTTAAACTGCTTTGCAACCATACACTATATTTGTCATCCTGTCAATGTGTTTACAAGAGCAAGCTCAGTGTTGACAATGTGATTTGTTTGCTATGTTTGGCGCTTTTTATAACCTATTGTTGTAAAGAATTGTTCGCAGAGAGTTTAATTCCTGCAAAGAATCCAGACAGCCTGAGTGGAACCATTTTAAAGTTGTGTTCTGTATGACAAGAAGGAGCATGGAGGAAGGCAATTAAGTAGTAATTGCAAATATTTTGCTGAGGTCAATGCTTCACATACCACATGGGAATACCAAACGGGAAATGAAAAAACAAACGTAAAACTTGTTTAGATGTTTTTTTTTCATTGCCATTATGTCTACAAGTGAAGGGCTGGCATGAGAGAAATATGTGCTTTTCTGCTTAGGCTCCTGCAACAGCAATCCAAACACAGATAAGTGCAAGGGGGAAGAATGGTTAAAAATAGAAACTTTTTAACGCAACTAATTTTACAATTCTATCAACCATCCCCAGTTTAAAGCAACCGCAGCTATGCTTTGTGCGCTCTTTTCTGCTGCAGTGAATGCCTCGTAAATGAGAAAAGTTGTTTCTATTCTTAAAATGTGATACAGTGTCACTTGCATAACAATGTTCATTGACATTAGAGATAAAGTATTAAAACGTTCTGATTCGGTCCATTGTCTTTTGACTGATGGTTTTAACGCAGCTTTAAACTTTAAACTGCATTGCCATGACTCTGTGTTTCCTTCTGGCATTAAAAGTGTGAACAGCATTTCAGGTCAAAGCAACAACAAAACAACGATGACTAAAGCTAATCAACAGAGTGGTTGAACTCAGGGTGTTGCTAACCCTCAGATGAAGCTGGCTGGGCTGATTGTATGCACAAAGATTAACATTTATCAGCGTTGACCTTTGTTGGGAGACAACATGTTTTCTGCTTTCAGCGATGGTTACTCAAAGTGGATCTAACGGTTTGCTGTAAACTATATAGTCATTCTTTGGCCGTGGTTAAATAAGACACTTTCATGATGATCACATGAATGTTAAGAGGATGCCAGACAATGAAAGATTCTATTTTATCCTGTTACATCAATGTCATCAACACCATTTTTCAGGGTGTAATTCTTAGTGAAGAACAATTTACGGTACAGTATATGCAGTTTTAGTCAGAAGTTTAAATATTGCTGGCAACGCGCAGAATCCCCGCACCTCCAAAACCTCGAAAACACTGCTACTATAGACGGTAAACAATTATGCTTTGTGAGGGGAAAAAAAACCCCACTTTACATCAAACAAACCATGTCACTGCAACATTAACAGAAATATTTGAAATTGACGTAATTCTAAAAGAAGCTAGGCAACACTTGAAGGAAAAACATAATAATTGAGTGCACAATGATTACAATCAACTGAACTCACCCTTAACGGTTATGTAAATGAACATCTGCAAATGCTTTCTCGTTCCTACGGAACTTATCAAAGTGTGCATAGGATTCAAGTGTACGTAGGCACGATATCGGGAGAAAAAAAAGCATCCAAAAAAAACTTAGGTCATTTTCCCTTGATAAGTCCCTCAATTTGGGAACATGCAGGTACTGCCCTTGACATGGTCAAATCTATCCATACATGGTCAATGCAAGAGCAGTACCTGAAAATGAATGAGCCATGCTTGCCAACACTTTGTGAAAGGTGAATCATGACGGGGGTGGGGGGGAATGAACATCTAACACCAACCTCTGCTGCCCTAAAAGTTGGGGTTGGGGGCCACTGTGCTACTAAGGTAGTCTGGAGCCCTATCCCAGGCAAAAAGAAACAATCTATCTCTGAAATCTTAGACGGTGTACAAACAGATGTCTGAGAATGGTCTAATAATCCAGCGGAGCAGGAAACAGTGTCAGAGGTGGAGGCAGAGGAACGCACATCTCAATCCTCCTGAAAATACAGTACCTGAAACTGAAACTTCTGCTACTTAGTGAGTCCTCACAGAACATATGTATGCTCCAGTATTTACTATAAAACACCAAAACAAAGGCCCCATCAAGGGGGGCATAGACAAACGACCAGCCACACTCAAAAACACACCTACGGACAATTTTGTGTCTTCAGTCAACCTACCATGCATATTTTTGGAATGTGGGATGAAACCGGAGTACCCGGAGAAAAACTACACAGGCACAGGGAGACCATGCAAACTCCACAGTGGAAGGCCGGAGCCCCAGATTCAAACCCACAACCTCTTCATTGTGAGGCGGACCAGCTAACCAGTTTATTAATTCATTACAATTGGTTTAAATGAATCCAACTATTACAAGCTACGATAGGCAACATCACAATTCAGTTAAAAGAGCAATTATAGGACCAGCTAGCTACACATTTTTGGCACCAACAGAAGAAAACTGCATGAACGTGTGTGCAAGCCTGCGTGTGCAAAGAGAAATTTTAGAAATGATGAGGTGGAAAATAAATTATAAAACAGATGAAGCTAAAAATGATAACTGGTAGTTTGTCTTAGAAATATTACTTGTGTGGGTTATTTTCTTGACAGAAATGTATTGTTGTGGTCTCGTTTGATTTTGGATAGCTTAAAAAAAAAGCTTAATTGAATAGAGCAGAGCAGTGACCACATCTGCAACTTGTAACTTGGTATTTTTCTCTATTGGCGAGCTTCACTTGAGTGAAGCTTCATTTAAAGTATAATAGTGGTACAGAAAATGGCTGAACGGATGTGACGTCAATGATCATGTGACAAAAAAATGATACAACACAGAAGGTGAAGAGTTCTGTTGAAGGCTGCTTGTGCTATTCTAGATTTACATCTGATTAAAGACAAAGTTTGATTGGATAACTCACAGTTCTTGTTTTCGGTCTAACAGTGACATGTTGTTGTCATTTTATAAATATTGTTCCGTATTATGATCCATGATATAATCGGTACTAGAAGCATCTTCCTAAAATATTTGAGGACAAGCTGAAACCATGCTGACATGTCATCACCCTCCAGAGTGTTCCATGCTGGTACCAACATGGAGAATGGAGTGGAAGGAAAATGCACAAAAGAATCACTTCTCTGGGTTATTTATTAAAGGCCAATAATGACAGACTGGCAAGTGGCTTTTTTTTTCAACTTTTACTGTGGTTCCCATTATTAGTGTGTTGCAACGGCTTATATAAAACAGATACTTCCAGAACATATGTAATGGATAATATAAACACTGCAGCACACTATGAGCTCTGTGTGATGTACTGTATGAAGTAAGCACGCCACTTACTCAAATTTACAGCTGCACAGCAAGGCACTTTGTTTGCGCGCACGGTTGTCGGTAAATTGGGATGCTGTATTAGAAGCCTGCAATGTTAATAAACATTTTCAATGAGCCTCCAATTGGGAGGGTTTTCTTCTGTGAAAAATGAAAATCTAACACTGTATTTCATAACATTCAAATGAATACTGCTCCATACCTTTTAAATGCATTGTTTACTGCACTTTTTATTTACTACTCTTAAAACAGTTTTAATTCAGCAGTCACTCTGATTTCTCTACAAGGGTGCAGCTATGGAATATTTTCAGTATCTGAGTGTCCTATTGAAAATCCTATTGGATAATCCAGTATTTGGAAAAAATAGATTTTTGCTTTGTTGAAAAACAATTGGGAACACACAACAGAAAAGACATTTCAATTGGTAACGAAATACAGATTGGGTTTCCTTCTTTTTTAGATACGCCCCCCCCCCCCAGATTGTACATAAATGCAAACTGTATTTTCTCATCTAGAAACACTTCCAGTGAAACAATTTCAAATACTATTAAAAAAGACATAAAACACAAATACAAGTCATTTCAAACTGAGTATTTCTGGAAAAATATAAGTCGTTAATTAAAGGAAGGCCTGTTTAATTTTACACGTGGCTTGTTTGGTAGTAATTTAATTAGTTTAGCTTGGAAAAATACATAAGAGCTGAAAATAATGATCTAGTTCACTTTTATGGCAACGTTGTCAACATGTCCAGGCTAGGTCCAACGAAATGTAACTTGTGTGATTTACTGCTGGACAATAGACATTGTACCAGGAGGACACACAGAAAAACGCCATATTGCATTGCAAAAATGTACAAGGGGGTAACTAAAAATCGCAAAAAAGGCATGGCATGTTATTCCACAATTTTTACAAAAAGTGTACTTACACAAGTCTAGCCCCCGTGTGCACAAGAAGGCAGGCAGGCACGCACAACAACTGGTGATTTACAGTTGACATTAAAAACAAATGCCCTGCCAAGTATTTTTAACAAACAAGAAATGGGAGATGAGCTTCACCGCGCGAGGGAGGATGTGGTTTCTCCCTTTGCGATCCCCGGCAGGCACAAGCAGCGGCGTTGTGGATGTTATTTCCAAAATGCGATCGGAGTGCACAACAACATTAAAAAGCTCTCCAAAGCCCAAACTATTAAATTAATTATATTCAAGGAAACAACAAATCATCATCAACAATAAACTAATTTATATGGTCTGCGTCTGTCAAAAAAAGTCAATATGGACTTGTATATTGATACATGGGGTACAATCCGATTCAAGAACGGTACATTTTAGAGTGCAATGATTTGAAGTTTCCGACTTTGCGGTTCAAATCTGTTTTGGTCAAACCGATATAACAAAACCTTTTTTCAGTGTTGTATACCTCCAGTGTACTGGAGCACATTAGGCGCCAGTGCTCCATGATATTATATACATCAGCTAAGAGTGAACCGCACGTTTGCTACAAGTGACAATTTGACAATCAGTTAACTTGATTATGTTTTTATTTTCACCTTCCTCACTCCACAGCGCTGTTCTTAAATACATGTGACACCCCATATGAAGCCACATTATAGTCACGAGCATCCTGTACATGTCAACATTGCAATAAACTAGCAAAAAATTCGGCAGTGGTCCTACAGCCCTGGGTAACACACAGTATGTGCGCTGTGACACACTCAAAGTGCATCCCTTGATCGTTCTAATTCAATGAAAGTTCCTTGAGACAGTGAAAATCGGTGGAGCAAATTTCGACCTGAGGTACTCGAATTACTCAAGTACTTGTTTCAGCCCTACTCATACCTAAACACAGAATTCAACAGGTTTCACAAAATAATACAGAGTCAAATGGAGGCATTTGAGAGAGCACGGCAAAGTTAAACATATGTCTGTCAAGTTTAAAACAGAAAGAACAACCGTTACAAATATACAACAAAATAGAAATAGATTTAATTCGGAAACCGTAGGGTGCTTGCTGTATGGCTAACCTTAATGCCAGGGCAGTGGGCAAAGAAAGCCTCCGGGCTTTGGGAATGGTAGAGGGATCCATGGCCGACACATCCCCAGGGAGCTCGAATGGTGAGGTTGCCACAATCAAACAAGTTGCCAGATCGGTAGCGGTACTTGGCAGCTTCATTGACAATCTACAAAGAGACAGATTTGTTAGTTCCATTCAAATTTGCTAGGTGACAGATTTAACCCGACGAATGGCACAGTTTTGGTAGCTGCAGCAGGAAAAGATAAGTTCTCTAAGTCTAAAAAGGTACATTGGAGTCAACTGCAAAGAGTTGTAAGAGGGAATACCTTTTGAAATTACCGGTACCTGGATTTCTGCATCAGTTGTAAAATTGATAAAAAGTTACAAAATTTGATATCTTTACATAAGTCACAATAAGACAAACACTGTCTTATTCTGGTTTGTCTGATCTAAGACAAACCAGGGAACACCATCTTTGTGCTTGCGGGCACCATATTGCCTCCAAGGAGCACATGAGTAGCCCACTGGACTGTTCTTATCGTAGCCCACCAGTTATGGGACATTGTGATTTCCTCGGAATGTTGGAAAAGTGATCATCAAAATGTACACACTTGCATATTATTACTGAGTATCCATCCATTCTCTGGATCGTTTATCCTCACTAGGGTGGTGGTTATGCTAAAGCCTATCGTTATCATGAAGTTAATTATCGATAAGAACTTCATTTTTGACATAATCAGTGTCTTCACATCGATCAATATCCATCTATCCATCCATTTTCTGATCCGCTTATCCTCACAAGGGTCGAGGGGACAGGCTGGAGTCGATCCCTGATGGTGTTGCCAGCCAATCGCAGGGCTCACAGAGACGAACAACCATCCGCGCTCAGACTCAAATTCCACCCATCAGGGCCGGAGCCGGAATCAAATCCTGCACCTCTGCACTGTGAGGCCGACGTGCTAACCACTCGTCCACCAGACCGTCCTAGAGTAATATAAATCAACAACAACTTAACACGGTGAACAACTTTAAGGTTCAAGGTAACTTGAGAAAATACTGTAGGAGTGTATGGATATTAAAATACTAGCACTTCACATTTATCAGCACCCGAGAAATGACTCAATTTCAAAAAAGGTTGGTGACCCCTGGCTTAAAACCAGTACCACACAATTGTATTTTTCTATTGTTTTTATATTGAACACAAATATATGAATGCCACACTTCAGGTCAATGTAAATGAAAATAAAAAGATGAAAACAATTGTTTTTGTGGTATTAGTGTAATTGTTTGTGTTCTGACTTCGGTGAAGATCCGAGCACATTGTATTGCCAATTTATGCAGATATTTCATATTCCAAAGGGCTCACATATTTTCTTTTGCAACTCTACATACATAATTTGCCAGACAAATGATTTTGCAATGTGATTCATTGGGGAGAAGTAATGGTTAACGGGAACTATTCTCTGAATGACTGATTAATCGATTGAGAGATGGGAGATATATTCTATGTCAACATCGGCCTCAAAAATCATTGATGCATATTTTGTTGTCTGCATCTTTGACAGAGCGAGGACACATTTATCTTCTGGAGGACACACAGTAACATAACATACAATGGTTAAATCTGCCAAAACTAATTCATCTCCCCAAATGTTGTAGAACATAAAAACATTTGAGGGCTTTTCATAAAACACCCCCACTATGCTAAACATACTTACCAGAAGGACCATGTATGACCCAAGTAAAAAAAAAAAAAAAAAAAAAAAACACAACTAGGATGTTTCACTGTTGTGTTTGTGAAGCTAGTAATTATCCATTAACATTTATTCTTAATGTAAAATGAATGCTAGTTCACATTAGGTGGGAAGAGGGATGAGTTACCTATAATAGTTACCTGTATTACAATTACACAAATTAAAAATTCCCCCCCAAATTGTATTTCATAGTGTGTTGGTTCAAAGACCCTATAAAGTAAAAATGTCTTCCAAATATGACAAACCTCCGAATAAAATGCCAACTCTTATTACTAAAATTGCCAATTATATAAAATGAGGCTTTAAGACCATGAAAAAAAAAAAAATCAAAATCAAAAATCAGTGTATCCCTCCACTCTCAAATACTGTGGGGTTGTCCTCTGGCTGAATGCACTGAAACCACGCCCAGCTCATCTGTCAACTGTCAATGAAATAACACTACTAGTCTCGTCTAGAATCTTTCTTATGTCTAACATAACTAAATGTTTGAGCCACAAAAATATATCTGCTCAAAACCTCTGGTGGCTAGATTCCATCCCATCGGGTCATCAGGTGGCAGCCTGAAGCCCTAGTCCACAAGCCGACTGTAATGTCAGACTTTTTTTTTTTTTGCGCTTGCTCTTCTTATTTTTCTTTGTGACGTCTGTGCACTCACGGCCGATGAGGTGTTGGAAAGCAGGCACGCCGGCGCGAAGCCCTGCTCATAGGCTAGCTGTCAAATTGCATTTTTTTTAAATCTCCCCCCCGCCTCATTCTTCCGTCTTTCTCTGTATGATATGCACATGCTCAAGGCCAAAAATAAGGCGTGTTTTAAAGCGGCAACACCACGAACCTGAAGCCCCTGTCCACACGCTGGCTCATGCTCGGCATGCCATGCGTGCACTCACAGTGCACAGTGACAATGTCGCGCTCTCAACCAGCCACACCTGTGAACAACGTGAAGGGAAGTATTTTCGGATTCTTGGAAAAGCTAACTGCACGTTGCAATTGGCGGATAACCCAAATGCAAACCAAGTTGCTCCAGAGTTGCCTCACTCCCAACTCATCCGACAATTTGGTAACAAAGTAGGCTGTGCACAGCATAGAAATGGGGGCATCGTTATTTTTGTGCTGGGGCAATGGTCTCCTTCTGTATGTTTGTGAATTTGGTGCATCTCACAATTTGGTATCGAAAAGAGTAGACAAAATTTTAGACGAGTTAAAAGGAGGTCTATTATTCAGCGAAGGTGGTGTAACATGATTTTGGCGTATTTGATCGAAGCACAGGCAGACAAAGTCAAAGTCGGTGCTCTACAGACAAGTGTGGTGGATATCACGCAATTTCATTCATAATTAGACACCAGCGTGGAACAATCCCTCTGAATAATTGAAGAAATCAATTCATTGAACACATGATAATGATTATCAGTTTAAACATATTTTCAGTGCAGCCCCCATAACTTAACTATTAGTGCGAGGAACCCCAAAAGTTTCATACAGGGGGAAGACGTGTCCAATTGGCCATGTCACTTGCGCGGCCGAGGACATCATCTGCAAAGGGTGACCTTGCAGTTTACCTACCAATGTCATGCACAGACTCTAGTGAGTCTATGTGTTTCCGCATGTGAAGCAAGGCGTACTCAGGTGGACTACACTCCAACTGCCCTAGTGTTAAAGCAAATGAGGGATGCTGCCACAGTTGACTGGGAAAATTTCGACAACCAAGTACGACATAGTTCTACATCTTTGCACATGATTTCCATAATCATCTTCAAATATGTTTAATATATTTAGAAATATGCAGTACCTTTGAATTCACTCTACGGGTTCCTTAAATGGAACAGGAGGCTCCTGAGTTATCCTCGCAATGTATGCCTTCCTTCACTATTTATTCATGATTTAATATTGTTACCTGGTCAAAAGCAGGATAGATGTAGTCTGCAAACTGGATCTCAGCAATGGCTGTGGCTCCTGCAACAGCAACACCAATACCAAATCCCACAATCCCCTGTTCACAAAGTGGAGTGTTGAAGACTCGATCCTTCCCTGGGGTGACATTAATAGAAAAACATGTACATTGGGAACCAGCAAAAAAAGAGAACACTGGTGGACACATCACTTGGTTTGACCCAAATGGGTCAGTCTCTTTTTGACCCAAATTGGGTTATTTTTTTTTACCCAACTCTTTTTAGAGTGTGCCCTCAGGACTAGTTGCCAGTATAGACAAACAACAAGTCATTCTCAGATTCAGCCCTCTGGAGAATTTAGAGCAGGGGTGCCCAAACATTTTGGACCGAAGATCGACTTTTCGATCAACCAACCTCCTACAATCGACCCGTTACTGCGCACAAGCATGTACAGTACATACAAACACACGCCATGATGAGCAACAGCCTGACACGGAGGTATGCGACGCACTTTTGCAGCCTGTTAACAATTGTAGCTCACACGTACCATTTTAAAGTACTTCCCTCGGCCCTCTAGATTGCAGACTGCTGAGTGCTCACAACGTCCGGTGATGCAGGTCACGCCCCACCATAGGTTATACATTTACCTGCGTTATTTTATTTTTTTAATACTTTTTTGAAAATGAGACTCGTAGGATGATTAGGGTGCAGTGTACATTAACACAAAAAAATATATTAATAACATGCACAAAGGCACACAAATGGTTGTTTTTTTTTTTTTCCTCCTATACACCCCTCGCGATCGACTTGGGACTAGTCCGCAATCTACCGGTCAATCACGATCGACGTAATGGGCACCCCTGATTTAGAGTCATTAATGAGTACCCAGACAAAATCCACGTGAACCCGGTGGGGTACTTTCCAAACTCCACACAGAAAGTTCAGACCTGAGGTTCAAACGCGGAGCTGTGAGGCACTTTTAATCTGAAAAATACTGTATTGTAATTCCAAAATATTTGTATCACAAAGATAGACAATGGACCCCTGCTGTTCAAATGGCATGGACACACACACAAACACACACACACGCACAATATACACACATCTATATCTACATAATAACTATAATCATGTATATCATCATAAACAGTTAGATGAATTAATGCATACATAAACACCTGAATTAAGAACACAAATTATATCTCCAGCGATTAAAAAAATAGGTACCATATACGGTACAAATACACTGTTTCTTTATATTCACTATGTAACTGTAGATGTAACTACAATTTAAATCATTACTTGCAATTTAATTTCATTTGACTCTAGCACATAAAATGGCAATTTTATCAATAAAGTACACATGTATTGATAATGTCTTGAAATACACTCCCAAAAACGTAATACAGGCTTTTTGTATGTGGCAAACCTGTTTAGTGATACCAAGAATTTAAAATAAATAAATAAATCTGATGAAAAACAGATCCTATTTTTGCCAGCGATTCCATTTTCCCTTTCTCCACCCTGTAATTTAAAATGGAGCCTGAAGAATGTGTACTCTAAATTTGGATTAAGAATGTTATTTTTGCTTCCTCTTTATTTTTTTTTTCTGTGCAATGGTTTAAAATGTCCGACTCACCAGTTTTACTCATTAAATTCAATTAGGTAGGATCAGTATCACAAAACCAAAAGAAAATTGACTGTGATGACAATGGACTTTTCTGGACATCCCGCAGTGCTATGCTATATATGTGCCCGGTAATTTCCGTAGGCCTAGGTCAAACCTACTTTTTTACTTTTTCCTCTCTAGGTGGTGCGGCAGACCCGTTTTGTTTTCATTGTTTATGACAACGTTAAAAGACCACATTTTTCACCAGGGCCGATGATTGTGCTAAGTTTCAATCATAATAATTTCGACAAAAACAGCGGTCACCTAATAATGACAATAATATGTAATATAGTCACATATTTAGGTTAAGTCCAGCAACAGGTGGACCTGAAACATCATAGCTATATATTTAATGGTTGGTCAAATCTGTATTGCACAACCGTTTATAGGTGAAACAAAAAATGAAAATATCTCTACAACCTGATGTCCTCAGAAAAGAAATGAACTTTCGGCACGCATAAAGCCATCTCTGATTCAAATTTGCTCTTGACCAGTGTAACTAATCGATGATAAGAGGATGATAACGTGTTAGCATGTGCAACATGTGTTTGCAATTCAAGAGCGAGGGTATAGTGAATTGCATGCATGGTTCGCCCTGTTGCCTGGCAGCAAGAAGACTCTGGGTTCAAGGCATAATGTGCAGTAAAAGCATTCCCTCCCTGTGCTCAGCCAAGTTCTCTCCAGTTGCTCTGGCTTCTTCCTACGGTCCTAAACAATATGTTTGGCTAATTGAAAGTTCTCTGTGTGAATGTGTGCCCGCCATGTGATAGACTGGTGATCGGTGGTGACTCATGAGGAATCCTGCCTCAAAGGCTACATTTGCTGCTTTTGGCCAACGTGTAATACTCTTCTGGTTAAGCAATTTGTTAATTTGGATGTACCTGTATGCTTGGGGTCATTGTCATGCTGAAATATGACATTCCTTTTCAGTTTCAGCTGTCTAGCAGACATCTAAAGGATTTGGTCCAAAACTGACTCATACTTGGAACTGTTCATAAGTCACCTCGGCTTGACTGAAGCCCCTGTTTTAGTGTGAGGGGTTTTTGGGGGGGGGGGGGGGGGGGGGCTCGTCTTCTCTTGCAAAGGAAAAATATCAAAACAATTTCATTTATTTCATCAGCAATAGTCAATGGATGAATTCATTATCACTGAAAGAAAATGGGGAGTTCATTTATGCAAGGGGTTAGTCAACGTAAAATCCAAATATTTTTTCAACCTCCTAGAAAGGTACAGTATATGTTAAACTGCGATGTGAAAAGTTATCTGCCATAATGTTTAACTCTTAGAACTCACAGTTTGTACGCAAGTAGAAAGGTGCAAAGGCGATTCAGTACGTTTCTGGAATCTATGGATGTGCTAGTGATCAGCCAAGTTTCAATCGAAGGTACAGTGCTGCCTTGAGATACGCCTTTATTTCTGTCCTTGACCACACTTGTAACTTGTAACAAATAGCTCAAATCATTTTTTCCCCCACTGAAATGAAAGGAAATGCCATTCATCAGTTCCAGACACCCCCCTAAAAAGGGAATGTGTTTTTAGGGAGAGGGGAAAATATCTATATAATACTTTCTATAAAAACATTAAGTCATGGCATTAATACATGGAATTAAAAAGAAATCAACAGGTTTGATCACACTTTATTATACACTACTGCAATGCACCTTGTGCTGAACATTTTGGTGTGCACGCCTTGAGTACGTGGGGACAATACAAAACATATGAATACATTGTATTGGAGATTCAGCTCATCTCTTGGCTTCTCAGTTGAGCAATCAATACTCATTCATTGCAGAGGACACGGATCATGCTTGCGAATAATGTTATTCTGTCTGAATGTGTAGCCTGCTGCATGGTTTGCGTTGAGACAGATGCTAATTGTTAGCATGTGTGCGGCTGGTGTTTGCCTTTGCATTTAATGGGGCTTCCAACACACATCTTTGTTACTTTTAGTTTGAGATCTGATAGTGGAAATAAACAGCTTGTTTCTTTTTTGAAGAATATTTACTCATTATATTTGCCAAACTCCTGTTGACAGTGAAATGAGTTGAGTCACCTGCCACCATGTAGCACTTGTATCGCAAGTCGAAGCAAAAGCAACCGTCGCTCAGGTCACTCGTATCTCAAGGCACTCTGTAATTGGACTTTGTTGCAATTCAAGAAGTATAAATACTGTATTTAATGATATACTCTTATGCCAAATGTATGTCAGAGAAATTATTCATTTAAATTCCAATTCAACATTTGGTCACCGTGGTCAGATAACAATAATGCTTTCTATCTGCTTTCTATGAAACATAGCGACAACATGTCGTATGTAGTAGAAGCAGTACATTTACAGTATGTATATATATATATATATATATATATATATATATATATATATATATATAGAGAGAGAGAGAGAGAGAGAGAGAGAGAGAGAGAGAGAGAGAGAGAGAGAGAGAGAGAGGGGGCCAAAGGGGTCGGGTGCAATGTGAGCTGGGCAGCAGCCAAAGGCGGGGACCCTGGCGGTCTGATCCTCGGCTGCAGAATCTAGCTCTAGGGACGTGGAATGTCACCTCTCCGGCAGGGAAGGAGCCCGAGCTGGTGTGCGAGGTAGAGAAGTTCCGACTGGATATAGTCGGACTTGCCTCCACACATAGCCTGGGTTCTGGTACCAGTTCTCTCGAGAGGGGTTGGACTCTCTTCCACTCTGGAGTTGCTCACGGTGAGAGGCGCAGAGCAGGTGTGGGCATACTCATTGCCCCCCGGCTCAGTGCCTGTACATTGGGGTTCACACCGGTAGACGAGAGGGTTGCCTCCCTCCGCCTTCGGGTGGGGGGACGGGTCCTGACCGTTGTTTGTGCATATGCACCAAACAGCAGCTCAGCATACCCACCCTTTTGGAGTCCTTGGAGGGTGTGCTGGAGAGTACTCCTGCTGGGGACTCCCTTGTTCTGCTGGGGGACTTCAATGCTCACGTGGGCAATGACAGAGAGACCTGGATGGGCGTGATTGGGAGGAACGGCCCCCCCGATCAGAACTCGAGTGGTGTTTTGTTATTGGACTTCTGTGCTCTTCACGGATTGTCCATAACGAACACCTTGTTCAAACATAAGGGTGTCCATATGTGCACTTGGCACCAGGACACCCTAGGCCGCAGTTCGATGATTGACTTTGTGGTTGTATCATCGGATTTGCTGCCGCATGTTTTGGACACTCGGGTGAAGAGAAGGGCGGAGCTGTCAACTGATCACCACCTGGTGGTGAGTAGGCTCCGATGGTGGGGGAAGATGTCGGTCCGTCCTGGCAGACCCAAACGTATTGTGAGGGTTTGTTGGGAGTGTCTGGCAAAATCCCCTGTCAGAAAGAGTTTCAACTCCCACCTCCGGCAGAGCTTTTCCCATGTCCCGGGGGAGGCGGGGGACATTGAGTCCGAATGGACCATGTTCCGTGCCTCTATTGTTGAGGCGGCCAATCTGAGTTGTGGCCGTAAGGTGGTTGGTGCCTGTCGTGGCGGCAACCCTCGTACTCGCTGGTGGACACCAGCAGTAAGGGATGCCGTCAAGCTGAAGAAGGAGTCCTATTGGGCCTTTATGGCCTGTGGGACCCCAGAGGCAGTTGACGGGTATCGACTGGCTAAGCAGAACGCAGCTTCGGTGGTCGCCGAGGCAAAAACCGTGGGAAGAGTTCGGTGAGGCCATGGAAGCCGACTTCCGGACGGCTTCGAGGAAATTCTGGTCCACCATCCGACGTCTCAGGAGGGGGAAGCAGTGCACCACTAACACTGTGTACAGTGGGGATGGGGCGCTGCTGACTTCGACTCGGGACGTTGTGAACCGGTGGGCAGAGTACTTCGAAGACCTCCTCAAATCCACCAACACGCCTTCCTCGGAGGAAGCAGAGTCTGAGGATCCTGAGGTGGGCTCTCCCATCTCGGTGGTTGAAGTCACCGATGTGGTTAAAAAGCTCCTCGGTGGCAAGGCCCCAGGGGTGGATGAGATCCGCCCGGAGTTCCTCAAGGCTCTGGATGCTGTGGGGCTGTCCTGGTTGACACGCCTCTGCAGCATCACGTGGTCATCGGGGAGAGTGTCTCTGGATTGGCAGACCGGGGTGGTGGTCCCTCTTTTTAAAAAGGGGGGACCGGAGGGTGTGATCCAACTACAGAGGGATCACACTCCTCAGCCTCCCTGGTAAGGTCTATTCAGGGGTGCTGGAGAGGAGGGTCCGTCGGGAAGTCGAGCCTCAGATTGAGGAGGAGCAGTGTGGTTTTCGTCCTGGCCGTGGAACTGTGGACCAGCTCTACACCCTTAGCAGGGTCCTCGAGGGTACGTGGGAACTTGCCCAACCAGTCTACATGTGTTTTGTGGACTTGGAGAAGGCATTTGACCGTGTCCCTCGGGGGGTTCTGTGGGAGGTGCTTCGGGAGTATGGGGTACCGAGCCCCCTGATACGGGCTGTTCGGTCCCTATACAGCCAATGTCAGAGTTTGGTTCGCATTGCCGGCAAAAAGTCTGAATCGTTTCCAGTGAGAGTTGGACTCCGCCACGGCTGCCCTTTGTCGCAGATTCTGTTCATCACCTTTATGGACAGAATTTCTAGGCGCAGCCGAAGCGTTGAGGGGGTCCGTTTTGGGGGCCTCAGTATTGCATCTCTGCTTTTTGTAGATGATGTGGTACTCCTTCAAGCAGGACTCTCCAACTCTCACTGGAGCGTTTCGCAGCCGAGTGTGAAGCGATTGGGATGAGGATCAGCACCTCCAAATCTGAAACCATGGTCCTGTCGGAAAAGGTTGGAGTGCCCTCTCCGGGTCGGGGAGGAGATCTTGCCCCAAGTGGAGGAGTTTAAGTATCTATGGGTCTTGTTCACGAGTGAGGGCAGGAGGGAGCGAGAGATCGACAGGCGACAAGCGCACCGGTCGATCTACGTCCCAACCCTCATCTATGGTCACGAGCTATGGGTCGTGACCGAAAGAACGAGATCCCGGATACAAGCGGCCGAAATGAGTTTTCTCCGTAGGGTGTGCGGGCTCTCCCTTAGAGATAAGGTGAGAAGCTCGGTCATCCGGGAGGGGCTCAGAGTAGAGCCGCTTCTCCTCCACATCGAGAGGAGCCAGATGAGGTGGCTCGGGCATCTAATTAGGATGCCTCCTGGACGCCTCCCTGGTGAGGTGTTCCGGGCATGTCCCACTGGCAGGAGACCCCGAGGACGACCCAGGACACGCTGGAGAGACTATGTCACCCAGCTGGCATGGGAACGCCTCGGGATCCGCCAGGAAGAGCTCGAAGAAGTGGCTGGGGAGAGGGAAGTCTGGACTTCCCTCCTAAAGCTGCTGCCCCCGCGACCCGACCCCGGATAAGCGGTGGAAGATGGATGGATGGAGAGAGAGAGAGAGAGAGAGAGAGAGAGAGGATATATAGAGGTAGAGGACCCGAGCTGAATGAGGGACGGACACCACCCGAGGGGTGAGACGAGGATTTTATATATATACAGTATATATATATATATATATTTATATTCCTTTTTTGGGGGGGGCTGGGGGGTGAGAAGGGGTGATCCAAAAAGGCGGTGGTGGAGAGCCGAGATGACAACATCATAAAAGCCATTCATATAGTGCGTGCCCTGCATTAACCTCTTTCCTGTGTACTTGCTGCAGGTGGGAGAGGTGTGCTTCTTCCCTTTCACTAGTGAGAGGGATAAAAAGAGCTTTGTGCTCGTCACTGTACACAAGGATGAGATGGAAAATAATGATCACTCTCCAAAAGGTCAACATTTCTGACGTCAATGAAAACAAAGGCAAAGCCAGCCACTGTGCAATTGATTTGAGACTCCACATTATCAAAACACAAAACAAAAACAAAACCAAGGCAAACACACCAAAATCAGCTGAAAATAGGTGGAAGACAGTTGAGTATGGTTTGAGACTGTCATTACATAAGAGAATAGGATAAATCAGCAGAAGTGTTGCTATTTGGAGACGAGATTTGAGTTGTGGATTTAAAGAACAGAGAAGAAAAAAAACTATTTTAGCTAAAAATAAATAGAAAAGAAACACCCATGAGGTATACCGCCATGCATGTGATCCTTTATGACGCTACTGCTGCCGTGTTATAAGTTCTAGCTGTTTATGCAGTCAGATCTGAAAGGGATCCACCATACTACTTTAATGGGTTTCTTGATAAAAGAACAACATAAGGAAAAAGAAACATACTTAACTGCAATTTTACAATTGTTCGTGTCTAATACCATATTTAAAAGTGTTTGTATCATACAGGATAAACACAACCAAATTCCAAAAGCACCTGTTTAAGTGATGCACACCGAATTCAGAAGGCACAGGCAACTGGACATTTGAGCTGAGCTGAACTGAGCCCTTCATGGAACATCTACAGGAGCTATACTCACTGTTGATTGACAGACCTCAAGCTTGTTTCAACAGTTGCTGTAGAAACGTGCAATGCAACAGTCAAGTGACAACTCCAGTCACAGGCTTGGCAATTGCTTCTTCTCTGCTCATCTGTCCTTTCCCTTAAGCACCTTCAAATGCACACATGTGGACAAATACTACATACCAGAACTAGATAACTGGTATGGATATATCACACTGGCATTCATTTTTTGGTTCCTGGTTATAAATGCACCCTCTGCCTCATTGTTATTATTCTACAACGCTTAATGCCTAAGATACTGTACGTCGGAATACAAATACTAAATCAAAAACTCCACAGTACTGCAGACCTTTCTCACAACTGACATTAAACTGATAGGAGCTGGAACACACATAAGAGGACCATGCAAGTCGTGATAACCATTGTAGTTTTGAAGATGTAATTGAAAGCCTGATGCTGTGGCAATTAATGTGGTTAATCATAGTATTTCAGTCATTGCTAAAACTGATTGTAGCTGCAGTACTTCGACATAACAGTTACAAGCGGTACAGTAATCAAAATGCATTAAGGAGTCGCCAGGATGTGTAAGCGCTGATAATGTCATGAATACAGGCAGAAACTTTAATACCACATAGAAAAAATTATCAGGTACATACAGTACCTATACTAAGGACGACATTGTTGTTGTTCATCAAGAATAATCACATATCAGCTTTCTTAGGCTACAATGATGAACTATTTGCAAAAGGGTCCTTTTGGTCCTCTAGGTGAACAGTGAACTCTTACTGGAGCCGCAGAGAGTTAGGTTGTTGGGGTTTCAAATACTCTGCCGCCACCTTATGGTAAAGTAATACAAGGCAGAGGAAAAAAAGTGGCTTGATTTTAGAGTTTAAAATCAAGCCGCTTGTCATCGGCAGCTTTGTGTAAAATTTACACAGTGAAGAATTGGATGAATATTGACCAGTTTTGAACTTACCATATTTGTCTCTAAGACCCACTGTGCATCGAAACACTCCACCAAAGGCCACATCTTCTCCAAAGATGACTGCAAATACACAGCGCACAGTTAAACTTTCCTGTGTATCATGGGTAAAAAACAGTGAATAGTCTTATAAAAATCTGATTACATTGCCAAAGAGAAATGGACCCACATTTATCAAAAAGGGGAAGTTAAGAAACCCTTAAATTTAATGACAAAGGCATAATGTGATGCTTTTGAAATAAATTTCACACACAAAAAAAAAACCTAAACAAAAAATAAGCAGAGGAAGAAAAATGAAACAAGCAATTTCTGAACCAGTACATTTCAACTTTTGTTCAACTGTTCTTCAGCTAGTAATTTCTCAACAATTTTGACACTGACTCAAACGTGATGATTCTAAGAGTCACAAGCACAATCAGAATTGAGATGGCTACTCTTAGAAATGGTGAGTGCCGTACTTGACGAGAAATGTGCACACACCTTCTACATGAGTATTTGCACGCTATGAGAGTGAATGTTAATATACTCCGATTTATTTAGCTCACATCTGACAAGCTGTGCCATTATTTGGAATTTCACTACAAGTGTCAACAAGTTACTCCCACGAAACATGTTGCTATGGATATTAAACGTTATTAATGCTGCTAAGCGATAAAAAAACTGTGTGATTAATTAATTAGCGTCTGTAATTAATTAATCTATATTTTAATTTCATCTAAAAATGACTGAGAAAACCCCTATTTTCATTTTAAATTCATTACATTATTGAGGCAGATCAAAAGATAAAAGAAAAAGTGGCATTATAAAGTATTTTATTGTTTTTCAGCAGACTTGGACAGATGCATTCCTAGCCATTTACTTTCTGCTGTATTTGAGACTAGTCAAAGTCCTACCTGCAACCTTTAGTTTCGACCACAAGGGGGAATATCACTGTTTTGTTTGTTTTTGTAAATCTCCAAAGAATTACAAAATAAAAATAAAATAGAACATCAGGTCTTTAAAAAGTGCTCAGTAAGAACAATTTTCTGAGCAATACAAGTGCTCAACACTGAACTTGCTTCAGATAATAAACAATAAATAAAATAGACCCTTAAATCACAGTGCTGTAAGTTAGCACTTCAGAAATAACACTGTTCATCATGACAAACTAAAAGTGCTGAAATAAAAATCAATCACTTCGAGTAGTCTACAGAGGACACATCAACTATGCCTCATACGTGGGGTGTTCTCGAGTTTAGTTTGCCGAAGAGCTTTGCTATGTATGGTTCGCTCGCTATATTGCTAACGCTTTTAGTGCTAACGTTAGCTGTGGCTGCACTCGCGACTGGGTGCTTTGCATTGATGTGGGAGGCTAAATTTGAGCTGCTTCGGTGGTATGCAAACTCCTTCTTACAAATTAGGCACAACAATCTACCTTCATCAATTGTGTCGTCAGGGTGTTTTTGGAATGAAATTTTTCAATTCATTGTGCCGAGAACTCTTACATCCTGCTCCATTTTGACCTCTCCACTCCTCACCGCGGTTTATTAAGCCCGCCCAACTTTGATGCTAAACAAGCCCCAACATAATGACAGCCAATCAATGTCCGCTTCAGGCTGTGACTGACAATTGTTTCCCCACCCTCAGCAACTCGAACACAGGAAGCCAACACATAAAAAGGGCTATTACAAAAAGGCTACCCACCTACAGAAACAATAAAGGCAGAGATTAAAATTTAGATTAATGCGATTAAAAAAAATAACGCGCTAAATGTGATGTAATTAATTAATTGCAATTAACGCTATAATTTCACACCTCTAAACGTTATATTCTCAGATTTCTGAATGTAACAGTAGAATACGTAATGTTTTGTCAAAAATGTTATTAAGTAAACAGAAGTGTTTGGCTGACTTCTTCTTTCGCACAAAAACGACTATACTCGATTATAATACGATGTATGACAGGGGTGCCCATTACGTCGATCGCGATCGACCAGTAGATCAAGGACTGGTCCCAAGTCGATCCGAGGGGTGTAGAGGGGGGGAAAAATGTGTGTCTCTGTGCATGTTAGTAATATATATTTTTGTGTTAATGCACACTGCACCCTAATCATTCTATCAGTCTCACTTACACAAAAAGTATTTAAAAAAGAAAAGAAAAGAAAGCAGGTAATCTTTAACCTATGGTGACGTGTGACTGCGTCACCAGAAGTTGTTAGTGCTCAGCAGTCTGCAGTTGCAGCTTGTGATCAGAGTTGTTGCGCAATATCTTTTATCGTTGTCATTATTCTCATTCAGAGTTTATTTTGTACAATCACACTGGGGGAAAGAATGGGAATATGGCGGGCCGAGAGAAGCATTTAAAAACGGTACGCGTGAGCTACGATCGTTAACAGGCTGTTAAGTGCGTCGCATGCCTCAGCATCAGGCTATTGCTCATCATGGCATGTGTGTCTACATGCGTGTGCGTGCGTGTGCGCGCGTGCGCGGTAACGGGTCGATCAGGTGGGGGTTGGTTGATCGAAAAGTAGATCTTCGGTAAAAAAAGTTTGGGCACCCCTGATGTATGAAAACAAATGAATACAACATATTGTTTTAACAAAGTACCTGCTGTAGGGTCACTGGAAAGAGTGTTGTCCAAGGCGCTTGTAATAGACTGGAACAAATTCATCTTCTGGGTTGGCCCTATAATAATGTACAAAAAATACAAATAAACAGGACAAAAAATACTTAATAGTAATACAGTACTTGCATAAGCAATATGTTACTAGTGATTGCGTCTGATCAAAAGTTGGAAGACTTAAATAAAACCTGCCAGATTTCGACAAATTAAATATAATTAAATACAATAATTGTTTTGGCCCTCCTGAGCATGCAATGCTTCACTCCAACCGGTCGGAAATTCAGAGCGTTGTTCAAATGTGCCAATTGGTTATTCAGAGTTCCCCGAAAAAGGAATGCCGGAGCCCAGTGCTTCATATGGAAATACGTCAAGCTCGACCTTGTGACTGGTTTATAACATAGGCTGCATTTGGAAATGAATGGGAGGAGAGTATGCTCTGTCTCGCCGAACACACACACTGTGCCGTTAGTGCGTTAGAATGGATTTCTGAACGCAGCCCGTGTTGACGAAAGCAAAAAAGCTTGTGTGAGACTAAACTTCCGCTTCTGACAATGGAAATGTTTGTCGTTTTAGTTTAAAATGGCTGACCTTAACTAGAAATCTGAGTCGCATTGTGGCCAAAGGTATAATAATGGTGGGTTATTGCGTCGTTTGGCCGTGTAAATCCTTGTTGTGGCGTAAGGAAGAGCATGCTAAACTAGCAGTATATTACACATAAGTTGCCATGACTACTACTGCTTCTTCGAATTCTCAACTCAGCTCAACTGTATTTATAGAGCACTTTCAAACAGCCATCGCTGCATACAAAGTGCTGTACATGGAACAACTAACATATACAACAGTAAAGCAACAATTCGGTAACAAAGACGGTAGAAAGCACCGAACAGCAAAACCAAGAACAAATCTGAGTCATGCTGAGTAAAATGCTAAAGAATACAAGTGAGTTTTGAGGCGGGTTTTAAAGATGGGCAGTGAGGAGGCTTCTTTCTATTTTCTTTTGGCAGTTGCCAAATACTTTGGCAACAACTTCTTTTTGCATGCAAAAGGTGGGGCATGACTACTACTACTACTACTATTTTTTCTTGTTCTGCTTCTCCTTCTTCCATTTCCTCTTGTAGTTATTTTGGCAGTTTGCAACTACTTTTGATGCATTAGCGCCACCTTCTGCCCTCTGGTGGCAATGCACCAAAAGCATTTGCCAGAGCCAATAGAGAGTCACTATGATTAGGGAACAGGGACTTTGGGTCCCAGTCTAAGCTCTAATTTTAATACAGAAAAGTCTCATCTCATTATAAATTGCAGGACCAGCCAAACTATGAAAAAAAAAGATTTGGTTTGGTCAGACTGGGACTTGTCTCCATGCCAACAATACACAGACAGCCTGCAGGAAAAACCCCAAACGTCATTCACTGCTAGGAAGAATATTGTATGTTCATCTCTCTAATGAGGTACCTCAGGATTTTTTTTAAACTTTTTTTTTTCCATTTGGATATTTGTTATTCAGATGGTCCAGTTTGTGTGTCTCGTGGAAGGGCAGTGATGTCATGGTGACTGATAGCAGAAGTTGCAACTCATTCAAGTTTTGGATAGCTACATGTGCGTCACCAGGGGTGTTCACACGGCAACATTTGCTCTGGTGCTATGCCGGTGCTACCCCAGTAGAGCGCTCACACGTGCAAAGTTACACCGGTGTAGCCCCTGAAAACAGCTTACTCCGGAGCAAATCTAACCCAAATCTAATCTAATGGAGGTGGTTTAAAAATTTGCTCCGGAGCAAATGCTCGTTTGCGGGGCAGCACCGATGTAAAAATGGTACGTGTGAACGCTACAATTTGCTCCGGAGCAAATGCTCGTTTGCGCGGGGGAGTAGCCTCGCTACGCATGAGAAGAGTTGATTACATACGGCGAGAATGCGTTGCTTTCGTGTTCTGTTGTACTTTCGTCATGTGTTTGTTTAATAACGACACAAGACACGATGGCTGGCAATAACAGTAGCAAGCGGCACCTTGCCTCTTGGGTTATACCATCTCAACTAGAACGGGGGGTTGAGGTGGATAGTCCCCGAACATCATCTTTCCTTTTGTAGGAGACTGGACTGTTTCTGAGTTGTTTGTGTAGTTTGTTTCTTTTTTGTGTGTTCACAACCCCCCCCCCTCCAATAGAATTTATTTTGTGATTTCCTCTCTTGATTTTCTGTTTGGCGCATTATATATTTGCTTTTCTGAGTGTCATTGAAGTCATCGTTGATTTAGGTTTTCGTGGGCGGTCATTGAACGCCTCTCGAGCACAAGGCACGGAGACCGAGAAGGAGAAGGACATGCCTGTACAGTAGTTGCTTGAGTTGTGTATGTTTTAAAAAGAACCAACACGACAGCTCTTTGTTTTATATCATTTTGCTCCGCTGCAGAAACTGCCGTGTGACCGCAAGTGGGGCTGCACCGGTGCTACGCCGGAGTTAACACGCTCAGCGGCTTTGTACGTGTGACCGCTCCACAAAATTTGCTCCGGTGTAAAATATATCGCAACAAAATACATCGGTGCAGCACCGGAGCAAATGTGTGCCGTGTGAACACCCCTTATGTGTCCAAAGACACACATGTATACCTAAAGACCTTGTAAACGGAAGGATTTGAAACTAAATACATTAGACATGTTTGAAGATAATTTGTGAAAGAATGCACAGATTGAGAACTGTGTGGAGCTCAGATTAAACTGTTTTCACCATTTTAGTTTTATCTGTTGTCTCATCGCGTGTAGCCTGACCAATCTCTATAAATTGACTTTTGATTCAATTAAATCAATTGTGTCCCAATAAGATTTACAATTCAGTATAATCGTGCCATGCAATGATCAGTTGTGGACACTGGGTACAAAACAAGCAGTTCAGTACAGTGACTGACACGTAACCAGACCAGTCATTCCAGACAATTCATTGTTTTTACTTTAGAGTACTCCACGCCTAGGGTACGGAATGGAAACTAGTTTTGAATTTGATTTACAAGATTACGTACAGATGTAGCAGTCATGTCATAGTTGAATGCATTACTAACACTTAGTGGCACTATAATTATTTTCATTCTCACTTGAACTCCTTTTTATGCCTATTGATCATAAATCATCTAAAGGCGGCAAATATCCTTATCATCAGATGTCAACTTGCAAATGTCCGATAGAAGATACTGCATAAACAAGTTGTAACAAAATAAAGCTTCAATATTTAAATCAAACAGTAAGTTAACCTCGGATTTATTTTTTTCTAAACAAACTGATATTTTTCAATACCTACATTACAGAGACAAGTAATTTAATTCGGTTTTCGTAGTTCAATTTATCGATCGTTCGTGCTATGAGGTCAAGTGGGAAAAGCTAAGCTAGCACCTTACCATACTGTGTCGGGACGAGGTCGGGCTGGAAGGTAAAGTGTGCTGCATGTCTACACTGTGTTTGGGTATGGGGGTTGCAGCTCGGTGACAGTTTCAGCAACGCGGGTCCAAAATGTCTCTGCGGTACGGTCGATAGACCGGAGATAGAAAGTTTCGTGTGTACACCTCGAAGAAAAAGCCGTGCCGCTGCCGCCATGACTGTTGTGACCGCCGGGGCAATTGAACCAAAATACAAAGATCGTGTATATACGTGCTCCTTATTCAAAACAACCTGCATGCTTTACAGCTAAGCTGATACAATAACTTATATGTAACATTTAAGTTTGTTTATTAAATTTCAGCTTTTAATAAATACAAATTTTCATGCATTTATGTCAATTTCTTCTATTGAATCACGGTTCAGGGGTGAACTCTTCTTTGTACACGAATCTGGATCTCAGATCCACGTATACGCCTGCGCACCATTCCGAGAGTGGATGTGTTCGGTAGGAGGATTGCGCTCCGCCCCCACGCATTTCCGAATGGCGCACCGTATCCTCGGTCGGAGCGTCGAGTGTCACTCCTTTTTGATGCACTCTGAATAACCAAACGGTAAATTTGAGCAACACCCTGAATTACTGAACGGGAAGAATGAACCAGTGCGCCCTCGGTGAATAACGCAACCATACCATGGTGTGATTGGCTGGAGGAGGAGGCGTATACACATCACTTTTGCATCAAATAGACCCATACCTGTGCCACGGGCTCGTGTTGCATTTGAGGAAGGTGGAAAGTCGTGCTAAATGCGAGGCGAATGTCAACAACTATGCCTGATTCTGATCAACCGTTTGTTGTTGTTTCATTACAACACATTTTGACCTCCTGCAAACCTTTTTCGTAATTTCTTTTATTCGTATAAATTTTTTAAAAATCTGAACTTAAAAGCATTTCATACGTTTCTCCACAGTACCTTCACGCATGCAGTATAAATCACATTGTTTTACGTTAAATTGCTCGGAATAAAAACATGTAAAAGCGAGATAAATGTAATGGTCTTGTATTTTGTAAATTATATTTTGCCATTAGGGACGGTAGTCCATTGGTTAGCGTGTCGACCTCACAGTGCGGAGGTGCAGGGTTCGATTACGGCTCGGGCCTCCCTGTGTGGAGGTTGAATGTTCTACCCGGGCCTGCGTGGGGTTTCTCCTGGTACTCCGCTCTGTTCCTCCGACATTCAAAAAAAAAAAACATGCACGGCAGGCTGTTTGAACACTCCAAATTGTCGCTCAATGAGCATGATCAGGATGCTCTGCGTCGGCATATACGACCAATATCCAGCAACTTCACTCAGCCACTTAAGATGAGTGCACAGGCCACAAACAACCTGATCAACTCTATGCCAAGGGAGTTGCAATGTATGAAGCAAATGGTGCTCACACCAGATACCCCTTCCCAAGAAAAGAAAAACGGCACGTGGCCAGCCTAAAGGCACACTTGTACAACAACCAGGCTGTCTCATCAGTATCTTGATAAACCACACCTGTAAGGTGGGATGGATCATCTCCACAAAGGACTCACAACACAGATTTAGATATATTTGAGGGAAAATCGCCTTTTGTGTATACAGAAATAGTTGACATCTTTGAGTACAGCTCACGAAAAATGGGGGCAAAAACAAAAGTCCTACCGGTATATTTATATTTTCAATTAATGTGTATCGGGTGCATCGGAAATTCACTCTGACGCTCCTGCACTACTCTGAGAGTGTATGCTTGGAGAGGCAGAGCGCACTTCAGCCATCCATACATTTTTAACACTGCTTCTCCTGAACAGGGTTGCAGAGAGTTGCTGGAACCTATTCCAGGTGAGCTTCGGGCAGAAGGCAGACTACACCCTGAACTGGTCATCCGTCACAGGGCACAGAGTGACAAGAAAAAACATTCACACCCACAACCACACTGCTATTAAGTGTTAACACTGCCCAGACACAAGTCAGGTGAGTGTACCACTTCACCATCAGCGACAAGCACATTCCCCTAATGTTAATTTCCGAACGCAGCGTATGTTCTCAACCACGTGTCAAACTCAAGGCCTGGGGGCCAGATCTGGTGTACCACATCATTTTATGTGGCCCGTGAAAGCAAATCATGTGTCAACGTCCATGCTCCTTGCCAAATCTGTACCGATAATGTCAAATTATTCTGTGTAGGGAAATACTGTAGAAATAATGTTCAGAATTCTGTTACCGTTTACACTCACTTAACTAATAATTAAACAAACCATTATAATTGACTGATTTCAAAACTAGTCATCTATCAATTTTTGGTGTACAATACGATAAGACAATTAAAGATTTATTTGGTTTCACTGTCATAACGGCCCTCCGAGGGAAACCGGAACTTCAAAGAGGCCCGTGACAAAAATGAGTTTGACACCCCTGTCCTAAATCAATCAGCAACTTGTGCTTGAACAGTTTCCATCTCTACTGCCTGATGCACCGTGTCCACAATTGCAAAATGATTGGTCAAATGGCCGATAGTTTTTACGTTTATGTAATCGAGGCTTTTACAGCAGTTGTACACAAGTAACACTGGTCTTATTATGTACTACACAAAAATTTATACCATAAACCTTTTATCCTTAAATATACTGTATACAAAGAAGTTTGTTGATCTGCTGCAGCATTAGTCTGCTTTTTTTATGAGGTATACTGTACTTGATCACAAATGACAGCAAACTGAAATTACACGAACTATCTTTTGTGTGATAGTGGACCTCTCTGTGGTTTGGCACTGCTCTTTTAGAAATTACAGGAATACATGATGATGAGGCTAACCCTTGAGGATACAGTAAGTTTATTTAAACACAGAAGGGCAGAGAAAAAATGAAAAGAAGAACGAGAACAATTTTCCTCAAGAAAAAAAGTGTACTGCAGTTCTGTTCAATATCAAAATGTACATATTCACTCTATCAAGTTAAAGATGAAAAAAGCAAACATATTTACATTTCTTTTTCTACATTGTTAAGTTGACTTGGCACACTCTGCCACATCCAGCTTCTTGCCACTGTCGCACATTTTGGCCAGATTCTGTTGAGAGAAAAGCACTGTATGAGATGATGAAATGGCTGGAGAAAATAAACTGTCAATTTATCAAAGGAAATCTTACATTCGCAGCTCGAATGACGCTGGCAGGAGACTGGATGGCTGCGAGGTCTGTTAGTATTTTCTTGAGATCACAGTTGTATGGATGTTCTGAAGCATTTGAAAACGTGTCACATGATGGTCCTCAACAAAATGAGCCTTTGAATCTCATTTTGACTTTCACTACATTCCAAATTAGCGGACGTTGTATCGGTCTGTCGTGGTGAAGAAGGAGCTGAGCCAAAGGGCAAAGCTCTCAATTTACCGGTCGATCCCAACCCTCATCTATGGTCACGAGCGATGGGTCGTGACTGAAAGAACGAGATCACGGATACAAGCGGCCGAAATTAGTTTTCTCCGCAGGGTGTCCGGGCTCTCCCTTAGAGATAAGGTGAAAAGCTCGGTCATCCGGGAGGGGCTCAGAGTAGAGCCGCTTCTCCTCCACATCGAGAGGAGCCAGATGAGGTGGCTTGGGCATCTGATTAGGATGCCTCCTGGACGCCTCCCTGGCGAGGTGTTCCGGGCATGTCCCACTGGCAGGAGACCCCGGGCGTCCCCGGACACGCTGGAGAGACTATGTCACCCAGTCTGGGCTTCCCTGCTAAAGCTATTGCCCCCGCGACCCGGCCCCGGATAAGCGGTAGATGATGGATGGATGGATGGATACATTCCAAATTATTGGGCATACAGGTTTCTACATTAACAATGGCCAAGGGCCACCACGTGACTGTGTTGGGCCACCCAAAGGCTGCTGACGCTAGCATTGCAACTTTAGCAGGCGGAGACCCGGAGTGAGAAAAGCAGTCTAAATACAGTACCGGTATGTAGATATTTTTTAGGGCTAACTTCAGATGCTGTGGCTTTAGGTATGCTTTGTCGTCCAGAAATTAAAGTTAATTCTACATACTTAATCACACAGAGCACATTGTATGTATTTGTATGATGAATGTATGTACCTGGTTCCGGAGACCTTTGTGGCTTAAGTTGCAGGTATGGATGCTCCAGCAGTTCTACAATGGATATTCGCTCCCTAGGACTTCGGACCAAGCATCTCTGTCAAACAAGAAGCCGTATTCGCGGTTACAAAATACAAACTTCATGACACAGAGGTTTGCTGATACATCTCAGTCAGTGTTTTTTCTGAAGACCACCATTCTAGTTTTTTGCAATACCAAAGTTGAGTAATTTATGATCTCATGATGATTCTCAATTGACCAAAGAACTAAATCAAAATGTCTTCTTGAGAGGAGCTATGACAGTTTTCAGAACTCACATTCATTAAATTAACTTGTACATGTATGTTACATCTAAGGAAGATTTGGACTGATGATGTATGCAACTTGGAAAGGTTCTCATTTCTTTGGTTGACTTTGTTTTAAAATAATACAATATAATGTGTTTTTTTATCATTGAGAACATGAACACCAAATACAAATAACTGCTGTATAAACGACCGATTACCAAGACAACAATTTGTTGTTTTCGGGCTCTTACTTTCAACACATCCAGCAAGTCCTTCTCTGAGATGTCAGGAAATGCAATTTTATGGCTGGGATTGATGATGGCATGCATCTTGCTGATTCGATTGGTGATGCTTTGGAATGGACTCTTTCTGTATGTCATATAGTACAGGATACATCCGAGGGACCACACATCCCCCTTTGGACCTATCTTAGAAACAACATTTTAAAAAAGTTAGCAGACACTCTTCTGCAATCAGAGAGATATTTCTTAAATTGTGAAATAAACAATAGGAAGAGTACTTTTGAGCGTGCTTTTCCATGCTGGGATGAAGTGTCTTTAATTGCCTCCGGGGGCATATAGTTGAGGGTTCCAGCCTGTGTTTGATTTGACATAATGACACTTACATTTACCCTGACCATGTTTTATTTCACTTGTATGTCAAACATTCATTGGCTTTTAACTCCTCTAAATTTACAGCTCTTACTTGTGTATCCTTCATAATGCTTGTCACATCAGGTTGGATACGGCTTGCAATACCAAAGTCAATTAGCTTCAGTGTCGCATTGACAATGACAAAATTTGCTGGCTTCAAGTCACCGTGGACGATGCCTGCACACAAGAGCCAAAAGCACGCATGAGAATGGTTTAAAATAAATACAAGTTACTAATTGGAGAACGCGGCATGGAGAGAGTGAGAGAAAGAAAGTACCATGTTTGTGAATTGTTTGGACGGCTTCTAGCATGTACTTCCAGTATAGCTTCCTCTCAATTGGATTGACAGACGTTCTGCTCTGCAACCAAGTGTTGAGATCCAAGTTGCCACACTCCATCAACACATAAATGTAGCTGTTGGTTATTTCACTGCAAAAACATGACCACAAGAACATTAAAATAACCCTGAAATGTACAGTGCAATGTATGTTCCACTAAATTGCACAGCCACCTTATGCTGTTTTCTATTCTATTGCTAATTTATTATATTTATTCTACAAATATACTGTATTATTAATACTATATTTTATATTGCACTGTATTGCACAATGAAACACTTTGTTTTTTTTCTTCCCCCCGAATTTTGCTGCTGTGGACTGCAAATTTCCCCAGTGTGGGACAAATAAAGGTTATCTTAAGTATGAAGTAGTGGTCGTCGTCCGCCTGACAGTAAAACCACACATCATCTAACAACAACGTGATGAACAGAATAAAAACAGAGGGATTTTTATACAATGGAATTCTTTCCACCCAGTCCATGCACTTACTAGTCATAGAGCTTTATAATTTGATCGCTGTATTGCTGCAAGTAGTTCAGATGCTCAATCTCATTTTTGGAATTTTCTACTGTCTGAGCATCTGCATCCTCAAGGTCGATGTATTTCACTGCAAACAATTGTTTTTTTTCATCCAGGACCTGGTACACCTAAAGAAAAAAAAAATGAAATAAGCTATGATTATGAGGAGCAAATACCGACAATTATTATGTATGAATATTATTTTGCATTTCTATTTTTATTAGTATTATTACAAGGGAGTCACATGCGCAGCACATTTTCACCAATATACTATATTTATTTTCTGTCATTTACCTTGCCGGATCCACCACGTCCAATCATTTTAAGAATGAAGAACTGTTTGCCTTTAATGGTCACGAACTCATTTGATGTGAAGGAAACCTGCTCATAGCAAAAAATGTCTTGTTACCATTTCAAATATTTGAAAAATGCAGTTTCACAGTTTTGTGTTGTTGGTTAGTGGAACCAACACAGTGGTATATTTCGACCGAATCGTGATACAAAGTTTGATTGGCATTTTTCCCCCCAGTTGGTAAGATTAGAATTGGTAATCATGATACTGTATACATGTCCAGAGAGAATGTAAGCAAAATACGAGGACACTTCCTTATCGACGTGACACAAACTTGAAATGGAAGTGGACTGTACAGTTGTGGCACAAGTTAAGTGGTTGTACCTGTGGGATGTGAAAGACAGCTGAGTAATTCAGAGGTGGGCATGGCTGCTGAACAGGTTCACCACTGTGTGCTGCTTTTCGGGATGAATACAACACTGCAGGTTCTCTCATGGCAATAGGAGTAATAAAGCTGAAGGGGAGAAGGGTAGACGTTCAAGTAAGGCAAATCAAATGTAGTGATTAATTCACACAACGAAGCTTCACAATGTCATCTAACTCACAGGTTCTTTGCGTTAAAAGCAGGCACAAAACAATAAATGTATTTTACCAATTGGCCCGCACAGGTATTACCGATTAGCACAGGTATTGCTGTAGTTATTTGGAGTCTGTGGATCTAATTTCGATGGAACCGGGAGAGATGCAGTCGGGATGGAGTTGCTCAAACAGGGAACCGGTTTGGAATCAGGTGGTGTTTCACGTTTCACCTAAAAAGAAGAGAAGAGACGTGCATGCAAAAAGGGGTTCAATTTGACAGGAAGTTGAATCACAGTATGTTGTGTGATCAAGTTTTTTCCTAGATATAAAATTGGGAGTGGCTGCCTCTGGCTCTGAAACATCTCACATCACGAAAACGGTTTACAACTGACCAGAGGTGCACAAACTGTGTCACTTTGACTGCAAGGCAGTGTCACGCCAAATGTGTCAGGCGATTTCATTGACTTTTTTTAAAAACGCAAATATTGCTTCTTTTGTAACCAAGATTGTCTCACTCATTCAAAAATTACATCTTAAAATAAGTATTCTGTTTTTTTAATTACTCAGAGAGAGCTCATAAAATATGCAAATATTCTTCCAAGCAAGGTAAGATTACAAAGATGAGAGGTGATTGCAGGTCTTACAGGTAGTGAAAAAGTCGGAGTTCATGTTACATGTTACTTCATGTTACTGATGAGATGCAGCCATTGAATGCTTCTTCGAAAATATAACCTGTAAAATGTCTCAAGCACAAGTGGCCACACCTCACAACCTGTGAACCCATTATTCGCTGATTGAAAAGCTTGGGCTCGGTTGATTTTGATGGTTTGAAAGAAAGATTCAATGACATGATTGTTAATTGAAAAGGTTTGCATAATACAAAAAAAAAATACAGCATTTTTTTAAGAAAAGGAAAACATTAAAGAACAGTGAAAAACTTCACAGAAATGTGAAATGCGCTTTTTTTGAGGCAGTTGGGTGTGTGCGAATGAATCGAATGGTACAACCTCTGCTTCAAATTGAGAAAGAAAAAACCCTGGCAAAGAATTCAGATAAGCCGCACACTGTATTGGCAGACATACTGGTGTTGTACTGATTTAAAATTATCAAGGCATTCTGCAGTGTGTGTATAAAGACGTCCAACCTTTGTCAAAACATCCTGACTTGTAATCTTCCACTCTCCAACTGATACACTCTCCTTGCTGGCAGGTTTGGGATGTTCCGCTGTTTGGTTCACAGCAACCCTGTCAGGGAGCTGGGGTTCTTGGATGCACCCCGCATGTTGACATGTTAATTTCAAAAACTCTTAAAAGAATAATTTACGCTACAATGATGTTAGGAGAACGCCCAAGGCCATAAAAAAGGCAGTCTGGACACTGCAGTGACAGTAGAGGCCATATTGTTAACTAGCATGTCGATTTTCTCCATGTTTCCAATAAAGGCCTGCAATAGCCTCGGCCAACTTTGGGCTCTTTGGAAGTGGATTTGGGGACATTTCTTAACTATACAGTATACTCACAAAACAATATTGCGTTGCATTGTTTTAATATACTGTACTGTATATCTGTATACCTAAATTGTTAGAATTTCTATACAATCAGGATATCAGGATTTTTGGTGCCACTAACCGAGCAGCAAGTGAAAGAGAGCAAAATAAAATATTAAAAAAATCACTGATTTAATTGGAGGATAGTGGAGTATATCTACGTAAAAAAACAGATGGATGTACTTGTGTAGTCTTTCACAATCTTTGCCATGCCCGAAGCAAGGAAAGAGGGGGAAAAAAGAGCATGTTTTCGAAATTAAACATTTATTCATTAACAAATGAGCAGAAGTTGATTTTCTAAAATAATGTAGCTACTTTCAAAAGATGCAGTACCGACAGTTAACAGTGTTGGAATAACACTGTTTCAATGTAATGGCATTACCGGTAACTTTTGAATAACGGAAGGATTTAATCATTTTCAGCCCTTTCGTTAAAACTCTACTGCTGTCACTGATATTAGCAATCTAATTATTTACACACTCTATCAGGGCAGGCTAGCCATGACCAATTTGCGAATAAATACCAAGTGTTCTAAAGTGTATTGTTTTTACTCTTCATTCAGCTAACATAAATGTCTTTTACACTATAAATTGAACATAACAGAAAAATATAATTACTTTGTGAGTAACTAATTACTTTTACAAGGCACCCAATGAGTTAGTAAGTCAATTACTTTTAAGAAGGAGTAGTTTGTAGCGATAACAATTTTTTTTGTAAAGTAACATTCCACAACACTGAAAATTACAACAGTTAGCAAGTGGCGCTAAAATCTATTAGCAGAGGTCAAAATTCATTTGTGGCAGCCCGCCACAGATAATGTATACGTTGATTGATACAGGTTGTTTATCCTCACTCGGAGTGGAATATACAACAGTATGTAATTCTGTATGCATAAAACAGCATATAGTCTGCTATACTACATGAATCTATTTCTCTTATAGGTCACTCACTGGCGATGATGGTCATCTTAGACTTAAAAAACAAAACAGAAAAAAAAACTATGTATAAAGTGAGATTTTTGTGGGGAAACAAATTCCTTACAGATGGTACATTTTGGAAAAAGTCAATTGCACTCTATGCAAGTTATGCCAAACTAGGTAACAAGATGGCGCCACCAACCCTGTGCATGTCAGCGCTGTCCAGACTTTGCTAAAGAGTAATGCCTCGTTTATCGCGGTTAATGGGGACCAAAATCACCCACGATAAACAAAAATCTGCTAAGTAGCGACCCCCCCCCCTCCATATAGGTACATGTACATAATATTTATAAGGCCAAATTTTATGGTACACATGCATGTAGAAGTCAATTTTGAAGTAATTAACATGACTTAATGCTGTATACTAATAGATTTAAACATGTATAAATTGGGTTAGTTTATGAATAACAAAATACAGTAAACATATATTTATTAAAAAAAAATTAAGTCTGCAAAAAGTCCGCAAACGGTCCGCGAGAAGCTGAAGCTAAAGTCAGCAAAACAACAGCGAGTCACATAGAGCAGGGGTCCCCAACCTTTTTTGCCCCACGGACCGGTTTATGTCAGACAATATTTTCAGGGACAGGCAGAAATAATACAACAAAATAATATGCTATGAGCTGCATGAAAACTGTGGCGTTTTCGTAATATAATAACAATAAACACAAGGAGCGTATAATCTGGCCGCAACACTCTGATCGCGATGGTAATGTTTAATGCATTCAAAATACGATACAATGCAAATTTAAAGTGCATGAAAATGACGACTCACCACAGCCCCGAGCTTGATTTTCTGCAACCAGACGGTCCCATCTCGTGGTAATGGGAGACAATGACACCTCAAGTGTGTGTTTTATGTCCAGTCTACTTCGTAATTTTGTTTTAGTCGCCGCTGCTGCAGAAAACCCCCGCCTCACACAGGTAGCATGTCGGAAATAGCAACAGTGCTATTGTGGCGATCTCAGAATATTCAGCCATAACTTTAATTCAGTTGTCTCGAACGTCTTTTTAAGGCCGCTATCATTTGCGATCTCCAGCAGTTTTTTTTACTAATTTTTTTAGGTCTTTTTTTTTTTAGCGTATCGGTCACGTGACGCAGAAGCGTGGTTTGAGGTGTGTCAAGCGTGACAGAGACGGATGTAACAGAGAATCCGGTAATTTTTCAAAATAAAACATCTTTCGTATTCCGAAATAAATAAAACGTAATTAAGGCAAGTTCTTTCTGTGCGGCCTGGTACCAAATGCCCTGCGGACCGGTATCGGTCCGCGGACCGGTATCGGTCCGCGGACCGGCGGTTGGGGACCACTGACATAGAGCAACATATACAGTGCTGTACTACATGTATACGAAAATTTTATATATATATATATATATATATATATATATATATATATATATTTTTTTTATGAATATGTTTGAAAAAATCCACGATGCACTGAAGCCGCAATAAACGAACCGCGAAATAGCGAGGGATCACTGTATTTGGCTTTGAGAATACCTATAGAGAGCTGCTCCTTCTTGGTGGGAACAAGTTGTTTCTCTCCAGCTTTCAGGTTCTGCAGGGCCACCTCCAACAGCTCAGCTGGTTTGGCACTTAAGGTATGGGCTTTGAACAGTATTGAAGCCGCCTTGTTCACATTTCCTTCATAACAACGACAAAATAGCATTCTCAATTTGCAATCAATCGGGTGAGTAGTCATGCTTTTATGGCTAGAGTAGGCAGTGATTTAACCACCCCCCCACAAAAACTGTGTTATTTTTAAAATACTATTAAGGGGGGGGCGGGAATCAAGTCGCTGATGGTGTAGTAGTGTCACAGGAAATGAAAGCTCATTACTGTCAAGGGATAATATTGGTGACGCGGACAGCTGTCGTGTGCGTGTCTTGGGGCTGGTCGGTGAAGTGGGGCTACATTCAAATCTTGCTTACAGTTTCAAGTTCAACAATACACACGTTGGCTTTCACCTTTAAGTATAAACGCATACATAAGATATGAGTTCGACCCGCCACATTAGATTCCAGTAGCATCATGTAGTAAATATAAGGCAAAACCGTAAAAAGATTGTGTTACTATACCTTGAGAAACCACAAACTGAGCATGTGCTGCATGGACAAATGCAAAGGTTTTGCAGTGGGATCTTGCAACTATGAAATGGTCTTCAGCTCCATCAGGGTCATCAATGCTTCAAAGGAAAAACAGAAAATTCAACACAAAAATGTGAACTGAGTCATAATCATAAAGTATCATCATCATCTTACTGGAATGCAACCCAGTCATACATCACATATAAAATTAAATCTAACAAACATAGCCTAGTAAAGGGAGTATTAGTCAGTGGTTCACAACTAAGGTGCTATGGCACATTATGAGAGCTCTTGAGGGGTGCTGTGGGAAACGATCCAATTACACCAAAGTTGTCTGAAATTATTTTTTTTACAAATCCAATGAAACCTCGAGTTACGAATGACCTTTTTTTAAATGAACTTTAAGCTATGCGCAAAATTTGGGGAGGAAACCATCCATGGTTCTGTGCCTAACTCACCTCACTCCTGTTTTTTTTTTAACTCTTAATTACACATTAGAATCACTTTAAGGTTATGCCCCAAAAGATCCACATAAAACTTAATGACTCCGCAGCAGCAACAAGCAGAAGGCTGTCATGTGTGCAACCAGAAGTTCACTAACTGATCACAGGTTTCCATACTGCAAATCAGAGATGGACGATTTGTTTCTTCGAATGGACCATGCAACTCAATGTTGTAAGATATGAATTTAATGTCTTTTAATAAAAGGGTAAACAAAATTGTTTTCTAAAGCTGCCATTGTGTAGCCCTGGTATTTGTTCTTGTAATGAGGGAATAGACTAAAAACCGAAGGAAAACAAAATCACATCAAAAGGTTGTTTTTTTTTTTTTTTAAATGTGCACTCTTGACAATAATCCTGTGTATGCAGCGGTTGCCATTCATACAGAGTAAATCATGGCATCCTGCTAATATACTGTATCAGGATTGTGTTAAAGAGGCCCAGATTTATAACCATGCGAGTAAATTGCGAAAATGGGTCAATAGAAAATTGGGGAGATATTTTTAAAGGGCAATGCAGTAAAACTATAGAGTGAGTTCACACTTACCCCGTGAGTTCTGCATATTTGATCAGCAACCTTGCATAGCTGGAGTTCTTGCTGTGCTGTTTTATCGGCAGACGTGAATAGACTTTATAATAGCATTCTTTGAGTTTATTCAGGAAATTCACATCAGTATGAGGGTTGCCTCTTTTTTCAAGGTTCATCAGGTAAGTCCAACATGACTCGGGGGAATTTAAAAGAAGGACTTGTTCAAAATTGTCAGTTACGTCTGCAAAGAAAAAGTTAAAATCAAGACACGCAAACATCACAAAATAGTTTCATGGTCGGACCATGAGTATGCAGACATGCATTAACACTGTTTATCATTACCATCCAGTTTCAGGGTATTTTTTGTTTCATGTGTATAAAGGTGAGTGATCGTGGACTTCATGGAGTCTTGGTCCTGCCAAGGGCCACCTTCTGGAGTGACAGATTGTGTCTGCAATAATGGACAACATGTTTGTTCTTCTTGACACAAAAAAATGCCTTAATGAAGAATTCTAAAACCAGAATACAAAATGCTCACCGGAAGGCTGGCCAAGTAGTCATCAACAGCAGCTTTCTTTGACGAGAAAAGCTGAAGCTTTGTGCTCACATTTGTACCAGACATTTGCCTGAAACAGAAGAACACCACTTACATATTTCACATTTGTTGTTGTATAGAACTCACTTTGTTATGTAGAGAGTACTGTACTTCATTATCAAACAGATGCAGGTTGTGAAATCAAGAACTAGAGAATCAAACAACTAGAACTGTTACTATGGAATATTTTTGGATTATTCTATCAGTTAATTTAATAAAAATTGTATTAAAGTTCAATGCTGTGTTTATTGCTAATTAACAGATTATTGTTTATTTGGTATTGATACATAATTAACAGGGGTGCAAAAAAAAAAAAGTCATTTGAATCGGAAAGATTGTTTTTGATTTACCGGTAACCGAGCCGTGACATGCTTTAAAATGTAACACCCTCAAATCCGATCAAACCCCAGGTATGAATTGGTGTCCAACCGTTTGAATTCTTTGAAATTTAATTAACTTCAACAGTTTGGGCTTTTGAGAGCCATATTGTTAGATATTAATACATTTTAGGACTGAATGATTAATCGAAACGAACTGATGTTGCGATGGAGTACAATGCACTTTTCAAATCACAAAAGTTAAGAATTGGGGTAGGGGAGGGCAGAACACCCCCCCCCAAAAAAACGAACATTCCATGCCATAAGCACGCCACGCACACTCACCTTCCCTGTAAATTCCGCTATTTTGCATGATTAAATCGATCAAAGACTGCTCACCAATCAATGGTTCATTCATCAGTCATAAACAACATGTTATTCATATGCACTTATACAGAACGGACAATTATCTAACACTGACTGCTAAAGAATTTCTGAACAGGAATGATAAACAAATACGTTATTTGGGGAAATTGAAATAGCTTTTATTGCTAAACTTTACCCACCAAAACACGAAATGCATATCTAGATCATCTCCAGGGCACACAGACAAACAACCATCTGTGCACACACTCACACCAAAGAAGAAATTTACAATGTTCCATTGACCTGCCACGCATATTTTTGGAATGTGGGAGGAAACTGGAGTACCCGGGGAAAACCCACGCAGGCACAGGGAGAACATGCAAACTCCACACAGGAAGGCTGGAGCCGGAATTGAACCCTGCACATCTGCACGGTGAGGCCGACGCGCTAACGAGTCAACTACCGGGCCGTCCCCAGTTTCATTATTCGACCTAAAAATAAAATAAAATACATTTTAAAAAAGGAGGGGGTGGGGACGGGGGACAATTGTATTGAATGAACCAGGTAAACAAAAACTGTCATGAAAATCTAATGAGGGGGAAAAAATACAGGAAAGGTTTTTTTCCCCTCCTCTTCTCGATCGTTTTCTGTTTACATCTACGATATCGGTGCACTTAATAGCGAACCGCCAGGCTTCCCGTGCCGTCTCCCTCTGTTGTTCTTTTTTGTTTATGTTCCTCTGGACGTCTTGTAACTGGGAAAGTAAATTCCTTGTGTGTTCTACTTATTTGGCCAGTAAATCTGATTCTGTTTGAATGAGCCTTTATTGGGACCCAGGATTTTGACCATTACCTCCAAATTTGCATTTAATGTTGCATTAAAACTACGGAATCTTGTTGAAAAATTACCTGGACGAACTATTTAGAACTGATTCATCACTGCCATTTGATGTGTTCCCATTGGTGTCATCGCCATCCTTTTCTGGGATCGAGAAAGGAACATTGGGAACCCTGCATGGCTAGAATGGGAAAGGAAAAAAACAAAAACAAATCACAGATGACAACACAGACACACTTAAAATGATAAAAACTAAGACCAACATGGTGAAATTCAATTCTCACCAAGCACTGAGATGCAGACGACCTGTTCTGCATCTGGTCTGACGATACATTGAGAATTCCACTTCTGTGAGCAAGAGAAGAAAAAAAAAAAGCGACCCTAAATGAAAAGCAGCAGCTTTAAAGATGGAAGCATCCAATGGCCTTACCCAAACTTGAAAATGCTTGACAGATGCAATTCACCAGTCCCATCTGATAACCTGCTTCTTTTCTGGACTTCTGTGCCTTTTTTGACAACATCATGTGCAGTACAGTTTAAAAATGCTGTCAAAAACACAAGGACAATGAAAAACATTAGTGTCAGATATAATAAAAACATGAAAGGTTTCTATACAACAAATGGGACTGATGTGTTGGATTAGCGAGTGAGTTGTCAAAGAGCGCACTTTTATATGAAAGCAATACAGTAGCCTCTTGCACGGACCGGAACAAATATACATTTGTATGCCATCAATGCGAATGCAGAGTATAACATGCATAAAGGCAGGATGAACCATAACCACGAATCACTAAGATTATATATATATAAATATATATATACACACACACACACACAGTGTTCGCCTTTCAAAAGAGTGAAATATGTGACTGTGATCGTGCATGACAATAAACAAAGACAAGCATCAATTAACTGGACATTGGAATCTTCAAATAATAATGTATATACACAAAATGGAAGGACTACTACCAACTATCATTCTCAACCATGCACAACTTGTTCAAATTTAACAATTAAAAATGTGTTAGATAAATTTGGATGGGTAGCTCAGTAAACTAATTGTTGACACAAAATAAAAGATTCTCACGTGGTTCATTTTCCTTGTCATCTGGAGAAAAAAATGGATTTTTCTCTTCCTGCAACCTTTGCAAAGCTGTCTCGAGTAGCTCCTTTGGTTCTGCACCAAGTTCAATTGCATTATGCAGTATGTACATACATTTCTTTGTGTTGCCTGATAATATAACAACAACAAAACAAAACACACACAAGTAAATATGTCAGCTATCATGTGTTAATTCCATCTGCAATGAAAATATTTCTACCTTGAGAATGTGCAAACTCTGCATGTGCGATGTGGACAAATGCGAAGTTCTGGCTATGAGATCTTGCAACACTGAAGTTTGTCTCAGCCTCATTAATGTCTTGAATTCTATGAAGTAAAAAACATTCCTTAAATTTTAGAAATACAGTATCATAGTAGTCGTACAAAAAAGAGGAGAAAGTGTTTGCTCGAAATTATAAGAACATCACTCACGCTTTCAACTCTGCAAATCTGACCAACATCCTGGCATAGCTTTCATTTTGACAGTGTAGTCTAAGAGGCATATTCAAGAAAACTTTGGTATAAAAACTGATGAGTCGAGTGAGATGGTTCGGATCCGAGTGTGGGTCCCCTTTCTTCTCGAGGTTTGTCATATATGAGAGACAAGCTTCAGATGACTTCGAGCTGATGATCTGGTTAATATTATCAGTGTCATCTGAAAGAACATAAAATCAACAGATCTGATTAAGCCTGTGTTCAGCAAGTGATATGACAACGAGGCATCCAAGTACCTTCATTGAGACGTTTTCTAATCTTGCTGAGCTTTTGACAAACCATGGCAAGTCTCTGCATTCTGTCCGTATGCTCTTCTGCTTCCATCTAAAATGATAGACAACGGCATGTCTGTTCAGATTTTAGCACACCACCACGTATCCCATATCACATTGTCCAGTTCATGGTATATGTATTGTTATTTTTGTAATTTTGCTCCGTTTTACTCTGCCGTCTACAGTCAGGTTGGGATTGCAAATGAGAATGTGTTCTCAACACTTGGATAAATCGAAGTTTAAATATTAAGTTTGCATTCGCTGCATATACTTCAGCTCACAGTACGTGTTCACACAAAGGCATGACTCAAACTTCATTTGCCATTTTCACTTATACTTCACTTTTTCTGACGAAAGGTAAATTGTGAAAGTGGCTGGCAGGCAATCATATCGACGATCAAAAAACGTAATAACCGACAGCCATTTGTAATTGTTTTCCAACTGACAGAGGATAGCATGACTTAGCCCGTTGTACCTCCATAAAACTTTCTAATTTCATTCCAGGACTGATCACGCTACTTTGCTTCTATCGGCGCATCTCCTGGGTTTTTTTTAACGCTTAAATATAATTATTCGCCTCTCACCGTGCAGATGCCAGGAACATAAATCCGTTATTTAATCACAGAAATTGGACGATATGCTCGCTCTTTCAACAACTAACAGTTTTCAAATGTTGCACTTCCGTTTGAGTTGCGTGTTGATTGGCTGGTTTGAGCTGACGCTACCAGGCGACGCCTTTGGATTTATTTTAAAACGTCACTGATTTATTTTAAAACATCATCATCAATACTACTACTACTACTACTACTCCTACTACTACTACTACTACTAATAATAATAATAATAATAATAAACTATTATTATTGTCATTGTTATTATTATTATTATTATAACGATGATGACGATATGGCATGGGTGGCACGGATTGTAATGTATTTAATCTATCAAAACGTGTTGCAATAAGCACTCTGTACCACAATATGTCAATTCACGGATTGTAATGTATTTAATCTATCAAAACGTGCTGCAATAAGCACTCTGTACCATAATATGTCAATTCACGGATTGTAATGTATTTAATCTATCAAAACGTGCTGCAATAAGCACTCTTTACCACAATATGTCAATTAAACATATTTAATCTATCAAAACGTGCTGCAATAAGCACTCTGAACCACTATATGTCAATTAAACAAGCAGATAATACGTATTAATGTTGAACACTGTGGCAAAATCGTCGTATCTCCGGCACTTTTGGAGTACCTGAAGGCAGCGCGCATGCAGTATTTCCTTGTTCCTTTCCTGTGCCTCCACCCAGCTGAGCTCCAAGATGGCAGCTGCGCAAGGGTGATGAGCAACGACTCCTGAGAGTTCGGTCATGAAACAGCATTGGCATTGGAGTATGTCGATCTTTCGGTCTGTGTGGTGATACGACCAAAATTTAATTCCGAGCAAATTTCGTCACAATCAGCAAGACTATTGAAGGATTGTAAAACAAAATGCTTTTCTAAGGGCTAAGCTAGCAAGCAGCAGTCAGCAAGTAAATGAACTTGTCTCGTCAGCAACACAAAAGGAAACATCAGCTTTGCATACGGTAATTTTCGCTTGTGGCCGTATTATTGAACGATCGTTAATAGAGAGAACGCTTGCAGGAGTACAAAAACGTTACATTTTACGAAGGGATACTTGGTAGTATCTTTGTTACATTCAATTATTTGATATTCCCATTGTTTTACACGACAACATACAGTAATTTTTGAGAGGGGACAGCAAAATCATCTGAGCTCTATTAATGATTCTTTTTTTTCCCCCACCAGATATATTTCGTCATGGCCGTCACTCAATTCCGTCTGTTTAAGATCTGCACATGCTTAGCCAGTTTGCTCTCTTTCTTTAAGAGATTGATATGCAGGTAAGTGTTAAGGAAAGCATTTAAACACTCACTTTAAACAAATGCATAGGTATTGTTCTTTACATGATCGCTGTAGGTGTTGGGCATCACATTGAATAGATTTGCCCTTAGTTTATCCGTCATCTATTTTCTACAGCAGGGATGGGCAACTTTTTCATGCTACTGTACTAGGGGCTCATAAAGTACTAACACTTTCCAACCAAAGGTATGACAAAAATGCTATTTTAAATATGGACAAAATAGATGTACTTAAGAGATTTCATTTTTGCTAATACATATTTCAATGTATGTGTAAAAGAGCCACTGTCCTAACCCAACAACAAAGTAACTGTAATCGTCACATCCATCATGTTGTTGTAACCACTCTTCCGTCGGAAATGGTACGCCAGTCCGTGTATCATCAGTCAGTCCGCCATTCCCCCAAAAAACATGTCTTAGTCCAACAGATGAAAATGATAAAATCACACTTTCAATAAATGTATCTACATCATACAATGCCTGCCCAAGACCTACTATACACACACAGATGCACTCACAAACATTTGTCAGTGTATGACAACATGTTGAACTGTAAAAGTACAGTCAGTGGGAGCACGCTGTTGGCTGTCTGCAGCTCTTTTCCACGAAAAAGTTTTCATTTGCCTTAACCTGAATGCAATCCAAATAGTACACTCTGACGATATGTGAATGCTTGTCATTCTTCTTCTTCTCCTTCTTGGATCATTGGCGGATTACAGCTCTTTAGTGCATACTGCAACATACTATACAGGCAGCACAATGCGTTTCCATAAAGTCGATGAAGGCAACACTGCTTATTTAGCCCTGTAAACAAACACACGAGACAGTCTTGATTATTAATCATTTAACCAGGATACTAAATAACACAAAACCACAATAATAAAGTTTAGATGCAAATAACTACACATACGTAGCATTTTAGTTTCAAACAAAGATTGTAGATTTGTGTTGTCATAAAGTGATGTGACCTCATCTGGTTGCGCCTTCTCAGCCAATCACAGCCAGCCATCACAGTCCCCTCAGACATCCTATTGAAAACAGGAGCACTCACTATCACGCATGAATAGAAAATGCAGTCATGTTGAAGAAACACCTGCAAATAAACACACGAAACAGGTGGGGTATGTTTCTGTCAGTCGTCAGCAAAACGGGTGTCCATCAGTGACAGATTCAGAGGTCCATCAGTACTTGACCCATTTACTGACGATTACACTGACTGGCAAGAACCCATTTCCGTCACTACTTAGTTCGTCATTTTTTTTAAAGTTTCCCATCATTCATATATCATTAGCAAAAGGGGGGGTTCAGTGATGGCTGACCCCTGCAGTTTTGGCAGATTGGCACTAGCATATTCACGTTTGAATTTTTTCCCCCCTTTGGATTTCTTTGTTGTTGTTTGTTTTTCCCGTGGTTCTCCATTTCCCCACATTTTTCGTGGGAAATGTGTATTGAATGTTTGTTTGTTTTGTTTTTTGTGGGTAGGGGGGTTCTTTTGAGAGAAAAAAAAGCACAGTTGCCCATTCCTGTTCTACAGTAGATGGCTTATCTGATTGTTATACAGTATAACTTACAACTCAAAATTCAGGTGTGACTTTACTTTCCCCTTTTTATTGTTCTTACTGTTTGGCAATAAACTAGGAGTGGAAGGGGCCGAAAGCTCAGTGGGGATCAAATAACTCTCCCAACCACAGTGGATTTCTCATCGTCCATACCAAAACAGGTTAGTAGTGAACCGTCTGGAATTAAACACCTCTAAACAGCACTCTAGCCTTATGAGAAAAAAAAAACGACAGTGTATTACCAATTTCTGTTGTAAGAATCTCAATGATTAGGGCCTTTCATGCCAAACTCTGTGGCACTCGGCATGGAAGGTCTGTCTGGGCCAAAATGATCAGATAATCGCATCCAGGAAAAAAAAAAATATCCCGAGCAGAAATTCATTTCAACACCTCAGTTTTCTTTCTGCACTTTTAAGTCTGCACAGCCAGATGTTGAAGAATGGAGTTCCTGGGATGAAGAAGCTCCAACAAGTATTAAGATTGAAGGTGGAAATGGAAATGTCCCCCCTCAACCCACTGAGACTGAGGAGCTCGACTACTTCAAAGACATGGCGCCAACAATCAGGAAAACACAGAAGGTATATATCTCTTATCATAGTTATGTCACAAAGAAATCTGTAGTAATTCTTTCCGTTTTCAATTGGCAGTCAAAAATCAAACAAAATTGTGACTGCTCAATATAGATATATTTTTTAATGTCCCCCCCCATGTGCCAAATGTCGCTTGACCGCAAATGACGATGTTGTTGAACTGATTTGCCCCAAGTCAGCTTGTCCGTATGTGGTGTTCCATGTGGACATGAATGAGTTGGAAAGTAATGCGATTGGACAAACAGCGGAGAACCAATTGTTGTCTTCCTCCCTAAGAGTAACGTGTTGTTCCTTTAACGACACCTAACTGTCCATGTCATAATTTGTCTGATGGGTTGTAGTCTCGATTGATTATGTCAGCTAACAAGTTAATGAAACCTTACTGATACTAGTTACCAAACCTCCAGATCACAGAAACAAAACCAATTAAATATTTCAACCAAAATCTGTCCTATGGCTTGTATTTTCCAGTTTTTATATTACACTAAGCCTAAAATCAAAACAGGAAAAAAATCTGTCCACTCCCATGGCGACACCATTGAAAATGCACAAATTGATACACTGGTATAGAGACCTCATGCTTTTCCTTTATATATTTTTTAAACTTGTTAACTGTTATTTTTAGACTGTCAGACAGTTGGTTATGCTAATCAGATAATTTGGTGTTATTTTAAGAATTTTGTTGAACATACTGTATATAAAATAACGTGTAAAAAAACTGTTATTCAAAGTACTAAGAAAAAACAAATTGAACAAACATACAAATAAAACTAAACATCAAACGGGAGCTACAGTAGAAAAGGTCAGGCATTGGTCGACCCGGTGATTGATCGTACTTTAGACCTATTTAGATGTATTTTATTCATTCATTAATTTTCCGAACCGCTTTTTATCCTCATTGGGGTCGTGGTGGGTGCTGGAGTCTATCCCAGCTGTCTTCGGGCAGTAGATGGGGGACACCCTGAACCGGTTGCCAGCCAATTGCAGGGCACACAGAAACGAAAAACCATTTGCGCTCACGCCTAGGGACAATTTGGAGTGTTCAATCAGCCTGCCATGCATCTTTTTGGAATGTGGGAGGAAACCGGAGGACCCAGAGCAAACCCACGCAAGCACGGGGAGAACATGCAAACTCCACACAGGAAGGCCAGAGCTGGAATTGATCTGTGAAGTCGATGTGCTAACCACTCGACTACTGGGCCGCCTATGTAATTTATCTATCTATCTATTTATTTATTTATTTGGGGGAGCCTTGAGTTTAAAAAAAATAAATAAATATGAGTACAAACTGTGAAGCTCACGCAAGCACCGACAAAGACTGTGTGGGTTGTATTTTCAGCACTTCCTTGCTAAGCTGCCAAATTGCCCTTGCCAATTGTGGAAAAGCGGTCTGTGTATGTAGCGTAGGGCTGTCACGATCGAAGAAGCATCCTAGAATCAGTTATCTAAACAACTCTTCCATCGAATAATCGAGTAGTGGCCTTTTAGAAAGTTGGTTATTATGTAAATGTTTCATAATAGTGGGGCTGACATTCAGAACGGCTCACCTACAGACATAGACAGATAAAATATTGACTTGGCCTTACTCGGTCCTTAAAACCTTTGTTCATAATAGTCTATTATTATATGTCTCCTTGAATGATATGTTGTCTGACAATTTACCGTAACTTTTGTATCATATAATTTTCTGCACCAACTGTACAACTGTTATAGTATTGTATTCTACCACTGCTCACTTTAGCTCTGCCTGATACTTTGCACATTGTCTCACAGTTGTCACGGGGTGGTACCACCGCACTACAGTTCACTTACATTACGAAATGTCCTTCCATACCTATTTGTCATGTCCTTGTTTATGATGATACTAATGCAGCGTGTTATACCGGAGACAAATTCCTTGTGTCTTCTACATACTTAGCCAATAAAGATGATTCTGATTCATTCAGATACATGCAGTATAAAATAATACCTCTCTGGCAATGTCCACAACATATGTCAACTTGAAGCTTTATGTTGACAGTGAGCCGGTGTATATGAGTAATTCAAAGAAACCTTGAATGCTTTCTGATTGCTGTCTGATGATGTGGCTTGTCTCTGATTTCCACTTTGCAGATAGTGCTAAAGAAAAGGGAGCCTTTGAACTACCTGGTGCCTGATGGCTCAGCAGGTTTCTCCAGCAGACTGGCAGCCTCTCAGGATATGATGACCTTCTCTCCACCTTCAGTGAGTTATCTTTTGTTATCTCTGAAGCTCTTCAGGCATGCATTCCGTTTATGGCCGAGAAAGACATGATCGTGAAGGCTTTATTTTTGAGTACTATTAGCATTCATTTTATCCGGATGTAAATTCTTGAATATACACAAGTGAGGTCTTCACTAGGCACAAATCAGGATTTGCTCAGCCCAATATGAATTTTGAGCGCACAAAATCATGCAATTTCATCCATCCATTTTCCACCGCTTATCCGTCGCGGGGGCAGCAGCTTTAGGAGGGAAGACCAGACTTCCCTCTCCCCAGCCACTTCTTCGAGCTCTTCCTGGCGGATCCCGAGGCGTTCCCAGGCCAGCTGGGTGACATAGTCTCTCCAGCGTGTCCTGGGTCGTCCCCGAGGTCTCCTGCCAGTGGGACATGCCCGGAATACCTCACCAGGGAGGCGTCCAGGAGGCATCCTAATTAGATGCCCAAGCCACCTCATCTGGCTCCTCTCGATGTGGAGGAGAAGCGGCTCTACTCTGAGCCCCTCCCGGATGACCGAGCTTTTCACCTTATCTCTAAGGGAGAGCCCGGACACCCTACGGAGAAAACTAATTTTGGCCGCTTGTATCCGTAATCTCGTTCTTTCGGTCACGACCCATAGCTTGAGAGCTTTGCCCTTTCGCTCAGCTCCTTCTTTACCACGACAGACCGATACAACGTCTGCATCACAGCAGACGCTGCACTGATCCGCTTGTTGGTCTCTCGCTCCCTCCTGCCCTCACTCGTGAACAAGACCCCACAATACTTAAACTCCTCCACTTGGGGCAAGATCTCCTCCCTGACCTGGAGAGGGCACTCCACCCTTTTCCGACTGAGGACCATGGTTTCAGATTTGGAGGTGCTGATCTTCATCCCAATCGCTTCACACTCAGCTGCGAAACGCTCCAGTGAGAGTTGGAGAGCCCTGCTTGAAGGAGCCAACAGTACCACATCATCTGCAAAAAGCAGAGAAGCAATAATGAGCCCACCAAAACGGACCCCCTCAACGCTTCGGCTGCGCCTAGAAATTCTGTCCATAAAGGTGATGAACAGAATCGGCGACCATGGGCAGCCTTGGCGGAGTCCAACCCTCACTGGAAACGATTCCGACTTATTGCCGGCAATGCAAACCAAACTCTGACATTGGCAATTTCGGGACTGAACAGCCCGTATCAGGGGGCTCGGTACCCCATACTCCCGAAGCACCCCCCACAGAACTCCCCGAGGGACACGGTCAAACGCCTTCTCCAAGTCCACAAAACACATGTAGACTGGTTGGGCGAGTTCCCACGTACCCTCGAGGACCCTGCTAAGGGTGGAGAGCTGATCCACAGTTCCACGGCTGGGACGAAAACCACTCTGCTCCTCCTCAATCTGAGGCTCGACTTCCTGACGGACCCTCCTCTCCAGCACCCCTGAATAGACCTTACCAGGGAGGCTGAGGAGTGTGATTCCTCTGTAGTTGGAACACCCCCCCCCCCGCCCCCCGGTCACCCTTTTTAAAAAGAGGGACCACCACCCCGGTCTGCCAATCCAGAGGCACTCTCCCCGATGACCACGCGATGCTGCAGAGGCGTGTCAACCAGGACTGCCCCACAGCATCCAGAGCCTTGAGGAACTCCGGGCGGATCTCATCCACCCGTGGGGCTTTGCCACCGAGGAGCTTTTTAACCACATCGGTGACTTCAACCACAGAGATAGGAGAGCCCAACTCGGGCTCCCCAGACTCCGCTTCCTCCAAGGAAGGCGTGTTGGTGGAGTTGAGGAGGTTTTCGAAGTATTCTGCCCACCGGTTCACAACGTCCCGAGTCGAAGTCAGCAGCGCCCCATCCCCACTGTACACAGTGTTAGTGGTGCACTGCTTCCCCCTCTTGAGACGTCGGACGGTGGACCAGAATTTCCTCGAAGCCGCCCGGAAGTCGTCTTCCATGGCCTCACCGAACTCTTAAACAAAACAGTCTTTATAATGGGATAAAGGATGATACACATCAGATACACATCATGATGATTTGAATGCCGCCATTTGCTTTAAATGATATTTTCCCAATTCTAGTGATGGGCAAAGTGAAGCCTCATGAACCAATGTGTCATGTGTCAGCCAATGGTTCGTTACTCATTTCATTTATATTCGCTCTTTAAGGACCCGTACTAAGGACTAAATGTGTGACTGACTAGATATGAACTTTCTCTCTCTGGGTCAATAAATGAATGAACTACCTGACTGACAAACTAACTGAATTTAATAACTAACTCAAGACTTGCGGAGAAAAGGGAATGTTCACGTCTTTTTGAGGACTGACTTGAAAAGAAGAACAGCTCTTTTTTTTGTGGCAAACGTTCACCTCTATTTTCTTCATGAACTGGTCCTGTTTGTTCGCGTAGACATGCAACATGGGTGGTCTGTATGTATTATTGTGCCAATAGTTTTGCCGTGTGACAGCCAAGTCATATGCAGGAGTGTAATTGCATGCTGTTGTGTTTATGCTGTCCGATCCTCATTGGTGCCAATTTATAACTTTGTGCAGGCAGAGCTTGGTGAAATGGACAACTGGCAGGGGGACACCAACGCTTGGGAAGATGAGTCTGACGCCACTTGGGAAGCAGAAGAGGTGCTCAGGTAATGAATGCATCTTTTACTGTACCATCACGGAGCTGATAGGCAGGTAGTGTCACTCTCTGACCAGCAGATGGCAGCGTTTGCCACTACAGTGTATTGTAAAGGAGGAGGCAGAGTGTTGTGTCCTGCTCAATCTAGCATGCCTTCATTAATGAAGTATCTGGTAATCTGTAATCCCTGTAACAGACAACAGAAACTGGCTGACAGAGAAAAGCGGTCTATGGAGCAGCAGAGGAAGAAGATGGAGAAAGAGGCTCAGAGGATGATGAAGAAAGAGCAAAAGATGGCTGTTAAGCTTTCGTAACGTCTTGGTAATGCTCAGTTTTGAGCCAGAGGATCTCAAGGGAAAGACACTGAATCAGTCGTGAGTTTATCTTTAAAATCAGCAACCCATCCAAAGTTCTCATGCTGCATTGCTACATTTTCAGGAACCCGTTGTCATCCTGCAGCCATTTCTGTCCGTTTTCGAGCAGCAGCTGTGAATCATTCTTGGGTTCCCTCACAAACGCCACCCCCACCCGCCATGTATCGAAGTCATTTGTTCATTCGGAATTTGAATCTCTGTATGCCCCCGCTATATTAGGTGTATGTGCTCGTTAGCACAGGTCTTTTTCAAGGTGTGTAAATACACTCAGATCTGTACTGTACAACCTTTTCATAGAGCATAAGGTGTACACTTGATTTTCTTTGTCTTGTTTCTAACCACAAAAGACAAAGAGGTGTAATTATTTTTAAGAATCGCTGTTTATCAGTGACATTGGTCTGCTTGATAATTATTTTTGTATTTATGTTTCTCCTCCAGCAATGACTTGCACTGTTCCTCTGCAAAATTAGTAATTCAAGATAATAGCATACTCTATCCTGTAATTTTAAGCTGTGGGTTCCTATGGTAACATCATGGCTACTAGCATGAGCTTCAGACTAATGGAAAAATATGTGGTCACTCTCTTATTTTATTTTTTATACATATAAATTGGTCTTGGATAACTGCAAATCCGAATTCCAATAAAGTTGTGACGCATAAAACGTAGATTAAAAACATGACAATGATTCACAAACCAATTTCAACCTATATTCAATTGATTATGGGGAAATATTATCTCACTTTGAATTTTATGCCTGCAACATGTTCCTAAAAAGTCGGGACAGGGCCATGTTTTCATATGTGTTGTATCACCTTTCCTTTTAACAACACTCAATAAGCGTTTTGGGAAGGGAAGACAGTCCGTAATTGTTGAACCTTTGGAGGTGGAATTCTCACCCGTTCTTGCTTACAGGACCAGATTGTTACCAGTGCAAAGTTCAAAAGCCTGCATCTGTGATGGGATGGGCGTGTGTTTGGTGCCCATGGGACGGGTAATTCGCACATGTGTGAAGACAATAGGAACATGTTTACCAATGTGCAATTACCTTTCCTTTTAACCACACTCAATAAGCATAAATTAGATTTGCTTCAGTTCCCAAATGTTTGAGCAGAGATATAACACATTTTGGAAAATGTTGCAGGCATGATTTTGAGAATGAATATTTGACCCCCGCAACCCTCCCCCCTAAAAAAAAAAAAATCAGTTTGAACATTGAATATCTTGTTTTTGCAGTGTATTCAATTCAATAGAAATTGAAAAGACTTTGCAAGTCATTGTATTCTGTTTTTATTCACGTTTTAGACATCCCAAATTCCTTGGAATTGGGCTTTGTTGGTGATTAGGTAAGAGATTTTTTTCCCCGAGCTGTATCACTTATTGTCGTTCCCCTTTGCCTTTCGAGTTTCACTGGCAGCCTTTGTGAGATGGAAAGAGATGGATGTGAAATCAGGGATCGCCTAAGCACACCAGTAATTGTTATACCGCTTTCGTGATAACATTGATAAGGCTTGAACAAAGAAAGCAAGTGTTTAGCGAATTTAGTAGCTTTTGAGAATCGAGCAATAAGAGCCCCGCTTGAACAGTTTGCATGGTACTTTGGTGTGTCAGTTCCGAAACGGAGTTGTGGTTTATGTATTTTTGTTATACAACACTTTTTTGTTTTGATCATATTTTTTAAAAAAACAACAACAACAAAAACAGGACTGTCACGAAAGTCACCATCCTCTAATATGCCTTCACAGCTTTTTGAATAAACTCCTATGATTCAGGTGAATAACATGCTTTCTGAATAAACGGGGTTGTAAAGAATGTCTCGCCAGAATTCAGCTAACCCCATTCAGTCGCAAAAACAAGTCATACAATTTGCAAAGAACGGCATCGTGTTAACTGCTACACCCAAGAAGTAAGTGCAAACATGAACACACTTAACCCTCTGGGTTGTATTCTGTTACGCCGCACTTTTTTTTTTTTGAACGTCATCTGTGTTCATACAAATATGAATTTTAGTTTGCAAGAGTGCGACATAACACACGTAAAACCTGAAAACTATCTCTGGTTGGCCTTCTTTGAAATTCTGTGTTGGCCTTGAAAGTCAGCTTGGCATCCAGAATAGTTCCTAAATGACGACCTCTCTCCTGTGAGATTGCATCTTGCCGGATAAAACCTCTTTCGAGATGACCTACTTTCAAAATGGGAAAATCAGTCATTGTGCCCAGAAAGACAACTTTTAATGCACAATATTTAGTATATACTGAAGGGTAGTATTTCATTGCACAACAAGCCTCCGTTGGAGCCTTGGAGGGTGTTACAGCATCCTATAACTCAAGCTTTTGATGCTTACTGAACTGAGACATTTTCATTATGTAACGTGAAGATCCCCGGATATGGCAGAGTGTCATGTCATCATCGGGATTAAATTAAGTGTTACTTCCTTTAGATTTGTCGCATTTTTCTTAAGTACATTTGAATTGCTGTTACATCATGACTTTGAAAAAAAAGTGTGGGTAGCTGCAGTTGCATTAACCCAGTTTGTATGCAGATTTGCAGTTTCAGAAACAACCACTTTAGTGGAATTAATGCATTTTAGCCTGTTGACACTTTCCAAGCGAAGCATGTGATAAATGCAGACCGGGAAAGCTTTTATCCAAGGTGAGCAGTCATGGGAACGCTGTTTGGGTGAAGCCTGGTGAGCTGCCCTTTATTTTTTAATGTGAACATCTTAAATAAATGAGCATCTTTGCCAACTCTTTTCACGCCTCTTACATAAGTGTGACCAAAAGCAGTGCTTAGAGATACTAGTTGTTTTGTGACCATATTCATGAGCTCAAAACACTCATATCTCAAATTATCTTTCCCTATTGAAATGAATGGAGACGCCAGTAATCCATTCCAGTACATAAACCCGCCCCCCTCAAAGGAAAAGTAGCACTTTATATTGTACTGTAAGTACAGTCCTGGCGTAAGTACAACATAAAATTGAGCAGGTTTTGCCACCATTTTTGCTTCAATTCAACAGACATTGGTCTGTTTCTTCTTCTGTTATGCGCGCCCTGGCCGCCTAGGGGCAATATGATATAGCCACACAGATACGTGGACAAGGAGCCTGTCAAAACTCCTCAATAAGCAGCAGTTGTATTAGTTATTCTTCCCAAAGATAAACACTATATGCCTGAGTAGTGCTATATTTTTAACGTGTGTTGCTCCACTGTTTTTTGTCCTACAGCCATTGCTTCAAGTTTGTTATGGCTCTTGGGAATGAGTATGAACTACATAAAATATTTATTAACAAATAAGTTGTCAACAAAGTGCATTGTGGGATATTTTTTTTATGTTCTGTGCTTGTATTTTTTTCCTAAAATGACAGTGTCATATGATATAGCAGGTTGTATACCGTAATATTTTTGGTCATTTTCAGAAAATGGCATGGGCATAAGCAGGTCGAGAATTGTAAAAATGCTTGCGGAACCAGCAAGTGGAAACTGCTTGTATAACTTAGGCAATGACATACAGTACTGTACAGTAAAGGGAAGATTTTTTTCCAGACATTTTTGTTGTTTTTGGGGTACAAGGGGCGCAATTTCTCACTGGCCTACGGAAGCAAATCTCGCTGTCTGTGAAGGCCTGAATTGTCTCTCACTTACGAAACAGATTCTCCCAGACGAAGCTCAACCGAGACTACGGATTGGCAAAATCGACGATTTTGACAATCATCTGTAATGGCAACAAAATCACGGCAGAGTTTGAGGTCAACATATTGAAAGACGATCTTAAAAGTGTTTGGGGCGCAGCCCATCCTGAACTGGAAAAGGCACTTTTCATTTGCTGACAATGTTTTCAGAACATGAAGTAGGAACACTACAGTTGTTTGTTTCATGTCTATTAAAATCATTTTCTCTTCATACTCTATCTATACACATATTATTAATTGACACGTTTATATTGTAATTCATGTTTTTCATCTATAAGAGCTCATACTGTATTATGCATTGTAGTTGGCGACCAATTTATTGGAAATGGTTTCAACAAACTCCCGTTATAACGGAAAGATTCGTTCTGTTCCTCAAGGTACGTTGTAACAAGGTTTGACTACACTGTACATGTTTATAATGTAATTTATGTTTTGCCATTCACGGTCTGTGTCTCCGTGTGCGTCGTCATTGTAGTGTCGTCAGATTGAAGCTGGTCAGTGAAGTCAGCCCAAGCGATCCAACTATGGCGTTTTGGATTGTTCACAAAACTGACTTCCTGCATCGAAAGAAAGCTATGTGGCGGTTTGAAATACACTGGTAATTCATTAATTTTGGCAGTAAGCTTCATTTGAGGGTGGCAGTAAACATCTTAAAGTCTCTCTTTTGAAGAATATTAATTTTGCCAAAGTGCTGCTTGATGTGAAGTGAGTGAAATTCACTGCCAGGAGAAGAAAAAGATCATTGGAATGACAGCTCAGATCTTGACAAACTTGCAAGTTTGGTCACTCGAATCCCAAGGCACCACTTTAATTTGGTCCAGCACAAACCATTCAAAAACAATATCAGGAGTCCAGGTACTGCATTATCATGCTTTAATAATAAATATACATGGTCCTCTGATGCAAACCACAGGTATTGCACGTAGCTCAGGCACGTAACTCATTTACTGTGAAGCATCAACTTTAACACTACAAAAGGTTCAACTTAATTAGACTCCACTAAGTGAGGAGGGAAGATACACACTTCACTAAAAATATAACTGTGATTTTACATTAAAGCTTTGGCTGAAGAATTAAAGTTGTTTTTTTTACAACTCAAAACATTTCAATACATGTCAAACTGAAACCGACATTCAATCTTTCATTTACGAAAACTCAACTGAATTAGTGTTTTGATTTTTAGCAAAGATAACTTGGGAGCTACAGTAGCTACAAAATGGCAATGAGAAAAACCATCTACCTAGATGATCATCTTATACAGAAACTATAAATAAATTAGACACCCCTGAATAAATATTCCCCTTTCATATTACCATTTAGTTTCAACTCAAGGTAAATATACAGTGCTGGACGCCAAATAGCGGCAATGATTAGGTGTTCATGAAAAAGCAAAAAAAATAAATACTCTCACAAATGCTTAAGTGCTTCTAATTCAAAGTGAGCCATGTGCTTGCATGTTGAAAGCCATTACACATCTGGCTTGTGAGCAATGTGACGAAGAGAGTGCAATCCCATGATGCAACAGCCCCTGATGAGGGCAGCGATGTTGACTGGAGTGCTTTTATCCAGTCCATGTCGCGAGTACAGCCAGGCCACTGTGGGTAAGACAGGTGCTGCGACGGCAACCAGATCCACCAGATAACTGTTGCTCCAGTAATACTTGCCGGTCACACCCAGTCCTGCTGAGGAATGAGGTTTTTCTGCACTCACATCAAAATCCAGCTCATCCATGAACCGCGGGTTTCCTGCCAGTTCTGAGCCGCGCAAGCTAGTGTCAGTAGTGATGACCGCGCTGTCAGGGGGAGCTGTTGTCAGCATGTCGGGTGAGGGAGACATCAAGTCAGGGCGATGTGCAGAAGTGACAGTGGAGGTGGGCGGGTTTGGGAGACCCAAAAGAGAGCTGGAGATGGACAATGCCTGGCCTCTATTCCCTCCACGTCGAAGAAGCTGGTAAAGAAGAGCCTGAAGATCTTGTGACATAGGCATGATGTCACTCTGGATTCCCTTATCTTCAGTCTTCTTAAGGGAGTGGCCGGTGATAGCAGCTGGTATAGCTGGTGTGTGTGGAATGGATATTTCCGATAATATGGACATTTCAGGGCCCGTCTCAATCCCAGGTTTCGGCATGCTGGTGGAATCCTGGCTGAAATCCACTGCAGTGGACATGAAGGCCTGCTCTAAAATGTCTGCTCTGTTGGCCATCTCGTCATTTATTAGCAGCCCGCTATCAGCCATAGCCTCTACACCTTGATCTCCCAGTTCCATTCCACTCTCTTCATCCCCAGCCATCTTCTTCCCACCCCTTTCAGGGCTCTGAAAAATGAATTCCTGTGTGTTTTCTTCTTGAAGGCTGGCACCGCTCTGAGCAAGTTCCATACTTTGCAACAGGGACTCCAGCTTCCTGTTTTGGATGTTGATGTCGATAAAGTATTTCTGTATTCCCTTATCTTTTTCCATCAGGCTGCTCTTCATGGTTTCCACAACCTGGCGCAGCTGTTTGATTTCCTTACGGGCTTCTTTGAGAGAAAGTTGAGCCTCTACCCGGTGACACTCCTCCTCAATCCAGTCTTCTCTCATTCTGCTGAGCTGGCCCTTGAGATCCTCAATTTCTGCCTCTCTGAAAAACAGAGAAACACTCAGTGTTATGGAAGGAAGCATTTCAAGATTTTCTTGTCAAGACTGCCAACTATCTCACACGAGCCAAAATGAGCACTGTGAAATATTCATACTAAAACTGAATCCGGAAGAAAGTTTCACGCAAGACTAAACTTCAGCATTGTTATATCATTATTTTTTTATTGTCTTGTGTAACTATGAAGTCAATGTCAGTTGAGCAGAGCTTCAGGATTTGGTTAATTACATTAGATCCACTATAGCACTATTTATGACCACTGACCATCCATCCATGCTTTAAAACCACACACACACACACAAAAAACAAAAAAAACCATTACAAATCACAGTTAAACAAGCTAGATGCTAACTGACCTGTCATGCACCCTGTTATCGGATTCCAGTAGCTTTGTTTTCAGGTGTCGGATGACTACTTCTTTCTGCTGCAGAGGGGTGAGGTATTGCTCAGGGTTGGGGGGTCTGATTCCATGGTTATCGCCACATGAATGGTAGCGGCTCAAGTTCACTCTCCTGTTGGACAGAGGAATTAATTCATCCTTAAAATAACAACCACAAGAAAACAAAACACACCCTAACCAGACATTTATAATAATAATAATTTTTAAAAATCACTGAATGCAAGAGGCAATTTGTCTGTCTGAAAGAGTTTTGGTAGGACAGATGTTCACTGAAGCCAGACAATTACTGTCTGATGGTGGATTACTGGCATGGAGACAAGCGATAGGATACGAATTCATCCAAATACATGCTCAATATAATAGGGCAAAAATCACCTTACTGGTAAAAAACATCTCAACACTAATTCATATGCCCTCTGCATGGTTCTCCAGCGATACTTTTTTTTCTCCTCCAAGTGTTCAGTTTCCTGGTAACCTGAGACATTTGAGACTTTGATGAAAGTGCTCTGCATCTCTTTGACATTAAAATTGGCAAAAAAATACTGTATTTTACTAAAACAAATGATACGTGTTATTAATAGATTGGGAAAATAAAAACTACAGAGTACGTATATAAGATGATAAGAAAAACAATGTAAACTGCAATTATAGCTGGCTCCAACAGTCAAGTGACTGGCCGTCCGGAAATAAAAAAATAAGGCAGTAAGGCAATAAGGAATAAGACAATAAGAAATATTTCTGAGTATTGTCCATTTAAAAGATATATTTTTTCAAAATGACTTCAGTGATTCAAAAATTCAACAAGCAATTACTAATGCCTCGTTACGTTTCGCCAACCACGCAAAAGGAGAAAGCATCCACAAAAGTCACATGTGCTGAAAAAGATGACAAATTTTAAAAAGGTAAGAGTCACTGGAGCATGAGTATCCATGTTAAATGTAATAGGGACAGACTTCTATGCTGTGGTACCAATAAAACATGATCACGACAGTACCATGCGGACAAACTTCTTAAATTATTATTGACCCATGCTGCCATTGAATCATTCAAGCATTTACTCTCATGTGGCTGTTTGCGCTGCAGCCAGGAGGGTCATCGTCTGGGCTCCGCATGTTGACATTTGAACGACTGAATTTGTATTAATCCCCCGCACAGCCAAATAATCCCAGTAGTCTGCAGAGGAGGAAACAAAAACCGCCTGAGGCTAATCCAACCACATACACACTAATCATCCCACGTAATGGATTTGCTTCAATCTCACTCACTCAAAAATACCTCGTCATACAAATAGGAAGACATCGATAGCTGTAGTGCTAAAACAGGGCGGAAAGATTGCATGTACTATATTTGAGAAATGTGACAATTATTTGAGAGCCGTTAGTAGTGTAGCGAATATCATTGCTGCTTAGATAAAGCGCTGTGTATTCAATTTACCATTTTCACTGCTGGCCTGGGATTAACTTCACAATCAATGTAGGATATTGATTCATACAAATTCACTGGTAATAAAATACATTTTAAAAATATGTACCTGGATGTGGGGCTGGAGTTACAGCTGCTACTATTGGTTGAGAATGCAGCTCTGGGGGGAGTCCTGTAAGGAGCATATAGCTCGGCATCACGGTTGGAGGACAGGCTCCCTGGTGGTTTGAATACTGGCACCAAGCTGATGTGGGTAATGTGACTTGGTTATAATGAAGTAAATTAATGTAATGCAAAAAAAAAAGACCAATTATGTCAAATCTAACAAGTTCAAAACTTGGCAGTGAAAAATAATGTCTAAATTGAAATACCTGCGAGAGGGAGTCTTCTTTGTAGATGATTTAGTCAAGCTCTCCCTGGTCTTGAGGCTCCCTGCGCTACTGGAGGAGCTAAAGTCTGCCTCACTTCCTGCATGAGAAGGAATTGGATATTGTTTGCATCTTCTGACAGACAGCCACACACTCACTTAAATTATACCAAATAATGCTTGTTTTGGTTGTCAAGTCTGGGTCAGCCATTAAAAATGACCAACACAAATAAAATACAGGTATATGTGGTCATTAAACTGGAGACCAAATATCGTGGCAGATGAATGTACAGTCACTTTATATGAAAAAGGTTCATCCCTATACAGATATAAAACTGTGCAATTCTCAAAGGCAACAATGCACAGTTTAAGCATGTCACAGCTGAACTACAATAAAGTCTGCAATCTGCATCACAAAAACAAACTCAGGAGTTGAGCATAACCTCCTTTAGAAATAAAACTATCGGTCAACAACTGATTCACTGGGAATGAAAACACATTCAAGGTGTCCCGATTGCTGAAATGTTGCAGGACTGACACAAAATGATATCTTAACAGACACATCTAAGCAGAGTTGAAATAATCAGCCATCCAGCTGGATATAAAACCTGATCCATACCTGAGAGACACCTCTTGCCATCAAATAAAACCATTGTACTCTGTTCAGTGATGATTGTGTCAAACTAAATGGGCAGAAACTTCCTCCACCACTTTGAGAGTTGGCAAACGGTTTGTGCACATTCACTCAGTCAAGTAACCTCCCACTAATCAGCCTAATTGGCTAAGCACCCAAACCTTTTCCCTCACCCAATCATTTTAGTCCCTATCTTTGCCCATGGAAATTTGTGTCCCAAAAGGTATTTGTAGATTTACGAGAGAGGAATTTTCATTCAGGGAGGGATAAGGAGCCTATTTTCCTGCCCCAAGGTCAAACACTGAGTTGAGTAATGATTCTGTCTTTTAGTTTGCAACCAGTTTTGTAAGCTGTTGACACATTTTTGATTTCTTATAGTTTTATAGTTATCATATGATCAGTACTTGTTTGTCCGCCATGTGTGTGGGTGAGATTGGGAGGATTTTCTATTCAAACACTATGTGAGCACAGACACAAAACAAGGTGTCAACATGGTGCATGCCGTGCAATGCATATTCTGGGAGCTTGCTGGCAGAAAGCCTTCTCTTTTGTAAGATTTGATGATAATTGTTTGAAAATGTGTGAGTTTGTGTTCCATATTCTCTTTCTTTACCTCTGGTTTTCATGGCCGACCTCCGCTCCTTCTTGTGCTTCGGCGCACTCCGTGGTTCGCGGCTGCCCTCTGCTACAACTCGTACCCTCTTCACTTTGGCCTTGCAATCGGGAAATGATGGCGAGCTCTGAGCACTCTCCTCTGAGCCTGATGGAGTTTTGGAGGGGGACACAGACTGACTAGTGGGGCAGCCGGTGTCATCTATATTGCAGATAGGCACACAGACAGTAATAACCAAAACCAGACACACGAGAACATGACCTTAAGCACGCGAGTGCACACACACTCATACGTACACATACTGTATATGGGGGTCAACTTGGATGAGTATGAATTATACATAAATGACTATGAGAGCCATTGTATAATGTTGCCTGTTATGCTGTAAGACAGTGGTACTCAACCACTGGCCCACGGACTGATGCTGAGCCACACAGACAAAGACCAAAGGGGACCCCCCCCCCCTCCCAAAAAAAACCTCTCTCTCCACCACAACACGCTCCCAGGAACAACTTCAAAATAAAAGCCTACCAAGTAGGTGCTTGATGACCTAATATACAGGTAGCCCTAATCAATGCGAATGCCATCAATGCGAATGCAGAGTATAACATGCGTAAAGGCAGGATTAACCATAACCACAAATCACTAAGATTTTTTATATATATATACTGTATATATATATATATATATATATATATATATATATATATATATGCACGCACGCACGCACACACACACACACACACACACACACACACACACAGAAACACTTACATGCTATTTAAAACTGATATTTTGCTTTTTGTCGATTTGTTTATATCGATACGTATCGTATTGGTCAAAAAACGTAGTTATACACCCCAATATATATTTTATATTGGTATGTACAATGTGGTACAAAAGTTCTTACCCGAGTAAAAACTGTTAGTGCTGATCGTCCTCTTAGAATGATCTGAGCTGACGTCACACTCTTTGCCCTCCTCTTCTGAGAAAGGTGAGTCTGAAAGAGGCGACCTATTACCCTTCAACTGGAAGGGATGGATGACCAGACGTGGGATGCGACTCTGAGGGCTTCCTTTCTGTGGAGACTTTTTTTCCTGTTTCGCGGGAACAAGTTGGATCACGTTCATTCGGTGCCATTTGGTGTAATCTATATAAGATGTACTTGCAAACTACATAATGATATCACCTAATTTACAAAAGACTCACCTCATACTCTTGAAATGGCCCCATTGTGTTTCATGTAGTGTATTCCCACTGATTTAACCTACAAAAAAGAAGGATGAGGTGGGAATCAGGGAACAAAGAACAAACCCTTTTTCAAATGCATTGCTAAACCCACCTGTTACAGTAACACGCATGCATGCATGCAAACATCCACACACAGTTCACATACAGCCTGGTACAGATGGTACAACTACAGCGCCAACACATTCTAATTTTAGCACCTTGTGAAAAAAAAATTGAGGATTGACACTATACTTTAGAATGTGAAGGACATTTTTATGACATTTCACACTCTTACAACGATCTTTTCTTATGATAACAGTAAGAAAAAACGGTATTCAAAACGCTTTGAGGAACTACGTTCCCTAATTTGGTCTCCTTCAGGTATTCATAGCTGAAAGGCCGCGGCGAAACATGGCAGCCTCCTGTCAGGTGAGGCGCGACCCGTCTAATATAATTAGCGATTACTAGACCTCGGATTATATTGAAAAATGTACATTGATGTGATTGAACATACTTTTTGCACATTGTTGAAATTAAGAGTGTTTTTTTAATGAATTAAATCAACATTTCTACACACTGTCCCTTTAAATGAAAATAAAGACCAAAATAGAAATGAACTCTCCAATGGTTAAACTTTACCACCCCCCCCCCCCACACACACACAGTTTAACAAAGAATAACCATTTTTTATTCATGCTTTGGAGCTAAATAATGCAGAATTCCCTCTCATGCTTGAATAAAATGTAAAGTGTCATCACTTCTGGTTTGTTAGCTGCACTGCCTCTCAGCAGCTTCCCTGAATGGGTCAGTTGCATAAGTGCAGATGTGATGTACTTCTTTTAGTGCTTCAATGATGTCATTGAGCCCAAGCTTTTTGTTCTGCCTGACTCTTTTGTGAGATGTTGGGCCTATATTTGTTATATTCTTGATCTGTACTAGTACGTATTTGATGATGGCCAAAAGTAAATCCCATTGAATTTTGTATGTGCCCCTCCGATTATGACATCCTCTTTCTTCAAACCACAAAGGATGGCAAAAATAGAGCAGAGCGCCATGGGATTGAACTCCATTTTTCATTGTGAGATTCTAAAATTGAACCAAGATGTAGGTGGCCTCCATCATATCTTTTATATTTCAATCTCCTCACAAACCCAAGTGCCATGGTACATGAGCAGATGTCGAGCGGAAGCCCCAAGCAGAGAAAAGCATCCGCCCCAGTGCCCTAGCAACAGTCTTAGCAACGAAAAGAAATGCAGAAGAAGGGAGCAATTCCATACACGTTTGCACGGTTTATCAACTTCTGAAACTCATGCTAATACCAATAATACTCATGCATACCTTCATTACTAATGTTGAAATGTGATGTGTGGGTGTGACCAGCTGATCGGATTGGGAGACTTTCACATTCCACATGAACATTACGCCTTTGATATTGCGTGTACCAACTGATTTGCATTTGCACACCGGTTTGTTCCAGTTGTCTATTAAATGCTGTACGGAAGCTGTGCCATACAAGAGGTATAAAACAATTGTCCAACTCATTGTATTACATGGCTGTCGCAGACTATTTGTGAGATGTTGAAAAGAAAATTTTGGGGGCAGAGTCACATTCTCGACTGCCCTTAGGTTATTATTGCAACCTCTAAAGAAATTTGGTTCCCCAATGGCATCATTATCTCATTAAGGATCTCATCTTTATGGTAAACACACAATTGCCAGCTTTCTTAGACAATATGTACCATCCAAACCACTTGATCTAGGGTCCCTTGAAGAACTCATTAAGTCAAGTACAACTTGGTCAAATGTACAGCACAGATGAAATTTCTTCCCTCTTAACCAGACAACAAGGCAACAAGTGGAGCCGCTGCGGGTGCCCGCGCTGCCATCAAAAGAATAATTTACATAAAATGACAAAATAATACAACACAACACACAAGACATAGACAGTTCTGCAATCTAACCATGATGAAAGGACACTTTGATACTAAGTGTATGCAGAAAAAGTGGTTGAGATTGTATGACTGTCTGTCTTGTGTTGTGTTGTATTATTTTGTCATTTGTCATTTTATGTGAACTGTTCTGTTGATGGTGGCCAGGTACCCGCAGCGGCTCCTCCCTCTCCTGTGGTTGAGACGAATGAAATGTCTTCTGTGGTGTATGTTGCACATGTAGCACATTTAACAATAAAGTTGACTTGAACTTAAATAGGCAACAATCATTTGTGCTCACAGTCACACATATGGTCAAGTTAGAGTGTTCTATTATTCGACCATGAAAGTTTTTGGTAGAAGGAAACCGGAGGACCAGGAGAAACCCCATGCAGGCACGAGGAGAACATGCAACGTCCACGCAGGAAGGCCAGAGCCGGAATCAAACCCTACACCTCTGCACTGTGAGGTCAACATGCTAACCACTCGACCACTCAAAGCGCCCCTCCCCAACAGAAAAATATCTATCTTTCTTTCTTTCTATTTTTGGCAGAACAATATCGTCTTTATATTCGATGATACTTCTGTTTTGTTCTTTGCAATTCTTCTGAATGAATGACAAGCAATAGTGGAACTGGACTTAAAATGATTTGTTCACATTTCAGTCTCCTTGCATAACTCGTCATTCAATTTGTTTTACTTGGTGCCCCACCTACAACAAAAGGTGTTATGCCTTTAGAATAAACACATTCATGGTTCGATGTATTTTAGTCAGCTCGCCAAATAATAACATTTTTCTCAACGTCATAACAAATAACGACATAACATATTCTCATAGACACTCCCTCCCCCAAATAAACTTCGCACGTAAGAACAAGTGTATTTGTTCGGAAACATCCATTCGATGTTGTGTTTCATTACAAATCATGATATGAATGTCGCCAGCAAAAGGCTCACCTTACGTGTTGCAGTCTGTGATGCTATTCAGAAGGGTACGGCGATGTCTGCGGAGCACAAATACACGTCCACTTGCTGGTAGCAGGTTGTGAATGTGTTTTCCAGGACAGATGGACCCACAGAGAGGACACACACCATTGGACCTCTGACAGTGCGCGCACATTATGACGACCATCCTCAGGGTGTTACATAACGCATTAACTCTTGAGTCACCCATAGCAGTGTAAACTGCCAAGGGACGAAGATGAGCAATATGGGAACGGTACATGTGATCCATTCTAGTGGATCAGCATCAAGATGGGCAAAATAAAGATGGCATAAGCGTTTCAAGTTAAGCACACGTAAATATTTTGTGCGCAAATCATGATGGCTCTCCATGGTACTGAATGACGGGTAGCTGGGGGCACTGCTCGTTTCTTGTAGCTGTTAAGAATAAAGATTCACCAACTATTTATCGTGAAATTTAATAAGAATAAAGATTCACCAACTATTTATCGTGAAATTTAAATCCATTGTCGCGAATCACGTGATACGCCAAGGTTTTGTTTTTGATAGCACTAGGCTGTGACGCACTGATGACTAAATCAAGCTTGTAGAGCTACAGAAAAACATCTAAAATTGCCATTCTTGGACTATCTGTCCCATCTACCCAATCGTGTGTGTGGGTGCTCATCATTTGAAAGCGAGTATGAGTGGACCACCATTTGGTTCTTGGCTCTGGATGATGGGTGCAATACGTAACCAAACAAACACGTCACTGATGTCCCCTGCTGGTAGTGACGTGTAATTACTTCTTCCCCAGTTGACGCGAGTAACCCCCCTCAACGTGATAGCTGGTCATACATCAATGCACTCACCGATTTTAACATCTCAATTTTTAAAACCCACCCAACGCATGACAAAGGAGAGCATTTTTTTTAATTTACTGATCATTTAGTTGTGTAACTTGTGCTGTGGTGTAGGTCAGTGATTTCCAACCACAATGCTGTTGGACCTTCGTGTGCCTTGAGTGGTCACCACGTGAATGTATCCAATTTCATTTACAGTACTTGGTTCACCAATTATGTATTCACTACAAATATATCGGATCTTTTTGCATCTCACGATGCAACATGATGACAGAACGAACAATTAAATGCCCTTCCACTAGATGGCAGATGGTAAAAAAAAATGTCTGTATAGTATGATGTAAAACATGTTGACAATTTGTTTGGCGGTGTACCATGAGTTTTTGGTTATATATCTTTTTCATGTAATCTTTTTTGGGTGGATGGCTCAATTAGGGATATGGAACACTCGTTCAGATCACCAATATAGACAACACTCTACACACATTCTCATGTTTAAACCTACAAACCACAAGTTTCTGACTGCAACCCTTGCACTTAGGCTGAGCTGTGAGAAAAAAAACATGGTGCCAGAAAAGAAAAAGGAATACTGTCATTTATGGACGTTCCATACCTACCCGCAAAAGGTTGAAATCTGCAATATTCAGTGACTATATAAAAACATTTTAAATATAATTTTACGCCCCCACCCTCTCCAACACATACAAACATAAAACACATTCATACAAGATCGCAGAAATAAATGAGTTTCATCCGTAAGGTGTCCAGCATTGGCTGAGAAGCTTTGTCATTTGGATTGGACTCAGTGGAAGTCCATGAAGGTGTGCAAAATAAGATGGCTTGGGCATGTGGTTAGAATGCCTCCAGGACTCCTCCCTGGTGGGGTATTCCAGACACGACCCAATGGGAGAAGGGCCTTGGGACAAGGCAGGGAATGCTGGTGAAACTACGGGCTCTATATTCATACCCACCACTAGTCTGGTACTAACTATGTGCATGGGTGGAGTTCTGTTTCTTTTGCTGTTTTTATAGTTATGCACAGTTAGAAATGGGCAGTTTGCGCCATTGTGGGCATGAACAGACTAGATTTACGGCTAATGGAAGCATCTCCTCTCATTTCCTTTAAGTTCAGTGCACGAGAGGTGTACGTTTGACAAGGCCGATACAGAAAGTGACTCGCTGGAGTCCAAGCAGGAGATTGAAGTATGCAAAGTATATTTTTAAGGAACTGCAAGCAGACCTTGATGGGCAGATGATGTAGAGATGACCAGGGTGTTCACAGATCCCCATTGTGAATTGGGAACTTGGAGACTGCCTTCTAAACTGTTCGTTTGTGTCCGCAGTGGATTAAAAAAATACAATAAAGATGATAATATAAAGAATCTGTTCAATGAACTGATTTCTACAATGTTGCAGATGGTTCTAAAATGTCAAATTTATGAAAGATAATATGACGACCACCACAAATATGCATTCACCTCAAACAAATTCACCAAAATGGCACTACACCACCTGCACAACAAGTTCGATCTGGTTCCAGCAGGCATAAATTTCACCCACTAAATTTTCAGGTAAGTCCGGAGCATGTAAAAAAAACCAGTTATGTTTTAAATTTATTATTATTATTTTAATATGGTATGTATTTTTGTTCCCCTTCACGATTGGGTCCCACTTAGTGTCGATTTTCTTCACACACACACGCACAAAAAAACCCTAACAAAATTAAATAAATGAATAAAATTACAACTTTATATTTGAAGCCTGAAATGTGTCAACTACTTTCTCTCTACGTTCTACTTCCTTCAGAGGTGAATTTAAGATTTTTAAAAATTAATAAATATCCATCATCATGAAAAGATTTGACTGTGTGTAGTAAGAAATCCTTTTTTAGTCTCGCAATGGAGAAATTCCCAATTCACAGCAGCAAAGGTATGAAAGTAAGAAGTAGAACTGCTACAAGCTACAGTAAGTTTTCAAAGCAAACACGAAAGAGAAGTAGTACCTTCTCCTTCCACCATAGTTTAATGTTTAACCCTTTAAGCGCCAAAGTAGCTAAGTTGCAACAAGCAACATTTACAATTTGCCTTGATCTCTAACCTTTTTCAAGCTACAACCTTTCGAAATATCAAAACTCAATATTTTATTGAGAAAATCTCTGGCGCCCGAATGGTTAAGATGGACCTGTATATTTATGTGCATTTAATTGACATTTACATGTATCAGGGCATGTTAAGAGCCTGACACGTGCTTACTTAGAGTAACGGTAGTTGGCCAACTTGCAGATCAATTCTACCGTGAACAATGAGACACTAGAGGTCGCTAAATCCATTCCAAACGTCTTTGTGCGGTTTCCTGCATGGGACTCTGATGTTTTGAGTTGGCAAGGATCTGTCAGTGCATTCATTTCTGTTAATTAATGGAGTGTTTGATCCCGCTTCATAGCATCCAGATGTCATGCGACTGATCAAATGTTAAGTACGTGCAAATATATTTTGCCATTGTTGCATAATCGACAATGGTTATTTTGAAGCGGCTTTATGATCACTTAGAATGTTTTCAACTATCTAGACGTTCAAATCTTATCTAATCTGATCGAATGTGTCCTTGGAGGTTTTAGTGCCCAACGACTATATGATAAAGACCATTATACGAATTTGTAGTCATACTCTGGCTGTACAGCTATATATTTTGGACTGAGACTATTGTTTAATTTTGTAAACTTCAAATATTATGCTTATCCAAAATGAGTCTTAAATCATCAAATGCTAATGTCGCTTGATTCGGATGATTTTTCATCCACGCATATGTGTGCGTACATTTCAGGATCTATAAAGAAGACGATAAACAGATGAGTTTCGAAATCACAACAAAAACTTTCCCACATGGATTCCCGGGTCGCTCGTCCGGCCTTTGGCTCCGTGTTTGCAAGTGGATGTCATGAAATTGGGAAGCACCGAGTGACCGTGTGGGCGTGTTCCAATCGGCCTAACAGGCTCTGCTCTTGTGCGGAGTCCCGAGCGCAAAACGCACTTCTAGAGGGCGCAAACCAACCTCACACCCTGAAGCGCAGACCATCTCCGGCTCAGGCGGACCCCTCCGTTCAAGGGAAGGAAACATACGAGTCTCTCGACATTCGACATCTCCCACTCACTCTTCAGCCATGTTTGCATTTCGACTTGTTTCGCTTTATGTGGGCCTGCTTCTCGTTTTCCTCTGGAATATACCATGTTTTCAGTCAGCTGCTATCATCTCTCCCTCTACCCCGAAGAGGAACAGGGGAGCCAGGCTCTCTCATCAGGGCGGACAAAGGTCAACCAAACTCCTAAAAGACATCTTCGCCTCTTCCCATCATATGATGAACCAGCACAAAGAAGACCTTAAGGACGATGTCGTGCCGCACGAGTACATGCTCTCTATTTACAGGACGTACTCTGCAGCGGAGAAGCTCGGGCTAAACGCGAGCTTTTTCCGCTCCTCTAAATCTGCCAACACCATAACAAGTTTCGTGGACAGAGGAACAGGTTGGTTTGGGGCCGCGGCCAACAGTCACATCAATCTTGCAAAACTTTTTTTTTTTTGCGTGGGGGGGGGGGGGGGTAACCCGGCGTAAAGAAAGAAAAAAACCCGCCATGGAGTGCAAATTAGGAAAATGAACGATTCATGCAGTCGGTATTAAATAAGGCGATGCGGATACATGTTATTCTCACACTCTCAAAACGTGTGACTTTTCCTCTTAGGCTTTCGCTGTAGGTACTACACTTAACCCCTGGGTAACACGACAGTAAAACACTAATTGAGAAGGTCTCTATACGAAGGTTGTAAATCAGTGTCAGTGCAGCCATAAAAAAAAGCTCCACGTGAATAGAAAACTTTCCCCTCAGTTATAGTCGGCAATACCACAACACTTGTGTTTTCCATGCACAGCACCCCCAAATTCGCATGGAAATGAATTGAGTGCATATTCACATAGGTAGGTCGGTAGCCAATCTGTGTAGGGAGCTGGGTTCGACGAACAGGTGTTTGAGCCATTAATAGTGTGGAAGCAAGTGGTTTGATGGTTGTCATTTCAACTCTCTCGTGCAATATTGCAATTAGAGTGCAACTCTAAGTTACCCTGCAACACTCACACACCATATATTTATTCATCGTGGAAAGTGAATTTTATTACGATTAATAATTTACCCCTTCCACAGACAACGGGGTAATTAGTGCACTTTCTGATGTTTCCGATTTAATGAATAATTTGGATTCCGTATGAAAAATGCAACAGTTGATAAACACGCAGTCAAAAATAAAAGACAAAGTTACTGGTTCCAGCTCCACCTTCAATATTTGACCCGTTTTGTCAAAAACGCAGTCCAAAAAAAAAATGACACGATTGCGGCTCCTGTGTGAAGACACAAAACAAAGTCAGCACGAGTTTTCGAGCTCGTGCTTGTGTCTGCTTCTTGCAGTGTGAACTGATTCGATGGGGGGAGGGGGGTGCCGCACTCTTCGCCGGTGATTGTGATGTGGTGTGTCACTGGCTCTGACCCCGAGCTCGGACCCTCTGAGAGCTGCATGGCATCGAACGGCAGATTGGGGTATTTGAACTCAGTGATCTAATTGAGTGTGCATGTCATATCAAACACTGTCTTCTTCCGAAATGACTCAGAGGCCACGACGAGACAACGCCAAATAAACGACTAGGACGGCTAAAAGATGACGCCAAACAACAACAAAAATAACCACTTCACCTGCTAGGAAATGATAGGCACACACACACACACACACACACACATATATATATATATGTTATATATATAGTGTCGTCTTCCCTCGCCAATAAAAAAAAATATTACGGAAAATATGCATTTTGCCCTCTTGCACATTTTCTTTCTTTTTAGGGTCCCCCCAAAAGTATTGCATTTTATTAAGTAATCCTGCAGCATTTAACGCCACTGGGAATAAAACTCAAGGCAAAACTACTAATTGCGGCCTGCTTTTATGCACAAGCATGCGCTACGCCTGAACGCTCCAGCTCGTTGTTCGTGTTTTTGAGCATATTTACACTTGATGAATAATCGTTTTCGTGGACGATATAATCTTTTTAAAAATAGACATGTAGTTAAAGGTGATTTCAAATAAAAAATAAACACTGCGGTGTCGTTAAATCTCATTACAACGCAACTTCGTCTTCTCATTGACAATGAATGAACCATTGCAAAATGTGATTTGCATTTGCTGACATACAACAAAACTTGTGTAGAAAGTCGTCTAACGGAATCTCGATTTTCAGAAAACCTGGTACATTCTTGTCTGTCAACACGAATATGTCAGTAATTTCAACAGGCTGTTCACCCAGTCTGTTCAAGGGGCATTTTAAGGGGGATGTTGTCGTTGGCAAGATGGGATGAAATATAAGAGGGGAAGTGCTTTAATGAGGAAGATGGGAATTCAGGCTGTTAATTATTTGGTGAACTTGAATTCGATTTTGTTTAAGGTCTTGTTAAAAAAAAAGTAGAAAAGAAACGTAATGCAGACCAGACCCGAAGTCACAGAAACAAGCACACGGTTTCAATCTTTTTTTTACGGTTTCACTCGCCAGGGTTCACGGAGGGAAACTGACAAGTAGAATCAAATGTCTATTTAGAATAGCTTGTACAAATCACGCGAGTGTGCGCACGCAGCCTTGTCACTTTTATTTTTCAAAGAAGTTTGATATTTTGATATGATGCTGGTCAATTGGACAAGCGTTCATTCTAACGCATTTGACTACCCAAAAACACAGCATTTGAACCGTGTCATGAGCAGTAGGCCTTTTATTAGATTTTCCTCAATACAACTAAACAAGATTCAATGTGTTTTTAAAACCTCACTATCTCGCCACAGAACATTGAAGACCATGTTTTTTTTTCTGTCAGGAAAACACCTGACCGTCGTTATGTCCACTTATGAGTCCCTATTTGCTTTCGCTTTTAAAGTTTTATTCAAATCATGTCATTTTAATTATTTTTTAAAATCTGCCCAGCCATAAATACGCGTTTGGCCGAATGACATATTCTAGGTCAGATATTTGCTTCATGCTTTGCAAACGATATATATTTTTTCATTATCACAGCGTCACATTGATGGAATATTTGCACGCCCCCCGCCCCCTCCTCGGGCTCCTGCAGAGTATAATGCATTAATTGTATATTGTTCAGTGGAGTGCATGTTGCCTTTGGCCCGTTAAACGCGCAGCGCTAACTTTACCCAACTTTATTTTGTTGCAAAAGTTGACAATTCTCTAAATTAGAATATCGCACAAGCTGCAACCCTACAATTTAAACGAAATAAAACGTGACTGAAATCGATTAATTCTTAAGACATGCCCCAGTAAATAAAAAAGAAATGCCGGCAAGCAGAATACAGTAGATCTTCCTGCAAACGGCCCGGACGCTGTGTGCTTTGCATATCAAGTAGCTGGTTACGCGCGACAGAAAATAAATTAAAAAGCGCGAAGTTCCAAACGTGTGGAGCTTGTAGGTATGTAAAAGAAATAATTAATGAAAGAAATGAATAATTTAGAGACCGCATTTCCCTAAACGAACAGGCTCGTATTAACAAAGGACTTTTTTTAAAATGACGAATTTTGTATATGTTGTGCTCTTCTTCATGAGATTGAGCATGTGTCTCAAATTAATGTTATGTCTATACGTGGTCCATTTGAATCAGTTTGAGTGTCTGTGAAGAAGCAAACTTTTATGATGGTCTGAAAAAAACAAAAACAAAAAACATTGCAGTCTAAGCATTTTTAAAACAGTTCATATTTTCAAGTTGATGAACTTTCAATGTATGAGCGGAAGATGGGTTTTTTTTTAAAGTGCAAAATGGGTAAAAAAATAATGATTATATTCCCCCCATGTTGGTTTAGTGTGAGTATTTGGGGGGGGGGAGTGGGGGAGAACGAAGGCCTCTGCGAGTCCCCTCCCTCGCCAATCTGAACACTGTACACCCTAAGTGAATCCGACTGCAATTATTTTCTTCTTTTATCGTTGCAGACGATCTTTTGCACCCTCCTCTGCGAAGACAAAAGTATCTGTTTGATGTCTCAACCCTTTCAGACAAAGAGGAGCTGGTTGGGGCGGAATTAAGGATATTTAGGAGAGCTTTGGGAGACTTCAAGACGACAGACCTCTACCACATCCAACTTTATCCCTGCAGCTCTGATATGCTGATGGACTCCAGGCTGCTGGACCCTTTGGACTCTACCAAGTCCAGATGGGAGGTTCTGGACGTGTGGGAGATGTTTAAATCTCATAAACTTCAGCAGCAATCCCATCATCATCGTCATCATCATCCTGAACATAAAGGGAACCAGCTCTGCTTTCAGCTCAGAGTCACTCTTGGTAATTCCGACACTGAGCTGGACCTCAGGGTGCTGGGTCTGGACAGGACCGGGCGGTCCCAGCAGGAGAAAGCCATTCTGGTGGCCTACACCCGCTCCAAGAAAAGGGAGAACTTGTTCAATGAGATGAAGGAGAAGATCAAGTCGCGGAGGTCTATCAAGGAGACAGAGGTGGTGAGAGCGTCAGCGGAGGAGTTGGAGGAGGAGGGGATACCCCGAAGGGGGGTCAGAAGGGAGGGGCCCCGGAGGCGGAGGAGGACAGTGCTGAGCAACCGCCATGGGAAAAGACATGGAAAGAAATCCAAATCCAGGTGCAGCAAAAAGGCGTTGCATGTGAATTTTAAAGAGTTGGGCTGGGACGACTGGATCATCGCACCCTTGGACTACGAGGCTTACCACTGCGAAGGGGTGTGTGATTTCCCGCTCAGATCCCACCTGGAACCTACCAACCATGCCATCATACAGACTCTAATGAACTCCATGGACCCCAACAGCACCCCGCCCAGCTGCTGTGTCCCCACCAAACTGAGCCCAATCAGCATCCTGTATATAGACTCAGGCAACAATGTGGTGTACAAGCAGTATGAGGACATGGTGGTGGAGCAGTGTGGGTGCAGGTAGCGGCCATTCGGTCTGAAAGGAATTCTTTTAAAAAAGACACATCGATCCATGATGATGTGGGCGGAAGGGCAGAAGAGTCCTTCCAGGATACCTCGACTCATGATATCCACGTGAGACACTCGATGCGATGTTTGCTTATTTATTCCAACTCACCGCTCACAAAAATGCACACTCTCTGCCTTAAAGTGTTATTTCCCAACCATGCAAAAGTTACCAGTCATCAAACAGGCCCTTGTTTCCCAGAGATGTGTCCATTGTGTGATGGAATCCCCATTGGGTGCCACTGTGCACCTGTTCGTGCCGTGGCTGTAGAGCACAGAGGCTTTTTGCCTGTCAGCGTTTGGACTTGCAAGCTCTTGTTGTGCAATCGTGTCTGTAGGGCGGACGGACTCTTTTGGGTCTGTGCATCCACCTCATAATTGCCTCTGTCCGACTGGAGTCATTAAAGGCTCGTGCAAGTGCATGTTTTGAAAGAAAAAAAAAAAAGAAGTGAAATGAAAGGGGAGAGAATGTCACACGCATAGATGCACACACAGAGTCAGAGAAGAGGAGATAATGCCTTCAAGAGATTTTTGCCGACTGCAGACCAGTCGGGAGGCGCTGTGAGGGTCATCGTGTGCTTTTGTGGACAGGAAAGGACAAAAACGGACTTGTTGGCCCCCTGTTTTTGCAGAAAGACCTTTTTAAAAGCACATACATGAATAGTGAACTTTTTTTTGTTTTGTTTTGCTCAAAAGTCTGCATCGTTATGAAATGCACTTCCGCAGCTTACTGCGCCAAGAAGATATTTTAAATTTTGTCTGCTCTGGTGAGGAAAATGTAATACAAGAAACTCGCAAATGAAGCGATATTTAAATGCACATTAGCTTTGAATGCACTGCTGTTCAATATTTTTGAGCTGTAAATATTTTGTATCGTCGATAACTTTACAAAGTGCTCCGAATGAAGAAATGAGAGAACTGCATTTCTTTGTAAATGTACAAAATGCACTCAAATCTGTATAATTTTTATTCTATAATTATTTTATTATTTGTGATGTACAGAGTTTCTTGATAATCATATATTTCTTACATTGATAAGAGTAATTTAAGGTGTATTCTTTTTTTTTTGTTTGTTTGTTTTTTGCAGAGGGTGCAAAATACCATTAAGTGTCTACCTCATCATTGCGTTTTGGACCTGAGTTTTGAGGTGCATTCAGTGTAAAGAGCTTTTACAGTATATATCAGATCATCTTTCTTCATATATTGATGGATACTATTTCACTCCATTACTGTACAAATAAAATTCAAAACCAAGTCCACAAGCCTTGTATTTGGATGAATTCCACCCTCATTTTGTTTTGTGTATTAAAGCCAATAAAACATTGTTGGTCATCTGTACTTCAGTGAAATAGGAAAAGTCAATTGTTTGTCTCATTTTCATTTCATATTCAGGTTTTTACATTTGTGTGGATCTCAACATTATGTTGCTTGCAGTTCAGTGCAAGACACATCATAAAAGTCATGAGTGTAAAGGCAAACTTTAAGAAAATACTGTACGACTTTATGAAAAAATGGTGTTCCTTGGCATTCCTTCCATTGTCAACTAAAGTGTCATTGTAGATCAATATGTATTGTTATCTAATATTAACACCCAAACATGCTTCCGTGCCAAATCAAGCTCAAATATATTCGGCGGTTCTTTGTTGCGTCACTACATAAGTGTTCAAAACTCAAATTACTAACAATTTAGTGGCAAGCCAAAGTTGACTTGAATATCTGAGAAGTCATCTAATTTGTGAGTCTGAGTGATGTAATCAATTCTACGCATATTTGCACCCTGTAACCTGATAACATGATAAGCTGTAGTAACCGCTGTTCTGGAGAGGGTTATATTAAAACATTAAAAAAAAAAAAATTCTCTTTCAGTTTAGACTGAATGTCATTTTAAGAAAACAAAGTACAATGTAACAATTTTGCTTATAATTAAAGAATTTGAGACTATTCAGATACAGCCTGTTAGCCATGAGCAGTATTCCCAAGCATTTGGGCCAGTCTATTCTTGTCATTCGGGAACAGTCAATCTTCCTAAACAGCAAGTGCCATAAATGCCTGCACACGGTTTCACACAAAAGCCATTTTGCGAACATCGCCATACACATATGGGGCAATCCACAGCCCGACTGTCACTGATATGGCACCGAATGTACAAAACTCCAGCTATTTCCCAATGAATTAGCCCGCCTGGGTCAAGTTTACTGAACACTTTCTTGTTTTCCAATCTGTGAATGAAAAAGTTGGAGAGAAAGGGATTGCTCCCATATAGGCTATCGACCTTGGCTTGGAAACAATTAGGAAATTGCTTTGAAAGGTTATATGTTGTCCAGACTCTTGTACAGTATCATGTCACTCCTCACATGCTTGTGAGGGGGAAACAGAGGATGCTAAGTGCACTCTTTAGCAGGCGCGGCAAATGACTGACACAACAACCATCCCCTTGAGTATAACCAAATGGGCCTCCAGGCTATATGTCTGGAACGCAACAGCCATGGTGCTACTTGAGACTTGCTATCTCCTTTAGCAAGCATTCTGGGAGATAGTTGGCACCGTTGACAGAAATGAGGAGAAGTAACAAAGACAGATTAAGCGACTGAGCACTAAATTGTTGGATAAACCTTTTCTTTTTGATTTATATTTATTTGACAAGTTTTCTGGTTTGGTGGGCGCTGGCCGGGAGGTGAGACTGAATGTGGAGGGAACAGTTAAATTGTGATGAAAGGGAAAGGAATGCTTTGTTTACCCGCTCAATCCCCCTCTCCTTAAGTTAAATGTTCCAATAAAACTTCTTCATGACAACCGCCGTATTGTCCCCCTGCTGCACGCCCAAGTAGAGAGAGCAGAAAGAGAGTTGTGTTTATTTGAAACTTGCTTAGGGTGTATTAGTCCAAGCAAACCAAAATTGGCAACGAGACGGGTTCTTTTCATAAGAAATGTGGAGAATGTATAACACAAATAGTCTTGACACCCCACATCTGTGTTTGAAGGCTCCTCTTTAGGGCAGTGGTAGGCTCCAACCCAATCACACACACACACAGACACACACACACACAAAGTGAAGATCGACATGGTGATGGTGTGAGCGGGAAGCCCGGGAACCTCTCCCACATATAAAAACCAACTTGGCTCATTTGGAATGTGAATGCTCCTCATTCTTAACCTTCCCTTTATCAGTGATGTTCTCATCAGGATAAACATAGACAATCCATCTTGCTGATAGCCTAGATACCCGGGACATCGAAAGCAAGCGGAAATATGTTAAGTGGAAATCAAGGCGCATCATAACATCTATTGTTAGCCTCCTAATTCATTGGAATACAACTAACTCGTAGAAAAGTGAAAAAGAGCCTGACACTTGGCCAAGGCCTGACTTTCATATTGATAAAATCCAGCACTAGCATATTTTTCAATAATGATGTTTCTCATTAGAAGGGATCTTGGCTCCGGAGGGATTCTGTTTTCTCCTCGGCCTTGTAGTTCTTGTTGTTCGTGATTTGATACCGTGGCTATATTTTTGATAAAGTTTGACACTTTTTTAATTGACATGGGACAATGCAAGGTCCTGGATATGGTCTCGGTGAAGTGCACAATTACACACATCACTAAAGGTGTCTATCTATCTATCTATCTATCTATCTATCTATCTATCTATCTATCTATCTATCTATCTATCTATCTATCTATCTATCTATCTATCTATCTATCTATCTATCTATCTATCATGCGTCCATGCATTTATTTCTATGTAAGTATTGCGAGTGGACAGAAGGGCCACAGTGCACACAGATGGACTGATGAGGGATTCAGCAGAGCAGCAGATGCCTCCAGTCAACCCTCCTTCTGTCTTTGACTGAACCTCTGACTCCAACACAAAGGCAGGGGCGGCCCTATACATTAAATACACTTGCTTGTGCCTGAATGGCAAAGGTCATGTTGCCCCCCCACGTCCATTTATACTCATGAACTCATTGAACAACAACTAAATACCCATCGTTACCACACTGTCACATTTTCGGAAACCATTTGAATGCAACAATCAAAACTGAACATTAAAAAAAAAAAAGAGGTGGTTACCTCTTAGAAGTGAAGGCTGCCAGTATTTATTTATGAGTTACACTTATCGTTTGGAAGCTGGACTTTATAATCAGAAGCACAAGTTGCTTGCAAGATATGCTTGGCTTACCTGACTGGAAAAGCATGCTTTTTTTTCCTGCTGTTTATTTTCGAAAGGAATGTTGAGGGCGCCCTTTCACCTCTTCTCATCAATTTACTACCCCTGGTCTACGTTACAGATGGTGACCATGTCCTCGTCATCCCTGGTTAACAAGTACACCTACAGATTCTCCATCAAATCTCTGCTTAGCTTGCAGTCCATCTTTTTTTGTTGTTGTTGTTGTTATGGGAAGTCACTGTGAGCTCGTGTGAGGTTCTGAATGAGCCTGAGCCAAAGGTAAATTTACTCTGTCAAGTGTGACAATACTGATGTTTGGAAGCCAGGCAAGGACGTGACCTCAGTGCCAATTCACATCCACAACTTGAGTGGACAGGGAGGGAGGGTAATTTACCAACACTGTTTTCACGTGCGGACACTCAGCCCAGGCAAATAAAGCCGCCTTTGTCTGACATTGCCTTGAAATTTGAAATTTAAGTGAAACATACAAAAATGAATTAAAATGGCAGCCAACATGCCTTTGTGAGACCTCTTCAATAACACAATTGGTTCCTTTTGAATTAAATTCATCCCGTAGAGATCAAAGAATGGCATTTCAAACCTAAATAGGAGCCTGATTAAAAAAAAAAGTGGTTGTAAACCATGTTTTAATTTTGTTGTCAAGTAAGACACACAAGCAAACAGATCAGGGGCAATGAGGCAGCAAGACAAGGATCTGAGCTTGAAAGGCAGATGGCTGTGGGGTGGAAGGTGGATGGATGGTGGAGGGGTGCATGAGGACTTGATGGACAACTCCACAACTCAGCAGAGGCAGAGCTTTCACTTAAAAATGGTGCCTGGCCTATCTCAAAAGGTCAGAGCCCAGAACACTAACACACTACATTAATCATGAGAGGCTGTGGCCTACCTGTCTAGTGTTTCAGCTGTGGTGTACAGTTAACCTTAATTATGTCTGATTGGGAGGTGTGGAAGATAAAGGATATGAACCAGGCAAACGATTGGACATTAATAACGTAATTTCAGATTGGATGGTGGTGTCTCTGCAAAATTGAAAGAGTAATGTTTTCGCTAGCATTTAGCACTTGGATATTTTCTTAGTGTTAAATATCCAAGATCAAGCATCTGAATATATTTGTCTGAGCTTAAAGGAAACATGAATATGCACAAGCTACTGGCAGATAAAGCCCCCAAAAATATATGGTGCTTAGTCTTTATTTTCAATGCTGTCCTCTAAAACACAGGCGGCATTTACAGAACAAAACAAGTAAAAACCAAATCTTGATTTTTAAGTATCATATCCACACAAAAAAGTTGCAGTTTTACAATCGCTAAAGGAAGAGGGAAGCATGACGAGGAGACTCGCACCCAGGGCCAGCTCGGCCATTAGGCGAGATAGGCAGATGCCAAGCGCGCCGAGGACTCAAAGAAAATTCACCAACAATATGATTATCCATTCATCCATTTTCTAATCCGCTTATCCTCACAAGGGTCGCGGGCGTGCTGGAGCTTATCCCAGCTGTCTTTGGGCGGTAGCACACCCTAAACTGGTGGCCAGCTAATCGCAGTGCACACACACAGACACACACCTGCGCTCACAATCACACCTAGCGACAATTTAGAGTGCCCGATCAACCTGTCATGCATGATTTTGGAATGTGGGAGGAAACCGGAGTACCCAGAGAAAACCCACGCAGGCACGGGGAAAAACATGCAAACACCAGATAGGAAGGCCAGAACCATGCATCCTTGCACGTGGTAACCGGTTAACCACCATGCTGCAAGAGAGAAAGAACACTTCGATTCTTCAGTC